>NC_052146.1:18374722-18980144 GCF_902713615.1 Scyliorhinus canicula
GCCTGTGCTGAATTAGTTGATCTCAGGTGGAACGACAGAATCATAGAATTTACAGTGCGGAAGAAGGCCATTTGGCCCATCGAGGCTGCACCGGCCCTTGGAAAGAACACCCTACCCAAGCCCACACCTCCACCCCCCATCCCCGTAACCCAGTAACCCCACCTCAGCTTTTTGGACACTAAGGGCAATTTAGCATGGCCAGTCCACCTAACCTGCGCATCTTTGGACTGTGGGAGGAAACCGGAGCACCCGGAGGAAACCCACGCACACAGGGGGAGGACGTGCAGACAGTAACCCAAGCCGGGAATTGAACCTGGGATCCTGGAGCCGTGTAGCTACTGTGCTAACCACTGTGCTACCATGCCGCCCATGATAGGCAGAGAATGAGTGTCACCGCTATTTGGTCTCCATGTTCCAGTGAGGGAAAGATACTTGACACTAGTTCCTAGTCCTGAATGCTATAGCTGCTGGAAAATGTGCTGCGATGAACAGTGAAGGAAGGATTGTGAAGCCTTCCATGTTCAAACTGCCACTTTGTTCAATTTGTGCGACCGAGCCGCAATGCACCGTCCTGCATCAAGTGGTGCATTAAGGCAGACTCTCATCCATTTCCATAGCTAGTAATTCCTGCAAGAGATTGCCAGTCTGTTGCCAGGGGCTTGTAGCTTGAGGGCCGCCACTGCACATCAGGTGTGGCTAGCCAGGAGTCTCTCCCGCTCCTACCGCCAGCCATTGGCGTGTTGGAAGGATTTGTCGGTTGACACTCAACCTGTTTGACTGCGTTATGAACCTGCCTTCCGTGGCCATCCAGCCCTGGGGTGGGACTTGAACCCGGAGTTTCTGGCTCAGAGACGCTGCAACCCACTGCGCTACAAGACGTCCTCTTGGTTTAATATGCAAAGAACGTCCACATGGGTATAAGTAGCAGAGTGCTTCTCCTCCTCTAACTGCTGGAATAGGCAGCGGGAAGACCATTTTTCGGAAGTTTGTGCCCCTTCACACACCCATCCCCTTCACACACCCATCGACCCGGGTGACACCTTTCAGAGGACTGTGTAGCAGCCCGGATACTGAACATGGACCATTATTTAAAGTTTGCCGTTTTTATTTTCAGCTACAAATCTTCCCGACGTTTTCTGGGAAGAGTTCACATTGGCCGGAGATTGGAAAAGCAGAGCAAGTGCATGGCCTGCCGTGGCTGCTTCTGTCTGCTGGCGCTGGCGGAGTCTTCACGGAGAAGTACTTCTCCATGCCCGCTGGTTGCACCAGCTTGACCACCTTGGTGTGGGATCACAACAACAAATTGCATTTATTTCTTTAAGGAGCGATAAACATCAGCGGGGTGAGAGGGGTGCGGGTGGTGGGGCGGGGGGGGGGGGGGGGGGGGCGGCGTTGCTACAGAGGGGGTGGGTGGATTTTTTTTCTTTGAGTATTATAATTAGAAAAAGGGGAAGGGGATGTGGGTTGGAATATGAGGGTTTTTTGTATTTAGAGTTTGATTTGGGAGTGACAGTTGTTGGTGCTGTGTTTAGTTTGTAAATAATTGAAAATGCCTCGAATAATATATATTTTTTGAATGTTGCATTTATATAGCTAGTTTTGGCACAGTTAAACATTCCACGGCACTTCACATCAACGTTTGCAAATAGAACATAGAACATACAGTGCAGAAGGAGGCCATTCGGCCCATCAAGTCTGCACCGACCCACTTAAGCCCTCACTTCTACCCTATCCCCGAAACCCAGTAACCCGTCCTAACCTTTTTGTTTTGGACACTACGGGCAATTTAGCATGGCCAATCCACCTAACCTGCACATCTTTGGACTGTGGGAGGAAAGCGGAGCACCCGGAGGAAACCCACGCAGACACGGGGAGAACGTGCAGACATCCGCACAGACAGTGACCCAGCAGGGAAATGAACCTGGGACCCTGGCGCTGTGAAGCCACAGTGCTAACCACTTGTTCTGCCCATATAATAAATTTGCACCAAGCCACTTATAGGAGATGGTAGAAGGAAGTGGAGGGAATTGCAGGGCTTGGGTTCAAGGTAAATCCAGGTGAGGAAGGCTATTTACCCTAACTTAGCTCACCTGTTCAAAGCAGCCAACCTGCAGTCAGCCATTGAAACATTCACCTGGCTGTGACGTTACACAGGTTTTTGCTGCTCTGAGCCTGACTTGTGCCGTTTACCCAGTAGCTTGACATGGTGGGCGGTGTGGTGCAAAATTAAACCAAATAATTGTTTCTCCCGCTGTGAAGGAAACTGGTGTGAATTTTGGTGAACCTTAAAGTGGGGCTTTGATAAATAATGAGGAAAGATAGTTAAATGATGAGGCAATCATTGCATGAGTTAGGTTCGCATTCCCCTGAGTATTGAAGATTGGGGGATACGTGATCTGATCCAGGTGTTTGAAGTATTGAAAGGATTTGATGAGGTTAAGTAGAGGAGAAACTAGTTCCCTTGGTGGGGCTGTTCAAACCGAGCGGCCAGAAGCTTAAAATTGGAGCTGGACCATTCGGGAGTGAAATAAAGAAGCACTCTTTCAATCTGAGGGTGGTAAAAATCGTGCCTCAAAAGATTGTGAATCCTTGGATGATTGGAATTGTCAATACAGAGACTGATTAGATTTTTCTTCAGTAAAGGTGTCGAGGGGATTATGGAACAAAGTCGGACAAATGGAGTCGAAGTGCAGATCAGCCACGGCATCATTGAATGGCGGAGCAAGGCCACGGGGCTGATGCACTGCTTGTGTTCCCATGTTCCCCTATTTACTGTCATTTCCACTAATCTGGACTATTCAGAAATATTATTCTCCCCCTCTCCCTTGCTGATTTCCACTGACAATAGGAAAAGATTGATTTGCTGGAGAAGGCACAATGCCTGCTACCTCAGCCAATCAACGGTTTGTTGCCAAAGTGATGCCTGAGCTCCAAGATTGTCATTTTAACGTGCCTGGCTCAGTCGAATGTGTCCAATCCTTTTCCCAGCCAGGCTGCTGGACTGAGCTTTGTCAGTTACAGATGTATCCCTTGCAGCTTGGTTTGTCAATGCACCATATGCTCCAGTACTCGGCCATATGGGCAGGTGGCAGGTTCTGTGCCTGGTGTATGCTGTGTTATTGGGGCTCGAGTGGCATTTGGAGCAGCTCTGTGCCTCTGTACTAACGAAAGGGGATAAAGCTCAGTGTCCCCTGTGTGTACACACGGTAGCCAGCTGGGCTCCAGCTCCACTGCAACAACCCCCGAGCTGGATTCTCCGTAGCCCAACGTCAGAATCGTGTTCGGCGATCAGGCGGAGAATGGATTTTCGCGCCGGAATCAAGGCCAGCACCGGTTTGAGTCCGGTCCGCCATGCTCCGCCCCCTCCAATCTGGCCTCATCGTGACGGTGCTGCGCACCGTTTCAAAGGTGTTGGCGCGTCATTGGTCGGCCCATTCCGCAATGCTCCATCCCTGATGGGCTGTGTTACTGACGGCGCGAGACACGTGTGGTCCCAACCATGCCGGAACCCGGCCTGAAGGCTGCAGTCTGCGTCCAGCGCCGCCAAACCTGGCCGGGATCCATGCCGCTGGCCAGAGGGGCTTCTGCAAGGGCTGGTGGGGGATGCCAGAGGGTGGGCTGTCGGATCACAGATGTTGGGTTGGCGTCACGCATGGTCAACACCAGGTTGTACGGCGTGACCGGTGCAAATCGTCAGCCCTGCGCGTGCACGGCCCGGCTGGAGAAGGCACAATTCTTCGGCTGTTTATGGCGTGGAGGCGGGCGCTTCTGTTGGCGCCGGTGCTAGCCCCTCACCCATCCTGTAATCGCTGAGGGTTTCACGCCGATTTCTTTGGTCGTAAAAGACCACACATGGTCCGGGGGCACTTAGCCGCTGAAACGGAGAATCCAGCCCCATATCTTTCCTCGCTGCAACCCCCACCTCCCATAAAGTCATGTTAACACGAAACAACAAGGAATCGGACAGCAAGGTTACTTAGGCGAACTGCCAATGGGCAACTGCTGAAACCATTCCCCAGCGTGGATTATTGAATTCAGAATTGGAGGAAAAGGCAACATTAGTAAGGGGGATGACAAGGTAGAGATGGATGAAGGGCACATGTTTCTAAGCACATCTTATTAAACTCAGGCAAGTGAGGAGGGAGGAAGGAGTGGTTCATTCGGTGAGATACCAATTGTACAGAAGAACTGAATATTTCATTCAGTTTTCATGTGGAAAAGAACATGGGAGAGGTTCAGGAGGATTTGTTGAAAAGAAAAGGCCAGCAGGAATTCCAGTTAAATTGTAATAAATAAATGAATGGATTTAATCTGGATAAGTGCCCAGGCCCAGATGATTTCCATCCAACGATGTTAACGGATGTTTTTGAGGAAAATGGAGGTGGATTCGTCGTAATCTTCCAAAGCTCGTTGAAGCCAGAGGTAAAAGAAAATTGGAAACTAGTGAATAATACATGATGTACTCATAGTGGCACGGCAGAGACAATGCCGGAGAACTGCAAGGCAAAATCTTTAACATCACTACTTGCAAATCACTGCTGTAGTCTGAAATCAGGGATCTGGTTAGCTTTCGGAGAGGCGCAATCACGCACGGGGAGAGTTAGCCCAATTTTGTGAAAGGTTGGTCACGTCCAACTAACCTGGCAGGATTCGCGAACAGAGGCGCTGAGGTGATTGATCACTGGATGTCATGTATGCGAATTTCGACAGGCATCTGGTTTGATTCTGAACAGGGTGTTAACTCTCCACAATTGAGGGGCTTGGGATTGCAGGAAACCTCAGAGGATGAGCAGGAAACTGGTTGGGAGGTGAGAAGTGTGAAGAAGTCCAGGGAATCCGTGCTGAGGCCCTCATCTTTTATAATACATACATAATACATGCAGAAGGGAAAATACCCAAGTTTGCTGATGGTAAAAACGAAAGAGCAGTCGGCAATTGCAAAAGGACATAGATTAATCTCCTGGCTGCCCCGATTTAATGTAGTGGACCTTTGGATGAAAAAGTGGAGACTGGAAGCACTGTCGAAATGGCGAAAGACTGGTGGGAGAGAGAGATTGATGAACCAAAATGCCGTAGGAGTCCAATTGCATAAATAATTAAAGAGCCAATTCAGAGACACTCAAAAAAAATCAAAAGGCTTGTTGGGTAACATCATAAGACATAAAGAGGGTGACTTTCCACAGAGTTTACGCCAACTGCCCCATCATAACTTTGAGAAAGCTATGGAAACCCCAGAAAATGTTCTGTGGGGTTTCTGTGACTCTTACACTGATGTTAAAGAAGGCATTGGGACAATCCCGATGAGGACAATCTCCAAATAAAGCAGAGAACCATGACTCCAGATATGGAGCCTAGTTTTAGGCACCCCACATCAGGAAGGATAATTTAATAAGGAGTGTTTCGGACACAGCTCTAATGTCACGGGCCTAGTTCTGAGGCCCAGGCTAATGCTCTGGAGACAAGGGTTCAAATCCCACATCAGCTGCTGATGGAGTTTAACTGAATGAATAGATCTGGAATTGAGAGCCAGTCTCAGTAATAGTGTCTATGGAAGTATCATTGATTATCATTTAAAAACACATCTGCTTCACTAATGCTTGTAGGGAGGAAAATCTGTGTCTGCCCTGTGGTTGCCTCTTAATTGCCTTCCGAAATGGACTAGAAAGCCACTCCGTTCAGGGGCAGGGCAGTTAGGGGTCGACACCAAACCCTATCCTTAATCGACTCCCATGAAAGAATGTTAAAACAACCGGCATTAGACCAGCAATGATTCATTAGGGTGATAACTGGCATGAGAGGATTTGACGATGATGAGAGGCGTATTCAACGGATTATATTTTCTGGAGATGAAAGGGGTGGTGTGATTGAGGTGTACAAATGAAGAGAATTGATTTAGAGAGGAGAGTTCTTCCACTTTTACCAATAGGTGGGGGGTTCCTGATCAAGGGAATATATATTGAATGGGATTTTAAAAAGCTGTCACGGTACAACCTTGGTAGCTCAGATGGTAAACTCTCGGCCCTGTGATAACTTACCTATTTCTGGCCTATATTCTCGATGATTCTGTTGAAAATGTTCAGTGCTGCGCCCAGCTGCCAATCATGGAAGGCAGATTTCATTATTTTCTTTTTCTCAACAGCGTATTTTGACATTAAAATCCCAATGAATAAGCAAAACCAGTGGAGCATGTGAGGCCTTCTACCCTGTGTGGTTTGCAGCCAACCATCACCGAGCTACACAGCGCTCAAACATGTCAGGCAGCATTTACAATGAGTTTCATTTAAATTGAAATCGAGAAGGATGAAAGGAAAACCTTGCATTTATATTAGCATGTCATTAAGATGTCTCAAAGTGCCTCGTACAGATTAATTACCTTCAGAGTGCAGTTACTGTTGTAATGGCGGCAAGCGCGGAGGTTATTTTACACCAGCAATGTCCGAGAGAGAGAGCACCAGGTTATCTGACAGACTGGCTAATTCTTAACTCTTTCACTTCTGGGATGGGAGCGCACGTCCAAAAAGAAAGCAGTAACCTGCCACCATAGTGACGTGGAATTGCCTGCAACCGTTTGAGGGGTAATTGTGTTCCCTTTAGCTGTGTCCATACGGAGTGTTAATTTAGCGGGCAACATGCAAACTTAGTGGCAATCTGCCAATCTGCTCATTTGTCATCCCTGCCCATGTCCCTTCCATTGACCATGCCAGCAATGTAGCCCAGTGCTTAGCACTATTGCTTCACAGGGCCAAGGTCCTGGGTTCGATTCCTGACTTGCGTCACTGTCTGTGCGGAGTCTGCACATTCTCCCCGTGTCTGCGTGGGTTTCCTCCGGGTGCTCCCGTTTCCTCCCACAAGTCCCAAAAGACGTGTTTGTTCGATAACTTGGACATTCAGAATTCTCCCTCTGTGTACCCGAACAGGCACTGGAATGTGGCGACTAGGGGCTATTCACAGTAACTTCATTGCCGTGTTAATGGAAACCTACTTGTGGCACTAATAAAGATTATTATTATTATTATTAGGCCTGGAGAAAGCTCAACCATCCTTTCTAGTTTTCTGAAATTCATCAATGGGATGTGGCGTCAATGGCTGGGCCAGCAGTTATTGCCCATTTCTAATTGCCCTTGAAACTGACTAGTAATGGACTCGTAAGCCACACCGCAGCCATTTCAGAGGGCATTTAAAAGTCAACCACATTCCGACGGGCCTGGAATTACGTGCAGGCCAGAATAGGCAAGGACGGCCGATTTCCTTCCCTAAAGGGCATTTGTGAACCAGATGGGTTTTTACGACAATCGACAATGGTTTTTCTGGAGACCATTAGGCTTTTAATTCCAGATTTGTATTGAAATCAAATTTCAAACCAGGATCAATACCCTGGTCTCTGGATTGGCAATACCACAATACCACCGCCTCCCCAGGTCCTTGTCCTTTATCAGCAAGAATACACTGGATACATTCCATTCACACTTCTCCTTTGCTCTTCCTCCATACCCTCACAATAACAATGCTCGATTGTTTCTTTAATGACTCCAAGGTTTTATCGCCGCTCCTTTATATCATGATTTCTCCTTGGTGAATTAAAAGTTCCTTTTATCAGGCCCAGGTGCAGGTTTTACTCTGGTTTTCCACCCTTCCCCATCCAACAACAACTTGGATTTATATAGCGTCTTTAATGTATTGAAATCTCCCTCGGCCCTTCACTGGAGAATTTTAAAACCAACTATGACAGCAAACCCACATGAGGCGATATTAGATCACGCGACCAGATTTTAAGGAGTGCCTCGAGGAAGTAAGCAAGACGGAGAGGCGTGGGCTATGCCGGATCTTGGGACCCAGATAATTGAAGGCGCAACCACCAATAGTGCAGCAATTCTAATTGCATGGGGTGCATAAGAGGTCAGATTTGGAGGAGTGCAGTTAACACAAAGGGTTGTATTGCTGGTGGAGATTAAAGGGATGAGGGAGTGCAAGGTTCTCGAAATGAGGATGATGATTTTAAAATCAGGAAGTTGCTTGACCAGGAACCAATGTGGTCAGTGACACGGGGTGATGGGGAAGGAGTATTAATGCGACTTAAGAGAGGAGCAGCAGAGTTTTTAGAGAAATGCTTGCGGTGCACACACTGAGCACAAATTTTCCTCACCACAACCCCAGGGTGTGTTTTGGAATGGCGGCCCACCATTGGCCGGCGGCGGACCTTCCAGTCTGGCCGCTGGCTACTGGTTTTCCCGCTGTTCACATGGCAGGGTGGCGCCGTTGGGGGGACTGGACAATCCCGTCAGCGGGAACAGGCTGAAAATCCCGCCCATTGTCTTCTCATGGTGCCATGTCCGATATTAGTGATGGAACCATCAATTCACTAGACACGTTCTTTAAGATATGAACAGTGGTTTTAATCTACTTACAACAGAGCCAGCCTGTTACCCGTTGAACTCTCGATGAACTGAACGACTGGCTCTGAGCATTGGTATTTATACAGCTGTCCAGGGGGAGGAGTCATGGGCGGAGCCAAGGGTGGAGCCCTGTACAAACTCCTAAGCATTCCCAGCGCTACTCCCGCTAGTGATCGGGCAACGCAACTGCGCTTCCAAATGCATGGTCTCATGTATATACAATACAGTGTGAATTACGGAGTTACATTCACCACATTTAGCAACTCAGTCTGTTGCAGATTAAAAAATAGAGAATTTGCATTCTGCCACAGCATTGGACTTTCTTAGACCTGTTGCCTTTCTTTTGGTTTTCCAAACTTGTGCCAGCCGGCCCTGAGGGCAGAAATGTCCTCAAACGCCTCAGCCTCTCTCTCTCTCTCTGCCAGTGGCGGTGTGGCAGACTGGGTGCCATTGAGCTCCTCTCCCAACCTTCAGAGAGAATCCAAGTTCGGAATTGGCGACACACAATACCCACCACAGCCAATGCTTGCGCTAGAATGGGCTCGATTTGGGTATCCAATGAAAGGGTCAAGTTAGGAAATGTGGCATTGACTCTTGGCCAGTGCCGAAGTTTGGCCCCTCAACCGACTTTTTAAGTCCATATTTCTTGCTGCACCCAAAGCTTTTAGGGATTTGTTGGTCAAAAACCAGGTTTGGAACACCTGGGGAACCCGGATTGTCCCCCAAAGGTGATCTAATACTTCCCAGAGTCCAAAGAAGGATGGCATCCACCTTGCAGAGGGTCCTAGAGTAGGCACAGCTACTGCCCATCCAAATATGGCTGCAGAGGAGAGGCCATTTCAATGCTGGGAATTTCCTTAGCTTCTAAGCTCCCTTAACCCTTTAAGGCCAAGGTATGGGATGGACAGAAGCTTCGGTTGCAGCAAGCCCTGGGCAAGTTTCTCTGGAGAGGAACCCGGTGTTTCTGCCACCCATCTGAATCTCCGTCTTCACTGAGCCTCTAATGCAATACTTGCCAAGAATTGGATGCAGCACTTCTCTGGTCTGACACACCTGCAGCTGGGATACAGTTTTGTAGGTGCTCAGAGCAGTTGGTAACTTGTGTGAACCCAGACAGCTCATATTGGCAGCCTGTTGGATCACTGAAAGGAGAGGAACAGTGTGGTAACTGGACCTCATGCAGATGAAGATGCACGTTCCAGTTTTGTAATTTGTTGGGTAGTGGCGTGCGAGACCAGTTTGGACAAGTGTTGAGACGTCTAGATTTTAGGTGATCAAAGGGGTCATTTGGGACCTTAGCAACACTGGGAGAAAGGAAGGAGTGAAAGCAGAAGAAAGATTATTGGCATAAGTGTTGAAGGATGAAGGTCCGTTTGGGGCCATCCGCAGCTGACAGTCTGAAGGGCTCACCAAGGAGGTCGGGAGTGTCAGTGCTTGAGGCAAGAGACAAAAGAGGATAGGGAAAGTTTGTTGGCCTTGAACTGAAGGAAATCTTAAGATCTTCAAGAAGATCTTAAAATTGCACGGGCAGTTGGCAGCGAGTAGCAGCCACCACGGGGCCAATAGTGGAGGCAGAAAACCTGGTGGGGTGAGAGAGGAAATTAAACGAGAAATGTCTGCGCGGAAATACAACTGCAGTCTGCTTTTAAACATTAATGAGATTGGCTTTATTGATTGCCAGTTTTGGTCAGCAGAATTTCTGTAGCCCCGATTAGATGGGCATAAGGGACTGTCTTAATCCAATTTACCTGGAAATGGAAGAGAATTACCACCTCCTGACATGGCTTATTCTGGCCTGTGCCAGGCTTTAATGGACTGGAAATTTAAATAATGGATTGATTTGACTGTTGCTAAATTCTCTGTGGAATGCTGACAGTCATGTGGTTTGATCATTCAAGATCCAACTCCAATAAACACCGATCATTGGGTTAACCCTTTTTGTAAAGATGGTTCTGTTGTACCGGCCACTGATAAATACTGACTGGGAAATGAATTTCAAATGAGCTGTATTGCGTTTCTTTCTAATTCAGCTTGGCACTGATCCATGTCCTACCTGTTTGGTAGGATGGAGCTCGAGTGTTGCTGAAAAAAGACATTTTGTCGAAGCTTTTCGTCCTGCACTCATCAGGACATTGGGGAGAATACCATTGTCAAGGGAAACAACAACTTTACACTGCGTGAGAAGAGAGCTCTGATTGTTGGAAAGTGATTGGTAGAGACGTTGCCATGGAGAATGCACCAGTTGACGTGACTGACAGCTGCCGAGCTTTGTTTGCCATTTAAATCAGGCAGCTTGACTTTGGTCAAGGAATTGCCCTGTGGAATGAACCAGTGAATGGCTATCGCTTGTTCTGTTCAGCTGAAATAGGTCCAAAGATGGCAAGAAAGTCGCAAACCGCAACTTGCATTTATTCCAATCTCGTTAGCGAGGTTGAAGTCCACCCAGGATCTAACCGGCTCCCCAGCGAGAAATCACACCAGTGTTGTTTAGTTCTTCTTTTCAAAAACGCGAAGCTGGCGTAATGGCTACTGCGGGGACCTGAGGAGGTGAGTACCCATTTCCATTCGCGGACGCATAGCTCAAGGGCACTGACGTTGCTGCCCCGGAGCTCGGGAGGGGATGGGGAACACCCGAGGGAGGTTGGGCTTGATCGGGGGGCTAAAGTCTTCCATGTTGGGGGTTTCCCTGGGGCTGGGGAGGTGGGGGGAGAGCAGGGTGCCACAAGAGGTGGGGGGTGCAGGCAGGCCAGCTGTGAAAATTAACGTGACAAAGGCCTCACAAGTATTAGGTGTAACATATTTTAATAGTGCACACAATAGACATTTCCATTTCCCTCTAACTACAGATAGTGACACCCCCCCCCCCCTCCCTCCTTCAGTGCCACTCAGTGCTCCTCAATCTTCTTCACCTTACATGGTCTGTGTCCCCAGGATGTACATCAGGTGGAGACAGTATCCTGCTTTCTGTCTCCTGTGGTCTTTGATGCCCTTGGCAGATGTCCTCTGAAGGACCTGGGGCTGGAAGGTCCTAGCCGGTGTCTCTGACGTTGCCATGCCACCCGTTCTGCCCACTGTCCATGAGATTCCCTGGTGTCAGGAAGGGAGATTCAGAAGAACTGGATGCTGCTGCAGTCTCCTTGGTAGACGATCCTGGGTTGGCCTCCAGTCCTTCCTCCTCCCTAACGGTGCCCGTTGGGCCCTGGGGGTCTCCATGGGATGGAGTGATAGCTGGAGTGAGCGCCGGAGGCCGATGGGTCATCTAGCGTTGCGAGTCCTGGAGGCTCCCCATTGCCTGCACCATGTGTCGACACCCTCAGCGATGCTCCTCGGTGACTGGGACATGCTCTTCAGTGCCTCGGCAATGTCTACCTGCATGTGGGACGTGTCACTCAGTGACTGGGACATGCTGTCAAGGCCCTTTGCCATGGCCGTCACTGACTAAACTAAGCCATACCTTAGCCACCACCACTCATGGTGCGCACGTCGTGCACCCAGCCTCCCCCGATGGCCCAGCCCCAATGGGCAGAGATCCTGCGAGCGAAGGGACATCAGGGCAGTGAGAGTGAAGGAGCATTTTGTTTGACTTGAACATCTCATCTGAGGCAGCTCATCGGGGTGAAGGGGCAGTGGATCCTCACCTCTGAGGCGCATGCCAACAGTTGGTGACTGCTCTGTACTCTGTAGAGCCTGCAATCTGAAACTCATCAGTGCAGCAAGAGATCAGGATGCCATTTTTTCAGACATCCTGATCTCTGAGGCCCACGACCACCCCCCAAAGCCCCAATGCACTATGGGAGGGTCCCTGCACCCTTCACCCCAGCACCTGCACAGGGCATCTCCAGCCTGATCGCCAGCACACAAAATGCCAACTTGGCGCATTGGCAGTGCCACCAACCTGGTACCTTGAGTGCTACCTGGGTATGCTGGCAGTGCCAGGCTTGCACCCAGGTTGGCACCACCAGGGTGCCCAGTCACACCAGCCATGTCAGGGTACCAGCATCCCCAAAGGGTAAGCACCTGGGGGCCTCTGATCCCTTAGGAGACCCCCACGAGTGCCATCCTGTCTGGTCCCCATTTGTGGAGACCAGTACTGAATGGCACTCACCTGAGGTTTGAGGCAAAGGGGATAGATCCCAGTGCCTCAGGTAACTCGGGGATCTACACGTTAAAGTGAAACTAGCTGTCTTGCTTTAATATGCAGATTTGCTAAAAAGAGATCCTGTTCACAATGGGCAGGATTTATATCGCAACGTTGTGAGTTGGGTCAATCCCGAGAGCGGGAACTCCTGGCTTCTATCGGCCACACTGCGCCATGGCAAGGTGCTTTTCAGGCATAGTGCGACCGCACCCCAAAAGGTGAAGGAGAACACTGCAGTAATTGATGCTGAAAATGATGAACTAACACGGGAGAGCATCAGTAACAGAGGAGCTGAGGATGTGGCAGGGAGAACTGATGTTCGAGAGATGGGGACAGACAGTCATTGAAAAGAATGTAAGATCTGAAACTCAGCTGAGGGGCACCCACATTATCAAGTCTTGGGCTTGACAGCTGAGGTCCACAAAGTTGACAGCTTGGGTTCAATTCTCCTACCAGCTGAGGTTATTCATGAAGGCCCCGCCTTCTCAACCTTGCCCCTCACCTGAGATGTGGAGACCCTCAGGTTACATCACCACCAGTCAGTTCTCTCCCTCAAAGGGGAAAGAAGCCTATGGTCACCTGGGACTGTGGCGCCTTTACTTTCTTTAATTAAACAATTAAGTCACCTTTTCCCTTTCACCAAGGCTGAAAAGATTATTCTGAATGCATCATTTCTTGCGCTTTGATGATTTTTATCATGCTTGAATATGATAAAAGTCATAAACACCTATTGTGAGAGCCGCCTGTCTATCATCTAGCAAGGAAACCTGGGAACCCCACCACTGGGAGGTTCCCCCCCAAGTCACTCACCATCCTGACTTGGAAATATGTTGCTGTTCCCTCACTGTCGCTGGGGCAAAATCCTGGAACTCCCTCCCTAATAGCACAATGGGTGTACCTACACCACAGGGACTGCAGCGGTTCAAGAAGGTAGCTGACCACCTGCTTCAGAAGGACGACTAGGGATGGGCAATAAATGCTGGCCTGCCCAGCCACGCCCACATCCCGTAAATTAATTTTAAATAAAGATGCCAGCTTTTTCGCAACCTTCCTGATTGGCACTACTGCGTTGTCATGTCTGGCAAGCTTCAATTTGGGGGTTTATCCGCTGTATGTGTCATCAACGCAGATGATTCGGAATCCTTCTGGGTGTGTGGTTGGTGTACAATTCCCATACCTTTGGCAGGAAATCAAGAGTTTCTGGAGAAATATTGTGAAGTTTTAGCAGGAGATCGGGAGATCCTCACGGGAATCAACCCGATTGTGTTCAGAGCAAAGTCTCCACAGAAGCTAAAAGTCAGCCAATATGCATGCTGTCTGTGGCCTCTGAGTCAGAGGGACGTGGGTTCAAGTCCCGCTCTGGGAATCGAGCACACAAAAAATCAAGGTTGACACTCGGCGCAGTACTGAGGGGGTTTTATGCTAAACTTCGGATGATATGGTGAATCTTGTCTGCCCTCCCGGGTGGACGTAAAGGATCCCATGGCACTATTTGAACAAAGAGTTGTGGAGTTCTTCCTGCTATCTTGGTGTCCTGGGTAATGTTTTCCCCTCAATTAGCATCACAAAAACGGACTGTCTGATCATTATTGCATAGTTCTGGAAGTTGATTGCTTGAATTTTCAATATTACAGCAGAGTCTGCACTTCAAGGGCACTTCATTGGCTGGGAAGCACTTTGGACCATCCAGTGGTTGTGGAAGATGCTATAGAAAATCGTTCTTTTTTTTATCAGGGTTCAGTCGTGCATCCCTGTAACTTTGATGCTGTGAAGCCCGCTTCACTTCCTCGTGTGGTTTCTGGGGATGGCCTGTGCGGCACAAAGAGGGAATATTTTTAATATGGGGGAACCTGAATGAAGGGCGGGGAGTTTATGCAGGTTGACTCTCCTCTTCCTCCTGTGAAGGATAGCTCTTTCAAAGAGCTAGCACTGACTTGATGGGCCGAATGCTTCCGTGATGTTTTTTAAAGTTTGTTCATGAGATGTGGTCGTCGCTGGCCGGGGCCAGCATTTATTGCCCATTCCTGAAGGCCTTTAAGAGGCAACCACATTGCTGTGGGTCTGGAGTCGCATGTAGGCCAGACCGGGTAAGGACGGCAGATTTCCTTCCCTAAAGGACATTAGTGAACCAGATAAATTTCAATGACAATCAGCTATGGTTATATGGTTTAGCTCACTCGGCTAAATCGCTGGCTTTGAAAGCAGACCAGGCAGGCCAGCAGCACGGTTCGATTCCCGTACCAGCCTCCCCGGACAGGCGCCGGAATGTGGCGACTAGGGGCTTTTCACAGTAACTTCATTGAAGCCTACTCGTGACAATAAGCGATTTTCATTTCATTTCATTTTCGTTAGACTTTTAATTCCAGATTTGTTTTTTAATTGAATTCAAATTACACCATCTGCACTGGTGAGATTTGAACCTGGGTCCCCAGAGCATTACTCTGGGCCTCTGGAGTACTAGTCCAGTGACAATGCGCCACTGCCTCCCCGTTCGGTTTTCTTGAACGCACCACAAAGGCTGAAACGGGGAGAAAAGGAGATGAGCAAAATTTAAGAAGTCATGGCGAAGCGAACCCAAGAACTGGGCAGCACGACGGCATGGTGGTTAGCATAGCTGCCTCACAGCTCCAGGGCCCCGGGTTCAATTCCGGCCTCGGCTCAGATTTACTCCCACAGATCTGCAGATTAGGTGGATTGGATTGGCCATGCTAAATTACTCCTTAGTTTCCGTCGGTCAGGTGGGGTTACTGGACTGAAGTAGGGTGTTCTCTCAAGGGCTGGTGCAGACACGATGGGCCAAATGTCCTCCTGCACTGTATATTCTATGATAACCACTTGTTTTAAACGACTTTCACATTGTAGGCAATAAAAGAAAAGTCTGAAGGAGATGTGGGGCAGGGGTTTCACAGTTTGAGGACTTGGGAATGAATGCATTAGAGTGCAGGATGTTGCATTGTGTCTCCATTTCAATCACGTGTATGTGCAAGATGGAGGTTGTGTGCGCAGCATGATAATACATAGAGTTCAATCCTGATGTATATTGCCACATGGTTGAGTAAGCCAGCAATAGAAAATGTAACTGCTATAATACAGGGTGATATGTCTTGTATAGGGAATGGCTCAACATCTATAATTGGGTTGTTTGCCGTATCACGTGCATTGTCCACCTTTTGGGAACCGCTAAACACTTAAAGCATGCAATGTTGAAAAGCTCTGCTTGTCCACACAATGTATTGAATTGGCCGGGATGGGGGCGAAAGTGCTGTGTTGATGGCGACCAGTTTTTGAATGCACGCCATCCTTCCCCCAGCCAGTTTATGGGGTGGGATGTGAGCGAGGGAACTGACGCTACCAGTCCACAATGAGTTTGCCCACTATTCCACCTTTACAATTGCATGCGACTGGCAGTGGAGGGGATCTATCTCAGGAGTGGGGTTGAAGAGAAGAAACACGCTTTAAAAAAAAAATTTAGCATACCTAGTTCATTCTTTCCAATTAAGGGGCAATTTAGCGTGGCCAATCCACCTACCCTGCACATCTTTGGGTCGTGGGGGCAAAACCCACGCAAACACGGGGAGAATGTGCAAACTCCACACGGACCGTGACCCAGAGCCGGGATCAAACCTGGGATCTTGGTGCCGTGAGGCAGCAGGGCCAACCCACTGTGCCACTGTGCTGCCCAGAGAAGAACACTCTTTGACTGAGATCAGAATGACATATTGGTGGCTCACTTCTCACAAATTTTTCACTTCATCCAGAGGTGGTTATGACCCATTAAAGAATGAGGTGCAATGTATGTAGATCTCGTGACCTCGGGACATCCCAAAAAGCCCTACAGCCATTGAAGCATCGAACAAGTGGAGGTGCTTGTGCCGCCAATTTGTAAACAGCAACGTGGCCATGACCGGCTAATCTGTTTGAGTGATTTCAGGGGCGTATAGTAGCCCGGAACCAGGGTGAACACCCCTGTTGTTCTATTGTATAGTGTTGTAGTTTCTGTTCCACTCAGCTGTGCGAGCAAGCTCCATTTAATGGCTTATCGGAAAGGATGAACCTCGGACAGCGTGGTAATCCCACAATACCGCATTGGACTGACCCCCATCTCCTGAGCCACAGGTGGGGTTGGGGGGAAGCAGGAGGAAGAACGGCTGTAGAATGGGGTTGGAAGAGAATAGAAAATGCTTGACTGTGTCCACGTTGTCTTTCAGTAACTGGTGTCCTGCCCCGTACATGACTGAGCCGTATGCCGCTGGGAGTTGTGCAGCAGATGGTGACAGATGTAATCAAGATACATGAAGGTGAGCGACTGTAATTGGGGGGATGACACTGCGTGGGAGAAAGCAGCTGAAGGAAAGGATTTTCAAATTAAACCTCGTTTCATTTTTTTGTTTGCCAGTAGCTGGATCAGCAGACCAACAGACTCAGAGCAGAGGGCCAGGAATTGAAATTCCAGCTTACTTTGGCATTTTGAGCTTTCTCGCTGCTGCCAGTTAATCAGTCGCACGGGCCATTCACTTAACTCCAACACTGGCCAAAGCTACCAGTGTCACTCCTGCCACCTGGAGGGGAAAACTGCGCAAATAGAGGTGAGGGGGGTGAGTGGGAACAAAGAGTACAACCCAAAATAAGGAATGGAGAGGCGTGGGGGCCAAAATAGAGGATAAAACTGTCAACTTAAATAGAGAGGAAGGTGAATAGGCCACTGTTTTGGATGACTAAGATTGGGATTTAATTACAAGGGGTAACTGCAGATCCCACCGCTCTAATGACAGTGTCCCAGGGATTCACCTACCTTTAGGCATCATATAAGGGGGTCCTTGTTTACAAAATGGGTCACAAAGTGCCTTCCTCATAACACAGCGTCAAACATCCATCCACCTGGCCCAACTGGAACAGTAGAGAGTCACACGAAACAGGAACGTTATTTGGTGTTTCCCAACCATGCCTTCTCATCATATCCCTCAGTTTGTGCTCTCCGACCATCACATGTACTTTAACGTGTTTACCCAGCCGCTTCAGTGGTTTTGCCTGGCTAGTTTAGCCGAGTAGCTTCATTCGGAAACGTTTCCACCTGGCTACATGCTCTCATCACCCCCTGATATTTGAACACTTTATCCCAGAGAACACATCGTCCTGGATCAGTTTCTCTTTTAAACTCCCTTCAAAATGTTGTTCCGTTCCTCTTGAATGTTCCTTTCCATTGTGCCGATCCATGGATCAGTGACTTGGATGAGATTTTCCATTTCCGCACTCGACTGGGTTCACGTTTCCATTGTCCCTATTCCGCATCTCATTGACAAAGGCAACATAGTTCCACATCAGGCTGGTGTGTGACCTGGAGGGGAAATTCCAGGTGGCGGTGTTCTCATATATCTGCTGCCCTTGCCCTGCTAGAAGGCAGTAGTCGTAGGTTTGGAAGGTGCTGTCTAAGGAGCCTTGGTGAATTCCTGCAGTGCATCTTGTAGATGGTACACAAGCTGCCACTGTGTGTCGGTGGTGGAGGGAGTGAATCTTTGTGGAAGGGGTTCCAAACAAGCGGGCTGCCTTGCCTCCATCAACCTCTCGCCTTGCACAAGAAGGTGTCGGAAAGTAACTCAACCCTATGCCTTGCTGAACCGGGATTGTGGGAATAATGCTACATTGTGAAGGTGGAGCCTGTACAGCTGTAACTCAAATGAAGGTGTTAGAATATTCAGTCAGGTACAGGATGTGTAATCTCGGTGGCCTTTCTTTCATGTGACTTTTTTTCTTTTCTCACTCAAGAATTTTTTACTTGCTTTTAGCGTGGACAACAAACCAACCATCTGACAAACAGCGCGCCCTATAATTCTCTTAAAGTGCCGTGTGGGACCGAGTCTTTTAGTTGGTTGTTTGCAGTCAGGTATTGTTGCTATTGATTGGAGCAGTCCTGAGGGCCGAGGCCACACTGAAAGTTCTTCTATTAAGAGAGTCAAAATAGGAAAAGAGAAAAGCAATATTATTAGCTGTCTAGTGGTACCCTGCTGTATGTTATCACAGAAGGTTCAGAACAAGGCAATCAACCCCTTTTGAACTTCTCCCTTTCAGAACCAATTGTCTTGCTGTTAGCTTTTCCTTAATGTAAACATCCACCTGACACAGACAGTCCTCGGGTTGAGCCCCACTGCTCCCCTTGTTGGCAACAGTGAGCAGAGGTAGGGCACAAGTGATTAGCAGCATGATAGCACAAGTGATTAGCACTGTGGCTTCACAGCGCCAGGGTCCCAGGTTCGATTCCCCGCTGGGTCACTGTCTATGCGGAGTCTGCACGTTCTCCCCGTGTCTGCGTGGGTTTCCTCCGGGTGCTCCGGTTTCCTCCCACAGTCCAAAGACATGCTTGTTAGGTGGATTGGCCTTGCTAAATTGCCCTTAGTGACCAAAAAAAGTTAGGAGGAGTTTTTGGGTTATGGGGATAGGGTGGAAGTGAGGGCTTAAGTGGGTCGGTGCAGACTCGATGGGCTGAATGGCCTCCTTCTGCACTGCATGTTCTATGTTCTATATACAACCTTAAATGACGGGTGCCCGAAACGCTCAAATCCATGACTCTCCTGATCATCTGGGGTTACAAGCCCGTTGGTCCATCCAAGGAAAGCTAGAAAGTTACTTGCTGGATGAAATATAATCTTGTTGGTTTATAAAAGATAATTGTCTTTCCCAGAAGATTGCATGATCACGTTGGTGGTAGAGGGGGAGAGAGAAAGAGAGGCTGGAGAAGGGAAGAAGTGTTTAGTCATGTTGGCCTGGCTAGATGGACCAGCTGCTCATTTTGTTGCCCATCATGTAGGTTAGCCTGCCTAGTGACCTTTGCACCATTTGTCCGGTCATGAATCTTGCTTATAATTACAGAGAGGCTGGGTGATGGCCAGCTGAATTATCACGTGGTCTCACACTGTCAGTGCGTGGATTGTAGTACTGAGGTAGCTCCTGTTCACAATGGTTCACTATGTATTCTGCTTCTACTTGCTGTGCTCTGCTGCTCTTTTTTTTTACCATTTTCCTTTCAAGGGCTCCAGTGGAGATGCTGACCGTGATCTGAGACTCTGGTTACGGATTCTGCTTGATGACAAAGTCATCCCCGAAGCTTGGAGGTTTGTATTCTTCCTTTTCATTTTGATTTTTTTTGGATGAATTCTTCGCCCACCCTACCATCTTGCCTCTCCCCACCACCAGTCCACAGTCCAATAGTATGAATTGCCAACTCTGGGAGGGGCGGGGAACTTTTGAAGACTTCAGGACTGTCCTAGAGGGTTTGGCAAACCCTTCAGACTGGGTCAGGCAGCATGAATCCACACTCCCGCCGCTCCTCAGTAGCGTGTAGCTGGCCAGCTGAGGTAACCGAGCGTGGACATCCATCCGGCCCAGCCAAAGAGAAACTCCGCCCGTTCCCTAAACAACACGGCCGATCTGTGGAGCGAAATGAAGTAGGGTTCAGGTGCAACCTAGAGATGAAATGTGTTAATTCGATCCGAAGTCAGCTGGTAAATCAGGAAGTCTTTCAGTCGACTTTTTCTTCATATTCCATTTATTTACAGAATGTAGCAGTACAGGACGTGCGCCTTCTCCCTCAACAACCGTGGGTTCCAGCACACTCTATTTCTACTCTTTTGGGCAAATAATAATCAAGTGAACACTTGACAGCCTATTAAGATGGGGTAAATTGGAAGGACAAAACTCAATTGAAAATATTTTTGGGGGACGATGATGCACTCCAGACCCCGTAATGCTTACTGATTGCGGAAGGCATCAAGTGTACTAGTGGACACCATGTACTCCCTTTCCCAGGATACCCAGGGTTTGGGTGTAGCCACAAATGAGAGACAGTTGGGTTGAACGATCCTCCCACAACCAATCACCACCCGGCCTTGTTTATGGTCACCTCGACCAGGCCCAAGCGCAGGCTAACGAGGAGATCCTCGATCTGACCCCCCCCCTCCCCCATCCTCACCTGCAGGAAGCCACAAGCGGAAGCAATGAGAGCCTCAGTTTGTACTCCTTTCAATAGAACAAAATATCAACATAAAACCAAAATGACAAGGGATGTCCTGTAATGAAAATCGACAAGTCCCAGGAAACGTCACAAATCAAACCATAATATCAATGCCGGGGATGATGCTCGCAGTGCCCACCGGCTACGGAATGGTTCTCTCTTTATATGTGCTCAAAGTATGTAATCATGCAGTGAAAGCTCTCCATCCATGTACTCTTAACCCTGATAATGCAATTAGCACACCATTAACAAAATGGTAGGACATACAGTTGTATTCTTCTTATCCTAGGAGCACTGCTTGCTTATACTGGCTACCTTCATTATGAGAGGCCTTTGATAGAATAAATAAAGATAGAATAAATAAAGGTGGCATAGTGATTAGCACTGCTGCCTCACAGCACTAGGGAACCGGGTTCAATTCTGGCCTCAGATGACTGCCTGTGTGGAGTTTGCACTTTCTCCCGTGTCTGCATTGTTTCCCTCCAGGTGCTCCGGTTTCCTCCCATAGTCCAAAGATGTCCAGGTTATGATAAAATTGCCCCTTTAGTGTCCAGGTTAGGTGGGGTTACGGGGATAGGGCAGGGCTGCGGGCCTGGGTTGGGTGCTCCTTCAGAGGGTGGGTGCAGAAGCGATAGGACGAATGGCCTCCTTCTGCACTGTAGGGATTGTATGGTTAAGACAACCTGTTTCAAAGGGAGCTGTCATGGTCTGGCATGGGTAATGGAAGGAGATTCCGTGCTAACTTTCAAAAAGCAATTGTGTACTTGAAGAGGAAGCGTTGACAGGGTGATGGGAAAAGTGCGGGAGAGTGAAAGTAATTGGGTAGCTCCTCCGAACAGCCAGCGTGGGCACAGCAGGCCAGCTGGCCTCCTCCTGTGCAGTGAGTGCTCCGGTGTCTTGTCAGCTGACATCCCCTCATCCCAATAGACAGTAACTCACACAGCCCAATGATTGGGACTAGAAGGAAACCCTCTGCATTCACAAGTAGCAGGGAACCTGCAGCAGTCGTGTGGGCTTTAGCCCTTCAAATGGCCCACCAAAATCTCCAGCTGGTAGGCTAATCCTCTCATTCAGAACGTGCGGCCGTTTGTCAGCCCCCCCCCCCCCCACTCCCTCCCTCCCGCCAAGGAGCGCCCCCCCCCCCCCCCTCCCTCCCAGGAGCGGTGCACCAAGATAAGCGACCTGGATTGGGGGTCAGAGCACACAATCTGAAAATCAAAATAAATGCAGAGGAGGAGTGGGGGAGAAAAAGGGAGAGTTTATGTTAGCTGCTTAAAGGAGATGTAATGTTGGCCTAGATCTGCTTAAACAGGCTTAGGTCTGTCAGCGTTTGGCATTTTGATTTTTGCGGTTTAATTCCACCCCAGATTGATGGAGGATTAGGAGGCTGTGGAGAAAAAGTGTAAATCCCACAGCTCTGCCGACCTTGGCCGCCCTTGGATTTTCTCTGAGCTTAAGCTGTCAAAGATGAGATAGAATAATCCTCTTTCCAGATCACTTCGACTCACTGGCACCTTGTTGCGATCTAAAGACGCTGCCTCATTTTTATTCCGCCCTCCCCGAAAGGTACATGGCACCGGTACAGCTGGCCTGCTTTAATGGCAGTCTCTTCAGCTGGAAGTTAAACATTAGCATGTCTGAAAGAGAGAGAATTTTGTCGGATTGAATTTGCAAGCGGTCTCTTCGTTGCTGTTATCAGTATGGAGTCAGGTGTTGCTCCCACTGTGTTACATTCTCCGGTGTACATGATGATGTGGTTGCTGATTCCTTGCAGCTTCAAGGGGTGTACACTAATGCAGTGGAATAGCTCTTCCCCTTTACAAAGCAAACAGTTGGGATATATTGCATGTCCACCCCTACAGCTCATGCAAGGTGGCCAGGAAGAAAGTGTGGAGGCCCCTTTGTTTGCTTCAGATGTACCAGGACTACAGTGGTTAGGTTACGAGGAGAGACGACACAAATAAGACCTGTTTTTGCGAGTGATTAGAAGGTTGAGGGGTGATCTGATCGAAGTATTCAAGCTATTAACAGGGAGCGGCAGGGTAGATAAAGATAAACTTTTTCCACTGGTTGGGGATTTTAAAACTCGGGGGAGCATGGTTTAAAACTTAGGGCCAGACCGTTCAGGAGAGATGTTAGGAAAAAGGTCTTCGCTGCACATCTTTGCATTGTAGGGATGAGACCCACGCAGACATGGGGAGAATTTGCAAACTCCACACGGACAGTGACCCGGAGACGGGATCAAACCTGGGACTCAGCGCCGTGATGCAGCAGTGCTAACCACTGTGATCCATTTATGCGGTTTCGAAACAGCAGTTGAAGCTGGAACAGTTAATCCTAAATCAGAGGTGGATAGATTTTTGTTGAGCAAAGATATTAAAGGAATATGAGTCCGAGGCAGATGCGTGGGATTAGGCCACAGATCAGCCATGATCTCACTTAATGGCCTACTCCTGTTCCTATGTACCTTTGGGCTGGGCTCCAAACCAAATCTCCCTCACCTTGTGTCCTTCGCTGCTATCGAAAAACAGGAAGTTCTCACCATCTAATTTCTAAAAATAATCTACCGTATTGTGGAATCACACACAAGCCTTCAAACGTTTAATTATGCACATCTTTCTGTCGCTTCTCCGTTACCCCTCTTGTGTCTCTTTCTCTCCCCTCCGTCACGCCTCTGTCCGTCCACCTTCCTTCCCTTTGCCTCGTTCTTCCTCTTTTTGAAGCCACTGTCTGCGGGGACACAATTTCTTGCTAGGGCACAGGCCCCCACATGGGCAGCAAGCCGATTCGATCATTGCGTCGCAGCCGAGCATCATTCCACCCTTACCACATGCGCATTCCCACAGAGGTCACTGGACAGGGACCGTTCCCCAAGCCGAGCAATCCTAGTCACACGACCAACCTCGAGGAGCCCAGCGCGGACTTTATTCCTGGTGGGATAGAATTGAAAAGCAAGGAAGTCATACTGAGCCTTAGTCAGATCACACTTGGATCCAAAGGAATATAGAGTCACATGGAGAGGGCGCAGATACGTTATAACAAGGATGATGCCGGCAAAGTGTGGATATCAGGAAAGGACTGACAAATTCCCTTGGAAAAAGAAAGCTGAAGTCTTTAAAATGTTGAACGGTTTGGATAGTGTGAGTACGAAGAGAATGTTTCATCCTGTGGGGCAGACATAACTAGAGGCCATCAATATATATATATATATTTTAATTTATTTTATTCCAAAGTTATTGAAAAGTACAAAAACATGAATTGGAGAACATCCTCCACACCTCACGGTTTACAGCTTTGTTATGGGCCAGCGTTTAGAAAACCCCAAAGTATATCATGGAGTTTACCTAACCCATGACGTTTAATAGATTTTGGTTATGGGGAGCACAAGGGTCCACTCTCCAAGTGTAATGCAATAGAGACCTTAAGTATTTTAAAAGCAAAACAATGTTTATTCTCTGAACCCAGTTAACAGTTTATAAACACACAGTTAACATCTTATCAAATACCAATACACGTAGCCCCACAGATACAATACTCTATAGGTAACCCTTAATACCTTTCCTAGCAATATCCATAAGTTAAACCTTGTTTACAAACACAGCAGGTTTAAATTCTCTACTGAAACAGGTATTACTTTGAAATCATCAATGAGCTGAAGCCATTCTTTAGCTTGTAGAGAGAAAGATCATTTTACACATCTGCTTGCTTTGAATACAGCTCGCCAACTCTGAAAACGAGACCAAAAAGCAGCTTTTCAGCTCAAAACGAAAGTAAAAAGACAGGCAGACAGCCCAGCTCCACCCACACACTGACATCACTGCAGCTATTTGATAAACACCCATTTCTTAAAGGTACATCCACCTGACAGTTTGTACAAGTTTTTCCCCCTTTTTACCACCCCACTCCCCGCAATGAACAATTCCACTAACATGGTCATGAACAGTACGCACCATGTCTCAAAGCCCTCCGCTGATCCCCTCAATTGAAACTTAATCTTCCCCAGCCAGAGGAAGTCATACAGGTCCGCCAGCCAGGCCGCCACCCCAGGTGACGTTGTCGACCGCCATTCCAGCGCAATCCTTCGCTGGCGACTAGAGAGGTGAAGGACACCAAATCGGCCTTCCTTTCCTCCATCAGCTTCGGCATTTCCGACACCCCAAAAATTGCCACCATAGGGTCTGGCCCGGCCTCTACCCCCACAATCTTTGCAAGCATCCCGAACACCCCCTCCTAGTATCTCCAACTCTCTGACTTCTTGACTTTCCGACCCACAGACCACAATCAGTAAGAATAAACAACAACACTTCCTCCACGATAGACCTCAATACCGGGGCCCCGCAAGGCTGCGTATTTAGCCCCCTACTATATTGCCTATACACACACGACTACATGGCAAAATTTGGTTCCAACTCCATCTACAAGTTTGTTGGCGACATGACCATATCTCGGATCTCGAACAACGACGAGTCACAATACAGGAGAGAGATAGAGAATCTAGTGGAGTGGTGTAACGTCAACAATCTATGGATTGACCTTATTAATACTACACTCTTGTATGCTTCACCCAATGCCAATGTCTATGTATTTACTTTGTGTATCTTATGTTTCCCTACTATGCATTTTTTTTTCTTTTCATGATCTTTTTGAGCTGCTCGCAGAAAAATACATTTCACTCTACCTTGGTACACGTGACAATAAACCAATCCAATCCAATCCAATTTCTCACACCTCCAGAACATATGCGCTTGGTTCGCTGGTCCTCGCCCACACCTCTCACACTCGTCTGCCACCCTCTGGAAGAACCCACTCATCCTCGCCCAAGTCACGTGCACCCTGTGTAAAATAAGGTGGCCACTAAAACAAACCAAATAAGGAATTATGAAGAAACTTCTTCACCCAAAGAGTGGTTAGAATGTGGAACTCGCTACCTCAGGGAGCGTTGGAGGCGAATAGTGTAGATGCATTTAAATGGAATCTGGACAAGCAAATGAGGGAAATCTGTCATGGTAAGGAATTAGATGAGGAACAATTGGAGGAAGCGCAAGATGAACCTTAAACGCTGACATGGACTGGTTGGCCCATTGGCCTGTTTGTCTTTTCTCTAAAAAGCATAAGCCCCTGCCAGGATGACCCCTCTTTGACCCAACAGTGCGCCAGCCAGAGCAAGTGCTCAAGAGCCACTGGGGGCGCTATGCATACGATAGTCATAAACCATGGCCGGGATTTTCCAATCTTGCCAGACCGAGACTGGAAATTCCCGCCCAAGGTCAACAGCCCGTTAAATGCTCTGTCAAATATTTCCTTCCGCCTGCGACGATTGCCGTGGCAGGCGTGACCAGAAGATTTACCCTTCCAGGGTCATTGGGCCCCACACGGGTAATGGTGACACCTAATGATCCATTGCCTTGGCTTTTATAACATTGCAAGCATCCATGATTCACTCGCAAATTTTAACCTAGAACGCTATGTTTAAAATTTACTATCCAATTGAGAGCATTTCCAAAGCACCACCTCAGATAAATGAACTCATGATTACTGCTTCAGATCCTCCTTGCAGATATGATCAAGTTTTAGCAGGCACTGTTGTGATGTATGTGCGATATAAATGGGGAATGGCTAATTTGGCTGCTCTCCACCCTTCTCCATTGCGTTTATCAGGTTTGACGCAGACTACCTGTGCCAGCAATCCATCTACTGTGGAATGTTTCTGTGGACAATTATTCACCGTTTAGTGTAATTATGCCAATATTCCTATTTGTTCAATTTAATTGGTTGAAGAATTGGCAGTGGAACCGGCTTTTATATTTTTTATATAAATTTAGAGTACCCAATTATTTATTTTTCCAATTGAGGGGCAATTTAGCCTGGCCAATCCACCTAACCTGCCCATTTTTGGGTTGTGGAGGTGAAACCCACGCAGACACTGGGAGAATGTGCAAACTCCACACGGACAGTGACCCGGGAACCCAGGTCATCAGCGCCATAGTCTCAGTGCTAACCACTGTGCCACGTGCCGCCTGGAACCAGCTTTTACTAACCACGAATGATTAATTTTTAATGCTCCATCCACTTCCAAAATGAAAACTGTCAAGGAGGCCTCATTAAACACCTCGCAGGATCCTTACCTAGACAGGAAGACCTAACGGGTTTACTCACTGATTCACAATATTCACTTGCTGCAGATACACACACACAGTGCTGTTAGGGAGCGAGTTCTAGGGTTTAGACATAGCGGCAGTGAAATAACAGCGATACATTCCCAAGACGGCATGGCGTGGGGCTTGAAAATGATGGTCTTCCCATGCATTTGCTGCCCTTGTTCTTCTCGGGGTCAGAGGTGACAGGTTTGAAGGTGCTGTCAGAGGCTTGGTGAGCTGCTGGAGTTGACCTTGCATATGGTACACAGCGCCACCACTGATCGGCGATCGTGGACTGGTGGTGAATGGAGTGTCCATCAAGTGGGATGCTTCGTCCTGGGTGGTGTCGAGCTTTATGATGGGTGTTGGAGCTGCACTCATCCAGGCAAATGTAGAATTTTCCCTCACGCCACTGACTTGTGCCTTGGAGATGGATATTGGGTAGTCAGGAGCTGAGTTAGTCAATATTGAATGTAAATCTCCCATTTCAGCTTCTCCAGTTTGTGGTGTTAGCTGATCAGAATTTCAATCCCATTGACTTTATTTCCATGTGTGGACGGAACACATCAAATCTAGCCAGCCCAGTCCCTCGGCCTGGCAGGAGACTAAATGATTAGACCTTTCAACGTTGATGTCGGTTGATCCGACATTTATTAAAACCAACTGAAATTTTGACTGTAATCTTTAACCTCTTACACTATGTTGAATCTGTTCAATCTCTTACAGTACCATCATTGGCCAATACCTTGAGGGATCCCTCATCTGACCATGGATATGAACACACTGAGACCCAAGTGAGGGCCACAAGTCGACAGCTCTACAGGTGGAAGCAAATCCAGGAGAAAGCAGGAGATGCAGTCCATGGCATCAACATCTCTTTGGTTTGCAATGGTTTCTATGGTGACGCAGTGGTCTACGGCTAATTCTACTTTGCTGGTGGTGTCCAATAATCTGTTCAACAGTGAAAGTTGGTGGAATTATAAATATCCGAGAGGGAATGTCAGGCTGAAATGGTCAGGCCTCAGGTGACTTCAAACCATGAGGACGTAGCTCATGTGTTCTCCTCCCACTCCCACACCATCATTTACTCCCTTTCTCCACCTCTCTCTTGAAGGCTCTACCTTTGTTGGGATCCAGGCCCACAGACAACAGTTCCCCTCCGGTATTGCACCGAGTGGCCATTCACTATATGGGAAATTTAGACACTTAGCGGGCTATGTGGCCTTGACCAGAGGCTCCGTACCCTGGCTTCAGACAGTGTCCTGATTCATGCATCTTCCAGTAGTGGTCACTGGACCAGATTCAGGAGCAAGGGTCCTGTAGCATTTTCTTAATCGCCAGGGATGTGGAAGCCAATGTTAACAACCTAACTGGCGCCCCGCCCCAGATGAGATCAGCTAACTTGGTATGGACCAGAGATTGAACCTAGGCCTGTGTGGCTCAGTTCCACGCTGGGCATTATTATCAAATCAGTGAGCCCCACAATGACCTTTAAACCCCCTCCAAAGATGTGCAGGTTAGATGGATTGGCCATGCTAAATTGCCCTTTGTGTCCAAAAAAGGTTAGGTGGGGTTACTGGGTTATGGGGATAGGGTGGGGGTGTGGGCTTGGGAAGGGTACTCTTTCCAAGGGCTGGTGCAGACTCGATGGGCCAAATGGCCTCCTTCTGCACTGTAAATTCTATGATGATTCAATGATGGTTCTATGATTAGGACCTTGCGCGGAAGCCCATTCAACTGAGGACATGGTTCCGTACTCTGTCTGACACAGTCTGTGGCCAGGTGAGAAGTAAGTAGAAAATCCTGCAGGAGAAACAGTTCTTACTATGAGAAACCTGTTGACCATCTCCATTAATGTCTGTGGTAAAGAGAACCGCCTCTGACGGAAGTGAAAGCTTGTGGAAATCCTTCCGTTGCTATGGACGCGCGGTGTAGTGAGGAGCTGCTGCTGCTTAAAATATTCT
Organism: Scyliorhinus canicula; assembly: GCF_902713615.1. Taxonomy (NCBI): domain Eukaryota; kingdom Metazoa; phylum Chordata; class Chondrichthyes; order Carcharhiniformes; family Scyliorhinidae; genus Scyliorhinus; species Scyliorhinus canicula. The sequence goes on from NC_052146.1 coordinate 18,403,360, forward strand.
TTGGCAGAGCCTCTGTCACCATGCAGTGCACAATTGTTCACTCTTAACCTTGCCCCTCATTCCCAGGTCATCTCTAGGAGACTGATACAAGATTAACCCCATCCTTTGCATAAATTTCGTACCATGTGGTGAAATAAGGTGACATAATCACCACAAGTTTGGCAAGAGTCAAAATCCTGTTGGACAACACTATTGTAGAGTATCTGCTGCTTTACATAATTTGTGCTGCCTTTCAAAAGGAAGATAATTAAGTATGCACTCTGATAAAGTTTCCACACAACAGTTGCAAGCTGACAGCAAGTAGGTCAGTGTTGAGGTCACGGTTGAGGTTTAAGCCGGTGACACAACCTTTTGCATCATTAGCACTGAGGTTTGCTGAATGTATAATATTCACTAATGGGAGGAGGTTCAAGGGGCCGAATGGCCACCTTCTGCTCCTAATTTATATGTTCGTATCACCAATGTCTTTAAGGGGAAGTCCATGAGAGATTGAGAAAGGCATGTTGGCAGGGATGGATGAAGTAGGGCAGGAGGAGGCTAATGTGGATGTGAAGTTCCCCATAATTCAATGTTATATAAAAAGCCGCAATAATTCCTCTCAACGCCACTGTTTTTCAAATTTGTTCCTGGTATGTGGGCAAGGCTGGATTTATTGCTTCTCTGTAAGTGACCTGATGTTGACTTTTTCTGTCATTATTGTACTGATTGGGTTGTTTGATAGTTAGGTGCCTTGTTAGTCAGGTAACTATAATAAGGGCCAACTCTATATATAATATATGGGGTATGGTTCTTTGACAACAAGTTGTCGACAGCTCAGCTGCCTTTGGTCCTGATGCTTGCAGTCTCCAAAACATATTGCCAATATTGTGTTTACAATAATATCACGCATTCCTGCGATGACATAGCCCCATTGAAAGAAGTCATTGTGTCACAAACATGGCATTTCCTGTGGTTACATTAGTGGTGATAATCTTGGATTTCTATTCTCCCACCCACCCCAAGGTCAAGTCCTGTGTCCTTTAATTTACTCCTGCAAATTGGTTTTGTTAAAGCAATTACAAGCTGAAAATCTCAATTAATTTCTTATTTTTGCCGACTGTACCCATTGTCCGTAGGCAAATATCTTAACTGTTGCATTGGGCAGAATTTTGCACTTCCCTGGGACCAGGTCGGAAAGTGCCACGGGCTCCATCCTCAGCATCTACCCACCACCACCCAGATTTCCTGTCAACCCGTTGGCCTATTGGGGCTCTCAAATGATCAATTAATGACCATTTACGGGCTTCTTCTCGCCCCCGCTGCAATTTTTCCCATGTCAGGCAGAGACCAGTGCCAACTGGGAGACCAGTGCCAACAAAGGAAAGTACAGCACAGGAACAGGCCCTTCGGCCCTCCAAGCCTGCGCCGACCATGCTGCCTGTCTAAACTAAAATCTTCTACACTTCCGGGGTCCGTATCCCTCTATTCCCATCCTATTCATGTAGTTGTCAAGACGCCCCTTAAATATCACTATTTCCCCTGCTTCCACCATCCCCTCCGGCAGCGAGTTCCAGTCACCCACTACCCTCTGTGTAAAAAAACTTGCCTCGTACATCTCCTCTAAACATTTGCCCCTCGCACCTTAAACCTATGCCCCCTAGTAATTGACCCCTCTACCCTGGGAAAAAGCCTCTGACTATCCACTCTGTCTATACCCCTCATAATTTTGTAGACCTCCGTCAAGTCGCCCCTCAACCTCTGACGTTCCAGTGAGAACAAACCACGTTTATTCAACCGCTCCTCATAGCTAATGCCCTCCATACCAGGCAACATTCTGGTAAACCTCTCCTGCACCCTCTCGAAAGCCTCCACATCCTTCTGTTCCCCATTGGGGCTATTGCAAAGATTCATTGTGGACTGCGTGCCGTCCCAGCAGTGGCCACCTGCTCCTGGTGGAGCTGCTGGGACCAGAGAGTTTCCGACCATTTGATTGACTGGCAGGGAGGCAGGTGTCCCTGCCTCAATGGGAGTGTAAATCTCCCCTTTAGCCAGTTAGCGCCGTGCTGAATGGTAAATATATGCCGGATGGTTCACGCACGCCCCGCACCGACATTTATGCCACAGTTTTTCAATCCCATGATGGATCCGGATGCATATCGCCATTCTTCTTTATTCACTCACCTGCAATGGCTCTCCCAGCCTTCCCGATCACAGCACCCAGTCGCTGCTTCATTGAACCCAGTCTGCACAGTTCTATCTATAACTCCATTGCACATACATCAGCAAATATAAACAGCTGGCAATGGCATCACTGATCAATCTTTGCCACCATTTCCTCTGTCCAGTGTTTGTACCTGATGCCTTGTGCCAACTTTCCCTGGCGTCACAATGGGGTGGGGGAAAGATGTGGCAACATTAAACAAAAAAGTCCACCCAGAAAACTTCAAATGTTTCTTTTTAAACACAGAGACTCAAGGTGACTGAGCATCCCCCAGGCTCAGTATAAAAATTCTCCCATCTGGTTTTCCCTGAGCTCGGAAACGGGCGAAGCCACCAGCCTTCCCCTTTCTATTCCTGATCGACACACACTGGCGCTCGTTGGGGAGTGCACGTTTGTGGATGACAGGGGTGGTGGCAAGGGTTAGATTTGCGATTGCTCCCATGGCCAAAGAGCCTGGTGAAAAGTTAAGAGCTTGTGCTCGTGCATGACGAATGGCTGAGCTGCCCGTTGAATCATATTCTGCCAAGTGAGGCCCTTCCAGAAGGAAGGGGGGTGGGGAGCAAAACCAGCATAGACTTCAAATAGTGTTGGATAAGTTGTGCGAGGTCGTATACTGCATTCAGAAACTGGCTGGAACTTAATTAGAAAGGATGATCAATTTAGTTAGATTTGCCTAACATCTTACTAACTGGTCTCGAGCCATAAACGGAAACGGGGACTAACATTGCACGCTCATAATGATGATGTTTTATTAACACTGATTAATCTTTCACTAACTGGCTTTTCTAATTGTGGACTGGAAGCCGCAGTCCGGTTATACTGAGGCTGTTGGACACTGAAATCGGGTTGCATGCAAAACGGAGAGGGCTTGATGTTAAATAATTGCCAATTTAAATGCAAAATCCCTTCAGTCTCAGTATTTCCAGCTGCTGGCTCTGGTTTTCTGCTGGTCTGCTTGCTAGACTTGTCCTGACAAGTGTGATGTTATCTGTGGCAGGGATTTCCAGAGATGCCCAAGAACAACAGGCCACTGCATGCAGTGTAGTGCACAGCGAACGATGTTGTGTTGGGAATTATTTGGGGTGGGTAAGGGGAATGGGTCAGTAACCGAGAGATTCCCTCGTCCAGCGAGGGGTTACTCAAGCACATCTCAGGTTTCACGTTATAATGAGACCGAAGATCTTCCAGGGTGTCGCTGTAAGCACTAACACTTGTCATATTAGAGAATTCCCCACACTCTCAAACAGAGTGGGTGGGATTCTCTCAGCCCGGAGCTGGGCTGGAGAATCCCCGCGACCGGCGAGAATCGCGGCACCGACGCCGACACGCGATTCTCCGTAGAGCGGAGAATCGACGCCATTGGCGCTGGCGTGGCACCGGTCGGGGGCCGCTCCACGCGGCCGGCCCACCAATTCTCGGCCCGGCCCGGGGTGGGCTGAGCGGCCGTTGTAAAAACGGCGAGTCCCGCCGGCGCCGTCCACACCTCTCCGCATGCGCGGATCCCGCGGCACCCAGTTGACGCCGGGATTAGCAGCTGGAGTGGCGTGAACCGCTCCAGTGCCGTGCTGGCCCCCTGTAGGGGCTAGAATTGCTGATCCTGAGGCCGTGTTGACGCCGTCGAGAAACGCGACGGCGTTTCTGACGCCGTCAACACTTAGCCTCAGGATCACAGAATCCCGCCCCCGAGCTTTGTTCTGACAGCTCGTGTTATCAAAAGTAAGGAAATGCTGGCTTAAAGCCCTGTGAGAAAGAAAGGTTGAAGTACTACCACAGATTGAGAATTGCACTAACACTTAACCAGCGCCTGTGATTGTTATTTTGCGAATATCAGGGCAGAACATGTTGTCAAAAAGGATGGGAGATACACTCTGGTGAAGAGAAAGGGAACACCGAGGAGGCATGGGTTTTACCAGCCTGCGGATAGTTGGGGGATGATGAGGCTGAAGGCAACGAGCTGTTCAAGCTTGTGAGGTCCTGGGAACGATTCTGTTGGAAGGAGGAGACAGTGCAATAAATCCCGATATTAACAGATTGGGGGCGTGTAGTATGGGGCAACTGGAGCTTAGGAGGAACAAGAGAGCTAGGTTCAGAGGAACAGAAGTCCTTGGACATCTCAATAAAATAGAACGAGGGACACAAGCCTGTGAGGGAACCAAGTGTTGAAGGGAAGCATTGCCTATCAGATTACAAGCATAACCAGCTGCAGGTGCAACAAAACATGGGAGGACAAGTCACATTAAATGAGTTACCAGCCTCTGAGAATGCTACTTTCCTAACAACTTGGTCTAACGCATGTTTACTTGCACAATGATTGACTAATCGGCTACTGATTTTGAGACTAACACTTCAGACTAACACTTCAAACTAACACTTCAGACTAACACTTCAAACTAATATTTTGGACAAATTTATTACTGATATTCTAATATTAAGCTGATGTATAGTGCACCACTTCAGAGCGCTCCATAAGACCATAAGATATAGAAGCAGAATTAGGCCATTTGGCCCATTGAGTCTGCTCCGCCATTCAATCATAGCTGATATTTTTCTCATCCCCATTCTCTGAGATTGTTCTGAGATTGAAAGCAGCTTAATTGCAGCCATTGTCTGTTTCGATGCGTCTTTACAAACAGCTTCCCACTGTGTTCAGGCACGGAATTTGACCAGGGCCATTGATTAAGGTCTCTTTTCACTGTTGCAACACTAAATGAAAGAGTTGAATTTATGTCGTACTTTTACAAACCACCAGGGGCTGAATTCTCTGCCGTCGGGATTCTCCGTTTTGACGGCAGCCCACGGGTTTCCCGACGGCATGGGATTCCTTCACAATGAGAAACCCCATTGACCAGCCGGCGCAACGGAGAACCCCATTGACCAGACGGAGAAATCTGGTGCGGCGGGAGAGAAACCCATCCCAGATATCTCAAAGCACCATGCAGCAAATGCAGCAGCCAATTTGAGCACAGAAAGCTCCCACAAACAGCAATGTGATGATGAACCAGATAATCAGTTTTTCGAGTGGTCGACTGAGGGATAAATATTGCCCAGGACACTGGGCGTAATATCCTTGCCCTTAACTTCGTACTAGTAATATAGGATCTTTTACATCGACCCACCTAGGCAAATGGGGCCTTGGCTTCACATCGAATCCAGAAATATTCCCTCGGTACTGTGCAGGCGCGTCAGCCTCAATTTGTGTGCTGATGTCCTCGAGTGGAAGTTGAACCCTATGACTCAGAGGTGAGAGAACTACCAATGGAGCCGCAGCTGATATTTGAATTGTAGAAGAGCAGGGAAATAGAAATGAAAACTCAGCTGTGACATGTGAATGGTGCATTTTTTTTTTTTTTTATAAATTTAGATTATCCAATTATTTTTTCCAATTAAGGGGCAATTTAGCGTGGCCAATCCACCTACCCTGCACATTTTTGGGTTGTGGGGGTGAAACCCACGCAAACACGGGGAGAACAGGGGTGTGTTTAGCTCACCAGGCTAAATCGCTGGCTTTTAAAGCAGACCAAGCAGGCCAGCAGCACGGTTCGATTCCCGTACCAGCCTCCCCGGACAGGCGCCGGAATGTGGCGACTAGGGGCTTTTCACAGTAACTTCATTGAAGCCTACTTGTGACAATAAGCGATTTTCATTTCATTTTCAATGTGCAAACTCCACACGGACAGTGACCCAGAGCCAGGATCGAACCTGGGACCTCAGCGCCGTGAGGCGGTTGTGCTAACCACTAGGCCACCGTGCTGCCCTGAATGGTGCATTTAACCCTTTACAATAATAACATGACAATTGCCAGCAATATCAGTTGATTTAAAGTGGGCCATCACATTGGCTCATCTGCTGTGGAATCCCTCACCCATCCCTTTGTTAAGCTTTAGACTTGACTATTCTAGTTCTTCGGACCAGCTTCCCCGCTTCCATCCATGTTAACTTGAGCTGCATCAAATCTCAGCAGCATCTGAACTCAAACCAAATCCTGTTCACCCATCATTCCTGGGCTCGCTGGCCTACACTGGCTCTCGGTCCAGAAAGCGTCCCAATTTTAAAATTCTGATCCTTGTTTATAATATCACTCCATGGCCTTTGTCCTTCACTATCTTTGTTATCTCCTCTCGCCCTACAACCCGGGGCAAGCTCTGCGCTCCTCCAAATCTGGCCCCTTGCGCATTCTTGATTTTCATCTTTCCTCCATTGGTGTCCGTGCTTTCGAACTCTGGAATTCCCTTCCTGCCCCCGAAGATGGTCCGTAAAGCCTGCCTTTTTTGACCAAGGGCTTTGGTTAGCCGTCCTCCCGGCTCCTTGCATGGCACTCTGCTCTTGTTGGCAAACGCAGTCAAACATTCCTGCACAGTGCCATGGGATGTTCTGCAATGTTACAGGTGCTACATAAATGGGAGGGGGGGGGGGGCATGGTGGCACAGTGGTTAGCACTGCTGCCTCATGGCGCCGAGGACCGGGTTCGATCCCGGTCCCAGGTCACTGTCCGTGTGTGTGGAGTTTGCACATTTTCCCCGTGTCTCTCCACCACAACCAAAAGATGTGCAGGGTAGGTGGATTGGCCATGCTAAAATGCCCCTTCATTGGAAAAAAAATAATGAACTAAAGGTGCGATATAAATGCAAGCTGTTGGTGTTGAGAAAATTCAGGGAACAGGCTTCAAGATCAGATCCAAAAGAGCTAGATTTTGAAACGGCTTCAGAACTCCTCCGCCACGTTCAGTATTTGGCGATTAAAAAACCTGAAGAACAATTATTGTTTTGCCAATAATAGATGAGGTTAAATATTATTCAGCATAGATTCCAGTTAAATGTTACCCAGCTGTCCTTTATTATATTCATGTTTTCAGTATTGTAATTACAGTGTGGTTCACTGCTAATTATATTGTGGTTAATTGCCTTTCTGCCTCCTTTTTATTAAGAAGTATGTTTTTGTGTCGAGTTAGTTCATTTCTGCCAGGGCGGCAGTTGGAGTTACTGCACTTGGACTTGAGTGCCCCGGGCTAAGCTGGGGCTAAGTCAGCCGAGGTAACTATGGCAGCCGTGCACACCAGGATGCACTGCAGGAACTCAACAAGGTTCCTCAGACAGCACCTTCCAAACCCATGACCGCCGCCACCAAGAAGGACAAGGGCAGCAGATACCTGGGAACACCACCATCTGAAGGTTGCCCTCCAAGTCATTCACCACCCTGACTTGGAATTATACCCCTGTTCCTTCAATGTCGCTGGGTCAAAATCCTGGAACACCCTCTTTGACAGCAGTGTGGGTGCGCCTACACCTCAGGGACTGGAGCGGTTCAAGAAGGCAGCTCACCACCACCTTCTGGCAGGGCAACTGGGGATGGGCAATAAATACTGGCCTAGCCAGCGACGCCCACATCCCGTCAATTAATTTTAAAAACTGACCCGGACAGCCCTCCTGTACTCCTGTAGAAGGACATCAGGCAAGGACAGGATCAGGTTTACCTCTGCTTCCATAGTTTAACATGCCCACAACTCCCAATACCTCATTATCTACCCCGCACCCAAGTGCCCCAACTCAAACAGCCCTGTTCACCCATCACCCTGTGCTTGCTGATCGACACCGGCTCCAGGTCCGAGGGTGCCCTGAATTTAAAAATCCTCAAAACTTGCTTCCAAATCTCTCCATAACCTCACCATCCTTCCTTACCTCTCCATCCGAGACCTCTGTGTGTTCCCCCAACTCTGGCTTTGTGTGTGTGCATCCCTGATTTTAATCACTCCAACATTGCTGTTGGTTATTGCAGATGTCTAGGCCATGTAAACTCTAGAATTCCCTCCCTAAACCTACCTCTATCTCACACTCCCGTACCAGCCTTCCCGGACAGGTGCCGGAATGTGGCGACTAGGGGCTTTTCACAGTAACTTCATTTGAAGCCTACTCGTGACAATAAGCGATTTTCATTTCATTTCACTCTCTTCCTTAATGATGCTCTCTAAAACCTACCTCTTTGATCGAGCTTTTGGTCACCTGTCCTATATCTCCATAAATATATATATAGCTCGTTAAATTTTATTTGTTAACCTTCCTGTGAAGCATCATTGGCTGTTTTGCTACATTAAGGGTGCTACAAAGCCAGCTTATGACTGGACTCTCACTGGAAAAATAACCATTTTGGCAAGATGCTAGAGGAGTGTGGGCAACAATGAAGTCATCCCCTAGCCAGAGTTAGCACCTTTTGGAACAGGAAGGAGAAAAATTGCTCAATTGGTTTATTTTTTAAGGTGTTGCAAATTGCATATAACATTGAGTAAACGGAAACTAGCCAGGTCTCTGTCATGCATTCTAATGAATCAATGACTCATTTAGTTGGATTGAAACTAACCCAGATTAATCTATTTTGGACAACCCAAACAACCGTCTCTCTAATTACAAAACTGAGCTAATGAGAGCAAAAGGAAACCTGAGACTAGTTTGTCCTAATTTATATGCACAATTACCCCCACATGTCCTGCCCTCTCAATAACACAGGCCAGCCAAGCAACTACTGGGAAAAGCAATTGAACAAATCCTAAACCAAATTTGTGGTGTGGGGAGCTCCAGGAAACACCGCTTTGGGAGTGTGGGTGGGGGAGTGGTGGGAGACGGTGAACTGACAGACAGGAAAGTGGAGTAATCCACAAATCAGATCACCCATGACCTTATTGAACGGTGGCACAGGCTCAAGGGACCGAATGGCCTACTCCTGCTCTGATATCTCGTGATTACCAAAAGGTGATGAACCAAGTTCCAGGAGATCATGGTGACCTGAGGGGCATAAACTTCCAAAACCCCACTTAGATTACATGTGTATCAATGTCTCTGACAGGAATTCATTTTTGACGTAGCTTGCAGCCTATTCCACAATACTTCTGCAGCCTAGGGCAGGGGGAAGGCAAGAGGAAGGATTGCAGTGATTCCTTAACGCATGCTATTCCAGCATAGTTGTTTTAGTTGCAGTAGCAGAGCAGAAGTCAGCACCTCCAGGAATAGGTGTAAATTGAAGGGGTAAAATGTGATGTCCTGGTGGGGCTGAGTCTCCAGCAGTCAAATAGTCCAACCGTACAGCAAGGGAAATAGGGGAGGTTGCGGAGTTGATGTTAGGATGTGCCAACCCAGGCCAGGTAAAGAATGCCAAAGAGCTTGCCCATCACTACCTTTGACTGGTGCAAATTCTGTGATTTTGCAGCTTGTTTTTTCAAAGTTTACAATTCAGGCAAGCTACAAATCTGCCGTTAAATTTGCATGCAAATCGCAAGAAATTAATTTTCAAATCCATAAATCACCGGCTCTCGTACAAGCGGGTCCCGATTATTGGCAGCAATGAGGAGGTGCTAAAACAGGACGAAGTAAAGCACAGAGGGGATGCGTATACGAAGCAACCAAACAAAATCAAGTGTTGCACAACCTAATAAATTGTTACTAACTTGCATGAAAAGAAACTAACTCTTACTAACATAGATTGCACAAAACTATGGTTCACTCATGCTAACTCTTCACCCCTTGTCCAGCCCCCCCCCCCCCCACCCCCCACTCCCACCGTCGCCGTCCCCCAGCCAAGGTGGCTGAGACACAGAATCTGTCTGGAATTCCATCATTTGATGACCAACTGTGCCAGTGGTGCTTCACCAAGTAATTTCCATCCATTGCATAATTCTCCTATCTTAAAAGGCCCCTGACCTACCATTGAATGTACAGAAATTATCGCTCTTAGTCCAGCAGTGGCACTGAACCATACAAAGCAGGAAGGTCCTAGATTCAATCTACCAGTCACATCTGGACTTCTGATGGGAAAGGGATAAAGCTCACTGTGAAGGCCCTTACGGTCAAACAACCCACTAGCATTTGCTGTTTACCTTCAAGCTCAGCATAGTTATGGTACTGGTCCAGCAACCTGGAGATGAGTTCAAAATTCCATTGTGTGATTAAACTAAATTTGGGTTATTTAAGGGCTCGAATAAGGAAAATGGCTACAATGGGATACAGCTAAATTATTGCCAGAAGCCAATCCGTTGACTAATATCCTTCAGCATTTGGGCAGCATGGTAGCACAGTGGTTAGCACTGTTGCTTTACGGCTCCAGGGTCACAGGTTCGATTCCCAGCTTGGGTCACTAGCTGTGTGGAGTCTGCACGACCTCCCCGCGTCTGCGTGGGTTTCCTCCGGGCGCTCCGGTTTCCTCCTACGAGTCCCGTTAGGTCATTTGTTGCTGTTAGGTCATTTGGAAATTCTGAATTCTCCCTGTGTACCTGAACAGGCACTGGAGTGTGGCGACTAGAGGATTTTCACAGTAACTTCATTGCAGTGTTAATGTAAGCCTACTAGTGACAATAAAGATTACTTTACTTTCAGGGAAAGGGGCCTTGCCATCGCTACCTGGTCTGGTCCTCGTTTGACCGCAATACTATTCCTAGATTATTGACCCTTAATCTTCGAAACGAAGAACAGTAAATAAATACAGTCTTGCTTAAAGGTCGAGAGGAGATTTGATTAAGATGTTCCAAATCATGAGGGATATGGACAGATTGGAAGCAAGGAACCATTCCCCTTGGTGGAATGGATGAGGACCAATGGTCATAGATGTAAAGTGATAAGCAAAATAACCAACTGTTACAGGAGGTTGAATGTTGTTTATGCAGTGAGTGGTTATGATCTATAATGTACTGCCTGAGAGTGTGGATTAGAGACAACTTCAATGGTGGCTTTCAAAAGGTGAATTATGATCGGACCCGAGGGAAAATAATTTCCTGGGCTGTGGGGAGAGGAGCAAGGAGTGGGACTAGCAAAATTGCTCTTGCAAAGAACGGGTGTGGATGGGTTGAATGGTGTGTTGTAACCATTCCCTGATTCCATGCTAGTGTTGCCCACATCCCAAGCACAAATGGAAGAGAAATAACTGCTTGGATGAGCTGCTGGAGTCTGGACGTTACTGATAGAATCGTTCTCTAGAAAGAGCCAATGTCCAGATCATATCCCTCAGTATCTGGGTATTAGCCTCACCCATCAGTAGCTGCCTGCTTGCAGGTTTGGTCACCTGCTACTCGTGACTTTTGGTTTATTAGAGGGGAACTGCAGAGGAAAACTGGGCCCCATTCTAACTCTGTGGGCTTTGATTTAAGTTCAAATGTCACCCAGAGGCTAACGGACGATCCACTTTGCCTTTTGTACAGCAGTGGGTTAACAAAGATGGGTAGATTAACAGCCCCCCCCCCCCCCCCCCCCCCCCACTCGTCTATGTTCCAAAAAACATGAGCTACTGTAAGAACAGAGTCCACACCACCGTTCTCTGCCGCATTGTTTATTGTTTCTAATCTTGCAGCTCTAAATAATCAAGGAGGAGTTGTGGTAGTTTGAACTTCGCCTTTCTGGTTCGCTATCATGGGATTTGTACTTCATTGGCCTGATAGCTCTTTCAGAAAGGGTAAAGCCAATTGTGTGGTACTGAGCTACACATACACACTAGGAAGCTTGCAGGTTTGTGTTAGCTGATCTCAACCAGGTCAACAGCGCAATGGGTTACAATTGGCTTTGAACCCCTGGCTGGGAAAGGGGGAGATATTCACAGTGATTCCTGCTCCTCACTGAAATCCAGTGACCATGCCCCTCCTCAGCATCCTCTCTGGAAACTGCATGTTGCTTGAGAATAGGATTAGGCTTCAGTCTGATGTTGTTCCTCCACAATCAGATTTAGTGATGGTTACTCACTCACAGGAGCCAGCACTTTAGAAACTTCGGGACGAAAGTAGGCAACAGAGGGCAACTTGACCATGTATTTCATGTATTAAATAGCGCAATTATTTTTTTTTGTTGGTGTTTCAAAGGCAAGTATATAATTCTTTTAAAGGGGGCTTTAAGATCTGTCACACAAAGACCTGTGTTTGTGAAATTCAATGTTTAAATTGCGGTCTGAAATTTAATTCACGAATTAATCAGTAAGAGACCACAGTGGGTATAGTCTGTGGAATTCGCTTTCCCAGAAGGTAATGGAAGCCGGGTCATTAAATTTATACAATGCTAAGTTAGATGGATTTAAGGGTTATGGGAGAGTGGGTTGGTAGACAGGAAAGTGAAGCTGAGACAACATCCGGATCAGCCATGATCTTATTAAATGGCGGAGCAGCCGTGAGGGGCCAAATGGCCTACTCCTGCTCCTGAGGCCTATGTTCCTAACCTAGCAGTCTGGTTTGACACTACGTATTAGATCCACGAATGTCCGCGAGGCAGCTACTTCACCGTCGCGTTGCTGAAAAGTTGAAGCTTTTACCAGAAAGGCGGATGTTGTCCCATTCACTAATGTATTTATAACACACCTTGCCTCAATGCTTTTCTTTAAGCACCATGTGGATGTGTTTCTTGTTCAATTCTGTGGGAATTGTTTCTTCTACAATTTACCGCCTACTCCACCTTGAGTGTTCAACGTGGCTCTTTCTCCTATTATTCCCAACAATCACCAGCCAAACTCCAATGCAGCGGGTGTGTTATAAAGTTGCATGAATTGACTAATAGGAAACATCCAGAGCTGAAGGATCGCTCTTTACTAAACCACTGCATGTACTAACAAAATTAACTAGTACTAACAAATCTACTAATGATTCTTGAAGGCCTGTTCGAAGTTTTCTGTGTTTTCCTGATGACCTCCAGCCTGAATTTACCTCATAGAATTGCTAACTGATGAATTCTAACCAAACGTTTCTGTGGCCAGAGTTCGGAGTCTGAAAACCACAACCACAAAGAAAGGTTTGTTTGTCGCTTGTGCTTTAACCCTTTCACAATCGCAAACCCTTTTCAATCCAGGGTTGACCAACCAGGTAGGTATACCCAGAGGGCATCGCCAGCCACTATATGCCCACGGACAGTGTCAGCCTGGATTAGGGTTCAAGTTCCCTCTCCTCTTCGTGTGCAGTCAATACAATTCCTGGCATACTGTGAATAAATGCATGAATTCGAAGTTCTCCCCTGTTGGCTATCGACCAGATTCCCTCCTTGGGATGGGTTTGTGGGAACACCACTGGTTGGGACCCTATCTATCCTCTTGGGTTTAAACCTTCCCCAGGGTATTGCACGTACTGCCTCCTGTCACTGTTGTGCAGCAGACAAGGATGGGGCACAGAGGGGGTCACTGACCTGGGTTTTACCATGCCTCTTGCTGGCAAAGGAAGTCCCAACTGGAGGGGAAGGGGGCAAGACATCCATATCAAACCTTCCTACTATTTGATAACTTCACAGTAGTTGGATTGTATTGACGCATGAGAAGATTGCTAACTCTTTGAGGACTGCACTATACACTAAATGAGATGCGGTGGGCCCATATGCCACTTGCTGTGTGGTACAGCACCTGCCATTAGTTAATGTCCTTCCGATTCCCCTCCTGGGTTTACTCATAGCAGTGTGCTGGAGATTTGTCTTTCGTTCCAGGAAACTCCAAGGCAAACCCACAGAACTGGTAACCCGACCTCCGAGATATGTTGAATTGCCTACTAATACTCACTGTCGAGGTTTACGCAAAAAAAATAAGTGACTTGGGCAACTGTGAGACCCATCCCCCCCGTAGGGAGTCATCGCCTTCAGTAGAAGGGAGAAAATTGGCCAGAATACAGAAATACTTTGGGAATGTTCCATGCAGGATTTAAGGCACGGAACATCAGGTCCTGAAAGGGTAATAAACGTGAAAAGTGGGACCGGTGAAGGGGTTAAAGTGGTCAGAGGATACAGAAAACTTCCTGTACTTTCTAAAGAGGCCAGACAACTTATCCAGAAGTAAAGACCTACTAATCCTTTCAACCAGGACATTCTGGTTTTACTAACCATTACTAACACCACTAATGGTTACCTGCTTACTAACAATGGAGGGAGCTCTCCCCAGCTTTGTAGTGCATGGAAGCTTGAATGATATCTGACTGATCAGGGATGCGAACAAGAGGGTGTATTCGAAATGTTACACAAGCGTTGCGTATGGGCGGTTAGCTTTTCTGAAGGGGCACTGTCCGGTGCCAACTCAGTGACCCAGTGAGGCCAAAACTCTGAGCCCAGTTAAATTTGGTCATCACCTGAATCAGAGGAATTTTGAATATGAGGCTTTCAAAAATACCAAAGCAGAAGTGCATGAGTTATTGTGTGCACAGCTCAAAACGTACAGCATCTGTCTGTGTCTGGTGTTGCCTGCCAAGCTTGCCAGCAAGATTAGAGGGAGGGGAATACAATTAGCCAATGCATCCTTCTCTTGGCTAAGGAAGGGGATTACTGGTCAAGGACCCTAGCTCCTATTCGCTAGTTGGTACCTCCTGCTGGATGTCAAGGAAAGGATGGAATTGGGCTTCGAGGCTGGCCTTTATTGAAGAGCAATGTCTGGCCCTGCCTAACGATTAGCCAAATTACTGAGCTGGCAGAGACCCACAGCTCGCTGTCGGGCTGGGGACCCTCTTGATAAGCCAGTTCCTTCCGGAGTGGCGAACCTCCGAGAGAGGTAAGTTCCGGATTTTCAATCCTGCAAAATTGTGTTCTTGCGCACAGACAGAGATGATGAGCATCCATCGGGAATGTTGTCAGTCCCGGCAGCAGGACGGTGCCCCTTCAAAGGCTTTGTAGCGACAGGAATTTCCGGCATGTCAAGCAGTTTCCTGAGTGCAAACCTTCAGCGTGGTGTCCTTATGGTCCGCCCAAGGAAGGAGGTGCCAGAGAATCTCTCTCAGCCCCAGCTTCCACAAACATTGTGCGATTATTGCATTTTGCTATGTTTCAGGAGCTTCTCAAACATAGCAATATCCAGCCATGGGGATGCACATTTCCTGCCAGTAGCCACTCGTCCTCTCCCCACAGTGCTGAGTACAGTGCAGCGCTGCTTTGCCAGATAATCAGTATGTTGGTGCTGACAGTGTGACCTGCCAATTGATGTGAAACAGAGCATAGCTTTGCATCAACAACACACAGCGTTTCATACACTGTCAAAAACTCCATCTCTATTAATGCATTGATTTTTGAGATGAAGACAAAATCCTGGTGGTGTTAACAAGCAGAACACCAAAGCCTTCTCTCTCTCTTTCTCTCCATCTCTCTCCAGTACCAGTACCGTACCAGCCTCCCCGGACAGGCGCCGGAATGTGGCGACTAGGGGCTTTTCACAGTAACTTCATTGAAGCCTACTCGTGACAATAAGCCATTTTCATTTTTTCATTTTCTCTCTCTCTCCGTGCTGCCCTCATTAAAATTTTCGGCCCTCCCTATCTATGCAATGTACTCCTCCAATTCGGGCCTCTTGCCCATTCCAATCACTCTGCCATTGGCGGCTGGATTTTTAATTGTCCTGGTCCTAAACTCCGGAATTCCCATCCAAATCGGTTCTCTCTCTCTCTCTCTCCTCCATCCTCTCTCTCTCTCCACCACTCTCTCTGCTCCACTCTCTTTCCTCCTCTCACTCTCTTTCCTCCACCTGTCTCTCACCCTCTTTCCTCCACCTCTCCCCCCCACCTCTCTTTGTCTCTCTCTCCTCCACCTCGCTCTCTTCTCCACCTCGCTCTCTTTCTCTCTCTCTCTCTCTCTCTCCCATCCACCTCTCTCTCTGTCTCTCTCCTCCACCTCTCTCCTCCATCTCTCGCTCTCTCCTGTCTCTCTCTCCTCCATCTCTCTCTCTCCTCCATCTCTCTCCCTTCAACCTCTCTCTCCTCCACTTCTCTCTCTTCCCCCTCTCGTCTCTCTCCTCCACCCCTCTCCTCCATCTCTCTCTTCCCCCTCTCATTCCCTTCCACCTCTCTCTCTCCCCTCCATCTCTTTCTCCTCCCCCTCTTCACCTCTCTCTCTCCTCCACCTCTCTCTCTCCTCCACCTCTCTCTCTTCTCCCTCTCGTCTCTCTCCTCCACCCCTCTCCTCCATCTCCTGTCTCTCTCCTCCATCTCTCTCTCCTCCATCTCTCTCTCCCCCCTCTCATTCCCTTCCATCTCTCTCTCTCCCCTCCATCTCTTTCTCCTCCCCCTCTTCACCTCTCTCTTTCCTCCACCTCTCTCTCTCTCCTCCACCTCTCTCTCTCTCCTCCACCTTTCTCTCTCTCTCTCCACCTTTTGACTAGACTCTGTTTAAGAATGCTCCCGTGAGGGCCCTTGAAACATTTTACAATGTTAAAGGTGCTATATAATAACAAGTGGTTGTAATGGCTTATGCTTCCCCCTACCCTGACAAACTAGACCGTGCGTAAGCAACTAGGCACCTCTGAGTCCTCTCTGTGGTGAATATTGCTCCAGCTGTAAGGATGGTCTGTGAAATTATTTTAATTTGGTGCAGTGTGAAGCAGCACTTAATTTACAGTAAACAGGCCACAGAGCGTGGCATCTAAAAGTCACAATTGAAAGGGCGCTGTGAGGAGGTTGGGGTTGTGAGGAGGCTGGGGCTGACTGAAGTACACTGGAATCAGTAGGGGTGGGCTCCACGTCGAAACGGTGCCGTACTCCAAAACATATACGCTGGAAGCTTGAAATGAGAAGCCTTGCACATCCCACCAATAATGGCCCTCACCCTGAGGAGCACAACCGGTTTAATAAAAGTACAGCACAAGGCAACTTCCTGCTGAATGTTTGCAACAAAAGTAAAACAGGGAACGTAGTTCTTGAAAGCAGGAAATTCCTGATGATTCTTCGAAAGAGGATCGCGAGCTGTTAAAGTGAATATTTTTCAGACCTTTTATTCTGTGTACATGTGCGCTTTTTTAAAAAATTCGATATTGCACTGTGTCTTATCCGACAAAACTAATAACCAGCAGCCAGTGTGTTTGCTGTTATACTAACCTCACTAACCTGATTAACCGTTACTAACAGAATTGGTTTATGCAGACCTGCCAACCACCCCTGTGATCAGACTTCCCTCAACAAAGAGGACAAAGAAGTATCGCTTGTAATAGGGTCTCCACCTTCCTTCCCCATCCCACAATTATAAAATCCTCTCCGCTCCTCCGACATGGCCTGTTAAACAGCAATTAGTACATTAGTTTATAACCCCATGTAACAGGGTAGCAAGAGGCAGAGACTCAAACCCAGGAGAACTTCCAAAGAAATTCCAGTGCAATTATTAGTTGGACACTTGGATCGGCCCAGTGGACCACAGAGGTCTTCGGCAGCTCTGCCCGTCCCACTATTCACTTTCTCCACTCTGGTACACAACCACCAATGTTCCCTCGAAGCCACGCGGTTGGTCCCTTCAGATTTCCACACGCAACCACGCGTCAAAATATAAATTGGACTGCACCCTTAAATAAATCACCCACACACTCCAAAGCAAAATTTATCAGGAACGTTGGCAACCACCCAGGGTCTGTCCAACTTGAAATTTCCAAATCCCAACTCGTATTACTAAATGTTCACATGTACAGGTTTTCAAAGTTTCCCCCTCGTTGAGCTCTGTCAATTTGTGGACGATCTTCAGGGTGGCGATGAGGAAGATAGTGCGATGAAAGATCCAGGTTCAGTCACGGGCCTGCGTCAAGTTAACTCATCTCGGGCATGAAAGCATGACAAGGACCCGACTGGGCTTCTGTGCTCCTGATCTTCAGGAGGGAAAATCGGACAGAATTCTGCCATTCCTCATTGGATAGGTGGTCCACTGTCAGATCCCCATCGCGTGATGGATATTTAACTGGTCTGGATTCACACGTGAGGAATAACCACTTCAAGTGAGGGATAAAACCCTGGGCAGCCCAGGAGGAGGTTACTTAACCCATTTAATTCTCTGAAAGAGCCATCCAGTTTCTTCCACTCTTCTTCTCTTCCTCAAGATCCATCCCTTTCCAAGTATCCTCTTCCTCCACCGTTTCTGAAATTTCCACATCCTAACAGCTCTCTGCATAGAAGGAGGTTTCCCAATCTCTCACTTTGTTTATTTTTGATGATAATCTGTAATATATTCCCCTGCATAAATTTCACACATGTAAAACTCTGCAGTCCGTATTCCATGCGGCGCCAAGTCTCTCTCGCCCATCCTTGCATTGCCTGCAATTTAAAATTCTTATCATCTTGTTTAAATCCCTCCATTGTCTTGTCTCCACACTCAGCATGGTAGCACAGTGGTTAGCACAATTGCTTCACAGCTCCAGGGTCCCAGGTTCGATTCCCGGCTTGGGTCACTGTCTGTGCGGAGGCTGCACGTTCTCCCCATGTCTGTGTGGGTTTCCTCCGGGTGCTCCAGTTTCCTCCCACAGTCCAAAGATGTGCAGGTTAGGTGGATTGGCCATGATAAATTGCCCTTAGTGTGCAAAATTGCCCTTAGTGTTGGGTGGGGTTACTGGGTTATGAGGATAGGGTGGAGGTGTAGGCTTGGATAGGGTGCTCTTTCCAACCTGTGTCACCACAGCATTAGCCTGGACCACTGGGTGACTAGTCTGGTGACATTACCACAGAGTTACACAGTAGTAATGGCAAAGGCATGAGAGCCAGTTGCTCTGCTCACGATTTCATTTGGGATCTACTGTGTGAGATAGGTTGGGACCTTGCGCGTCACTATCTGTTTGGCAAACATTTTACTCCTGGGTGGAGCATTTGTCACAATGGAATCCAAGATGCATTTGGTGCAATGAATGGTTGTTATTCCTCCCCAGGTTTTTCCCCTCCTCTTCTTCAAGACACTAATCGCCAAAATGGGATCAGGTTCTATGGGCGCTGGCTGCCCCTCAGCACCTCACCCAGGCGATCATTTACTTACCTGTGAGTCCAACCAGTGAGGGTCGGCAAAGCTATTTCATTGTGTGGGCTGAGGAGGCAACACGGGGGTAAAACCCAGCCCTGCCTCCACCAGAAACCCAAGTCCCCAAGTCAGCACAACGTTTGGAAGGGTTGAATCTTCCCTTCTATAGCCCTGGAGAACTCCAGCAAATGATACCATTCATTTCACTGGCCCAACGAACTCCGAACTGACAGTCGGGGCATTTGGGTATGTTTTCCATTTCCAAAAAAGGTTGCAAAGTCTTTTAAACCTTCCAAGTGAAAAATCATAGAACAGAAACGAGACAAAGCAGAAGGTTGAAACTTTTGAAGTCCTATCACTCGTGATAAAATGCCCATTTGACCAAAGTTGGTCAAATGGACATTTTATCATGAGTTAGGAATTTAGAGCAAAGCTGTTTAAAAGCAAGAAGGAAATAAAATTGAACTCCTCCACATCTTTCACCTTAACTGCGCAGTTCCAGAACCCAGAAAAAAATATCCATCCTTTAATTGAGAGGCAGCAGAATGGACGGTCCCATGGAGAGAATCAAATCAATCACATCAAAGGATGAGTGAACTTTTTAAATGAGTCACTCGTGCATAATTGCAACCACCCGGCTTCCAGCTTGAGGCTGATTGGTACAGCCTTCATTACTGACTGTGAAAGACGTGGGGGTTAATCTGATTATTTTTGAGTTGGGTATCTGTCAGAGTCTACGTGTTTTTCAGCTCATTGATCTGGGTCCTCTGAGAGGAAACTTCATGTTCAGAAGTCTGGGCTTTTGGCTTGCATGGTGTCTCCCTTGGTCTGTCTGCTTTCCACATATCCATTTTCCACTCCTTCTCTCACGTGTTACTCCTTTCATCTTATATAATCTGTTTGCTCCCATTCTCCTCCTCATTTTCCTCAGCGTCGGTATTCTCTCACTTCATTGTTTCCTCTCATCTATCTTTCACTCCATATCTTTTCTGAATAGTTTTTCTCTTATTTGGATGACTCCATGAAAGCCCGCCTCCTCGCCTTGCCCCACCCATGTCGAGTGGTGCCCCTCGTGATATATCTAACCAATCGCCTCTCTCCAATGGAGAGAGATGCCTCTGGTCGCTCGTGGACAACGGCGAATTGCATTCTGATTATTTTTTTCCTGCTTTCCTTTGACTTGTCTCCTTCCTTGTTTCCCAAGGAAGCGGACGCTGCGACCCGCACATGCGAAGTTTGTATTTTAAATGCTATCCCGTGGCTATGTTTCTCACTTAGAGGATTTCACTGATGAAAATGCAAACTCAAAACCCAGGGTCGCCCTGATTGTTTTGGTGGAGACCGGGCGGGAATGTGGAGTTCAGATGGGAGGTCAGCCGTGTCCTTGTTGAACGGTGGAGCAGGTGCGAAGGGCTCTGTGGCCTACTCCTGCTCCTCTATTTCTTATGTTCCCAAATGAGGACTGCGGAGTATGACCTTGGGTAGGGTGCTCTTTCCAAGAGCCGGTGCAGACTTGATGGGCTGAATGGCCTCCTTCTGCACTGTAAATTCTATCTATAAATTCTATGTCGTGTCACCTAATCGCAATGAGATTAAACCAAGAGAACAAGAGAGGAGGTCCCGTGGGGCTCCTAATATATCCGGGCTGTTGGTGAGTCTGTATAGGTCAGTGACTAAAGAATGTAACATTTACTAATACTATTAACACTGGGCATTTGTGCACTAAGGGTCGGGCGAGGTGGGGGGGGGGGGGAATTGGGGAGTTGCTTAATGGTCACTTCATCCTATGGCACCTTAATCTTCACAGTGAGGAGGCGACAGTATGCACTGAAACTTGAAGCGAGAGTATTTTGATGAGCATCTTTTAAGAATGAGATCAGATAAAAACTCAGTGGAGATCTGCCTGCACTGACTCACTCAGCTTCCAGAACTCCGGCTGTAGTACAGTGGTCAGCACTGTTGCTTCACATCGCCAGGTTCCCAGGTTCGATTCCCGGTTCGGGTCACATTCTGTGGGGAATCTGCACATTTTCCCCGTGTCTGCGTTGGTTTCCTCCGGATGCTCTGATTTCCTCCCACAAGTCCCAAAAGACCTGCTTGTTAGATTAATTGGACATTCTGAATTCTCCCTCTGTGTACTCAAACAGGCGCCGGAGTGTGGCGACGAGGGGCTTTTCACAGTAACTTCATTGCAGTGTTAATGTAAGCCTACTTGTGACAATAAAGATTATTAAAAGAAAGCTAATTGAAGGGAGAAGTGAGTGACGGCCAATTACTGCTGGGACCAGGGTGCAAATCCAGCACCGCCCGATACAGTTAAAAAGGTATCGGGAGTATCACTCTTGCTGCTTCTGAGGATCTTGTGTGGAATGTGCTTGTGACATCTCAGTCCAACTCCCAGCTGTCACGGACATAAAACTGGGCACCAAATTGAAAACTGTTGTTCAGAAACACAGAGTGTGGGCTGTTGAGTGCCGCATGCCGCACTAGTAAAGTGGTGGCATCTTTCTTTGCCGAGACTCATTTATTGTTTTCCGTAGAGAGAACTCTATTTGGAATCCAACTAGCCCAGGTAGCACTTGTTGACACAAAGGGGTGAGGATTGGAAAAACAATTTAACCTCACCACCTCCGCTTTAGGAAACGCTGATTTCACACCCCACCCCATATTTCTCTCCATGGAAGCCCAATGAGTGAGGTTCCGGAATATGGTAGGGTAATTATTTTGCGAGTGGATTGATAATCCATCAAAACCTGGACTAATTATCATGACCATGAGTTCAGGTTACACCATGGCAACTAACTTAATTCAATTAAGTAAATAATTGTGATCATTATTTTTTCCAATTAAGGGGAAATTTAGCATGACCAATCGACCTACCCTGCACGTCTTTGGGTTGTGGTGTGAGACCCACGCAGACATGGGGAGAATGTGAAAACTCCACACGGACAGTGACCGGGGTCAGGATCGAACCCGGGTCCTCGGCATCGTGAGGCCGCAGTGCTAGCCAAGAAGGTTTGCACTCCCATCATCTTCACCTTCTTGTGGGCAGTTAGAGATGGGCAAACAGTCCATCGAATCATTCCTTCGAATCCCTACAGTACAGAAGGAGGCCAGTTGAGTCTGCACTGACCCTCCGAAAGAGCATCCTACTAGGCTCACTCCCCTGCTGTATCCCCATAATCCCATCTAACCTGGGCATCTTTTGACTGTGGGAGAAAACCGGAGTACCCGGAGGAAACCCACGCAGACGTGGGGAGAATATGCAAACTCTACATAGACAGCCACCCAAGGCCGGTATCAAACCCGGGTCCCTAGCACAGTGAGGAAGCAGTGCCAACCACTGTGCAGCCCAGTCACCTTACCAACAATGCTCAGATCCTGTGAAGAAAATATTAAAAATTTGGCATAACCAAACCACCTACTCTGCGCGTCTTTAGGTTGTGGGGGTGAGACCCACGCAGATATGGGGAGAATGTGCAAACTCCATACAGCCAGTGACCCGGGGCTTGGATTGAACCCGGATCTCGGCACTGTGAGGCAACAGTGCTAACCACTCTGCCGCCCGTAAATCCTTTAGCTGCTTGACATTGTAACTGTCCCATTCCTCAGATTGCCCCACTTTGATGACCACACTGGCCTCGAGGAATGGACAGTTTTGCTGTAATTCTGTGGCGATGCTCCATTTTGATTCGTGTGGGTAGAAGTACTCGGTTCCTACAGTGAGATCAGGATTCATTAGCAGTGCCCTGACCCCCTGGCAATGATAGCGACGTGAGATTTCTGCAGTTACTGGATAGTAACACTAGTGTTTGATTTCTGCTTCCTTTAGCATAGAGACCAAGTGATGATGGTCAATTTAACCTCACTGACAGATTAAGGTGGTGCAGGATCAGAGTGAGTGGAGCAACACCTGATTCAGATGGTCACTTATAAGGGAATGGACCTCTTAAGGTGCTTTTTAAGTTCTACCATGTCTGGCATCTGATTTCTAGTGTAAGTGAGATGTACACTTCTGGTCTTTTGATGCATTCAATAGGCGTGGAATTGGCTTTGGAATCTGCATTGTATGGTACCCACTATTCAATACACTCTTTTGGCACTGCCAGTCATAAATACAATCTGCCCTCATTGTAACGCTCTGATAAGGTGCCCCATGTGTTGTGTATGGAGCGGCTCCACTATGAATTGTGCCATTTGCGTAACATCATTTTATGAAGCATATTTAAATGATTCTCAACCATTTAAATGTTTTCATAGAACTTTATGAATGAAGTTAGGAATGAGGAGGGAAGTCGATCTGCCTTTCTCTGAAAGGTTGAAATAAATTTGGATGAATCGACCCTTAGTGTGATGTCTCTCAAACCTTGCTCTGTCCAATAACCTGTACAATCACCAGACCTTACTACTGTCTGGCTCACTGCCCTAACTCACTTATTCCATAGATCTGATGAATGAGAAGGTTCTACCTGACTTCCCTTTGTCTTCCTAACTTCTGACTTATCAATGTGTTCTCCCCCTTGGTGTTTCAACCCTTCACCAGAATGAACCTACTGGCTGGATTATTGTTTGTAATTATTTATTTCTGGAATGGTACCCGTGTCTCCGATGTTTTAAGAATGAGACTGTGAATTCTATCTTGTCATGGTCACACTCTGCTCTGGTGTTGTCGCTCCTTTCTAATCCAGGACATCTTCTCGCTGCCTTTACTGTGTGAGGATTCAGTGAACAGGATGGTACTGAGAAGATGATCAAGTATCAGCAGAAACAAAAAATGGGACCTTCTGGTGGTCAGCTTGACCACCAACAGTGCAAGCCCACAGTGCAGGAGGAGAGGGACCTTAAGGTAGATGTGCACAAATCATTGAAGGTGGCTGGACAGCTTGAGAAAGTGGCCAATAAAGCATGTGGGATCCTGGGCTTTATAAATAGAGGCAGAGCATTAAAAGCAAGAAGGTTATGTTGGACCTTTCTAATAAAGCACTGGTTCGACCGCAACTGAAATATTGTGTTCAATTCCGGACACCAGAAAAAAATAAAATAGTTAGACTTGAGTTATCAGGATCGATCGGAGAAGCTGAGCTCCTCCTCATTGGAGAAGAGAGGTTTGAGAGGAGATTTGATAGAGGTGTTCAAAATCATAAAAGTCAGTGCAGAGTAGGTTGGAAGAAACTGCTCTTTAAGGAAGAGACGGAAATCGAAGGGCACAGATTTGAGGTAATTGGCAAAGAAAGCAATGAAATTTTAAAGAAAAGCTTTTCCATACGGCGGGTGTTTAAGATCTGGAATGTACTGCCTGAGGGTGCGGTGGAGGCAGATTCAGTCAGAGTTTTAAAAAGAGAATCGGATAATTATCGGAGGAGTAAGGATGGGGAAAAGGCAGTGCATGGACTCAGTAGGTTGCTGATGGAGAGCTGGCGTGGACATGACAGGCCGAATGGCCTCCTGTAACCTTCCATGGCCAGAAAATGGCGCTCCTCCTGGTGGGTTATGAGACTGGGGGGGAGGGGGGGGGGGGATTACAATTGCATGAATAGGATCCCTCTTGGATCCCACCCGTCCTGACACGGTTGTGAACTTTCGACAAGCGGGCAGGGCCTCTGAGGGGAAACCTGCCCTTGCCCCATTGAGAACCTGATCTCTCCCCTCCCTACTCCACCAAGCCTCCCCCCCCCCCCCCCCCCCACCCCCACCACCCCCACCACCCCTTGCTACTTACCTTTCCTCTGGCTCCTGGCACTCCGGCCAGACAGCCAGCTGCAGTGCCTCTCCTGGCCACTGGAGCACTGCTCCTGGAATAACTGGAGAGCTGCCAACCAGTCTGATTGGCTGGCATCTCTCCAAGGCCAACCTACCGGTGACGAGCCGAAGCTCCGTCTTCTGCCAATCAACGCTCATCAGGGAGTGAGATGGATGTATTCTTTGGCCCCGGTCACCCTGGCCTACGATTCCATAGTTTGGCCAACACCAGGCTTTTGGCATTGCCAACCTGTGTAATGTTGCCAACGCCTCCCCCCCCCCCCCCCCCCCCCCGACATCAACCTTTGTCTAACTGCATGCTGCCATCACGCCATGGATCCCACCCCATAGTGAAAACCAGGTGGATTCAGAGCAGAGGTTACGTCAAAATACTGCCCCCCCCCCAGCCAGACATTTCCACAAATAGGCATACGCCATCTGCAGTGCATTATTGACAGATGCAGTGAGGTTAGGGAACATCAGCCCCTGCCTCACTGGTTGCCGGTTCCCTGTAATTGAAGCAATTGGCATCATTAATGACTGACGCACAAGACGTGATAATGGATGTGAAAAAATGCTGATCTTGGTGAGAGGAAAAACTTGCATTTATATAGCACCTTGCACAACTCCCCAGAGCGCTTTGGTGGGTGACACAAAGATTTTTTTCTAATTCATTCATGGGATGTGGGCTGGGCCAGCATTTGTTACCCATCCCTAATTGCCCTTGAACAGAGTGCCCATTTCAGAGGGCAGTTAAGAGTCACATTGCACAGGTAAAGGACAGCAGATTTCCTTCGCTAAAGGGTCAGGTGCCACAATCGACAATGGTGACCATTCAGATTTTAATTGAATTAGAATTTCAACAGCTGCTGTGGGTGGATTTGAACTGAGGTTCCCAGACCATTAACCTGGCCAGATCCAGTGACAAAACCACTAGGCCACTGGCTCCCTTAAAGGGCTGTCGGCAACTGGATTTGGGATGCGTGTGGTGTTTATTTTGCCCCGATGGGGGTGCGAGGATAAATACGCTATGTGTATCGACAGTGTTCAGGTGAAATTATCAGAGCAGATCCTCTCCTCATAAGAGGCAGGGGCTGCATGATGAGGTCATGAGGAGAGTTAGTGTTCATCACCAGCAGTGATGCTCGTGGATAATACAGCGTTACCCAGGTGGAAAACAGGTTCCATCTCATGAGAGATGCCACCTTGTACAGCAGCTGACTGGCTGCAGTGTGGATGGCAACACTGTCAGAATACTGTGCACAACAGCAAACCAATAATAATCTTTATTATTGTCACAAGTAGGCTTACATTAACATTGCAATGAAGTTACTGTGAAAATCCCCTAGTCACCACACTCCGGCGCCTGTTCGGGTACACACAGGGAGAATTCAGAATGTCCAATTTACCTAACAGCACGTGTTTCAGGACTTTTGGGAGGAAACCGGAGCACCCGGAGGAAACCCACACAGACACGGGGAGAACGTGCAGACTCCGCATAGACATATCAACAATTAATAATAATTATTATAATAATATAATCTTTATTACTGTCACAAGTAGGTTTACATTAACACTACAATTAAATTACTGTGAAAAGCCCCTAGTCGCCACACTTTGGCACCTGTTCGGGTACACAGAGGGAGAATTCAGAATGTCCAAATTACCTAACAGCACGTGTTTCAGGACTTTTGGGAGGAAACCGGAGCACCCGGAGGAAACCCACACAGACACGGGGAGAACGTGAAGGCTCCGCAAATGATAGTGACCCAAGTCAGGAATTGAACCCGGGTCCCTGGCGCTGTGAAGCAACAGTGCTACCCACTGTGCTACCGTGCCGCCCAGTGATGTACCCCATTGAGATACTCCTGAAAGTAGGGAAAAAGCTGTCCTTGTTTCCATGGAGATGTGTTTGACCAACCAACGTAGTTAAGGGAAAGCTAAGTGGTGCATACATCAGTCCCGGCTGGTTCAGTGTCGCCATTTACAAACCCAACTGTTTGTCAACTAATTATTTTCCATGATGAAGCCACACCTTTTAAATAAGGCCGACATTAATATAATACATTGTCCACCCTTTCTTTGTCAAATGATGATAGAGTGGTGACACAGCGGCTAGGTGTTTGCACGCAGCATTAGGATGGACAGCTAACCCTGCGATAGATTACACTCTGGAGTAACGCACTATTGTAAGTCGCTACACCAGCTCATTTCAGTTATAGTACTGGGGGTCAGAAGGCGATAAGTTCAAGACCCACTTCAGGCCTTGAGCACGCAAGTCAAACTCTGGGCCACCGTACTGAGGGAGTGCTGCGCTGTCAGAGGTGCTGTGTTTTTTGGATGAAATGTTAATCTGAGGCCCTCGCTGTCCGCCCTCTCAGGTGGAACGCAACAGATCCCGTGGTGCAGAGTGGGTGCAGGAGAGTTCTCTCCTGGACAATACCCCTTACTCTACGTGACAAAAAACAAATGATCTGGTTATTGTTGTTTGTGGGAGTTTGCTTTGCGCAAATTGGCTGCTGCGTTTAATGCTGTACAATGGTGAGCGCGCTACAACTTTCCTTGAAGGCTGTAAAGTGGGTTGAGATGTTCAGTGGTAATGAAAGGCGCCATATAAATGCAAGTCAGTTTTCTTTTTCTCTTTGTGTGAACTTTATTTTAATATAAATTTAGAGTACCCAATTAATGTTTTCCAATTAAGAGGCAATTTAGCATGGCCAATCCACCTACGCTGCACATCTTTAGGTTGTGGGGGTGAAACCCACACAAACACGGGGAGAATGTGCAAACTCCACACGATGGTGACCCAGAGCAGGACCTCGGGGCCATGAGGCAGCAATGTTAACCACTGCGCCACCGTGCTACCTATTGTGTAAACTTTCTTGATTTGAACATGTGCCTGAACCTTGCCCTATATGTCTCCTAGTGACAGGCATCCCAGATTGATAACTTCAGCATTAACAGCCACTCCTGTCCAATCTGTCATTGACCAACAACTATGTGAAGGTTGATTTGAGTTTGGGTTTGTTTGGGCTGCTTTTATTAACAGGTGCCTTTCAGTGTAAACTCCGGACAATAAAGATTGAAGACTGATGTATTTAAAAACATATATACATATATTTTCCTTCCTATGATCTTTCATTATGCTCCATTCACAAGGGGATCTCCATCGCACACCCTTCTCCAATCAGGAAAATGATGGACCAAGGTGTCATTGCAGTTTTGTGGTCAGTCAATAGGGGGCAGAATTCTAACTAAGCCAGATCGGTTGTGTTTGTGAGGTTTCTGTTTTAACTTTCTCTATGGGGGGGGGGAAGGGGAGGGTCTGCCCCATTTGCTCTTTTTCAGCCCCGGTCAAGACAGTTTGCAGATCCTCACCCCGCTCGTGCTGAAGGTGCAGGGCAATAGGGGAGGGCTCACGGGACTAGCTGGCCTGCGGACTCACTGGAAGAGGTGGGCGTTACTGACACAGAGGGAGAGTGTGAGGGTGCCTCAAGCTGGGGGCCCAGACGAGAGGCTTCTGCGGGTTTCTCAAAAATGAAGGCGCAGGGGAACTCCACCCACAAGAATGCGTTTGGCCACAGTTGTTCCCGACTCTGCCATCCAGCTCCATGATAGGAACATGCACAGCAGCCCCTGAGGTCCCCCTGACCTCTCACCATGAAGCCGTCTCTGATGCCCTGCCAGGTGAAAGGTTATCAGGGGTCGGCAGGAATGTGAGGTTCAAATTACAATCAGATCAACCATGATGTTGTTGAATGGTGGAGCAGACTCGAGGGGCCGAGAGGCCTACTCTTTCTCCGAATTCATATGTTCGTAGGTTCATGAAGCAGTGCAGGTCCTGTACACCTCCAGACATTGCCTTGCTGTGCACAATTAAAGGCTAATTGGCCTTTTCCATACTTAGGTTACCCACTGTGAATAGGTATCGAAATACCACCAAAGGGAGCCTGCTTCCAGGAAACTCTCCTTGAAGCAGGCAGACATTAGAGAGCCAACCTGATTCGCCTCACTCTGGCCCCCCTGCCTCTTAGACCGGCTCCACGAGGCGGGGAAGCTTCCACCCTACATCTCTCCTTCCTCCCCCTCTTCTCCTTTCCGGTCCTGTCACAGGATGCGAATCTGCCTTCCACACCGTTCAGAGAGCTGG
The DNA here is from genome assembly GCF_902713615.1 of Scyliorhinus canicula. Taxonomy (NCBI): domain Eukaryota; kingdom Metazoa; phylum Chordata; class Chondrichthyes; order Carcharhiniformes; family Scyliorhinidae; genus Scyliorhinus; species Scyliorhinus canicula. The sequence continues at coordinate 18,432,113 of NC_052146.1, forward strand.
AATTTGATTCTGAGTGAAAGATGTTCCCTTCGGGGTGGTGGGGAGGGGGTGGAAAAGAGAGGTCAGGACTGTTGCTGGGCCCCAAACCCATCCATGAGGGATAAGTCACCAGTGGAAATTTCCACAGGGCCAGCCTCCCCGTTATATAGCCGGGAGATGGGCTTGCTGACCAGTTTAGGTTGGTGGGTGGGTTCTGGGAGATGGAGGCCCCATTTAGAGGTCTTGCAGATTAAAAGGAGCAGCAAGCTGCAATAGAGGGTGAGAATGTGAGGGGGTGCTTCAAAATGGAGGTGCCCTCTCGAATGTTTTAGAACTTAAATTAGAAAATAGATCTTGCAGCTAGGTTGGGAGGGAGAGGGGCAAGGGTTACACCTGAACAAAGCAACCTGTGCTTGCTTCTGTATCCACGCAGGCAGGGAGGGAGCCTACACCTCTCGGGTGCACTGGCACCACAGACCCTGCTTCCGGTGAGCTGCCTCCAGACACCCGAGTTGGCCCCTGGAAGATCCCAGCCAGCTTCCTTTAATTGGCCCCAATAGGCTCTTAACAAGCACACTGGTCTACCTGCTGCATGCAGGCATTAGGCGGCTGTTCCCCCCACCCCCAGCCCACATCTCACTCGGATACTGATGCACTATCAATTGCGAGAAGACAAGAGTAGAATGTAATCGAGGCTTTATTACACTGAGATGTGTGGCCTCCTACAGCAGCTGACGAAATGGCTGCTGTACGGGGAGCACACATATTTATACTCCGCCTACTGGGTGGAGCCAGCAGGGATCTACCCCATACCTGTAGTACAGGGGCCTTCCCATAAAACATATATATACAGTATACACATCAGTGGTACCTACCAGATACAGACGATGAATGCTGGCAGGAGTGTTGATCATTTGGATTTGAGCGCAAGTTTCACCCAAGCACACAATCCCATAGTCAGGGCTAAGCCCCCTGGAAATTGTTCCTGTTAACCTAAGGGTGTTCTCTGATCCTCAGATTTGCAGAGTGAATATTGTGGATGATTTTCCTCATCTCTTAAAAGGGTGACAGTACCACAGAACTGACTGACAATTAGAATCCAATGTTTCAGCATTGTTCTGTGTCTCTTCAACTGAAAGATGTTAAGCCGGAGCGGAGGGAAATATTTAATCACCTAACTTAACTTTCCCTCAACGAAGATTGGTTATAATGTTCGAACCTTTATTTGACTGTATTACGATCACCTCATGAAACATTTCTGCATAAAATGTGTTGTTTGGGAAACAATCTTATGTTATCCAAAAGTGCAGTTTTCCAAATATGAATGTGACAACAGCTGTTAAAGAATTGTAAGATGTCGATGATACTGTTCCTCGGTGGAGTGGGCACAGATTGTGTTCCTGCCATTGCAATGTTATGTTGAATCTGTTCATGGCAAATAAAATCTATTACTTGTGCAACAGTGAACTCGCTCTTTCAACAAGCACCAACACTGTAAACTTAGCTGCTGATTGCCATTCTCAGATTGAAAAAGGTACTCCAGTTCCCTTCCCCACTCCTGTTTCACAAGTGACCTCAGAATCGCCCCCCCCCCTCCCCCCCCCCACCCCTCCTCTCACACACACACCACACATTCCTGACTTTCTCCCAATTCGTAATTTGATTTTGATTCTTTATCCCCACGAGCCCATCTGCGTGACAATGCTTTCAGCAAAGCTGTGGTGTCGGCTCGAGCAGGTCAGTCAGTATCGGAAAGAAAGGGGAAAATCACATGCAAGAGGATGGAAACAAAATGGAGGACAGGGACTGGGGTTTGACATTGTTGAATTCTATCCAATCTGGAAGGCTGGGAAGTGTCTTTCCCAGAGTAAGTCATCGCCTTCGAGGCTTGGCAGTGGTGGATGACCGGTCTGCTAAATTTATGGCCCATTTGTGGAGTGATTATAGGGGGGGGGGGGGGGGGGGGGGGGGGGGGGTCACCACTGAGACCCAAGCCTGGCAACTAGTTGGAGGCAGTTTGCCAGAAGTTGGCCAGATTGAGAGAGCCCGCTATGGTTACCACTGGTTACGCTGAGGAAGGCGATTCCCCTCCACGGGGTGGGAGGGGGGGGGGGGTGTGACCTGACAGCTGCGGCAAGATACCAACGTCTTCAGAAAGCAAGTCAAGATGGATCTCTCTGGTTGGCCCCATATGAAATGAAATGAAAATCGCTTATTGTCACGAGTAGGCTTCAAATGAAGTTACTGTGAAAAGCCCCTAGTCGCCACATTCCGGCGCCTGTTCGGAGCGGCTGTTACGGGAATCGAACCGTGCTACTGGCCTGCTTGGTCTGCTTTCAAAGCCAGCGATTTAGCCCAGTATGCTAAACCAGCCCCTGGCCCTCTACCACCCTTTGAGTAGCAACGTCCAGCTCTGTCAATAAGGGTGCAGGGTAGGTGGTTAGGCCATGACTAATTGAAAAAGAAATTGGGTTCTCTAAATTTATATAAATAAATAAATATAAAAATAAGATCTTGCAAGGCGTTGCGCGCTAGGTAGATCCTGGGAGTCGGATGCATTGTGGAGGTTGGATCAAGCCTTGGTGGGGCGTTTCCCGCCAGCTTTTTCAGCGAGATCCACACCGAAATTTACTCACAGTTTGTCACTTTTTTGGACAATGGCAAGTTTCTCCCCGGTCTAGCCCGCACTTAGGGCGTGATTCTCCCAAAAGGGAACAAAGTCCCCGAGCGAGCGCATTTAGCTGCGTGTTTCCCAGCCGAGAAACACATGGCCATTCAACCAGACTCGCTTTGTATAAGGGGCCTGAAGGGGAACGTGCGGCTAAAGCCGCCCGTAGCCCCGTTTTGTACAGTGGGGAGCTCCGCTTGCCGGTACTCAATGTAGCGAGAGATTGGAATGCCATTTTTAAATGGCGTCCCGATCTCCAAAGCCCCTGAAACAATATCCGGCCTGCACCCCCCCCCCCCCCCAACTCACTACCCACCCCCCACCACCACAACCACAACACACCGGACACCCCCCCGGCCCAATTGCACGAGCAGAAAATGTCAGCTTGGCACCTTGGCAGTGCCAATGTGGCACCCTGGCAGTGCCCACAGCAGTGTCCATGTCAGTTGGAAGTGCCACTGGGCAGTGCCAGGGCACCACCCTGTCCAAAGGGCATGCAGCTGGGGGCCTCAGATCCCCTGGAAGACCCCCACGAGTGCTGTACCGTCTGGGCCCCGTTTGTGGGGGTGCAGTGCTGAACAGGGCTCGCCCGAAGTCCCAGAGGCGAAGGGGATGAATCCCGAAGCCTCAGGTACCTCGGGAATCTGCACATTAGAGTGAGACTAACTCCCTTGCTCTAATATGCAGATTTGCCAAAAAGTTTCTGATACACCATCAATAATACACGACGGGTGATGAACGTAACTGAGGCTTTAATACACTAAACAGCAAGCCTCCTGCCTCTGGACCGAAACTGGGTTGGAGGTGGAGACTTGCCACTTTTATACAGAAGCCCCGAGGGGAGGAGCCACAGGGGGAGCCAGCCTGAACAAGCCCAGTCATGTATGATACAGCACAGTGAATACAATACAATAAACACAATAATGTGGTTTACCACATTCACCCCCTGTTTAAAAACGAGTCCGGCGGGGGTGAAGTGGTCTTAAAGGTCAAGTCTGTCGGGGGCCTTGACCTTCCGCCATGATCTACTCAGTCCCGGCAGTGGTGTTGGCGCCGGCGTCGAGACCTGCGCGTCCGGGAGCGTGTTGTCATCTTCTTCTTCACCCAGATGTTGAGTCAACGAAGGGGGGGGGTGGTGTATGGGCGGGGGTGGGGGTGGTGTGGGGTGGTGTGGGGTGGGGGTGGGCCTGCGGGGGTCGGTTCATGAGGGAGGTGGGCAGGGGTGGGGGAGATGGTTTAGGGTAGGGGGTGGGGGTGATTGTCGCCAGGGAGCCTGTAGGAGCCAAATCCCGAAGGGAGACCATGTCCTGCAGCCCGTCCTGGTGTGCCACATAGGCATATTGGGGGTTTGCATGGAGGAGCAGGACCCCCTCAACAACGGGGTTAGTTTTATGGTTCCTCGCATGCTGCCGGAGAAGGACGGGCCCCGGGACTGTCAGCCAGGACGGAAGCGAGACCCCGGACTTCCTGGGGAAGGCAAACAGATGCTCATGAGGAGTCTCGTTGGTAGCTGTACACAGGAGTGACCGGATGGAGTGGAGCGTGTCGGGGAGGACCTCCTGTCAGTGGGAGACTGGGAGACTTTTCGACCGTCGGACTAGGACAGCCTTCCAGACCGTCGCGTTCCCCCTCTCCACCTGTCCGTTTCCCCGGGGGTTGTAGCTGGTCGTCCTGCTGGAGGCGATGCCTTTGCTGAGCAGAAACTGACGCATCTCGTCGCTCGTAAAGGAGGCGCCCCGATCACTGTGGATGTAGGCGGGGAACACGAACAGGGTGAAAAGGCTGTGCAGGGCCATGATAACAGAGGCAGAGGCCATGTCAGAGCAGGGATGGCGAAGGGGAATCTGAAGTACTCATCAATGATGTTGAGGAAGTACACGTTACGGCCAGTGGAGGGGAGGGGCCCTTTGAAGTCGATGCTGAGGCACCCAAAGGGGCAGGAGGCCTTTACCAGATGTGCTCTGTCTGGCCGATAGAAGTGCGGTTTGCACTCCGTGCAGACCTGGCAGTCCCTGGTCACGGACTTGACCTCCTCGATGGAGTAAGGCAGGTTGCGAGCCTTGATGAAGTGGAAAAAACAGGTGACCCCCGGGTGACAGAGGTCGTTGTGGAGGGCCCGGAGTTGGTCTACCTGTACGCTGGCACATATACCGAGGGAGACGGCATGTGGGGGCTCATTGAGCTTCCCAGGTCGATACAAGATATCAGAGCTGTAAGTGGAGAGTTCGATCCTCCACCTCAGGATCTTGTCATTCTTGATCTTGCCCCGCTCTGTGTTATTGAACTTAAAGGCAACCGACCATTGGTCAGTGAGGAGAGTGAATCGCCTGCCGGCCAGGTAATGCCTCCAATGTCTCACAGCTTCTACGATGGCTTGGGCTTCCTTTTCGATGGAGAAGTGTCGGATTTCGGGGGCATGGAGGGTACGGGAGAAGAAAGCCAAGGGCCTGCCCGTCTGGTTGAGTGTAGCGGCCAGAGCAAAGTCCGATGCATCGCTCTCCTCTTGGAATGGGATGGACTCGTCCACAGCGTGCATCGCGGCTTTGGTAATATCTGCCTTGATGCGATTGAAGGCCAGTGGGGCCTCAGCTGTCAGGGGAAAAATGGTGGATTTGATCAGTGGACGGGCCTTGTCCGCATAGTTGGGGACCCACTGGGCATAGTACGAGAAGAACCCCAGGCATCTCTTCAGGGCCTGGCAGGCTTTTGCGAAGTGGCCCTTCTTCCCACAGCCGTTATAAGTTGCGTTCCGTGCCGGACAGCGTTGTCTGGGGTGATTACCCTCGCCGCAGAAGTAGCACCTCGGGCCTCCGGCGTTGGCGGGCCGCTGCGTGGCGCAGGCTTGGGTCGCACCCGGGTCGATTGATGGCTGCGCCCATGAGGCCCACGAGGGAGCCGCGTGGTCGGAGGTGTAGGCCCCATGTTCTGGGAGGCCACCTCCAGCAAGTTGGAGAGTTGTACTCTCTCTGGGAGGCCGAGTGTCCCCCCTTCTAGTAATCGCTGGCGGATATAGTTAGAGTTCATGCCTGCGACAGAGGCGTCCCGGATCAGCAGCTCCACGTGCTGGGTAGCTAATATCGCCCGGCAGTCACAGTTCCGGCAGAGGATGCGCAAAGCCACAGGAATTCCGCGAGTGATTCCCCAGGGCGTTGCCGTCTCATGGCGAGGAGGTGCTTAGCATATACCTGGTTGACGGATTTCATGTAATGTCCTTTTAGTAGCGTTATTGCCTCCGCGTACGCGGGGGCGTCCCTGATGAGGTTAAAGACTCTTGGGCTCACCAGTGCGTAGAGGTCCTGCTTCTTCTGGAGGTCTGTGAAGTCTTCGTTGAAGGATGTGAGGTACACCTCGAAGCAGCTTAGCCAGTGTTCAAACATTTCTGTAGCGTCGGCTGCTTGTGGGTCCAGCTCCAAGCGATTAGGCTTGAGTGATGACTTCATCTTCAGGAGTTTAGTGTATTAAATAGATACACCATCAATAGCACACGACGAGTAATTAACGTAACTGAGGCTTTAATACACTAAACAGCAAGCCTCCTGCCTCTGGTTCCGAACTGGGTCGGAGGCGGAGACTTGCCACTTTTATACAGAAGCGCCGAGGGGAGGAGCCACAGGCAGAGCCAGCCTGGACAAGCCCAGTCATGTACAATACAATACAATGTCATATAATGCAATAACGTGGAGGGCCTTAGGTTGGACTTCGATCTCGCTAATGAGATGGCGATTGGTCTTAATTGATATCAATTGGTGTACATTTGGGCGGGATCTGGAACCCGCCACGCGGAGCAGGCCCGTTAGATCGCAAACTGCTTCGTGCCCGGCACGGATCCTGATTTTGGCCTCTCCCACCTGCTGGGCGCAACATGGTCGTTAAATCGTGTCCTTTGACTCTTAAGTGTCTCAAATGTTCTCATCCAAGTAACACTGTACCCCCCCCCCCCCCCCCCCCCCCGATCAGAACCTAAGGACCTTGTCCGTTGACCAGTGAAATAGAGTCGGTGCTGACGTTATTCCAAAAGGAAATTTTTGGTGCGGAATAGGCCTTTGTGAGTGATGATGGTGAGCAGGTGTTGAGATTCAGCTGCCGCATTCATTTGCAGGTAAGCCCTGCGACAGGCCTGCTGATCGTCTGTCCTCCTGCTGGGCCTGCGAAGAAATCTTCAATCGCCGGTAGCGGGTATTGATCCGCACAGCTTGAACAAAATGCATCGTTTTGAATTTTTTTCGGATCGTTTGATGACAAAAATCATCCATTCCTCAGCCCGGAGAGTCCACAGTCTGAATCTATCCATTGACCATTCATTGGTGGGCGGGGGGAAGGGGGGAACATGGGGAGGTGAACAGGAGGATGTGCTCCGAGGTTTCCAATCCAGCTTTAAGAGGTCACCCAGGGCCTTTTACAGATTGAATGCTCTGAAATGACTTTGAACCGTTAGTTTTCTGATTCACGTTCATAACCATCTCGATTGCATGGCATCAGATGGGCGTTATCAATTTCCCACTCCTGCCTGGATACTTGGCAAAGTTCCCATTTATAAGGAATATCGAGGTTGTTCATCCCTCACCTCCCAACTGTTCTGTTGTCTGCACCTCGCAGAACATTAAGCAGCAAAATATAAATAAACCCAGGAGGCAGCCACAAATCGATCTCAAATCTGAGGCTGTTTGGCTTCAAGGTAACATTCAGACCACAAATCCAGCCAAGCCGGCCTGCCTCCAGCTCTGTGACATCGGTCAACCCTGCTCCTTCCTCAGCTCACCTTACCCTGAAACTCTTAAACATGCCCCAGTAGCCTCTTGATTTGACTATTCCAAAGCACTCAGAGAGTCCGAGAGTTTTACAGCACAGAAAGAGGCCCTTCGGCCCTTCGTGTTTGTGTCGGCCATCAAGATCTATTCTAATCCCATTTTCCAGCACTTGGCCCATAGCCTTGTATGCTTTGGCAGTTCAAGCACTCATCTGAATGCTTCGTAAATGTTGTGAGGTGTTCGTGCCTCTACCAGCCTTTCAGGCAGCGAGTTCCAGATTCTAGGTGAAGAGGTTTTTTTCCTCAAATTCCCTCTAAACCTCCTGCCCCTTAATTTAATCTATGACCCCTGGTTACTGAACCCCTTACTAAGGGGTAAAGTTCCTTCCTATCTACCCTATCCATGTCCCTCATACTTTTGTACACCTTAATGAGGTTCCTCCCCGCCCCCTCAGCCTTCTCTACTCTAAAGACAACAACCCCAGCCTAACCAACCTGTCTTCATAGCTGAAATGCTCCAGTCCAGGAAACACCCTGGTGAATCTCCTCTGCACCCTCTCTAGTGCAATCACATCCACATAGTGCAGCGATCAAAACTGCACACAATACTCTAGCTGTGGCCTAACTAGTGTTTTATACAGCACCATCAAAGCTTCCCTGCTCTCACAGTCTAATATGTTTCGGCGAATAAAGGCAAGTATCCCACAGGTCTTCTTAACCACCTTATCGACCTGACCTGCTGCCTTCATGGATCTTGGGACTGCTCCCCCTTGTCCCTCTGGTCCTCCGTCCTTCCTCACATCCTACTGTTCATTGTGCATTCCCTTGCCGTGTTAATCCTCCCAAAATGCATCACCTCACTCTTTTCAGGGTTTTTACCCTTGGCCGTTTCCTCAACTGAGACCAGCCACAAGCCTGAGGTCACCCAAAACTCAACCGCTTGTGTCAAAAGGCGAGAGGCTGTTCCTCACGCCCACACTGCGCTCCACTCGAATAGTACATCAGGCCGAGGACAACAAATGTCAGTGACAGTCAGATGGAGGATGTAAATGACAGGTTCAGGTTCTCACCTGAAGGCTGCATTGGAAATGTCCCCAAAGCGGACATTCAGCCTGGCCTGTGTTTGGTCTCCCCGGTGTAGCGGGTACCACAGCGTTCAAACCGGCTTCAGACTTTGGAATTCTTCCACTGGCCTTCATGGAGAGCTGGAGAAATCTAAGGTGTGAGATCTTCGGCTGGAATATTTGTTCCAGGTATTGTCTCGTCCAAAAACAGGAACACATTTAAATGAACAATTCTGCTCTGCGATGCGTGAAATCCTTGTCTTTGTGTTCATGTCCTCCCGTAGCCTCATTCCTCTAACTTAGTCGTTTCCTCCCAACAACAACTTGCGTTTATTTAGCACCGTTAATTTTGTTACGTCCCCCTGGCTTAGTACACGGTCAATTCCAGCCCCACCTGAACACGAGTCACAGCACAAGTGAAACTAGATTTTATGTTAATACCCGTGGCTTTGCTTCACAAGTTCATAAGATACATAGGTAAGGTAGTGAAGGGTTACTTATTACATCTCTGTGTAATTCAAATGGTGGAGCAGAATTAGGCCATTCGGCCTATCGAGTCTGCTCCGCTATTCTATCATGGCTGATGTGTTCCTCATGTGTTACTGACAATGCTACAGACCAAGAGCTGGATTGCAAAATCAGCCAGAGCATCTCCTCCCAAGAACACATGACCTAGGAGCGGGAGTAGACAATTTAGCCTCCCGAGCCCAACACCCTCATCCCATCCTGGCCTCAACTCCACCGTTCTCCATAACCCTTCAACCCATTACCAATTACAAATCTCACTCCTCCTTAAATTTACTCAATGTTGTTATATTACCCTTGGTTCTAATATGCCGTTGTTCTTTGTCTTTTGATCCAGAATGGTCCGTTGAGTTGATGACAAAGAATCCACAATCATTAGATTGAAATAAAACTAATTAATTGGATAGCGATTAATTAAATTAAGTTTGCACGCACTATTGAGCTATAATTAATAATAAAGAAATATTGAATCTGTCCAGCAGTAATAATCTAGTAATCACTAATAATATCCTCGTGTTAACTCTCTCTAATCTAATCTACTCCACGTGCTAATCTCAGACTTTCTCCTTTGCTCATCGACCAAAATCCAAACTCCCAGCATTCCCTGAGGTCTGATATATATACAGAGAAGTGGTGGTGCCCTCTAGTGTTTGAATTACACAGAGATGTAATAAGTAACCCTTCACTAGCTTACCTATGTACATATCATTATTAATGTCTCAGCACCCACACTCTGGGGAGCGAATTCCACAGATTCACAACCCTTTGGGAGAGGTAGTTTCTCCTCAAATCTGTTTTAAATTTGCTACCTCTTATTCTGCGATTATGACCTCTCATTTTAGGATGCCCCACAAGGGGAAGGATCAGCTCCACGTCTACTTTATCAATACCTTTTAGCATCTCGTATACCTCAATTTGATCTCCCCTCATTCTTGTAAACTCTAGCGAGTTTAGGCCTAAGCCGTTCAATCTCTCTTCATACGACAAACTCCTCATCTCTGGAATCAATCGAGTGAACCTCCTCCGAACTGCCTCCAAGGCCACTACCGCTTTCCCCAAATAAGGGCCCAAAACTGTGCTCAATACTGCTGGTGTGGTGTTACACGATAACACGGTGATTAGCACTGTTGCTTCACAGCGCCAGGTACCCTTGTTCGATTCCCGGCTTGGGTAACTGCCTGTGCGGAGTCTGCACGTTCTCACTGTGTCTGCGTGGGTCTCCTCCCGAAATTCCCGAAAGACGTGCTGTTAGGTGAATTGGACATTCTGAATTCTCCCTCTGTGTACCCGAACAGGAGTCGGAGTGTGGCGACTGGGGGATTTTCACAGTAATTTCATTGCAGGGGCTGGTTTAGCTCACTGGGCTAAATTGCTGACTTTTAAAGCAGGCCAGCAGCATGGTTCGATTCCCGTACCAGCCCACCCCGGACAGGCGCCGGAATGTGGCGACTAGGGGCTTTTCACAGTAACTTCATTGAAGCCTACTCGTGACAATAAGCAATTTTCATTTTCATTTCATGTAAACCTACTTGTGACACTGATAAAAAGATTATTAAGATTATTACCAAAGTCTTGTACAGTTGCAACAACACTTAGAATCATAGAATCATCACAGTGCATTCGGTCCATCAAGTCTGCAGTGACCTTCTGAAAGAGTACCATACCTAGGCCCATGTCCCCAACCTATCCCCATAACCCAGTAATCCCACCTAACTTTTTGGACATGAAGGGGCAATTCATCATGGCCAATCCATCTAGCCTGCACACTTCCTTACCTTTATACTCAATTCCTTTTGCTATAAATGCCAACATTCCATTTGTTTTCTTTATTATCTGTTGGACATGCAAGTTTTAGGGGCTGGTAGAGCACAGTGGGCTAAATAGTTGGCTTGTAATGCACAACAATGCCAGCAGCGCGGGTTCAATTCCCGTACCGGCCTCCCTGAACAGGCGCCGGAATGTGGCGACTAGGGGCTTTTCACAGTAACTTCATTGAAGCCTACCTGTGACAATAAGCGATTATTATTCTTATTAGTTTTCTGTAACTCATGCACAAAGACACCCAGATCCCTCTGCACGGAGCACTCCTCAGTCTCTCCCCATTTAGATAATAAGTTGCCTTTCCATTTTTTTGACCAAAACACATGACTTCACACTTATCCACGTTAAATTCCATCTGCCACATTTTATCCCACTCCTCTGAGCTACCAATGTCCATTTGTAAGGTCCTTATTTCCGCATTGCAACTTACTGTCCCACCTATTTTTGTGTCATCTGCGAATTTGGATACAGAACCTTCTATCTCTGAATCCATGTAGTTAATATTGATTGTGAATAGCTGGGGCCCAAGGACCGAACCCTGTGGCACCCCACTAGTTACAGGTTGCCATCCAGAAAATGCCCCATTTATCCCGACTCTCTTTCTCCCGTCCGTCAGTCAATCTTCTATCCAAGCTGATAAATTACCCCCAATCCCATATGATCTCACCTTGTGAATTAGCCTTCTGTGTGGCAACTTATCAAACGCCTTCCAGAAGACCAGATATACTACATCTACAGGATCCCTACAGACTGCAGACTGACAGAGACAGCAGGAGCCAGCAGCAGAGGGAGAAAACTCAGCTCCTTCTCCTTTGAGGGCCTAGAGGCTTCTGGCAGGTTCTCTCTGAAAAAAAAACCTGGCAGGAACCAATCATTGACTGTTGTCGGGCAGAACACTGCACCCGGAGAACCCACAGGTGGCCAATTAGCCAATCAAATCAACTCCCTCCAAAACCGTTTCCTAAGATTATGGTTTCTCCTCTCCAAAATACGAAACCTAGGAACACACTGTCCGGGCAAGTACTCCTCTGCTTAAAGGCACATTCTAATTATGAGCCACAGACCAAAAATAAATTAATAGAAGTGGGAATAAATTAAATGAACAGGAAAGACTCTTACAAATGTAGTAAACCATCCCCATGTGCTTTACGGAACTGATTATCGAACAAAATTTGAAAGTAAGCCTAACAAAAGCGATATTAGCATGGGTAACCAAAGGTTGGTCAAAGAGGAGAGTATTAAAGAAGAATCTTGAAGGAGCAGAGAGAGATAAAAAGGTAAAATATGGAGAGGTTTACAGGGGAAATTTCAGTGCTTTAGAGTCGAGAAGATGAAGGTCATGCTGCCAATAGTGGAGGGATTAAAATCAGAGATGTTTAAGAGTTGGAGAGGCACAGAAATTCCAGAGAGTTTTTTAAAAAATAAATTTCGAGCACCCAATAATTTTTCCAATTAAGGGGCAATTTAGCGTGGCCAATCCACCTAACCAGCACATCTTTGTGTTGTGGGGGCGAAACCCATGCAGACATGGGGAGAATGTGCAAACTCCACACGGACAGTGACCCTGGGCCAGGATTCGACCCCGGGTCCTCAGTGCCACAGTCCCAGTGCTATCCACTGCGCCACATGCCACCCTGAAATTCCAGAGAGTTGTAGGGTTGGGGTAGGGTTAGGGCTGGTTTAGCTCACCAAGCTAAATCGCTGGCTTTGAAAGCAGACCAAGCAGGCCAGCAGCACGGTTCAATTCCCGTACCAGCCTCCCCGGACAGGCGCCGGAATGTGGCAACTAGGGGCTTTTCACAGTAACTTCATTGAAGCCTACTCGTGACAATAAGCGATTTTCATTTTTTCATTTTCATTACGGAGACAGGGAGGAGACTGGAGAGATCTGAACAGAAGAATTAAAGTTTCAATTTGAGGCATTGACTGATGATGTAGGTGAATGAGTGCAGGAGTGATGGATGAATGGGGATTGGTGTTGGTAAGGACAGGGTGATCGGTGTTTTGGACTTTATGGAGGGTGGAGATTGGGATAAAGGTCAAGACAACATTGATGCACGATCAATTGTACAAAGACTAAAGTTGGATACAACTGAGGCTTTATTGCAGTAAGATGTGTGGCCTCCCACAGCAGCTGGCGAAATGGCTGCCGAATAGAGGACACGCATATTTATACTCCTCCTACTGGGCGGAGCCAGCAGGCAGGGGCCTGTAGTACAGGTCCTACCTTACATCACCTAATACAGGTGTAACAGTGGTTTACCACAAACATAGAAACAGACAGTCCTAAATCACTGCTTTACTAAATTTCTTTCCTGAAGAGAGACATTTCTGAACTCTGAGGTTTTTTTTGGTTTTTAAAACTATCATGAGGTTTTGGGGATCGTGCAAGAAACTGGATTGAGGTCGATCAGCCTTGATGTAGTCGAATGGCGGAACACGCTTGAGGGGGTGAATGCTCCCATTTCATATGTTCCAATTACTTTTTTTTTTAAATTTTTTTATAAATTTAGATGAGCCAATTATTTTTTTCCAATTAAGGGGCAATTTAGCATGGCCAATCCACCTACTTTGCACATTTTTGGGTTGTGGGGGCGAAACCCACGCAGACACGGGGAGAACGTGCAAACTCCACACGGACAGTGACCCAGAGCCGGGATCGAACCTGGGACCTCAGCGCCGTGAGGCGGTTGTGCTAACCACTAGGCCACCGTGCTGCCCTTTATGTTCCAATTACAAGAAATAATCATGATGTGGAGATGCTGGCGTTGGACTGAGGTGAGCACAGTAAGAAGTCTTACAACACCAGGTTAAAGTCCAACATGTTCGTTTCAAACACTAGCTTTCGGAGCACAGCTCTTTCTTTAGGTGAATTCACCTGAGTGAATTACTGTGACTAAGACCTCTTACTGTGCCCAAGAAATAATCAGCAGGGAATAAAAACAGGAAATGCTGCAAACACTCAGTTGGTTTGGCAGCATCTGTAGAGAGAGAAATGAGAGTTAACGTTTCATTGAAATAACCTTTGATCAGAACAAGAAACATAGTGATGGGAGCAGCTTTAGTGCAACACACTGAGGGGCGGAAGTGACCATGGCGTCGTGACGGACTGTGGGGCGGAGGTGATGTGATGCAGAAGCAGGCTGCGGAGCCGAGAGTGATGTTACTGCGTTGCCGGATTGAAGGGGGACGTGACGTCTACGAAGTGCATGACTGAGGGGCGGAAGTGATATATGTAGCATAGGCTGCGGGGTGGAAGTGATGTATACGGGTTGACGGGCCGTGGGGCGGAAATGGTACTGGAGGAAGTGACGGAAAGGGCGGAAGTGCGTTGGGGATGAGGGGAAGCGGCGGGGTTGATGGTGAGTCGGAAAGTTGTGGAAGTTGTTTTTTAATCATTGGATTTGTTTTAAGAGGCGCTGAGAGGGGCCGATCCCCCGGATAGAGAGGGGTCGCGGCACCGCTTTCTTCAATATAAATCCGGATTCTCTCGGATACAATGGATTTTGTCTGGGAGGCTGAGGTTTGTCGTACTGCGGGAGGGACAGAGGGGGGATGGGGACAGGGGGGATGGGGACGGGATGGGAACAGGGAGGGGGGGATGAGGACAGGGAGGGGGGGGATGAGGACAGGGAGGGGGGGGATGAGGACAGGGAGGGGGGGGGGATGAGGACAGGGAGGGGGGGGGGGACGGACAGGGAGGGGGGGGGGGATGAGGACAGGGAGGGGGGGGGATGAGGACAGGGAGGGGGGGGGGATGAGGACAGGGAGGGGGGGGGGGATGAGGACAGGGAGGGGGGGGGGATGAGGACAGGGAGGGGGGGGGGGGATGAGGACAGGGAGGGGGGGGGGATGAGGACAGGGAGGGGGGGGGGGGGATGAGGACAGGGAGGGGGGGGGATGAGGACAGGGAGGGGGGGGGATGAGGACAGGGAGGGGGGGGGATGAGGACAGGGAGGGGGGATGGGGACGGAGGGGGGATGGGGACGGGGAGGGCGGCGGCTGGGGGGGTGGGGATATGGGGTCAGGAGGGGGTGGGAGATAGGGTCGGGGAGGAGGAGAGGGGATGGGGAGGATGCAGCTGGACAGAGGGAAGAGGTAGGGAGGGAGTGCACGGGGGAGGGAGTTGGTGAGTGGGAAAGAAGAGGGAGCAAAGGGGATGAGGAAGGATTGGGGAAGTGGTGGTGGGAGGGAGGGCAGAGAGGAGGTGGGAGAGGGTAGGGGGAGCCTTGGGTGGGTTTCTGAAGAGGGAATAGGACAGAGTGAGGATCAGTTTGGCAACAGTGGGGGTTGGCATATTCCTCAAACTTACTTTGTATCATTAGTTATTCAATTATATTTTATTTCTGGAGGAAATTTTACAATTGAAACCCAGTTTGGGTCAGCACTTACATGCACAGCTCAACACTATCTGTTTTAAACACCAGACATCTTTATACACTCTCTCACATACACAGACAGGTTTCCCAGCGCTACTAAATCCTCAAATAGAGAACCATTTCTGCTGGTTGGGGAATCTTGGATTACGGGACTGATATTTTGAAATAGACCTTTAAGAGTGAAAATCTGCACTCAAAAGGGTAGTTGTGGTTTGGACATCTTTCTTTAAGAAGTAATTGATGCTGGATCAATTGTTCATTTTGAATCTGAAGTCAGTACGTGGCTGGTCTTGAAATACTACCTGCCTGAGAGTGTGGTGGAGGTAGATGCATTTGTGGCTTTCAAAGGGGATTTGGACAAACTCCCGAAGGTGAAACATTGGTTGGGCTACAGGGACGGGCAGGGGAGTGGAGCTGGCTGGTGTGTTCTTTGCAGTGAGAAAGGTCTCCTATGTCAAAACCATTGTCAATCTTTATAGTGATAAGGAGCCATAAGTTGTGGTCATGGGATATGGAGTCCGGTCAAAGATCAGCTACGAACTTGTTAAATGGCAGAACAGACACAGGGAGAATGTTTGCACAGTGACCCGGGGCCGGGATCAAACCTGGTCCTTGGTGCCGTGAGGCAGCAGTGCTAACCACTGCACCATCGTGCCGCCCAGAATGTCGCGGTGGATTAAGATATATTGCACTTGTTTGCAGCTGGATCCCATCATTCATGCAACTCCATTATCGTCAGTGTTTGGGTGAAGCTTTTAAAATGAAATAAGACTTGCTTAAATCAGTGAAATTGTCAGATTTTACAAAAAAATGTTGAGGAACATAGGAGTGAACCATTCAGCCCCTCAAGCCTGTCCTGCAATTCAATGAGATCTTGACCAATTTGTGGCCTAACTCCATATACCTGCCTTTGGCCCATATCCCTTGATATGTTTGCTTAACAAAAACTTACCAAGCTCAGATTTAAATCTATCAACTGGTCTCGCTTCAATTGCTATTTGTGGGAGAGAGTTCCAAAGCTCTACGAAATCAAATGAAAATCGCTTTATTGTCACAAGTAGGCTTCAAGTGAAGTTACTGTGAAAATCCCCTAGTCGCCACATTCCAGCGCCTGTTCGGGGAGGCTGGTACGGGAATTGAACCGTGCTGCTGGCTTGCCTTGGTCTGCTTTCAAAGCCAGCAATTTAGCCCAGTGTGCTAAACCAGCCCCTGGCCCTCTACCACCCTTTGAGTAAAGGAGTTAAGAACATAAGAACTAGGAGTAGGAGTAGGCCATCTGGCCCCTCGAGCCTGCTCCGCCATTTAATGAGATCATGGCTGATCTTTTGTGGACTCAGCTCCACTTTCCGGCCCGAACACCATAACCCTTTATCCCTTTTTTCTTCAAAAAACTACCTATCTTTACCTTAAAAACATTTAATGAAGGAGCCTCAACTGCTTCACTGGGCAAGGAATTCCATAGATTCACAACCCTTTGACTCCTAAACTCAGTCCTAAATCTACTTCCCCTTATCTCTCCTGAATGGTGTAGCCCTGATTTTTAGACTATTCCTCCTAGTTTAAGAATCTCCAACAATGGAAATAGTTTATCTTTGGCTCTCCTGTCTTTCCCTGTTCATATCTTGAATACTTTGATTAGATCACCCCTGAACCTTCTAAAGCCCAGCGAAAAGAGGCCTAATTTGAGTAATCTCTCCTCGTAACTCAACCTCTATAATGCAGGTATCATTTTTGTAAACCGACATTGCACTGCTTCCAAGGCAAAAATATCCTTCCTATGGTGGTGCCCAGAACTGCTCACAGTGACTCCAAACCGGGGTTGGGGGGGGGGGGGGGGGGGGGGGGGGTCTAATCAGGGTTTTGTATAGCTGCAGCATAACTAATAGGCTAGGAGATTGGGCCAAAATTTGGCAGATGGCGTTTAATTTAGAAAAGTGAGAGGTTATCCATTTTGGCTGAAAAACTAGAAAGGCAAATTATTATCTAAACGGAAAGCAGATTCAAAATGCATCTGGGAAGAGGGATCTGGGTGTCTTTGTTCATGAATCGCAGAAAGTCGGTATGCAGGTACAAAATGTCATCAGAAAGGCAAATGGAATGATAGCGTTTATTTCAAAAGGACTGGAGTTTTAAAATAGAGAAGTGTTGTTCCAATTGCACAGGGTGATGGTGACACCACAACTGGAATATTGGGTCCAGTTCTGGTCTCCTTATTTGAGGTAGGATGTGGTGGCATTGGAGGCAGTTCAGAGGAGGTTCACCAGATTGATTCCGGGGATGAAAGGGGTTGACGTATGAGGAGAGATTAAACAGTTTGGAGCTTATACTCGCTGGAGTTTAGAAGGATGAGATGGGATGTGATTGAGATATATCAGATACTAAAAGGGATTGATAAAGTAAATATAGACCAAATGTCCCCCCTTCTGGGGCAATCTAGAACGAGAGGTCACGGGTATAGGTTGAGAGGCGGTAGATTTAGAACTGAGGAGGAGGAACTACTTCTCACAGAGGGTGGCGAATTTGTGGAACTCACTGCCCCATACTGCGGTGGAATCTGAGCCATTAAATGGTTTCAAGAAGATCTATTTCTGATTTTTTTTAAAACAGGTTAAAGGGATATGGGGAACAGGTAGGGAGGTGGTTTTGAGACCAGTAAGAGATCCGCCATGATCTGATTGGTGATGAAGGCTCGAGAGGCTGAATTGCCTACTTCTCCTAATTCCTATGTTCCTATAACCCCTGCGTCTTTATATTCCAGTTCTCTGGATATAGACCTTTTGATTGAGCAGGATGTATACTTGGGCTGATCTATGTGGAGTAATATACGTTGCTAAATATATTGTAATTAAAAATAGTTTGCATATGTCGATAGGCTAGAGTGTGCTGAGGAGGAAGTTGGAAGTGTTGGTTGATTAAATCATGTAAGTCTCAACAAAAGCAAATAGAATGTAGAGGGGGGGCAGTTCCAGAATTAGGATCTGCTCAATGTCACTCCATTATAAACTGTATTCAAAGTCTTGCACATCATCCAGTTTTGTAAGTATTGCACTGCCTTTCACAGTTGCCCTGTCATACTTTGTTGGCAACATTGTTCTGTAGCGATGTGCACTTTGATTTCCCCAAACCTTAAGGACAATCTGTTGGTCTTGGTCTTGAAATGTGGCTTATTTTTGGTATGTTTTACCAAAAAGGTAACATTATTTGAGAGTTTTTTTGAGGACAACAAGGGATTAAGTCAGCAGAGTTGACTATAGGGCCAGTGGTACTCTGTCTCTCTCTCTCTCTCTTCCGTCTGGCTCCTGCGTTCATGGTCTCTTATAGTGACGCATCTCTAGACACAGTTATTGCCTAAAGGAAGAAGGACAATGTGGTGGGACTGGATAAGGAATTCACGTCACAGTTAATTGGGAAGCTTGTCTTCTGCTAAAGGGTTTCCAACAGCCTTCAATTCACTCCTTGTGATGGGGAAACCTCAATGAAAGCCAATGTTTATGGTGTAAGGAGGAAAGGATGCAAATTCATATAGCACTTTCCCCATCCTTGGGATGACCTGAAACGTTCCAAATACCCAGTTACTTTTTGCAAGCAGTGTTGTAAAGTGGCCTAATTCAGCAGCCAGTCTGTGCACAGTAGGGTTAGAAAGCACGACTCGTTTACCTGCTTTTTGTTCCCAGGGATGTTGGCTGAGGGAGGAATTTCAGACTTCTTCCGAACGGGGGTCAGTTCGCTCAGTTGGCTGGACGATTGGTTCATGATGCAGAGCGACACCAACAGCATGAGTTTAATTCCTGTATTGGCTGAAGTTATTCTCAACCTTGCCCCTTGCCTGAGGTGTGGTGATCCTCAGGTTAAATCACCATCAGTCAGCTCTCTCTCTTTCCCTCCCCCCCCCCCCCCCCCCCCCCCCCCAAGGGGAAAGCAGCCTATGGTCATCTGGGACTATAGCAATATTTACATCTATTAGGACAGGAGGGTTGCCGGGACTTGGATCCTCAACTAGGGACTGTCCTGGAGGGCTGCCGGGACAAGTATCCCGGACTGGGGACTGTCCTGGAGGCCTGTGGAGGCTAGTATTCCGGACTGAGGACTGGTGGAGGGCTCCGGGGGCTAGTGTTCCGGACTGAGGACTGTGGTGGAGGGCTCTGGGGGCTAGTGGTCCGGACTGGGGACTGTAATGGAGGGCTCCGGGGGCTAGTATCCTGGACTGGGGATTGTAATGGAGGGTTCCGGGGGCTGGTATCCTGGACGGGGGACTGTAATGGAGGGCTCCGGGGGCTAGTATCCTGGACTGGGGATTGTAATGGAGGGTTCCGGGCGCTAGTATCCTGGACTGGGGACTGTAATGGAGGGCTCTGGGGGCTGGTATCCTTGACTGGGGACTGTGCTGGAGGGTTGTGTGGACCTGTATCCTGGACTGAGGACTGTGCTGGAGGGTTGTGTGGACCTGTAACCTGGACGGGGGACTGTAATGGAGGGCTCCGGGGGCTGGTATCCTGGACTGGGGATTGTAATGGAGGGCTCCGGGGGCTGGTATCCTGGACTGGGGATTGTAATGGAGGGTTCCGGGGGCTGGTATCCTGGACTGGGGACTGTGCTGGAGGGTTGCGTGGACCTGTATCCTGGACTGGAAATTGTCTGAAGAGCTGTGTTGTTAATCTCTGGCAGCATGGGTTGTGTTTCAGCGTACTGGTTTGGTTGATGGGACTGAAAGGGCTAATGTTTAGGTAGCAGCATTCAAAATGTAAGGATGTTCAGAGCACTGTGCCACGTTGCTATGCAGGCGCCTTTACAATAGGGAATGTCCGTTTGTGTGAACCCACTGCTTCTTGCAGCCTCCCCGTTTTCTGTTGTGCTGTGACTTCCGGACCTCACAGTTGCTGAAAGAAAAGCTTCACTGCCAACTTCCTCCTGCAAAATCAGATTGTGTTGTCCAGCCACCCTGCCCGAGACGAGGAGGAGGGTGTCAGACAGCCAGGATTTGTCAGTGGCTTCGGCGCTGCTGTTTTCTTCCACTCTCCTTATGACAGGCCCTAATTTATTTTGGTCTATGCGATGGTGACGCTCTAACCAATCTGCAGCCCATTGGGTCTGATGTGTCACTATCCAAATTGCTCACTTGTTTATAAGGGATGTGGATGCTGAATTCAGCAGGTTTTAGTTTGTTAGTGAGAGTGGACACACTGTTTAGGTTTGGGATAAGAGGTGGAATACTGATGGGCAGAAATCTGATAAGAAAATACCGCTGATCGGCGACACTGTGCTTCCTTGTCACTCATCAGTCGCAAACTTTTCTGTTTAGTAGTTGAGATTGACAGATTTTATTGAGCCCTTTCCATTGCCCTTCCATACGGGGCAAACACACGCAGCCATTCTCATCGAGCAGCCAGGGTTGAGGAAGTGTGTGTGGCCGAGTCACTGGTGTTACCTGGGGTTTCAATGCATAGAGTGTGACCCTGGTCAGCCTGACCAGTTTTTACTGATGGTGGTTGTTCTCCCTCACCGAATCCCGCAAGTACCCCCTCAGTTTGCAGTCACTCTATCAGATCACGAGTCACGTTGCCCTGTGTCGAGTGAGTGAGCTCTATCTCTGCTCTCTTATCCATAAGCTCCTCACCCTTGTCACCCAGGATGGAAGGAAATCAGCTGTCAAGACTCTGAAATTCCGTTCCTAAGCTGCCCTGTCCTTTTAAGATACTATTGGAGGTATGTGGCCAAGCCTTTTAGCTGCTGCCTCCCACCCTGCTGAGGTGAAGTGTGGTCATGTGAGTGCAGGTTGGTCACTATCAGTCATGGCTCAATGGGTAACACTGAGTCACAAAGTTGTGGGTTGCAGTCCCACTCAGACTAGAGCACTGAGACTGACACTGCTGTGCAGTACTCCCGAGTGCTGCACTGTCAAAGGCGCTGTCTTTGGGCGGAAACATTAAATCAAGGCACTTTGTCCTCTCAGGTGGATGTAAAAGATCCAGTGGCATTATTTTGAAGAAGTGCAGGGAAGCTATCTCTGGTGTACTGGCCAACATTCATCCCTCGATCAACATCACAAAAAGATAATCTAGTCACGATCACATTGCTGCTTGCGGGAGATGCTGTGTGTAAATTGGTTGCTGCGTTACCTGCATTGCCCGCGAAAGCACACCAGGATACCCTGAGGTTGTGAAAGGCAAGTTGTTCCTTTTCTCTAACTTAGCAATGCTGTGTTTCACAGGAAGAGAGAATGTCTGGAGAAAGCGTGGTGAGTCCAGTGCCCGCAGCATCAACTCGGACCACCTCTTTCAAAGGGGCAAGCCCGAGCTCCAAGTATGTCAAGCTGAATGTGGGAGGAGCTCTGTACTACACCACCATGCAGACCCTCACCAAGCAGGACACCATGCTGAAGGCCATGTTCAGTGGCAGGATGGAGGTGCTGACAGACAGCGAAGGTAATTTCAGCTTAACCATCCTACTCGCCAGGCCAGGTAAGATGACACCAGTGTGTCCTTACTGGCCAGGTTCAGAGAGAGACTGAACGGGGGACAGCACTCTGCTCAGTGAGAGAGAGAAGACTGATCGAGGACTATGGGTTAGTGTCGTTAATGCAGAGATGTTTCCACTTGTGCGGAAGACGAGAACCCGGGGCCATAGATGTAAGACTGTCACTAATAAATCCATTCGGGAATTCCAGAGAAACTTTTCCCAGAGAGTGGTGGGGGTGTGGAACTCGCTACCGCAGGGTAGATGAAGTGTTAGTACAGTTGCAGTGAATAACAGGTATGTATCTTAAGACAAAGCTAAGCAAGTAGACAAGGGAGACAGAAACTGTAGGATACATTGATGGGGTTTGATGAAGGTTGCGAGGAGGGGTGGATGAGGCAGGGGAAGAGGGGGAGGCCGAGGAGGTGGGGGTAGGGGAGAGGGTGACGGATGGAGAGGGCAGGGGAAGGTGGGGGTAGGAGGGAGGGTGGAGGTGAGGGATGGAGAAGGTAAGAGAGAGAAAGGTGGGGGCGGGGAGAATAGAAGTTGAGAGAGGGCAAGTGGGAGGGAACGAGAGGGGTGCAAAAGTGAAAAACCACAAAAGAGAGGGAGAAGGATCAGTGGACAGTAGATGCTTCACTCTTGTGTTGCTTTTTCACTTTTTCATGTGCATATCAGGGAAGAATGTCACTGTGTGGTAATTGCCCAGTAACCATTTGGAACAATGGGAGAACCTTGCCTTATTTGTTCAGGAAATTTAAAAGCACCCCTTGCATTTCTGCAATAAATTCCTTGGATCCCAGCCCTGTGTGATTTACATAAGGCACTTGGCCTGCTTTCCCCTCTGCAGAGACTGTGGACATACCAAATCCAGAGATCTGCATGCTTGAAATATTTGAGTGTTAAAATAGCACCAATCCTTCTAAAAGTGGTGCAAGGCACTGCATAGCTCACAGTAAACCTGGTACAGGATTGAAGCTGCACGCTGGCAGTCATAGAATTAAGGATTGTTTGCGTATTAACCACCGTAGCCATTGCTGAGTTGGTAGCAGCCTCCTCTCCGAGTCCAATGGTCGTAGATTCAAGTTCCAGCCCAGAGTAAAAAATCTGGGCAGGCATTCCAGTGCAGTCTGGAGGGAGTGCAACACTGCTGAGCGAGGTGTCAAAACGAGATACCGTCTACTCCGTATTTCAAAGGAGAGCATTGGAGTTCTCCGCTGTTCCGACTAGCATTTATCCCTTGGTCAATGTCACAGAAGAATAGATCATTTGGTCAAAGGTAGATGTCGAAAATCTGAAATACTAACAAAATGCAGGAAACACTCAGCAGGTCTGGCAGCTTCCACAAAGAGAGAAACAGAGTTAAGCTTCAGGTCGACATGCTTCCATCAGAATGATTATCACCATCTGTTTGTGGGAGCTTGCTGTGCCCGGATTGGCTGCTGCGTTTCCTACCCTACATAAATGACACCGCTTCAGAAGCACGTTGATAGCTGTAAAGTGCTTTCGTACGTCTTGAGGTTGTGAATGGTACCCTTCCTCACAGCAGTGTCTGTGTCTACAACACAAGGGGTGCAGTGGATCACCACAGCCATCCCAATTAGAGATGGGCAATAAATGATGGCCTAGCCAGCAACGCTCCTATCCTGTGAAAGAATAAATCTTAAAAAAATTATATCAATGCACATCTTTGAAACGGAAAAAGCAATGTGGGTCCGTCAGTTAAGGGGTCATACATTTGGGAAGCTTGCTCCCCACATTTGTATTCTATTGAGCAGCTGAATTTTCCAATCGATAGCCAGTGTCCCATCAGTTACTGAAACAAAGCTTCTGCCACCGACTGCCAAGCCCCACAGCCGACAGTTAATGAAAACACAGTGATTTCGGACTTTATTCCAGGTCCAGCAGAACCTCTGTCATTTGGTCATGGATCATTTGCCCCACCTGTTTCTCTCTTAACACTGCCTGACCTGCTGAGTACTTCCACCCTTTCCTGGTTTTGTTCCCATGGCGTTATCCTACTCCATGCACTGCATCACAGGATATTTTTAATGTTCTTTCACAGGATGTGGGCGTCATTGGCTGGGCCAGCATTTATTGCCCATCCCTAATTGCCCTTGAGAAGGTGACGGCGAGCTACCTCCTTGAACCGCTGCAGTCCATGTGGTGTAGGTGCACCCACCGTGATGTTGGGCGGCACAGCAGCACAGTGGTTAGCACTGTTGCTTCACAGAGCCAGGGTCCCAGGTTCGATTCCCGCTTGGGTCACTGTCTGTGCGGAGTCTGCACGTTCTCCCCGTGTCTGCGTGGGTTTCCTCCGGGTGCTCCGGTTTCCTCCCACAGGTCCCCGAAAGATGTGCTTGTGAGATGAATTGGACATTCTGAATTCTACCTCTGTGTACCTGAACAGGCGCCGGAGTGTGGCGACTAGGGGCTTTTCACAGTAACTTAATTGCAGTGTTAAAGTAAGCCCACTTGTCGCAATAATAAAGATTATTTAGGGAGGGAGTTCCAGGAGTTTGACCCAGGGACAATATATTTCCAAGTCAGGATCGTGAGTGACTTAGAATTCCTACAGTGCAGAAGGAGGCCATTTGGCCCATCAAGTCTACACCGGCTTTCTGAAAGAGCACCCTACCTAGCCCAACTCCCCCACCCGATCCCCATAACCCTACTAAGGAGCAACTTAGCATGGCCAATCCACCTAACCTGCACATCTTTGGACTGTGGGAGGAAACCGGAGCACCCGGAGGAAAGCCAGACAGGCACGAGGAGAACATGCAAACTCCATACGGTCATCTAAGACCAGAATTGAACCTGGGTCTTTGGTGCAATGAGAAAGCAGTGCTAACCACTGTGCTGCCCTAAGGAGCATGTATTCCCTAAGTGCTAATGTAAGAAGGAAAGGCTGAACCAAGTAATACTGAATGAGACAGACGTGGGATCCCATCCTTCCTGCCTCATTTTCCTGTTTTTTCCCTACTGGGCACACATGGAGAGGTACAAGAAAGACCTAGGGCTTCAGCCATTGCACCCAGCCCTTTCCTGATCGGAATCTCCGGTAGGGGCAGGAGGGGAACGTGAAGGTCTACAAGTAGCTGCAGCAAGGGAGCAGTGCACAAAGATTTAACAGCCTGGTGGACTCACAGCTACAGGGCGACGGCAGTTCAAGGGAAAGGAGCTGCACGATTGATCCGTTGTAAGATCAGCAAAGAGTGTCTAATCTATGGGTCTTGGCCAGGTGGGAAGTTTTAGGATGTGGTCGGAGAAAGCGATATATAAATGCAAGTCTTCCCGGCTTCACTTCATTCCTGTTCAGTGCTCGAATTTCTAATTTGCACTCCCTCCTGGTTCCTCCTGAGGGCAGTACTGAGTACAGTCAATTCCAGTGGGGCAGTTGCGCCACCTGGAGGAGCATTAGAGCTGGAACACGGGGAATATAGTGACAGCTAAGACGGCAGGCTTGTTGGAGCTGTAAGATTTACAAATTTGTACTCTGTTTCCCCCCCCCCCCATGATTCTCAATATCGGCTAGCTATGAAGCATGAACAAGTGGTACCCCAACCAGGGAGGAGAGGCAATCTGTCAGTTAACTGTGGCGAGTGTCGCACAGACCCTTAATGTCTCATTCAGAGTAGAATTAGAAAGAGCCTGTGGCTCTTGTGCAGGCAGCAGTACTGACAAATAAAAGATGAAAAGGTCTCCAGCTGAGTTGAGCGCACTTAACTCAACATGTAACTTGTCTAAATAACTGCAATGTAAACTCAGTGACCTGGCTGTGTCTCTGCAGAATCATTTTGGTCTATTTAAAGGTCTAGTAAATAACATGCTTAAAAGCTAATCATCTCTAAGACGTTTGATTCCGAAGAAACGCAGCCATCGGCATCCGGCACAAAATATAAATTTTTCTCATGTGGAAATGGATTTGTGCGAATGCTGGAAAAATAAATTCTGGAAATGATCAACAGGCGTGGCAGCAACTGTGGTGGGGTGATTGCTCAGTTAAGAATTGTCAACATTTCCTGTCTTACAGGCTGGATCCTAATTGACCGCTGCGGAAAGCACTTTGGGGCGGTTCTGAACTACCTGCGCGATGGCGCTGTGCCCCTCCCAGAGACTAATCGCGAAATTGAGGAACTGCTGGCCGAGGCCAAGTACTATCTGGTCCAAGGGCTGGTGGAGGAGTGCCAAGCTGCCCTTCAGGTAAACCCGCCATCACGACCTTCTCTAGACCTTCTCTGCAATGCAACGGGCAATCCTCAAAGCATCTTCCACTTGACTACCCGCGAATCGCAGTGCATAGTGTCAGACGGTGCAGAAGGAGGCCATTCGGCCCATCGAGTGCACCGACCTTTGGAAAGAGTACCCTGCTTAAGCCCACGCCGCCGCCCTATCCCTATAACCCTAGTAAGGGGCAATTTAGCATGGCGAATCCACCTAACCTGTACATCTTTGGACTGTGGGAGGAAACCGGAACACCCGGAGGAAACCCACGCAAGACACGGGGAGAAAGTGCAAACTCCGCACAGTCACCCGAGGCCAGAATTGAACCCAGGTCCCTGGAGCTGTGAGGCAGCAGTGCTAACCACTGTGCCACATACCGCCCGGGCAAGGGTTATAGCAACTAGTTTCTTCACTATTCCAGCATCGTTGCTTCAGTTCTGAAGGATTTTTGGTGGAGAAACTGTTTCCAGTGGTAGGAGGTAACGAGAGGACACCGTTTACAATAATTGATAGAAGAACCAGAGGGGAGCTGAGGCAGATTTCCTTGTTCAGTGAGCTGTGCTGCCTGTACGGATGGTGGAAGCAGATTCAATGGAAAAGGAAATGGATAAATACTTGAAAATGAAATAAAATATACAGGGCTGTGGGGAAAGAGCGAAGGGAGTGGGACTAATTGGTTAGGTCTGTCAAAGAGCTGGGACAGGCACAGTGGGCCGAATGAACCCCCTTCTGTTCTGTGATTCTAAGCACTGTTCCTGCCATCCTCATTCTAGGACTGATTACTGCCCTAACCTTGCACCTCGTAGCCCTGGAGCCACGTTCTCCAGTCCTGCTGACCAAACATTTCAGAACGTGTTCTGGTTTTCTTTCTCATTCCCTCTCTTTGTTTTATCCACTTCTCACTGAGTCCCCTTTTAGTCTAGTTTACAAAGTCGCAGGCCACGGCCTCTCTACTGGAGACCTGTCAGTCTCGTTGAAATCCCTGTCCTCCCTTTAATTCCTGAATAGCGCCCCCTAATGTGACCAGAACTGTACTTGGCACCGTCGCTGTGTCCAGAGTTCCAAAAAACATCCTGGTGAA
The DNA here is from genome assembly GCF_902713615.1 of Scyliorhinus canicula. NCBI lineage: Eukaryota > Metazoa > Chordata > Chondrichthyes > Carcharhiniformes > Scyliorhinidae > Scyliorhinus > Scyliorhinus canicula. The sequence continues at coordinate 18,459,054 of NC_052146.1, forward strand.
GTCTTGAGTGACATCCTGCTCCAGAGGCTTATGGTGGTGGTGGGTATCCAAGCTAAAACCTGGAGTCAAATAAGCAATTGGCTAAAGGAAAGGAAGCCGTGATCATTAGTTAAGGAGTTGTATAGCTGAGGTGACGGATTAAATAAAGTTCCCCAGAAATCAGTGTCGGGGCTGCTACGATATTTGATGTACATAAGGAGCTTTGATTCCGAAGCATAAAAGGAATTGGTTACATTGGTAAATTATTCTTGGGGCAGAGGGGCCCAATTGCCTCCTTTTTCTAAGTTTCAATGTGTTGCATTACATTCATTTTCATCAGCCGTACAGCTCTACAAACTTGAAAATGTTGTCATCTCCCCCACCTATTTATTTTGATTTACTAATGTAACCAATTTCCAACATGGCTGTCATGGCTGAGCTCTGCTTCATTTACATTTACCCATCTTTGATCTGTAACTCTTGATATCCTAATAAAAATCGATCCATCTCAGACTTGAAAACTTCAATTGATCCCCAACATCCACAACCATTTGGAAAAGGGTTTCCGCTGCCTTATGTGAAGAAGCGCTTCCTGATTTTCTGAATGGTCCAGCTCCAATTTTAACATCTCGTCCTCGATTCCTTCACCAGAGGAAATAGTTTATCTTATCGAATCCCTTTAGAATTTAAACGTTCTCTATTACGTCATCACTCAATCATCGAAATTCAAGGAAATACGAGCGAAGTTTAAGCTTCATAATTGAACCCAATATATCCCAATATTCTGTTAAATTTGAGTTGCACTCTGGACAACTAAATGGGAGCGGGAGGGGGGCGCTTAATTAGTGGTGTTTAACTGTCCAAAGGAGATGCAGAAAGAGGTTTTTGGAAAGGTCACAAATTCAATATTTAATGTACCCAAGTATCGCAGACCAGCAAACAAAAAGACGGTGCATTTATTCATCATTTTTATCTTCAGGTACCATCCCAAGACACCTCACAAATTGGCCAGCCATAGAGTGGAGAGATTGAGAGGTGACCACCAGCTTGGTGCGGGGCTTTCTAACATAACAATGTATCAAGCACAATTACATGGAGCTGTTTGATTGTCACCACCTGGAATCTATTTTTAATGCCGATTTTCTTTTTTTTATTTAAAAAATTTAAAGTGTCCAATTCTCTCTTTTTCCAATTAAGGGGCAATTTAGCGTGGCCAATCCACCTACCCTGCACATCTTTGGGTTGTGGGGGTGAGACCCACGCAGACGCAGTGAGAATGTGAAAACTCCACAAGGGCAGTAACCGGGGCCAGGGTCGGACCCGGGTCCTCAGTGCTGTGAGGCAGCAGTGCTAACCACTGCGCCACCGTGCTGCTCCACCTAACTATTCTAATCCCATTTTCCAGCCCTTGGCCCAGAACTTTGTACGCCCTGGAATCGCAAGTCTACGTCTTCTGTTATGAGGGTCTGTGCCTCCACCATCCTTTTAGGCAGCGAATTCCAAACTCCCACCACCCTCTGGGTAAAAAAAGTTTTCCTCACATCCTCTCTAACCTTCCTGAACCCTTACTGTAAATCTATGGTCATTGACCCCCTCCACCAAGGGGAAACATTTGTTCCTGTCTACTCTATCTATGCACCTCATAATTTTATACATCTCAATCATGTCCCCCCCTCAGTCTCCTCTGCTCCAAGAAAAGCAATCCAAGTTTATCCAATCTCTCTTTTCATAACTAACACTCTCCAGCCCAGGCAACATCCTGGTAAATTTCCTCTGCACCCTTTCCAGTGCTATCACATCCCTCCTATAATATGGATTCCATAACTGCATAATACTCTACCTGTGGCCTAACCAACATTTTCTACAATTCCAGCATAACCCCCCTGCTCTTAAACTCTGCACCTCTGCTAATAAAGGCAAGTGTACCATATGCCGCCTTACCACTGTATCCACCTGCCCTGCTGCCTTAAGGGACCGGTGTACATGCGCACCAAGGTCCCTCGGTGCTTCCCAGGGTCCTGCCGTTCATCGCGTATTCCTGTCTTGTTTCTCCTGCTCAAGTGCATCACCTCACACTTATCCGGATTGAGTTCCATTTGCCACTGATCCCATCCCCCAGTAATCGGAGGCTATCATCGTCACTATTTACCACCCCACCAATTTTCATATCATTCGCAAACTTACTGATTAACCCTCCTACACTCATCTCTAAATCATTTATATAAACCACAAACAGCAAGGGTCCCAACACTGACCCCCGCGGGACACCACTGGACACCGGCTTCCAATCAGGAAAACATCCATCACCCTCTGCTTCCTGCCACTCGGCCAACTTTGGATCCAATTTGCCAAATTTCCTTGGATCAAACGGGCTCTTACCTTCGCCATCAGTCTCCCATGTGGGACCTTCTCAAAAGCCTTGCTGAAATCGAAGTAGACTACGTCAAATGCATTTCCCTCCTCTGCACATCTGGTCACCTCTTTGAAAAACTTTTTTTTAATGTTTGAAAATATTTTCAGGTTTGAAATGCTCTGAGATGCTTGTGCTTGTTTTATAGCAGAAAGAAACCTATGAACCTTTCTGTAAAGTTCCTGTGATCACATCTAACAAGGAGGAACAGCGATTGATAGCTACTTCTAATAAGGTTAGAACATGAGGGGAGGGGGGCGCAGTAAACTCCCGTGACGTCTCATCAACCAATGATGCTTTTTGTTCCCCTCTGCTCTACCTCCCAATCACCCCCTGCCCCATCCCGGCTGCCAATGTATCGTTCCCTTTCACTGTTAGACATGTAAATCCCATTTTGTCTCTATCCAGTGTTGGTATTAAGTTATGCTGAGCGATGGTACAGCGAAGCAGCGCTCCATGTAGACTGAACTCCCAAGGTGCTGGTGTCCAGCAGCATGTGTGTGAAATGTTTCCTTTTCCCACCTTGAACGGCGCCGCCAATTTGAGCCAATCTCTAGACTTTCGGTGGTATTTACCCCCCTTCTCTAGATTCATACTGCCCAGATTGGATCCTTACTGAAACTCGAGATTTAAAAAAAAATTTAGAGTACCCAATTCATTTTTTTTTAATGAAGGGGCAATTTTAGCATCCCCATTCTACCTCCTCTGCACATCTTGGGTTGTGGAGGTGAGACCCACGCAGACACGGGGAGAATGTGCAAACTCCACAGGCACAGTGACCCGGGGCCAGATTCTAACCCGGGTCTTCAGTGCTAACCGCTGCGGCACCGTGCCACCCAAAGAGAGATTTATTTGGACCTACGCAGCGTGGGGTCGCCCTGAACCATGTACCGTGTGGGAGGGACAGTATTCTGATTGATTATCACTAGTTCTCCTTCACACTATGAACCACGACCAGTTGATATTCTTTTCTCTCCACAGCCTGCAGTTAAGCTGTTGTACAACAGAAGCAACAACAAATATTCATACACTAGGTAAGTGAAGACCTTCCGATCTGTGCCAAGTGCTGCCTTGGACATTACTGAGCACATTTAGAAAACACTGTGGCGCTCTCGCAATGGCCTAATGGGTGGTGAATGAGGCAACTATCAATTAAAAGGTCCAAATCCTTACTGTGTGTTGAGTGGGGCATGGGTGATGCTTCACTCTCCTGATTCTAGGGTGGGAAAATATCAGTCGTACCTTGCATTCTTTATCATTGTCTAGTAATTCTTCCTCTGGACAGGGAACGTGTCCGAGCAACAGGTGAGGGCAGGAAGTCTTTCACAAATAAGCTGAATTTATGGAGCACCTTCAGATTAAAACATCCCAAGGTGCTTCACAGGAGCATTATCTAACAAGTTGTGAGCGCGAATGACAAGGTATTGGGGCAGGTGACTAAAAGGTTGGTTGGAGGGGTAGGGTTTGAGGACTGTCTTGAAGGATGAGAGTGAGGTAGAGAAGTGGAGAGTTTTCGGGAGGGCAGAGGCAGCTGGAGGTGCAGATGCCGATGGTAGAACCATGGAAATCGGGGTGCACTGCAGGCTAGAATTCAGAGTGGGAAGACCTCAAAGGCTTTCGGCTGTGAGGAGCTTACACCATTGGTAGTAGCCTGCCAGGGCCCTCTGCACTGACAGATAAAGAATTCCCCATTTGGGCGAGTCACCACTGTCCATGTGTAAAACAGTACCTCAGCGAGCATCAATGTCTTTGGGAGAACCGGGAGTGTAGCAGCAGAAGGTGAAGTACATTGTGGCAGCAGAAGGTGAAGTACATTGTGGCAGCAGAAGGTGAAGTACATTGTGGCAGCAGAAGGTGAAGTACATTGTGGCAGCAGAAGGTGGAGTACATTGTGGCAGCAGAAGGTGAAGTACATTGTGGCAGCAGAAGGTGGAGTACATTGTGGCAGCAGAAGGTGGAGTACATTGTGGCAGCAGAAGGTGGAGTACATTGTGGCAGCAGAAGGTGGAGTACATTGTGGCAGCAGAAGGTGGAGTACATTGTGGCAGCAGAAGGTGGAGTACATTGTGGCAGCAGAAGGTGGAGTACATTGTGGCAGCAGAAGGTGGAGTACATTGTGGCAGCAGAAGGTGGAGTACATTGTGGCAGCAGAAGGTGGAGTACATTGTGGCAGCAGAAGGTGAAGTACATTGTGGCAGCAGAAGGTGGAGTACATTGTGGCAGCAGAAGGTGAAGTACATTGTGGCAGCAGAAGGTGGAGTACATTGTGGCAGCAGAAGGTGGAGTACATTGTGGCAGCAGAAGGTGGAGTACATTTTGTGGCACTGTTTGGCACCTGGGTTTTCTCATGCTAAGTTTGCCAGCTGCTTTGCTGTTGAGCAGAAGCTGGACTCTGTTTCCTGAATGGATTGACAGAATACTGGGGCACGAGTTCTGATCACCTCGCCGATGTATTTCCAATTGCTGGCCATCTCATTGGAGGTTTTCTCTTATGCTTTCAGCAACTCGGATGATAACATGCTGAAGAACATCGAGCTGTTTGACAAGCTGTCTCTGCGCTTTAATGGCAGAGTGCTTTTCATAAAGGACGTCCTCGGCGATGAAATCTGCTGCTGGTCCTTTTATGGGCAGGGCCGAAAGATTGCTGAAGTGTGCTGCACCTCCATAGTGTACGCAACAGAGAAGAAACAGACCAAGGTGGGGTTTTTTAAAGTATTTTTATCCGGGGCATTTTACAATATACAAACCGTTCATTCAACCTTCTACAATTTCCATAACAAACAGCCGACCCTCCATTCCACCTCACGGCCGCTTTTTATTTTTTGCATACCCCCGCCCCCGTTTGCTGACGACTACAATTCTTGAAGAAGAAGATAAACAGCCCCCACCTCGAATAGAACCCCTCCTCCGACCCCCTAATGGCGTTCTTCATTTTCTCCAAATGTAGGAACTCAGATAGATCCCCCCCCCCCCCCCACGCCGTCACCTTGGGCAGCTCTGGAGCCCACCACCTTAGCAGAATCCTCCTCCCTGCTGTCAGGCAGGCAGAAAATCATCCTCTCTCCCGGCTCGTCTGATACCCCAAATATCGCTGCCCACAGGCTCGGTGCCAGCTTTACCCCCAGATTCTCTGACATTGTCTCAACAAAAGATTCCCAGAACCTACCCAATTTCGGACAGGACCTGCTGCCACCCGACCCCCCTTCAATGCACCACCCAACTCTTCCTTCCAGTTTCTCTTTATCTCCTCCAGCGAGGCATTCTCCATCAGCTGTCCATAGATATCTGAAACCTTCCCCATTTCTATCTCATCCTCAGACACTACGTTATCCATCATTTGAGGGGCAACTGAGAAAACATAGCCAGCTGCTTCCGCACAAAGCCCCTCGTCTGTAAATATCTGAACCCATTTCCCCTGAGAGCTGAAACATTTCCACCAGTTTCTCCAGCCCCACAAACCTACCCGGCATAAATAAATCCCTAAATCTTTCTACCACCTCTGTTCCCAGACCTTGTACGCAGAGTTCAATCCCACCGGCATGAATCTATGGTTCCCGCATATCGGTGCTCTTGACAACATCGACTTCTGCTTAAAATGTTGCCTAGACTGGTTCTAAACACTTTAGCGAGGCTATCACCACCGTACTCAGAGTACCTGGCCAGCGACAACGGAAGTGGAACCATCACCAATGCCCTCCAACAAGGCCTTGTACAGGAAGCTGCCTCCATCGGCCCTCAAACCAACCCTTCCCCATGACCCATTTCCGAACTGCCTATTCACTGTTTAGTAATAGTTCATCAAATTCGGCAACGCCAACCCCCCTGACTGTCTATCTCTCTCCAAAAACGCTCTCCAACCCAGAGACGTCTTGCCTGCCCAAACAAAGGCCAAAATCAGCTTATAAATCGTCCCCAGAAAAGGATTTTGGGTAGAAAGATCGGGAGACTCTGGAATAAAAACAAGGATTTTGGATGGACAGTTACTTTCACCGTTTGAAGCCAGCGATAGTGGGAGACCATCCCACCTTTTCAAATCCTCCTTCATGCCTTCGCCAGACCAAATTCAGCTTCCGCAACACCACTCAGTCGTGAGCCATCTATATTCCCAAATATTTGAAGCTCAACCGAGCCAGGCAAAACGGCAATTTCTCTAGACTCCCCACCCTGTCCCTTAGGGCTCACCAGAAACACCTTGAGCCTATAATCCCGAAAAGGAACCAAACCTACTCAGTACCTCCAATAATCCTTCCCACACTGGAGAGAGGGTCTGTTATGTACAACAGCAAGTCGTCCAAGTACAGAGACACTTGGTGCTCCATATCTCCCCCCTCTATACCCTTCCACTCTTGTCAATTGCCTCAGTGCTATGGCCAGCGGTTCAATTGCCAACGCAAAGAGTAACAGGGAAAGTGGACACCCCTGCCTTGTTCCCCTATGCAGTTGAAAGTACCCCAAGCTTACTGCGTCAGTACAAACGCTCGCAGTGAGGGCCTTCTATAACAGTCTGATCCAAGAAATGAACCTGGATCCAAACCTGAACCATATCAGTATTTCAGGTACTCCCATTCTACCCGGTCGAACACTTTCTCTCCGTCCATAGAAATTATTACATCCCACTCCGACAGCACAACACCACGACATTCAAAAGCCTCCTTATATTGGTTGATAGCTGTTGACGCTTCACAAGCCCTGTCTGATCCTCTGCAACTACCCATGCAGACATTCCTCCAAGTGAGTTGCCAGCACCTTGGCCAATAACCCTGTGTTGGCGTTCAATAGAGATACGGGCTTATAAGACCCACACTCATCTGGATCTTTTTTCAGGATTAGAGAGATGGAAGCCTGTGCCAATGTGGTCAGCAGCCCTCTCCAGGACAACAAATCATTAAACATCTCCATGAGATGCGGCCCCAGCTCCATCACAAATTTAAAAAAAATATATAAATGTTTTTTATTGGGTTTTTGAACCAAGTATATTTACTGTTACGTACACAGGATAAGAGATGTATATAGAAGAGAAGGGCACACCCAAACATACCAAATAAAAGAAAATAGTAAATAATAAAAAAATACCATAAAAAATACAAACCCATTCGAGTATTGCCCACTGTAATTGTTTCTCCGGCACCCAAATGTATATTTACCATGGCAAATTTTTAAAATGAAATTCCACTTCGGGCCCAGAGCCTTCCCAGACTGCATAAACCCAATCCACCTTATAATTTCCTCCAGCCCTTGCACTTTCTCCTTGTCCACCACTGGGAAGTCAAAGTCATCCAAGAATTTCATCATATCTAAGCCCCCTTATACAACCCCCGATAAAAGGTCTCAAACACCCCATTTACCCTTCCTGGATCAGAAACCCACTCTGCCCCCTGGGTCCTTAATTAGCATTATTTCCCTAGAGGCCACTTGCTGTCTTAACTAGTGAGCTTACTGGCCTTCTCCCCATACTAGGGGCTGGTTTAACACAGGGCTTTTAAAGGAAACCAAGGAAGGCCAGCAGCACGGTTCAATTCCCGTACCAGCCTCCCGAACAGCCGCTGGAATGTGGCGACTGGGGGCTTTTCACAGTAACTTCATTTGAAGCCTACTTGTGACAATAAGCGATTTTCATTTTCATTTCATACTCGTACACGACAAAACTGGCCAACCGCTTTTGCCATTGATACCAATTCGAATTACATCTGGAGCTGCTTCTTCTTCAACAACTCCTCCTTTGGGGTAGCCGAGTATTGCTGGTCCACCACTAGAATAGCCTATACCAACCTCTTGTCTCTCCTACCCGCCTTCTCCCTATGAACCTTAATCAAGATCAGCTCCCCCCTAATCGCCACTTTTAATGCCTCCCAGAATGTGGAAGGTGAGACCTCCTCGCTCTTATTAAACTCCACATTTGCCCCGATAGCAGTGACTATCCTCTCACATGTCCCCTTATCCGCCAACAATGCCACATCCAACTTCCATGGATGACACTGGGTGTAACCCCTCTCCAAACACAAGTCCACACAGTATGAAGCGTGGTCGGATATGACAATTATTCTGACACTACCACCCCAGAAAGCAATGCCTTCTGGGACGGCCACCAGCACCCTCTTAATAATTTTCGTAACCTCCCCGTTCGTTGCATACACGTTCACTAACATCACAAGGGTCCTCCTCTAACCTTCCACTCGCCATCATGTATCTTCTCCCACTATGTTCCCCACCAAAAAGGCCACCCTCTTATCAATAAGCACCGTGGTTCCCGTCTTCATGTCAAAACTAGAATGGAACACTGGTCCCACCCACCCTTTCCTCAACCTCATTTGATCCCTAATCCTCAGGTGGATCTTTTGTACGAAAACCACATCCGCCTTCAAGCTCTTTAAATGGGAGAGCACCCTGGTGGCATGGTGGTTAGCACTGCTGCTTCAGGGCGCCGAGGACCCGGGTTCGATCCCGGTCCCGGGTCACTGTCCATGTGAAATTTGTGCATTCTTCCCATGTCTGCGTGGTCTCGCCCCCGCAACCCAAAAAAGATGTGCAGGGTAGGTGAATTGGTCACACTAAATTGTCCCTTAATTGGGAAAAAAAGAATTGCATGTTCTTAAATTTAAAAAAAATGGAGGAAAAAAAATGGTCGAACACCCGAGATCTTTTAATCGGCCCATTTAGTCCCCTCGCGTTCCATGTTACCAGTTTGGTCTGGGACCTCACGCACCCCTCCCCACGATCAGCTATATTCTAGTTGCAAGGGAATCCAACAAGGCCCTGCTTCACCCAGAGTCCAGGCCCACCCAGGATGATTGGCACCTCCCTCCACCCGGTAGCTCAACAAAGAGACCTTCTTTGAGTAGTGTCGCGGGATCTTTTTTACAGCCCCCCCCCCCCGTGAGAGGAACTGATTCCGAGCTACTGCTGACCAACGCTGGCATCAGATAACAATGTTTCACGGTGGTATTAGTCCAAAATATAGTAATATGCCACAAGTTCTTCCTTCAGTTCTTTTGGCAAAGAGACCAACGTTTTGTTTTCACGAAGCAAGATATTAAGTATAATCCGAATGACGGTGGATATTTTGTTTCAAGTGACAGAGAGAATTATGGTGCGTCTACAAGGGAAAGTGAGCTCATTTAAAAGACCTGGGATCACAAAGTGCGGCTGCAAAGTGAGAGGAGGTTTATCTGAACACTCAGATTCCATCATATTTTGCAATTACTCTGGAGTATCGATGCCTCCTCACAGCAACTGAACTGAAGGATTTTTGATTGTGGTGCAATTATTAAGCCTGTGTTTAACTCATCAGTAGAAAAATAACATGACCCCTGAATATTGCTAATGGCTGCTCCTGTTAGAAATGTCTAAACTCTGCCCTACACAAACTGCAATTCATTCTGGAATCTGTATTGAGAACAACGTCCTGTGCATCCATTTTCTCAGCACATGCTTCCTGTACCTAACACACTTTTTAAAAAATAAAAAAATAAAATTTTTTTTTTTTTAGAGTATCCAATTCTTTTTTTTTCCAGTTAAGGGGCAATTTAGCGTGGCCAATCCACCTAGCCTGCACATCTTTGGGTTCTTGGGGTGAGACCCAAGCAAATACAGGGAGAGTGATCCGGGGCCAGGATCGAACCTGAGTCCTCAGTGCAGTGAGACAACAGTGTGAACCATTGCGGCACTGTGCCTCCCCTGTACCTAACACACTTGACCTATAACCTGTCAAGTCCATGTTCTTGTATCCAGTGAGGCCCTACTCCAGCCTACCTCTGTGATCTTCTCTGAACTTGAAAGTTCCACTCTTTCTGCTCTGGTCTGCTGCACCTCCCTCTTCAGCACTGTCACTGCCAGTGCCTTCAGTCCCCTGTATCTGCACTCTGATACACCCTTGTAAACTCTTTGTTTTGGTACCTGTTTTCCCACCATTATAAAACCAGTAAGCTCCCCAAAGGACTCGCCCTCCTGCTGAGCGTCCAATGTGACCCAGTGCAATACTTTGCAATATTCTGATATGAAAGCACTATTAATGTAACTCGTTTCTCCTTCCTCCCTTGTCCTTCCCCAACCCTACCAACCTTCAATTCTGGTTGGCTTGCACCATAATCGAAACTGGTTCACAATCCTGCTCCTTGGTTCCTGTTTCAGCAGTTGTGATATCTAGTTGCTGAAACATAGATTACAAGAGCCTTCCTGCAACCTCTGATGTGGGGGGAGCAGCTAGTGTGCAATTGGCTGAACTATATAGGAAATTTGGTGTGAATCCCTGTCCAGGTGGAAGAGATATGTAAGAAAATGTGACGTTATGCACTGAGGCAGGAAGAATGAAGGAGCTGAATGTTATTTAAGTGGAGAAAGACTTGCAAAAAGCAAGCATGCAAATTCAGCAGGTAATTGGGAAAGGCAAATTGAGTGTTTGCCTTTATTTCAAAGGGAATGGAGTATAAAAGTCGGGAAGTCCTGCTAAAACTAGTCAAACCACACCTGGAATACTGTGAATAGTTTTGGTCCCCTTATCTAAGGAAAGAAGTATTGGCGTTTGAGGGAGTGCAGAGAAAGGTCACTAGGTTGATCCCGGGTATGGAAGGATTTTCTTACGAGGAGAAGTTGAGTAGATTGGGCCTGTACCTATTGGACTTTAGAAGAATGAGAGGTGACCTTATTCAGACATAGAGGATTCTCGGGGATTGACAGAATAGATGCTGAGAGGTTGTTTCCTCTTGTGGAGGAAATTTCCTCTTGTCTAGGACCAGAAAACATTATCAAAGAGTAAGGGGTCGGCCATTTAAGGCTGAGATAAGGAGGAATTGCTTCTCGGGGTAGTGAATCTGTGGAATTCTTTACTGCAATTAGGGAATCGAGGGTTATAGTGATAAGGCGGGAAAGCAGAGTTGAGGATTATCACATCAGATGAATCATGATCTCATTGAATGACGGAGCAGACTCTTTGGGCCGACTGGCCTCCTCCTGGCTCTATGTCTTACGGCTATGGTCTGTCACGGTGCAGTAGCCTCTATTGAACTTCTAATTTATTGTGCTACCTCGTATGTTAAATTGCACTAATTCATTATTAAAGTCCTGTAGTCTGAAACTTTATTGGGAGGTTTTTTGGCTGGTGACCAGTGCTTGTATAATCGATACAGTTTAAATTGTGTTCTGTAAAATCCTGTTCAACACGACAGCGTGTCACATTATCAGTGGCCTACTCACTTGAGCGAGAGATCCAGGCAGCTCGAGGACTGGAGAAGGTGGTAAAATTATTTAAAATCAACAATCTGCTTTTGACTACATTCTCGCATTGCGCAGGAAGCTCGGATTATTTACTGCAGTTGGACTATAGCAAAGGCATTTAAAGTGATGTAATCAGAAAGTGTTGGAACGGTGCGTGGCAAGTCAAGTCGGATCTGAGGTGGCCCCATCCAGACATCAACTTGTCTTCCTGTTTGATTACATGTTGCCCATTTTCTGTTTTATCCCATGTTTACAGTATTTGTCCTTTTCAGTTAAGTGCAGGTGAAATATTAAACCGTCTTTCCCCTCGGGTGGGCAGAATAGATCCCACTCCTGTACTTGAGGAAGAGCAAAGAAGTTCTCTTTGGTGTCCTGCCAACATTTAGCTCTCACCCAACATCACAAACAGATTAACTGGTCATTATCTTATTGCTGTTTGTTGGACCTTTATCATAAAATTGGCGCTTCCTACATTACAGCAATGAGTACACTTCAGAAGTACTCAGTTTGAGGTTAAGTGCTTGATGAGACCCAGAGGTCATGAAAAGTGCTGCAGAAATAAAGGTCTTTCTTTTTTTACTGAGGCCCCAGTTTTCAGGCCCCACCTCTGTGCTGCTTATGGGCTAACCAATAGAAGATTCTGACCAAGCTGGTAACTCCCCTGGTAGCAAAGCTGTGTAAGTTCATTGCTGGGTGAGGAAAGTGAATTCAGACACTGCCGTCAAATTTGCCATCAGTCTGTTTGAATTGACAAAGTTTTGATGTGTGGCATTGTGAGATGTGGATTGACCATCTGTCACTCCTGCAGGTTGAATTCCCTGAAGCCCGAATCTACGAAGAGACTCTGAATATTTTATTGTACGAGACCCAGGATGGGCGCGGACCGGACAACGCTCTGCTTGAGGCGACTGGAGGAGCGGCGGGTCGGTCTCACCACCTCGAGGAGGAGGAGGAACGGGAGAGGATTGAGCGGGTTCGAAGAATTCACATCAAACGCCCAGATGACCGATCACACCTCCATCAGTGAGACTCCTCAGCTTCTGTTTGGCTGAGTCTCGGCTTGGTCTAACTTCTAATCCTTTCTCCATGTCCTCCACGGAGAAAGAGATAGAATATTACCACACAATGGGATCCCTGCAGGGTATGATAGTGAAGGGTTAAAGTCAATCTCAGCCAGACTGATGACATTCAGTACGTGGAATGCCAAAATATGGACATATTTCTATACACAGCAAACTCTAGTTTAGGTATCGCGATCACACGGTTAAATTCTAGCCTTAAAAGCTGCCCTAATTATTGGTGAAGAGGAAATAATGCTTTTTCTCTCTTTTTAAATTGTACAGGATATGTTCGATTATTACTTTTCACAAAAAAATGTAATTGCACAGCTAAGTTATTTTCATTGTTTCAATCTTATCAGATCCAACACAGTAGCATAGTGGTTAGCACAATTGCTTCACAGCTCCAGGGTCCCAGGTTCGATTCCCGGCTTGGATCACTGTCTGCGGAGTTTGCACAGAAAGGTCTGTGCGAAAGGTGAGCGGTTCACCCTACATGTTCTCGCTTGGCATCTTCAGGCGAAACAGTGGCCTGATCCCTTCTCTTCCAAACAATGCTAACTCTGCTGTGTGTTCTCCCCGTGTGTGCGTGGGTTTCCTCCGGGTGCTCCGGTTTCCTCCCACAGTCCAAAGATGTGCAGGTCAGATGGATTGATCATGCTAAATTGCCCTTGGTGTCCAAAATTGCCCTTCATGTTGGGTGGGGTTACTGGGTTATAGGGATAGGGTGGAGGTGTGGGGTTGGGGAGGGTGCTCTTTCCAAGAGCTGGTGCAGACTCGATGGGCCGAATGACCTCCTTCTGCACTGTAAATTCTATGGAAAAACACGTTGATCAGAAATCCCTAAAATGGTGGAGATGCGCAGCGGGTTAATGAGTACCTGAGAGAAAGATGAACGGTTCACCCTACATATTCTTGCTTGGCGTCTTCTGGCGAAACAGTGGCCTGATCCCTTCTCTTCCAAACCATGCTAACCCTGCTGTGTGTTTTCCAGCACTTTGTCATTGCTATTTCTGCCTGGGCTAATTGGTGTTACCAAGTCACAGATGTAGCTGAACAAAATTTCACTTTTTTCCGTCCTATCAAATTATTTTCCTCGTTTATTTTTTCCATGGTGGAGTAGACTTTGGCTTTTTTTGTTTCAGACACTCGCTCCCTCATTCACCCAACAACTAGGAGGCCCTTGTTGCAGTCCTTGCATTCCATTGTGATCCTAGAGGCCTGTAACTCATTGCTTTTCACAATAATATTTACAGTGTGTTGTGATTTGTTTCCCCGGTCCTTCCCTGCTGATCAGAAAAAGGCCTTTTCTTCTTATTCCCAAAGCCCAGTCATGATAGGCTCGTAGGTCTCAACTCCCTTCCTCATGTTTATCTCTGGCCTGTTCCGCTTTCTGCTTGTCACTGTGCAGCCATTTAATCTGACACATGACCTGCCACTTGGTAGCAAATGGTAAGAGGTTTATGGACATCTTTTCCAACAATGGACGATGGCAGGGGTGACTGTGTTATCACATGCGCTGTGTCATATTGCTCACAGAGATGCACTTATGTTGCCCAATAGATTTTCTTGGATCCGTTTAGATTTATCTCCACACTAGACACACTTAGCCATGATTCGCGTGTACTGATGTTAGCTGGGTGGCGGTGCCGGTGCCGGTGCTGGGTGGCGGTGCCGGTGCTGGGTGGCGGTGCCGGGTGGCGGTGCCGGTGCTGGGTGGCGGTGCCGGGCGCCAGTGCTAGACGTGATGTTTCTACCCCTTGCTGGAGATTGTCCATTGAAGACCTGAGGTAATTCACTCTGGAGGTAACTAATAACATGGTAGCCATTAGCCCCTAGCCTGTACCAACCTCCCCGAACAGGCACTGGAATGTGGCGACTAGGGGCTTTTCACAGTATCTTCATTTGAATTCTACTTGTGATAATGAAAATCGCTTATTGTCACAAGTAGGCTTCAAATGAAGTTACTGTGAAGGCCCCTAGTTGTCACATTCCGGCGCCTGTTCGGGGAGGCTGGTACGGGAATTGAACCGTGCTGCTGGCCTGCCTTGGTCTGCTTTAAAAGCCAGCTATTTTCATTTCATTTCATTACTGAGAGAAACATAGTCAGGTATAAGAGTTCCTTTCTTTGTCTTGAATCCAAACTGCATTGCTGTTCAGTCCGCTGAGCATTTCGGAGTTAGCATTTTGTTTTTTGTAAAATGATCGACTAAATCTCAGTTGCCCATGAAGTGCAGTCCTGTCACACGGATTTTAAAGCACCAAGGAAAATTATAGTATGTTCATTGTGAACTTGTTGAGGGGCGGGGGGAATCACCAAGAGATACAATTATAGATTCCCAAACGTGGGTTCTGTTGGAAAGAGTGAGCCGTGTACAGTGGAGTGGAGCACTGGTGATTGCAAGTCGCCCACTAGTGGTGGGAGGAATTGAAAATCTTGACTCAGCATTAAAATAGAAGCGAGGTGCTGGAAATCCTAAACCAAAACAGAAAGTGCTGCAAATACTCAGCAACGTCTGTGGGGAGAGAGAAGCAGAGTTGACGCTTCCAGCCGAATATGCCCTTCAGAATTCACATAAGTGTCGTTCATATCAAAGGGCTCAGTAAACCTAATACCAGTGCGAAAATGTGTGTGGAACGGTAGGAATCTTTTCAGGGCAATCGAAAGAAAACATCAGCCTTTGATGCAGAGCAGGTTCCTTACACCAACTTGTTGATTCCAGCTGAACAATCAACTGACCTCAATTTTGACTGAACTATTTGCTTAACTTCACATTGTGAGGAGATAATGGAAGCAAAACTGATATGAAAGAGAGCTTACCTGTAGTTAGTTGCAAAGCGCTAATGGCCTGTATTATCAATCAGTAATGTATGGTTATATATGCTTTGAATTTATTAATGAAAACAGTTAGTTACCCTGGTGCTAATTGTCTGCTGATCCATTGAATCAATATTTTGACATCAAATGACGTTTAACCCGTAGAATAGAGACTCCTGCCTGATTGGGGAGATCAGGGATTTTTACTACTACTAGACTACCTGGTGAAGTAACACTGATAAACTGCAGCTACCCAATAATTAGGTCCGAGCACGGTAGCATTGTGGATAGCACAAATGCTTCACAGCTCCAGGGCCCCAGGTTCGATTCCAGCTTGGGTCACTGTGCGGAGTCTGCACATCCTCCTCGTGTGTGCGTGGGTTTCCTCCGGGTGCTCCGGTTTCCTCCCACAGTCCAAAGATGTGCAGGGTAGGTGGATTGGTCATGATAAATTGCCCATAGTGCCCAAAATTTCCCTTAGTGTTGGGTGGGGTTACTGGGTTATGGGGATAGGGTGGAGCTGTTGACCTTGGGTAGGGTGCTCTTTCCAAGAGCCGGTGCAAACCCGATGGGCCGAATGGCCTCCTTCTGCGCTGTAAATTCTATGATAATCTATTTACTATTACTCAAATGTCAGAATTTTCCCTTATTGCTTCAGGGATTTTTCTTGGCCAAAATAGCAACTCTTTGGGCGAAAAGCACTGAAAATGCAGCAAGTGTGGATATTGACGTGGAAATTAATGAATTCGGGCAGTCTGCCGGTGATCGGAAAATTGTTCCGATTGCCGAGTCCCTGTGCAAAGACTTTCTTAGCTAGTGAATTTTGGATCAATCCCATCCTTCTTTCTCCATGCTACCACTGCGTTCGTGACTTTCCAGTTCCTACAGACTGAATCTGGCCCATCTTTGCGTATTTCTAAATTGAAAGTGACACCCATAGAACATAGAACAGTACAGCACAGAACAGGCCCTTCGGCCCTCAATGTTGTGCCGAGCAATGATCACCCTACTCAAACCCACGTATCCACCCTATACCCGTAACCCAACAACCCCCCCCCTTAACCTTACTTTTTACACTACGGGCAATTTAGCATGGCCAATCCACCTCATGTATCTGCTTAATTGTGACTTACGCGCTGAAGGGAAAACATACCTCATGCCTTTACTCCTACCCGATCAGTTTCCTAAATGCTTTCTGGTGACGTGCATAGATCTCTGGCTGCCAGTATTTAAGATTTGATAGATTTTAAAAGCACCTCAGTGTTAACTTGGCTTCAGTGGGGAATACCTCGGGACAGAAGTTTGTGAATTTGAACACCTTCAGGTTGATACTTCAGAGTTGGTCCGAGGAGTTGCTACATTGCCGGCTTGTTCAGGGAGACATTAAAAGCTGGAATGGGATGAGAGGTTTGGCATCATGCAGAAATAAAATCACACGAGCTGAAGTCTGTCTGAGGGTGAATCGCAAACTCTGCATCTTGCCTTTTATCTGAATCTTACTGCAGTCAAAATGTGTGGCAGCCAGTACAGAATAGAATACAGCCTATTGCAAAAATAAATTTAATTGCTAGTTATTAAAAGGTGATGGGGAATGAAGAGATTTTTTTCCCCCTTTGCCAGATTCCCAATAATCATTTATTGTTCAAATGATGTCTCCATGGGGGAATGTATGAATTTCCAGTGCTTCGACACCTGAATCCTTAGTTTGTTTGATTAGATGAAGTGCTCCAAAGGGAACTATTTGGGCAATTCAAAAAAAATGAGGCGGGGGTGGGTGGGTTGAGAGAGAGAGCCTCCACTGATCTTGCACTGAAACGGTTTAAATATGTTAATGAGTCTTGAATCCGGCCACACTCTTCCCCCTCGATCGAAATTAAACACATTTAGAAACAAGTTCAAATTGCACCCCTAGAACTTGGCTGAAGGCTGTCTGCCTTATTTCATGTTACTCAGGTGGGACTTTCCCAGTCAGCATGTATCCATGTATATATCTTCACCTCGAGGAGTTCAGATATACTGAATGAAACCTATTGAAGTTTATTTTGATTTCCTGCGTGCTTAAACTTTTTGTTTTATTGGGCTGTCAGTAGAACGTTCTAAAATAGATCCATAATCCAGGGATGGTTAATTTTGATGTCAATAATCAGCCGCTACAACCTTAAACTCCATCTGATTTATTCTGGTGCAGGTTTTACTTCAGAGCTGACAGCCAGCACAGGTCCCATTGCCTCACAGTTTGAGCATTACAGTGAAGCTCGTATATAACGTGTGATTAACGGCTATTTTTGTTTTGCAAAGACTGTGTGTTAAGAGGAACCAGCATTATCAGCCACGGGGGTTATTGAAATTGGTAGTTAATTGATGGGTCTCAAATTTTGGCCTCAACCATTTAGTATAAGGATGAATACACATAAAGTGCAAGTAACAAAATAAATATATAGTCTCAACCGCATAGAAATTTGATTAGATAAAATTGGCACACAAATATCAAAAATGAACAAAAAAATAATTTCAGTTGATATAACTCAAAATGAATGACTCAGTTGTTTAATTGCTCTACTTTAATAGCACCAGAAACTAAGAGTAATAATAATAAGTGGTGTCATCCATCGGGGTTTTTCGACTTTGGAACAACCCTATTGCCTCAGTTTGAGGTCTATAAACTGACCATCAAAAAGGAGCACAAAAAACAATTGGTGAATGTCACATTGATCAGCAACCTTGGTCCACGATGCAGTACCACACGTGACTCTTGTCCTTTACCTGACCTCTGTATCCTCTTTTTCTAACAAGCACCCAAAAGATGGTTGGAAAAGTTCTTACCTTCTGCAGTTGTTACTAAGATTAAATGTTTTACTTCTCTGGTCTTGTATCCCCTGGTCTTGTATCTTCCAGCCCCACCTTATTAGGCACAACCTGAATTGTGAGAGACTCTTTACTGAGGTTCCAGGATTATCAGTTTGACTAATTTCCACATACCAAAACTCCAGGTCTTACCAAACACAATGTTTTGAATGATTTTCTAGTCATTCAAGCACAATGTGTCATTTTGATGAAAGAGTAACCACGGTTTTACTATGCCAGGGTCAACTTTGACGACAAAGCTTATTCAAAGCTCCTGATTACTAGTCATAGTGCTAAGTGTAATGAGTTAGGGCAGATCCAAGGGGACAGGGAACCACAGTGTAGAATTGTCGTTAATTGACATTTGTGCTCCAAGATCACTGAGCAAATTAAAGTGGATAGCGGAAGGCAGTGCTCTCCTGAGGTCCGTCACTGTTGAACTGAGAGAGCTTTACTCTACACCGCACTGCTAAGTATTGGATGGTTCCTCTGAACTTGAGTCATAATACAAGTTGTTGGGCTACATGGAGTTCTGCTCTAGATCTCACCATGGTTTACCTAATCTGGGGTGGCTTGGTGGTTCCCTGAAATGGAGTATGTTCATCCCCAAGTACTAATGTCCTTCACCGTAACGCCAAAAATGTTTTGAAAATCTGTAATACTTGAGCACAAGTGATTTCAAGCCAGTACTACTGCAATCTATTCACTGAATTGCACTTATAAACTCAGTCTCACCAGCACAGCTATCTGTAGGCAACTTTAGATTATGTTCAATCAGATGTCTGTTTTTCCTTGATTTTTTAAAATTAAGACATATTGGAGTACTGGTTTAATTTGATGTGTTCAAATATTTGAACTGCCTTTGATTGAATGTCATGGATGCACGTACTATGCTGTATTCCGTTTTTAGTTTTATAATACTCAGTACATTGTTGAAAAAAGTCTGTATTTTGTACAGTTGTGAAACTCTGCCACTTTATTTGGCTAAATAAAAGGTAAATAAAGCTTGAACTATATTTATAAAAATCTAAACTTGCCTGTCTACGTATGAGGATATGTGCATTTTCTGCTTACCCTGGCTTCCTCATTTGACACTTTCTCTTCTATGTAATGATATTTCCCAATCAGTTAAAATAGATTATGTACTTTTTCAATGGGGGAGCGTGGCGACACATCTGCTTCTCAATGCCAGGAATCTGGGTTCAATTCCGACTGTCTTGTGTGCAGTTTGCACACTTTCCCCTGTATCTGCGTGGGTTTCCCCCGGGTGCTCCAGTTTCCTCACTAAGTTTAAAGATGTGCAGGTTATGTGGATTGGTCATGCTAAAAATTACCCCTTGAGTGTCCAAATTTGTCCAGGTTAGATGTTGCAGGGTGAGGGTGGAATAGTGGGCCTAGATAGCCACGGGCAACTTCTAACCTCATGTTAAAGCAATCATCAAAATAGCTTAATTTCTATGGTAGAATATTATCTGCCTTTGTCCTATTTCATCCCAACCTTGCTGAACTCACCCAGGCTTCACTGCTTGTCATGATCCCTGAACCTTCACTGTTACGACACCCTGGGCTAGTGCACGGTCAATTCCAGTCCCACAGATCCCGGAGTCACAACACAATGTAATTAGCCAATAATTCTCATTAGAAAAATACCCAAAATCTTGTCCCTTGGCTGTTCAATTAGAACAGTCACCAGGTTTAAACAACTGTTTATCTAGAACTAGAACAAATAAGAAATATGCAGTGAAAACAGTTGCTTAATGACAAACTAAAATCTGACTTCCCCCTTTAACTGCCCCCCCCTCTACTCACAAGGGCAGCATGGTAGCACAGTGGTTAGCAATGTTGTTTCACACCACTAGGGACTGGTTCGATTCCCGACTTGGCTCACTGTGCAGAGTCTGCACATTCTCTCCGTGTCTATGTGGGTTTCCCCCGGATGCTCCGGTTTCCTCCTGAAAGACATGCTTGTTAGGTGAACTGGACATTCTGAATTCTCCCTCTGTGTACCCAAACAGGTGCTGGAATGTGGCGACTAGGGGCTTTTTGACAGTAACTTCATTGCAGTGTTAATGTAAGCCTACTTAAAAATGAAATGAAAATCGCTTATTGCCACAAATAGGCTTCAATAAAGTTATGGTGAAAAGCCCCTAGTCGCCACATTCCGGCACCTGTTCGGGGAGGCTGATACGGGAATTGAACCCATGCTGCTGGCCTGCTTTCGTCTGCTTTAAAAGCTGGCTGTTTAGCCCTGTGCTAAACCAGCCCCTCTTGTGACACTAATAAAGATTATTATTACACATTCAAGACAGATAAACACGTGTGGAAAGGGGTATAAATAATAAGGATTAAGTTCAAAAGATTAAGAGTCCTTGGTTCAGATGATGAGTTCTTCAATGCACTTTCTTCACAGTTTGAGTGTGGTTTAAATTCTCCGGCCCACAGCCAGGAATGATCTTCTTTGCAGTTAGTGATGTCTTGCTCTCGGCTTTTCTAGGCGAGCTTCAGACCAGCCTGTTCTGCAGCGAGAGTTATTAGATTCTGGTCTCTGCTTGAATCAGCCATTTCTGGAGAAAGAGGTAGTTCTCACAGTGGCCTTTTGCTGGGAATTACCTGGATATTGCTGGAATGAGTTGGTTCGATTCCTCCATCCAGCTTGCAGAATCAAGAGTGAAACGAAAATGGACCTTCGTGGCTCTGAGGAACATTCCAGTGAGGTGACATCCAACCTGTTACTGGGCAGAGCACAGCCTCCTGGGCCTATTCATTGGCCACCAGCCACGTCAATCAATCCGAGTCATCACTGATGTCAGTCTAAAACAGCACAGCCTTCTGGATCTTTCTGTTTGAATTAAAGGTGCAGGCTGTTTTCCTTAAAAGACACAGGTCCATTAAAGATCCATGGATCAATAATGTGACAGCAAATGTAAAAGCAAGGGGAAATACAGGAACCGACCGGAAGGACTCTTACATCACTCATTAGCTTCAAAGTCCTGAGGTAGAATTTTCCCATAATTTGTGTCGGGGCTCTGACTGAAAATGGGCGTGTACCTTTCCAGATGCACTCCGGTTTTCAGACAGATCATGAGCTACATTGACGGAATATAAATCAGGATGGGGTGTTCAATCAGTCTGGTTCGCCCTGATAGAGCTGGCAAAGCCAGCCCCCCACAGCAATCAGGGTGCCCCAATCGGAACTGAGGTGAATCTGTCCCCTTTCCCACCAGGAAGGTATTGGGAGGTCTCCTCTCTCTTACCCCCAAGGTACAATTATCAGTAGATATCACCCTCTCCCTTCATGCCACAATTATTGGGGGCTCTCCCCTCCCCCACAGCGGTATCACACCACTCTTAACACCATCCCACCGCCCCGCATGCCAGATCCCCAATCACTGCCAAATATCCGCTACCCCCCCCCCCCCCCCCTCCCCAAAGGCCTTGGCGCCTTCATTCTCCCAACCACACATAACAGACACCTTGGAGGGTCTACCCTGGCACTACCCGCTGGCACATGATGGGCATAGGGATTTTTACATTAACCTATGCCCCCCTCCCACTGTGAGCTGTGCTTAATGTGGAAACCCCCAGCGGGATCCCCTCTAACTGTTTCCCGTCTTCAAACAGCTGTTGTGAAGTTACGTCGGCGACATTCGGTGATGGGGGAATTATGTACCATGTTGGCCCTTCAATGATATGCAGATTCATTAAAATGTGTTTGGGACCTCATTCCATCACCAGTGAGGGGTGGAAAAAATTGGGAAATGAGGGCACATATTTAAAGTTAATGGCAAAAGAAACAAAAGCAATTTGATGAAAAATGTTTTAGAGCCATAAATACCGTACTGTGCAGAAGGCCATTCGGCACATCGAGTCTGCACCAACCCTCTGAAAGAGCACTCTACCTTTTTTAATGCAAGTTTAGAATGTCCAAACTCCACATGGACAGTGACCTGGGGTCAGGATCGAACCCTGGTCCTCCAGCCATGAGGCAGCAGTGCTAACCACTGTGCCACCATGTCCCGTACCAGCCTCCCAAGAAAGGCGCCGGAATGTGGGGACTAGGGGCTTTTCACAGTAACTTAATTGAAGCCTACTGGTGACAGTAAGCGATTTTCATTTCATTTCATTCATGTCACCTCAAGAAAGCTCTACCTAGGCCCACTCTCCCACCGCATCCCCATCTAACGTACACATCCCCAGACACCCTAGGGCAATTATTTTCAGCACAGCCAATCCACCTAAACTGGAGATCTTTGGGCTGTGGGAGGAAACCGAAGCATCCAGAGGAAACATAAGCAGACACTGGAAGAAAGTGCAGACTCCGCACAGACAGTGACCCGAGGCCGGAATTAAACCCGTGTCTCTGAGGCTGTCAGACAGCAGTGCTAACCACTGTGCCGCCCATAACCCAGCAAGTGGTTAAGATCTGGAATGCACTGGCTGAGCGTGATGGAGGCAGGTTCAATCATAGAATTATCATAGAATTTACAGTGCAGAAGGAGGCCATTCGGCCCATCGAGTCTGCACCGGCTCTTGGAAAGAGCACCCTACCCAAGGTCAACACCTCCCCCTATCCCAGTAACGCCACCCAACACTAAGGGCAATTTTGGACACTAAGGGCAATTTATCATGGCCAATCCACCTCACCTGCACATCTTTGGACTGTGGGAGGAAACCGGAGCACCCGGAGGAAACCCACGCACACACGGGGAGCATGTGCAGACTCCACACAGACAGTGATCCAAGCCGGAATAGAACCTGGGACCCTGGAGCTGTGAAGCTATCCACAATGCTACCATGCTGCCCAATCGAGGCATTCAAGATCAGAGTTAGACTGTTATTTAAAAGGATGGTTGCAGAGAGATGGGCCGGGACTCGTCGGGTCGGATAATCGCCCGGGGCGGGGGGGACTCCTGCCACGACGCTCCGATGGCGGGCCGCCAATTCGCCGGCCAACAGAGAATCGGTGGCAATCGCACCCGCGCGTTAGCCACGGCACCAGTCGGGGGCCGTTGCAAGCGACCGCCACGGCAATTCTCTGTGCTTGATGGGCCGAGTGCCCCCCAAGTTCTGCCGAGTCCAGCCGGCGTGGTTCACATATGGTCCTACCCCAGCGTTCTGGTTGTGGGGGCCGTCCTGGGGGGGGGGGATCCAACTCTGGGGAGGGGGGGGGGGGGCTCCACGGTGGCCAGGCCCATGATCGGGGGCTACCGATCGGCGGGTGCGCTCATTCCTGGGGGGGGCCTATGTTCCTCCGCGCTGGCCCCTGTAGGGCTCCACCCTGTTGCGGGGGCCGGCGTGGAGACTGCAACCACGTGCATGCGCCGGCGCGGAGATGGCCGACACGCACATGCGCTGACCTGCACCGGCTGTGGCATGCATGCACGGACCCGCGCCAACCATGTAGGGCCGGCTTTCGGTGCCGGAGCAGCGTGCAGCAATCCGGCGTCATTCTAGCCCCCGAAGAAGAGCAGAATTCCTTTGATGCCAGCGCCGCTCCCGCCAGTTTTGACACTGGCGTCAACACTTGGCTGCGATATCGGTTAATCCCAGCCCTGGGCTGGGATTCTCTAAAAACACGGCTAAGTGTTGACATCGGTGTAAACACAGTGTCTGGGGTGACAGTAGCTGACGGGGGGGCCACCATCTACACTGAGCCCCCTTAGCTTAGAAGGGGATAATTCAAAGGTTAACATTGTGGATGCCGGCCAGCACTGAAATAAAAACAGAAAATGCTGGGAATACACGGCAGGTCAAGCAGCATCCGTGGGGAGAGGAACAGCGTAAACGTATCAGGTCAATGACCTTTCCTGAGAACTGGGAAAAGTTAGAAATGTAATCGGCTTCAAGCAAGTGAAAGGGGGGTGGGGGGGGGGGGGGGGGGGGGGGGGGTTGTAGGCTGGGATAAAGATCACAGAGGGAGGAGGGGTTCTGTGAAGAGGCGGAAAACAGGAGACATCAAATGGTAAAAGTACTGGCGGCGCAGAGCCAAGGGTAACGGGAATGGGACAAGTGAAGGAGCAGATGATGTGTCCAGAGGAGGTGTGAATGGCAGAACTGTCACCCGTCTGTGGTGAATCACAATTTAGTAATTCACACTGTGTTATATTGTCTGTGTTGTGTTCTTGTAAGCTCGGTATACGAGCAGTTGCGCGGCTCTGCCCATAGGGGGAGATGAGGAGCTTGTACCGGGCTCCACCCATGGCTCCGTCCATGGTTCCGCCCATGGCTCCTCCCACTAATCGGAAGTATAAAGCTTTGCAGTCGTGAGCCTGCTGCCAGTTCATCTCGTCGCAGGCGTAAGACTATTAAAACCTCTGTTCACTTCCAACCACGTGTCTTGTGAATTGATGGTCACATCAATTTAATAGTCTTAGGAAACTTGAAAAAAACGACTATGGAATCAGCCATCAAACCTGATCGACTAGAACTCGACCCGCAGGCTGCAGAGGCGAAATAAATTTTTCAACACTGGCTCCGATGTTTCAAGGCCTACCTGGCTGAATCAAGCACATCAGAAATTACAGAGGAGCAGAAACTCAGTCTACTGCACGCAAGGGTGAGCCAGCGTATATCTTCTCAGCTTAACAGTACTACCTCGTATACGGGGGCCCTAGCCATGCTAGATCATGTGAGGCCCATCAACGAGGTCTACGCGCGCCATATTTTTACGACCCGCCGCCAGCGCCCCGCGGAGAAGTTGGATGAATTCCTGCGGGAATTAAAGACTTTAGCTCGGGACTGTAATTACCAAGCTGTATCAGCTGAACAGCATATGGAGCTCGCTGTCCGAGATGTGTACGTGGCAGGGCTCAGGTCAAACTATGTGCGCCAGCAGATGCTTGAAAAAGGGGCCCAGAATTTGGAGGACACTGTAGAATTGGCGACTACCATGGAGGTCTCGTTCCGCAGCCTCACCTCGTTCCCTGTGGACCAAACGACCCCATCCTGGGCCCCCGACCAGTGACTGCCCCAGGTTTGCGCCGCGCGGCCGCCCACCCACTACGCAGCTCCAGTGTGCCATTTTTGCGGACAGCCCCAGCACCCACGGCTGCACTGCCCGGCCCGCAACGCGACCTGCAGCAGCTGCGGTCGCAAAGGACACTATGCCCGGGTCTGCCTGGCGAAGAAATCCCCCTCTCCAAACTCTCCCGCAGCCCAGAGCACACGTTTCCAAAACTCACAGGCCCGCAGGCCCCAAAATGCTGCAACCTGTACTCCAACTCCGCCCCCACCCGACAGGTGCGACTCATGGGGGCCGCCATCTTGGAAATCCTCCCCGACGCGGCCGGCCACGTGTGACTCATGGCGGTCGCTATCTTGGACGCCATTTTCCTCGCCGCCTGCCACGTGCGATCCACGGGGGTGGCCATCTTGGGATCCATCCTCTTCAAACTCGGAAACTCACCTCGAAGACTACGAACTCAGAGGGCAGTCATCACGGGGCCATTCCAGCACAGCTGATCGAGCCGCCGACTACCCGCAACTCAGCGCGGTCACGTTGGATCAGTCGCGTCCGAAACACCTCCGCAACTCAATGATGACCGTTAAAATCAACAGGTACAGGACACCGTGCCTCTTTGACTCCGGGAGCACCGAGAGCTTTGTACACCCAGATCTGGTAAAACGCGGTTCGCTCCCTATTTTCCCTGCACGGCAAACTATCTCCATCGGCCTCGGGCTCACACTCCGTTCACCTCCAAGGGTGCACCGCCGCGACCCTAACAATCCAGGGCACTAGCTGCGCTAACTTCCAGCTATACGTACTCCCCAAACTCTGCGCCCCACTCTTCAGGACTCGACTTCCAGTGCAACCTCAAAAGCCTCACACTCAGCTTCGGCGAGCCCTTGCCCCCACTCACTATCTGCAGCCTCGCTACGCTAAAAATCAACCCCCCTCCATTCTTTGCCAATCTCATGCCGGACTGCAAACCCGTAGCCACTCGCAGCAGGCGGTACAGCCTGCAGGACAGGGTGTTTATCAGAACCGAGGTCCATAGGCTTCTATGTGAGGGGATCATAGAGGCCAGTAACAGCCCCTGGAGAGCTCAGGTGGTGGTCATCAAGACCGGGGAAAAATTCCGAATGGTAGTGGACAATAGCCAAACCATTAATCGGTTCATGCTCCTCGATGCGTACCCCCTCCCCAGGATTGCAGACATGGTGAATCAGATCGCCCATTATAAAGTCTTCTCCACGGTGGATCTGAAGTCTGCATACCACCAGCTCCCAATCCGCCCGGAGGACCGCCACTACACGGCGTTCGAGGCAGATGGCCGCCTCTTCCACTTCCTCCGGGTTCCCTTTGGTGTCACGAATGGGGTCTTGGTGTTCCATCGAGCAATGGACCGAATGGTGGACCAGTACGGGCTGCGGGCACGTTTCCGTACTTGGATAACGTCACCATCTGCGGCCATGATCAGCAGGACCATAACGCTAACCTCCATCAATTTCTCCAGACTGCCCAGAAACTCAACCTCACGTATAACACAGAGAAATGCGTTTTCCGCACGACCAGGCTAGCCATCCTCGGCTATGTAGTGGAAAACGGAGTCCTAGGCCCCGACCGGACCGCATGCGCCCTTGCAACTCTCTCTCATTCATTGTCCCAGGGCCCTCAAAAGGTGCCTGGGGTTTTTCTCATATTATGCCCAGTGGGTCCTCAGTATGCGGACAAAGCCCGCCCACTATTTAAGACCACACTCTTTCGTCTATCAGATGAGGCTCGCCAGGCCTTCACCTGCATCAAGGAGGACATCGCCAAAGCGGCCATGCGGGCGGTGGATGAATCCGTCCCTTTCCAAGTGGAGAGCGATGCCTCAGAGGTCGCTCTCGCAGCCACTCTGAACCAGGCAGGGGGACCAGTCGCCTTTTTCTCCCGAACCCTCTCCGCTTCGGAACTTCGACACTCCTCGGTCGAAAAGGAAGCACAAGCCATCGTGGAAGCGATACGTCACTGGAGGCACTACCTCGCAGGTAGGAGGTTCACCCTCATCACCGACCAAAGATCGGTTGCCTTTATGTTTGACAACTCACAAAGGGGCAAAATTAAAAACGATAAGATCCTACGGTGGAGGATCGAATTCTCCACTTACAAGTACGATATTATGTACCGACCGGGGAAGCACAATGAGCCCCCAGATGCCCTGTCCCGCGGCACATGCGCCAGCACGCAAGACGACCGCCTGAAAGCTATCCACAATGACCTCTGCCACCTGGGGGTCACCCGGCTCGCCCACTACGTCAAGGCCCGAAATCTGCCTTTCTCCACCGAGGAGGTAAAAGCCATCACCAGGGATTGCCCAATCTGCACGGAGTGCAAACCGCACTTCTATAGACCAGACAGGGCCCACCTGGTAAAGGCCTCCCGGCCCTTTGAACGCCTGAGCATCGATTTCAAAGGGCCACTCCCCTCGACCAATCGGAATGTGTACTTTCTAAACGTAATCGACATGTTCTCCCGCTTCTCCTTTGCTATCCCGTGCCCCAATATGACCTCCCACACAGTCATTAGGGCCCTGCACAGCATCTTCACCCTGCTTGGTTTCCCCAGCTATGTACACAGCGACAGGGGTTCATCCTTTATGTGCGACGAGCTGCGTCAGTACCTGCTCGGCAAGGGCATCGCCTCGAGCAGGACGACCAGCTACAACCCCAGGGGGAACGGGCAGGTGGAGAGGGAGAATGCGACGGTCTGGAAGACCGTCTTACTGACCCTCCGTTCCAGGAAGCTCCCGCCCTCCCATTGGCAGGAGGCCCTCCCCGACGTGCTCCATGCTATTAGGTCCCTCCTATGCACAGCCACCAGTCAGACCCCTCACGAACGACTATTTGTTTTTTCCAGGGGCACCACCACGGGGGTTTCGCTCCCAGCATGGTTGAAGACACCGGGCCCGGTTCTCCTCCGGAAGCAAGTCCGGACCCACAAAACTGACCCACTCGTGGAGAGAGTGCTCCTACTCCACTCGAACCCTCAATATGCCTTCATCGAATACCCTGACGGCCATCAGGACACTGTTTTCCTCCGGGACCTGGCGCCTGCAGGTTCCAGCTCCGACACTACTACCGTCGAGGTACCCCTCACACTACACCCCACCCAACCCCCCGCGCCCGGCGTCCCCACGCCTGCAGGTTCACTGCCCGTGCTCTGCACCCCCACGCCTATGGTTTTCCGGCGCTCCCCGTCACCAGTCGAACCAGTCAGGTAAGAAGCTCGGACCAAATCACCCCCAGAGTCCGTCATGGTACCCTCGCCGACCGCCACCACCCAGCCACCAGAAGAGGCTGCAACCCCGGTGCTTCGCAGATCTCTGAGGACGACTCGACCGCCGGACCGACTCAATTTGTAGGCCCATCACCCCCGCTGGACTTGATTTTTTTTACAGGGGGTGAATGTGGTGAATCACAATCTAGTAATTCACACTGCGTTATATTGTATGTGTTGTGTTCTTCTAAGCTCGGTATACGAGCAATTGCGCGGCTCTGCCCATAGGGGGAGATGAGGAGTTTGTACTGGGCTCCACCCTTGGCTCCTCCCATGGTTCCACCCATGGCTCCTCCCACTAACCGGAAGTATAAAGCTTTGCAGTCGTGAGCCTGCCTGCCAGTTCACCTCATCGCAGGCAGGCTCTGTTGTAAGACTATTAAAACCATTGTTCACTTCCAACCACGTGTCTTGTGAATTGATGGTCACATCACCGTCCGAAAGCAAAAAAAAAAGAACGGGAGTAAAACACATCCTGAAAAGAGAAAGGAAACAAAATGGCGGCAGAGATTACGGCCTGCAATTGTTGAACCTAATATTGAGCCTGGGAGAGCTGTAAAGTGCCGAACACAAAAAAAAGGTGTTGTTCCCTGATCTTACGGTCTGTCTCATTGGAAGATCACTCGGCTGGGTTACTCACTCAGGCAATTCCTGCTGGAAGTGTGTTCATTTGGACATGAAATGAAATGAAAAATGAAAATCGCTTATTGTCACAAGTAGGCTTCAAGTGAAGTTACTGTGAAAAGCCCCTAGTCGCCACATTCCGGTGCCTGTTCGGGGAGACTGGTGTCAAGATTGAGCCTGATGTGCTACTTTGCATTAGCACATCCGCTGCAAACCTCTGTCCCATTTTGCACACACCGAAATGCTGGACGGGTAAAGGACCAGAAACCGGCCGACTCCCACAAGGCCAAACCCAGCTGCAAGTCATTGGTTACAGGAGTAGAGGAGAGAAACCTCACCCAGGAACTAAAAGGGCCTGATGACTCTATCTCTAAATTCTCGTATTTGTTATTTTCTAGCTTGCGCAAATTACCGAGGCAGAGAATATATTTTCGCCATGTCTGCTACAACTAATTACATTACCAAAGAAAAGCAGCAGTGACTGAGCTGGGCAATTATTCCATATTTGCAAAATTGGATTAAATTATCAACGCTATCATTCAAACCTCTGCAAGTGTCCAGCGTGAACGATTATATGACTGAAAACAGGTCATTGATGAGTTCCTGGATGAGAATCCATTATTTTATTATCCAGCAGAACACTGAAGTGGCAAAACCCACAGCAGATTAAACAGAGGAAGAGGGCGGGGTGGAGGTGGATAGTGGGGAGGCAAAACATTTCCTTCAGGTAAGCAAAGCATTAATGGCTTCTCAAGTCAATTATTGGAATGAGTAACAGGATGAGTAAGGTCATAGTCATAGAAGAATACGTTTGAAACACAGGAGTGCCACAATCAGGTTTTTTTCTACACCGCTTGTATCTAAATCCTGGAGTTTAATATCTAGCTGATCATCATTTCTCCTGACTCATATATATCTAACTTTTACATTTGTGATCGCTTCCTGGGAACTATTTCTTTTTAATTGCATTGTAAACTAATATTGCATTTTCTAGGCAAAGAAATTGTGCCGGGTGAGTTTGAATGTTGCAGTAAATATTGCACTTATTGCTTTAGCTGCTCGCCCCCACTGGCAATTTCCTCTTCTCTTGATTGCTTAGTTACTACACTAGCAACCCAGAAGTTGCAAGTTCAAATCCCACCATGGGGACGTGTCGACTTTGAATTCAATTAATTTGAGAAATAGCATCAGAAAATGGCAGATCGTCACTTAACATGCAACTGGTTCATGAATGTGCCACAGGGACTGGTGCCTGTTACCTTTGTGCGTGGCACTACAAAGTTGACTCTTTTTTTTTCTTTTTATAAATTTAGGGTACCCAATTCATTTTTCCCAATTAAGGGGCAATTTAGCATGTCCAATCCACCTACTCTGCACATTTTTGGGTTGTGGGGGCGAAACCCACGCAGACACGGGGAGAATGTGCAAACTCCACACGGACAATGACCCAGAGCCGGGATCGAACCTGGGACTTCGGCGCCGTGAGACTGCAGTGCTAACCCACTGCACCACCGTTGACTCTTAAAACCCCCAGGACAACTAGAGGTATGAACAGATGCAACAGGAAACACAGAGTAGGCATGAATGGATCTTTTTCTGGTTGGCAGGATGAAGCGAGTGGTGTGCCACAGAGATCAGTGCTGGGGCCTCAACCTTTTTACAATGTTTATCAATGATTTGGATGAAGGAACTAAGGGTATGGGAGCTAAATTTGCTGATGACACAAAGATAGGTAGGAAAGTAAGTTGTGAAGAGGACGTAAGGGACATGGATCTGTTAAGTGCGTGGGCTAGCAAATGTAGTATCATGTAGGAAAATGTGAAATTGTCCATTTTGGCAGGAAGAATAAAAAGGAAGCTTATCTAAATGGTGAGAGATTGCAGAGCTCTGAGATCAGGAGGGATCTGGTGTCTTAGTGCATGGATCACAAAATGGTAGAATGCACGTACAGCAAGTAATTAGGAATGCTAATGAAATGCTGCTGTTTATTGCGAGGGGAATTGAATAGAAAAGAAGGGAGATTATGCGTCAGCTGTTCAAGGGACCGGAGAAAGCACATCTGGAGTACTGTGCACAGTGTTGTTTTCCTTATGTGAAGAAAGATATAACTGCGCTGGAAACAATTCAGAGAAGGTTTACCAGCCTAATAAAAGCAAATTACTGCAGGTGTTTGAATCTGAAACCAAAAGGGAAAAGAGCTTACGTTTCGAGCCCAGGTGACCCTTTGTCAAAGCTCCAGTCTGATACCAGGAATTGGCGGGCTGTCTTATGAGGAGAGGTTGGGCAGGCTAGACTTGTAGATTGGAGGTTAGAAGAGTAAGAGGGAACTTGATTGAAACATATACGATCGTGGCGGATCTTGACCGTGTGGACGTGGAGAGGATGTTTCCTTTTGTGGGGAGAATCTAGAACTAGGGGGGGTCACTGTTTACAAATAAGCGGTCATTCATTTCAGAGGGTTGTAAATCTTTGGGACCCTTGGAATCTCTTCCATAAAAAACAGCGGAAGCCGAGTCTTTGAATATATTTTTAAGGCAGAGGTGGATAGATTCCTGTTAAACAAGTGCGGGGGTGGTGGTGGTGGGGGGGGGGGGAGGGGGGGGGGGGGGGGGAGATTATTAAGGGTAGGTGACAATGTGGGGTTGAGGTTACAACCACATCAGCCATAATTTTATTGAATGGTGAAGCAGCCTCGAGGGGCCGAGTGGCCTACTCCTGTTCCTAGTTCGTATGTTCATATGTTTGTTTGCAGTTCGACCCCCATCCTGAAAGATCCAGCTCTTGGATCTTCCTGATCCTGCTTCCCTTTTTTAAGATTAATTTATGGTAACTCAGCACCACAGACTGAGCCAGCGCTTATTGCCATCCCCCGTTACACTTGGCGGCGAGCTGCCATTTTGAACTGCTGCAGTTTGTGTGGTGTAGGCACACCCACAGCGCCATTAGATAAGGATATGTGGAGATGCCGGCTTTGGACTGGGGTGAGCACAGTAAGAAGTCTCACAACACCAGGTTAAAGTCCAACAGGTTTGTCTCAAATCACTAGCTTTCGGAGCACTGCTCCTTCCTCAGGTGAAATCTGAGGAAATAGAAATCATTTCATCTGAGGAAGGAGCAGTGCTCCGAAAGCTAGTGATTTGAAACAAACCTGTTGGACTTTAACCTGGTGTTGTAAGATTAGGTACGGAGATTGAGGTTTCTGACACAGCGACAGTGAAGGAATGGCGACATATCTCTAAATCAGATGGGTGCGTGACTTGGAGGAGAAATTTGCAAGCTGGTTGTGCTCCCAGGCACCCTGCTGCTCTAATTCTTCGAGGTGATAAAGATTGCGGTTTTGAGCAGTGCTAGTAACCTTGGCGAATTGCTCGAGTACATCTTGTAAATAGTGTGCGCTGTAGCCACGAGTATCAAGATGTTTTACTGCAAATGTATAGGGCATTGGTGAGGCCACACCTGGAGTATTGTGGGTACAGGGCAGCACGGTGGCCTAGTGGTTAGCATAACCGCCTCACGGCGCTGAGGTCCCAGGTTCGATCCCGGCTCTGGGTCACTGTCCGTGTGGAGTTTGCACATTCTCCCCGTGTCTGCGTGGGTTTTGCCCCCACAACCCAAAAATGTGCAGAGTAGGTGGATTGGCCACGCTAAATTGCCCCTTAATAGAGTATTGTGGGTAGTTTTGGTGTCCTTATCTGAGGAAATGAAATGAAAAGAAATGAAAATCGCTTATTGTCACGAGTAGGCTTCAATGAAGTTACTGTGAAAAGCCTCTAGTTGCCACATTCGGGGAGGCTGGTACGGGAATCAAACCGTGCTGCTGGCCTGCCTTGGTCTGCTTTAAAAGCCAGCGATTTAGCCCAGTGTGCTAAACCAGCCCCTATCGGAAGGATGCTCTTGCTATGGAGGGAGTGCAGCGAAGGTTTACCAGGCTGATTCCTGGGATGGCTGGACTGACGTATGAGGGGAGATGAAATCGGTTAGGATTATATTCATTGGAGTCTAGAAGAGTGAGAGGGGATCTCATAGAAACTTACAAAATTCTAACAGGATTAGACCGGGTAGATTCAGAAAGAATATTCTCGATCGTGGGTGAGTCCAGAGCTAGGGGGTCATAGTTTGAGGATAAGGGGTAGAACTGAGGTGAGGAGACATTTCTTCATCTGTGTTTGTGAATCTGTGAAATTTGTTGCCACAGAAAGTAGTTGAGGCCAAAACGTTGTGTAATTTCAAGAAGGAATTAGAATCTTGGGGCTAAAGGGATCAAGGCATATGGGGGGGAAGGTGGGATCAGGATATTTAACTTGATGACTGTGGTAAACCACTGTAATGTATAATACGTGTATTGTGGTAATGGCCACTGTATTATGTGTAAGGTGGTAAACCACTGTCGATGGCTCCGCCTCCCCTCGAGCTGATATAAGGAGGGCTGGTCTCCGCCTCTGATCCAGTTCGGGATCTGAGGCCAGGAGGCTTTCTGTTTAGTGTATTAAAACCTCAGTTACGTTCACCACTCGTCGTGTTTTTATTGATGGCATATCAATGACCGGCCATGATCATAATGAATGGCGGAGCAGGCTCAAAGGGCCGAATGGCCTCCTGCTTCTATTTTCTATGTTTTCTATGTCTCCAATGGTGGAGGGAGTAATTGTTGCTGAGTTCGCTGAATTCAGCTAGCAATGATCTCAGCACTCAAATTAGGGAAAGATAAATTAATTCATCCCGAATTCTTGCTCCAGCTTGCTACAAAGCAAACCCTGGCCGTGTGTAGAATTGGAGGGGATCAAATCAAGGATTCAGTTGTAGCCCATGATGGAATATACTTTGCTCGTGCTTGCAAATGAAGAATGGCCACTTTAGCAAGAGAGAGCCAACCTGGGTAGTTAGTGAGAAGAAAAAAGGACAGAATGGAAAAAAATACTGGAGGTAAAAAACTGGTGAAAGTCCCATCTTATGGAATCATATCATAGAATTTACAGTGCAGAAGGAGGCCATTGAGCCCATCGAGTCTGCACCGGCTTTTGGAAAGAGCACCCGACCCAAGTCCACACCTCCACCCTATCCCCATAACCCAGTAACCCCACCCAACACTGAGGGCAATTTATCATGGCCAATCCACCTAACCTGCACATCTTTGGACTGTGGGAAGAAACCGAAGCACCCGGAGGAAACCCACGCACACACGGGGAGAATGTGCAGACTCCGCACAGACAGTGACCCAAGCTGGGAATCAAACCTGGGACCCTGGAGCTGTGAAGCAATTGTGCTAACCACTATGCTTATAGTTAGAGATAATCAGCATTGGAAACCTAAATTTACATATGTGCATACGAGTGAGGGGTGGGCCATTCAGCTGCTCAAGCCTGTTCTGCCATTCAATAAGAAGATAACCAGTGGTCTTTCCTTCCAGCTTTTCCCACATTACGTGGGACCGCCACAATGCTGGCTGACCACTCCATCATCATCAACCATCTTACTTTGAATTTCGCACTTAGTTTTATACCCAGATGCCTTTTCTGCCATAAACCCTCCCTGTTTATCCAGGCTGGGGACCAGCACTGGCGCACACTGACTTCCTTGCACCCATGGCTGGGTTTCGTACCCCATAGTCGACGAGCGCTGAAATAGGGCTTGAACCCAGGCCCTTGCAGTTCTGAGGTAAGGCAGCTGCCCACTGAGCCACCCTGAAATCTTTCTGACTCAGCTCTCCGAGTTCAGGAACTTCTAAGTTAACCATGTTGGCCCTCAGTGTTGTCACAATGTTGCTAACCAAGCTCAGCGTTATCCCAGGATCAGAACTAGACACTTGCAGCTATGTACAGCCCAATTGTACACCATCTAGTACCGCACTACTGTATTTGTACATATTCCACCAAATATTTCAGCACAATATGTGCATGACTCCCCACTTGCTGCTTTCAGGAAGGTTCCATTGGAATCACAGCCTGAATCTGTGAATGTCTGGTTAGCTGACTGGGCTAAATCGCTGGCTTTTAAAGCAGGCCAGCAGCACGGTTCAATTCCCGTACCAGCCTCCCTGGACAGGCGCCGGAATGTGGCGACTAGGGGCTTTTCACAGTAACTTCATTTGAAGCCTACTCGTGACAATAAGTGATTTTCATTTCATTTCATTTCATTTCTCTCTGTTCATTCCTCTAAATTGGCTGCAAGTTGGAAAAAATACATAGCACAGCCACTAGGAGGCGATCTTTCCCAACTTTGGACCTGTCATGCGTCAGAGGATTAAAAAGTTGTCTTCACCGCCTCTGAGGGTGGCTGGATGAACCATAAATGTTTCAGTGCGTGAGGAAAGGAAAGCAGTGGAAGTGAGGGAAAAGAAACTAAACAAATGTGCGATACCCTCACTTATAATTACACGTTGTTTAAGAGATGTATGGCAGGATATTTCCTGGCAGAAATCTTTTTGAGTGCCATCATGACAATTGCAGGTTTGTTTTATTTATGGGTGAACTATCTGTCCTCCTCAACATGGAATGATTAAACATTTAACACTTTTTTGTGTCTTCTGTCTGTGTCGATCTCTGATTAACTGGAGGGGAAAGCTGCCTCTCTGCTGCACCAACGAAGCCTTCGATCACTTCCAATTGCACCAGTATGTTCCTTCAATTCTCTACTTGGGAGAACAGCCAAGGGTTTTCCAGATGTCTTGACCAACAATCATCCCCCACCACACGCCAATTTAAAAAAATTACCGTTAATTTTTATCACTGCTTTTTGCGGGACACTGTCGGTACACGATGGTCACTGTGTTTGCCTTCATAACACAGTCACGTTAATTGATTGTGTGATGTTCTTTAAGAAATGATAAATTTCTCAATAATTCTATGTGATATTTCATAATGAAAAGCTGGGGAGCAGACAAGAGACGAACACAGCTCTTTCTCATTCCACCGCCTATCATCCGAATCACCGCTCTCCCTTTGGATTAGAATAATCGAGGGATTCAGGGATGAATTCTGGATTGGGAGAAATTGACCTGTACTTTGCAACTAGGTGATTGGAAAAGAGATTGTAACTATCAACAACTTTCATTTACACATTGTGCAGTGGATGATGCGGCTCTGACAGTCTTCCCTAGAGTTGAAGATCATTCCTCTTCTGAAACTCTTTCTCAATGTGCTTCAAGGGAGCAACAAGTTCCTCAGATTCTCCTGAGTTCTTCTATTCCAGTCCCTGAAGATCCAGAGGTCGATTCTCTTCCGTCTTCTCATTTGGATCAGACTTTCATTGAAAAGTCCTCAATGTCTTCGCAGTTTAGTCATCCTGCTACCGACATTCTGTTTCCCGGTAATACTGACAGTAATGTTGTTCAAATGTTGTCCTATACTGTAGATGATGAAGTCCTACCAGATCCAGAAGAAATCCCTCATGCCTCTAAGACCTCTTCCCTAAGGGCTGGGAGATTGACCGTAACTTGGGAAGGGGAAGAATAGGAGTTGGGATTGGGTAGAATCTCTAGTTGCAAAAGGGAGTTACAGAAATGTACTGTAAATAGTTAAAGATATAGTTTTAGGTAGTTGAAAATTGGATAGTATATTTGAGGAGAGATGTAGTATAAAGGGTTAACAGTTGGGATATGTTAACATATGATGTAGATGCTGATGTAATACTGATATTAGTCAGTCATATGTACTCCCTCATGAGATAGAGGTTGGAACTCACGTCCAGGAGCAAAATGCATACTCTGTAACTCATTTCGAAGCAGCACTAACAAGTGTTAAACAGGTACCAGAGTATGTCTACAATCTGTCTATTAACCAAGTCTACACCTAGAGTCCGCAGATAGAAGGACCATCACAGAACACGCCTGTAAGGTTTTCAAGCTCCTCTGCACCTCCCCCTCCCTATCTCCGTGACTGTCTCCAGCTCAATGAGCCTGTATGCACCCCCTATTCCTCCAATCCGAGATCATTTCTCATTCCCCACTCCCTCCACAATACAGGTACAGGCATTCCCTTCAGTCACATGAACTGTGGCCTCCGGAGTTCCAGCTGGCAGGAATTCTGCCTGGCCGTCGCCCACCTTGCTTTTCGAAAACTTCCTGAAGACTCTTGTCTTTTGGTGTGCCCTCTCCCATTCTACCTCCCCTCCCCCTCCTGCCCCCACTCAACTTGGTGTCCACTCGCGAGCCACCTTCACATATGTAATGACCACATGATGTATTATCCTTCTCTGTATTCCTAACATCAAAAAGTTAAAATATTGGACTTTATCTGAAGTGGTCTGAGATAAATATGGGAGGAAGTTGTTTCTCAGGCGCACAAAGTCTTTGTCAGACCCTCATCTTTGTCAGGCCCTCATCTGGGGGCCATCGTCTTCCATGGTGGGTGTTATTATGGGCCAGGGTTTAGAGAACACCGAAGTATGTCATGGAGTTCATCTGACCCACAATTTTGAATAGATTTGGGTAATGGGGAGCACAAGGGCCCACTTTACAGGTGTGATGAAACAGAGATCAACAGTATGTTTAAAAAAATGTTTATTCTATGAATCCAGATAACATTTTGTAAACACACAGTAAACATCTAATCAACTATCAACACCGATAGCCCCCCCCCCACAAAGTTACAGTACTCTATAGATAACCCTTAATAACTTTTCTAACAACATCCATAAGTCAAAAACCCTTTTTAACAAAGACAGTAGGTTTGCATTCCTTACAGAAACAGGTATTACTTTGAAATCATCAAGTGGAGACATTCTTTAGCAGGCAGAGAGAGAGAAAGAGAGAGAAGGCCTCCTTGGTTTGAATGCAGCTTCCAACTGAAAACGAAACTAAAACTCAGAGCCAAAAACAGCTTCCAGCTCCAACCACACAATGACATCACTGCAGCCACTTGAGAAGACAAACATTTCTTAAAGTGACATTCCCACGACAGTGTGTTACAGTTCACCGAAGAAGCCTGAGTTGCTATGGCAACATGTACATTTACATGCATGTTGGAGTCTGGAGCTGTGGACAGTGATGGTAGAGGCTCCAATGTCC
Organism: Scyliorhinus canicula; assembly: GCF_902713615.1. Lineage (NCBI taxonomy): Eukaryota > Metazoa > Chordata > Chondrichthyes > Carcharhiniformes > Scyliorhinidae > Scyliorhinus > Scyliorhinus canicula. The sequence goes on from NC_052146.1 coordinate 18,497,262, forward strand.
TTTCCAGCAGGACTTTCTCCCACTTACCATCTGTCACTGGTGTGTGTTTGAAGGTTGATACTCGACTTGGCTGCATTATAAGTGTAACTTCCTTGGCCGTAACGTCCTGGGGTGGGAGTCGATCCCAGAGTTACAAGCTCTGGGGGCAGGGACGCCACTGAAAGCACCACAAACCTTCTCAGATTTGGCCTTGGAAGAGTTACAGCATAGACCCAACACCAGGGCCTATAGGGTTATGCTGTTACATTAACTCTGCTGATATTCCCTTGTGTTCAGAGAGCTGAGGGGTAATTTGATTGATGGTTTCAAATAATAAAAGGACTCAGTGGAGTAGATACAGAGAAACAATTTCCTTTGCAGTCCAGAAGAATGGGCCACAGAGTTAAAATTAGAGTGACACCAGTTAGGAGTGAAATATGGAAGGACTTCTCCACATGATGCTAACTAGAAATCTGGAGTTCCCTCCCACTGAAGAGTGAAAATGTTGAGATAATTTATTTTTCAAGACTGAGATTGACAGATTCTTTCTGAGGTAAAATAAGAAAGGGATATAAAGCACAGGCAGGGAAATGAGGGTGAGATATCGATCAATCATGATCTAATTAAAAAACTCCAACAGGCTGAAGGGGCTCCTGTTCGTTTTGCTGAAAAGAGAGACATGATGCTGAAGTTTTTCATCTCAGACACATCAGGACAAATTCAAGAATGCCAAATTTCAAACGTTCACAACAATTTATTCTACACCAGAAAAGGGTTCTGATTTGTTGGCAAGCTGACTCTGATTGGCCAAATGGTGCTGTGGAGAATGCGACAGGAAACTATAGCCCCCCCCCCCAAGCTCTCAGGTAATTCAAAAAGGTGCAAGGTTTGAACATATTTATTTAGTTTTCAGAGAACAGGTCCCTGTGCATGAATGTATGTTGCTTCTAGTGAACTCCCCTTCCTATGTTTCTAAATCTTGGCACGAAAGTCATCCCTCAGTCTCATCTTGCATATCAAACCCATTGATACACCCTTGGATATAACTATCAGCTCTTCATTGCTATCCCTTATGAGATTTTATCATCTTGTAAGCTTCCTGTTATATATTAATGATCCAGATCTTGGTGTGCAGGGGACAATTTCAAAATTTGAGGAGGGCAGTGTAGAACTTCAGAAGGACATAGACAAGTTGGTGAAGTGGACAGATAGATGGCAGATGACATTCAATACAGAGAAGGGTGAGGAGGTGATGCATTTTGGGAAGAAAAACATGGAGAGACAATGGGCTGGATTCTCCGCTCTCGGGATTCACTGTTGCGCCGGCAGCGCACCAACGCCCAGGGATTTTCCAACGGCGTGGGGCTGCTCACAATGGAAAATCCCATTGACCGGCTGGCAGGATGGAGAATCCCGCTGCCGGACCAGAAAACTGGTGCGGTGGGCCGGAGAATCCCGCCCAATATAAAATAAGGGGTACAATTCTTAATGTGGTGCAGGAGCAGAAGGTGTATGTGTGCAAAGATCATTGAAAGTGGAAGGACAGGTGGAGAGCAGAAAATAAATCAGATAGTACAGTATCCTGGGCTTTATTAATAGGGGCATTAAGTACAAGAGCAGTGAGGTTCTGCTGAACTTATACAAGACACTAGTTAGACCTCAGCTGGAATATTGTGTACAGTTCCGGGTGCCACACTATAGGAAGGGTGTGAACGTATTGGAGAGAGTGCAGAAGAGGTTTACAAGAATGGCTCCAGGGATGAGAAACTTCACTTATGAGGATAGATTGGAGAGGTTGGGATTATTCTCCTTGGAGAGAAGAAGGCCGAGAGGAAATTTGAGAGAGATGTTCAAAATCATGAAGGGGCTGGGCAGAGTAGAGAGGGAGAAACTGCTCCCGCTGGTAAAAGAATCAAGGGCAAGAGGGCACAGATTTAAAGTGATTTTCAAAAGAAGCAATTATGATGTGAGAAAAAGATTGCTTCGCACGGCGTGTTGTTAGGGTCTGGAATGCGCTGCCTGGAAATGTGGTGGAGGCCAGTTTGATCAAGGCATTCGAGAGGGAATTAGATGATTATCTGAATAGAAACAGTGTTCAAGGGTACGGGGAAAAACAGTGGACAAAGTCCTGATGCTCGTTTGAAGAGTCGGTGCAGATACGATGGGATAAATGGCCCCCTTCAGCACCGTCACAATTCTGTGATTTTATCAATAGCCATGTCTCACAACCCATCATCCCTTTCTTACAGCTTCCTTTCCAACAGATTTTCGAACCCCAACTTTCTTTAATCCATATCTCTATCTGTCACAAGACAGTTTCTGAGCGCCTCACACAATTTCCTTTTGTATATCATTATTAACGGTCTGATCTGATCTCTAAATTCCTCACAGTTTCCCCACCCGTACATTATCCCTGGTACAATTCCCACCTTAAATCCAAGGGCCAGAAGTTTCAATCAACCTCAGACACAATGGGTCTGGTCAATCACTGCCAGATTGGCTGGATCACTTCATGAAATATTGTATTTCCTTCTCCACAGCCAGCTCTTTCTCCGAAGCCAGTAATATCCTCGAAGACAATCATAGAGTCCCCTTCTTGCTTAAAATTCACCTCTTCCTCAGCAACTCCCCACGGCTCCTTTGACAGCACTTTATAAACTCGCTCAGCCATCTAGAAGGACATGGCCAGCAGATCCATGGGAGGAAAAACAGCTCCAAGTTCCCCTTCAATGTACAAACCATCCTGACTTGTAAGTATATCGACGTTCTGTTGCCCTTCTATTCTCACTGGGCTGTGAGAATGCAGGAACTCCCTCTCTAACAGCACTGTGGGTGTACCTACACCACATGGACTGCAGAGGTTCAAGAAGACAGCTCATCACCGACTTCTCAAAGGCAATTGATGATGAGTAATAAATTCTGACTCAGCCAGTGATACCCACATCCCATGGTTTAATTAAAAATTCCTCGTCCTCTGCTCCCCATACTTACCTGTAGCGCCACGTGCGAAGTACTCAAACATTTTTTCCTGTCTCTACAATGGCCTCTTATCCCATCCTTGCATTGTCACTTTAAGATTGTTCCACATTCCATGTTTGATTGGTGGTTTCATTATAGCCATACAAAACCTTGGTTAGGCCGCATTTGGAGTATTGCTTGCAGTTCTGGTCACCACATTATCAGAAGGACGTGGAAGCTGTGGAGAGAGAGCAAAAAAGGTTCACCAGGATCTCCTGGTCTCGAGGGTGTAGGCCATGAGGAGTGGTTGAATAAACTAGGTTTGTTTTCACTGTAAAGACGGAGGCTGAGGGGAGACCCGATAGAGGTCGACAAAATTATGAGAGGCATAGACAGAGTGGATAGTCAGAGGCTTTTTCCAAGGGTGGAAGGGTCAATTACAAGGAGGCACAGGTTTGAGGTGAGAGGGGGAAAGTTTAAGGGAGATGTGCAGGGTACGTTTTTCACGCAGAGTGGTGGCTGCTATGGTGATATGCCTGTGAATAATATTGTGTACAGTTAGAAATGCGACCTCCAACCAGCTGGTGGCATCAGACATCAGTCATGTGACATCCGATTCTTGCCAGCTGGTAGTAAGGCTGTCGCACATAGGGTAGTTCCAGCAAAGTTCACGAAACGCAAATAGTAACTTAGTCTGTATACAGTAGTATTCTGTTTGTTATCTGTCCACGTGTTAATCAATAAAACATAGATCATAGAATTTACAGTGCAGAAGGAGGCCATTCGGCCCATCGAGTCTGCACCGGCTCTTGGAAAGAGCACCCTACCCGAGGTCAACACCTCCACCCTATCCCCATAACCCAGTAACCCCACCCAATACTAAGAGCAATTTTGGACACCAAGGTCAATTTTTCGTGGCCAATCCACCTAACCTGCACATCTTTGGACTGTGGGAGGAAACCGGAGCACCCGGAGGAAACCCACACACACACGGGGAGGATGTGTAGACTCCACACAGACAGTGACCCAAGCCAAAATCGAACCTGGGACCCTGGAACTGTGAAGCAATTGTGCTATCCACAATGCTACCGTGCTGCTGCTAGTTTAAGTCACCAGCAGTTCTATATGCATCATTTCATTGGCAAGGTCACAGAACACAACAGCTGCCTGGAACACATTGCCAGAGGATGTGGTGGAAGCAGACACATTAGCAACATTTAAGAGGTATCTGACTGGATACATTAATAGGGAGAAAATAGAGGGATATGGACCGAGTAAGGGCAGAAGGTATTTTTTTAGTTAGAGCATCATGATCGGCACAGGCTTGGAGGGCTGAAGGGCCTGTTCCTGAGCTGTACCTTTCTTTGTTTTTTGTTCTTGAGCGTTGTCTGTACCATAGATCATAGGATTTAAAGTGCGGAAGGAGGCCATTCGGCTCATCGAGTCTTCACCGACCCTTGGAAAGAGCAGCCCACTTAAGTCCACACTTCCACCCTATCTCCATAACCCAGTAACCCCACCTAACCTTTTTGGACACTACGGGCAATTTAGAATGGCCAATCCACCTAACCTGCACATATTTGGACTGTGGGAGGAACCAGAGCACCCAGAGGAAACCAACGCAGACACGGGAAGAAAGTGCTGACTCCGCACAGACAGTGACCCAGCGGGGAATCGAACCTGGGACCCTGGAGCTGTGAAGCCACAGTGCTTTTTAAAAAATACCCAATTATTTTTTTATCCAATTAAGGGACAATTTAGCATTGCCAATCCACCTAACGTGCACATCTTTGGGTTGTGGGGGCGAAACCCACGCAAACACGGGGGGGGGAATGTGCAAACACCACACAGACAGTGACCCAGGGCCGTGATTCGAACCCGGGTCCTCATCGCTGCAGTCCCAGTGCTAAACACTGCGCCACATGCCGCCCTACCACAGTGCTAACTACTCTACTACCGTGCCGCCCAGGATAGAGGGCAGGTGTTCTTACATCGAAAGGTGCAACACGGCACCGGCATGTTACCCTTAAGCCACCCACCAATCTGACTTGGAACTGTATCGCAGTTCCTTCCCTGTCGCTGGGGGGTCAAAATCGGGGAACTCTCTCGCCAACACCACCGTGGGTGTTCCTACTGGCGCAAGGGCTGGAGCGCGAGTCGAGAAGGCGGCAGACCCACGACCTTCTCAAGGGCAATTTGAGGGACGGGCGATGCACCCCATGGTCGAATAACAAAAATAAGAGGCGGGCTGTAATTAAACGATCTGCTATTTGATTTAAAAAAAAACAATGTTGCTGAGACAATTTGAGACGGGCGGGGGGGGGGGGGGGGGGGGGGAGGATGGTTAGGATGGAAATGAATGAAAGCAAAAAGCCAGGCAGTGTGTCTTTAAATCTGGGCTCTCTCCAGCCTGTGATAACCTGAGCTGTCAATCAAGGGCGCCCGGGGGTATGTATCAGAGAGGCGCTGACGTCACGGGGACCAGCTGTCAATCAAAGAGCCCGGGCTGCAGTTGCTGCCGAAGAGCAAAGGAATCGAGCAGTGTCTACATACCTGGAACATGGCGACAGCTACAGCAGGTAGGCTCAATGATCTGGATGCAAAAAGATTCCTCATATTGGAAACAAATATGCTTCTTCGTTCATTTGCTTTTATCTAATAAAAAAGAACCCAATCTTTCTCCCTTTGCAACAGAGGCAGAGATGCGTCAGAGGTTGCTGCGTACAGTCAAGAAGGAGGTGAGTAGGTTTGTGTACATTGCAATCACCACGTAGTGAATTGGAGCCTCGCTCAGTCAAGGGAGCAGCGGGACTGTGCTTTTTACCAGCCGCTACCTAATCCCATTACTGATCTTGGGGCTGCTGTTCTGGGGATAGGCAGCCTTTGGCATCACTGACAGGGGGGAAGACTTGGAAATTGTCACCACCTCACAATTGCCAAGCCTTTATTCTATGTATTTAGGTACAAAAGTCTTCCCTTGACAGACTGTGAGCACTGTCAGATTTCTGAATTTAGACCTTTCACGTTAATTTGAGTTCATGGGGGGAAATAATGATTTGGTTGATTTGCATTTTAAAATGGTTTAATATTTAGACACATAGGTATCCTCATGGCCAACTAGTCAGCCAGTCATTTTGGGATACAGCTGCCTCCCAAGCATTCTTGTTGGGTGTTTGCAATTCGCACTGTTAAGGTGGAAAGGAGTGGGATCAGGGCAGAGAATGGCATGAGATGTAGATGCTAGTTCAGAATGTTAATGTGTGGGGGACACTTGCAACATTACTGGCTGAACAGTTCTGGATATGAACAGTGCTGGTCGTGGAAAGTAGGCATTCGGGAGAGGGAAGTTCCTCTTGAGCTTGTAGCCCAAGATTGATATGATTTTAATTTGAAGATGGGATACTTTGTGCTTGGATGTGATATTTAAAGGAATATTCACGGAGGGCAACCCCATACCGCGTTCCGCCTGTGAATTTAAGTGGTTTGATTTGGCCAAAATTTAAATTTTGCCTCAAATACGTTTGATTCTGGATCCTTTTGACCGAAACTGAATTTCTGTGTAATGTGTGTGCATTCCTCAAGAGCATTCACTGGGTCTCATGTTAAATCACTTTCAGAGGTGTGGGACAGTTCCGGGATGTAGAGTGGGCAATAACCCATGCCAGACTAATGTAAAGAATCTGCCCCCTCCATCTCGTCACTTCCCTCTTAACGTGTTTATATGCCCATGACATAAATCATATTTCAAGTATCTCCAGGATATATTCTGTTTGTACCATCTGGTTAAATTAATTAAATAATGGGACAGGCTGTATTCCTGTGTGTATCAGTTGCTGTGCAGCGAGAGATATTGTGAGCTAGATTTTGAAGAAATAAACACATTTTCAGGGAGCAAGTCATTAGAATGATATGTGGCCTCCTCAGCCTGGGTTAGAATAATTTTGGAAAATGTAGCATTGTGAATTATAATTGTGCGATGTTATCGAGTGTCATTAGTAATGCTGATAGAGTAACATTAGGAGAAAGAGTAACATTAGGAGAAAGAGTGTGATTTGGGGGAATGTGTGAAATGGAACCTTATCATTCAATGCTGGCTTTTAATCAAAGTAGTATTAGTTATTGATGTGATTTCTGGATTGTGAGCAATGCTCCAAGGGTTAAGTAATGGTGTGAGATTACAAGAATTTAACTTGTGTTCCCTGGAATAGAGACGGTTAAGTGGTTTGGTTGAGTTCTTTTCGGATTTTGAAAGGCGTGATAGGGTAGAGAGAGAAAGACAAATACTTACAGCTACTGTGGGCTGTCCATGACCACGGGATTTAACCTGGAAATCACAGCCAGGGAAGCGAAAACACAGTTCTTCACACACAGGGGGTACAAGAGTCTTCCCCTACAGAAAGCAGTCGATGCTTCTCAATTGATCATTATACATTTGCAATGGATAGATTTTTGTTAACCAAGGTTGTGTAGAGGCAGGATACAGATCAACCATTGATCAATGTTAGAACAGGATGGAGGGGCTGAATGGTTTCCAGTTCCTGTGCTCTGTGTGTTTGGAAATGAATGAACTGGGGGAGGTTAATATCTCTTGTTGCAGCTATGTTGTGGGTGTGGGGCAGTTCGTGTATTTGATACAATGTGTGCGAACTGACTACGTTATATAGGAGGCATCATATAGACCATGGGCATGGAATGTGTTAGGCTGATGAGAATTCTACTGTTTGCACACCAAGCCACTTGTAATAATGAAACATTACTGTTCATTACAAACTGGGATAGAGGGGCTTAAAACATCAGAAATTGCCCATTGATGGAGATTCTGGGTCTTTGCTTCTAGCTGCCAGTCAAAGAGCTCCTGCAGCATCATCCATTTTGATGGCAGTGTTTGGGTCTGGTAGAGTTAACGAGCTGAATGTAATTTTACCCTGATTGCTGGCAGGATCACGATCTTTATATTCATTGACAGCATTGAATCTCCAGAGCTGACATCAAATTGATGATCCAGGAGTGGCTCCAGCTTCACATCGGTGTGGATTCAAGTGATCAGCCATGACTGTAGGTTGGGGGCTGACTCTGAAACTTGTTTATCCTCATAATACGAAGACCCTAGTGACTGAAGGGCAAATGCTGCCATTGTACCGTCATTAAAATGTTGATTAAACCGTCTGGATTTCTAGTTAATGGTATGAGTGATGCATTTAACACGAGTTAACCTTCCCAGTCATGTTTGATTTCATTGCAGGGGCTCACTGAGCAACACAAGGGTTGGTGGTGATGTTGCACTCAGGGAGTCCGGGGTTGCTGTGGCAACATGCACGTTTGCATGCATGTTGTTGCCTGGAGCTATGGATAGTGTTGGGAGAGGATCCCAACTTTCTTTTCATCAAATGGCCGACCAGGAATCTCTCCCACTCTTACCACCTGTCATTGGGGTGTTTTGGAAGGATTTACAGGTTGATACTCAACCTGTTTGGCTGCATTATGAACATTGTGGGTATGGTAGCTTGATGGTTGTATCACTGCACTCGTAATCCAGAAGCCTGGACTAATGATCCGGGACTGCATGAGTCCAAATCCCACCATCCTGGCCGGGAATTTAAATTCGCTCAATTATGGACATTCCAGGGTGGCAAGGCGGAGCAGTGGTTAGCACTGCTGCCTCACGGCGCCAAGGACTCGGGTTCGATCCTGGCCCCCGGGTCACTGTCTGTGACTGTCTCTTACCCCCCACAACCCAAAGATGTGCAGGGTAGGTGGATTGGCCACGCTAAATTGCCCCTTAATTGGGAAAACAAATTGATAGAAAACTGGAAAAAGTCTCATGAAGCAGGACCACAAAGCTACTGAAATGTTTTTAAAATTCCATCTTCACAAATGTCCTTTGGGGAAGGAAACTTACCATCCTTACCTGGTCTGACCTACATGTATGTCCAGTCCACAGCAATATGCTAGACTCCTGTCTGCCCCAGGCAATGGTTTATAAAGGCTTTCAGGTCTGTTCAAGAAGGCCGTTCACCACCACCTTCGATGGGCAATAAATGATCACAATGGTCGCATCCCATGACTGAATAAATAAACCAGATCCGTGCATCCTGTCAGTTATGGTCCTTCCTTATCTGGGATGCAAACGCTGATTCTGTATTGAGGCAAGTATTAAGAACCCTGCTGATGTTAAATGCAAGGGTATCCCAACACGTAGAAGGGTAACTTGAAACACTGGTGTGGTGTATGTTTTCAAACCGTTACATTGAGAGAAAAGATATGCAAACCAGGGAGGAATAGTCCTGTCGTTTTGCAATCAACTAATAAAGAATAAGAAAAACACACAAACACACAGTACACGTAACTACACTGATAGCTATACACACACACACACAGTGGCTGCAATTCACCTGCTGTTGGGATTTCCTGGCGGCGTGGGTTGGCTGCAAAGGGCAATCCCATTGACAAGCGGCAGAAAGAGAACCAGCGAACAGCACATCACCAAGAAACATGTGGCTGGGGGACCGGAGAATCCAGCCCAGTATCTCATGAAGTTACCCCTTTGTTCCCAACTACCTACGTGTCCTGAACTCTGAGATGCTCCTTTTTCCAAACAATATCTAATATTATAGACATCTATGAGGCAAAAGCAGCAAATATTTACCACGCACTGGTTATTTGTCCCAGTTTCAGCAGAGGCGTAATTTCTCAGTTTGTGTTTTGGGATTTTAACCAGCCGCTTTTTAGCAATGACTTGTTTTTGGGAGAGACTGCTTTCTGCAGTTGGGTGTGGCTGTGATTGTATCTGCTTCTGCTGTGTTTCTTTCTCCACTTATTGTGATACAGATATAACATTCTTTTCCTTTGATGTTACCCACCCTGTGGAGCTGGCTTTTAACATTTAAGTGCCAATTTCCCTATCTCTCCACTCCAAAGCTGCCTCTTCTCCACCTCATCATTTTTCCCATGACACACCGGTAAACACTTTATTTTCTCACTGGTACGCAAATTTGCATATCAAAACACCTCTTCAGACAGCTGCCCTTATCAACTCCCCATTTTATTTTATCCCAATTTCATTATTTAATCTTAATTTTCCACAGTTCATAACACAAATGGTACTCCGTGCTCATTTGTGGTGACTACTCGTCTCAGTCAGTCATACTTGGGATCAGATCTGTTCACTCCCTTGATTGCATAACACACTCGACCCTTGTGACACTCGAGTTGTAAACAATTGGAAGAGCCCAGGTTTGAAGGAGATTGTAAAAATCCTGCAGAGTTTATAGCGACGGTGCTGTGATTGATCGAGCATTTCAGGACCTCCAGGGGAGATGCTTTTTTGGCCATCCGGACACCATATCCAGTCCATCGAAATTGATTTTGCAGGAGTTTTCCTGAATATTGTGGAGCTGGCTTTAAGCAGGGCACAAATGTTTGTTCGACAGTCCTCCCATTGAATCCAGAGGGTGCGGCGGAGGCATTGCTGATGGAACCTTTCTAGCATTCTTATGGGTTGTTGATCATGGTCCAGGTCTCACTGTAGTACAGGAGTTGGTGATGATATCTACGCTATACAGTAGAACTTTCTGTTGGCTTGCGGAGATCATTGTTGTCAAGCACTCGCTGCTGTTTCGTTTTGTAGAAGGCCGACCTGCTCAGCTGATCCACTGTTGGATCTCCTCGCCACTGGTGGCCGTTGGCTGCCAAGGGATGGGACGTGCTAAACGTATTCCAGAGTCTTTCCTTTAACATATAAGGAAAGTGGCTTTAGGTGTGGGTTGATATGAGTTTTGGCAACATTCAAGGTTCGCTGAGCGTCTTGTATGTAGAACTGAAGAGATCAAGAGAGTGTCTTGCAAATTTGGTGCAGAGCGGGCAACAACACAGCAATCATACACAAACTGTAGATCATGTGGACCAAACTGAAATGAAAATGAAAATCGCTTATTGTCACAAGTAGGCTTCAATGAAGTTACTGTGAAAAGCCCCTAGTCGCCACATTCCAGTGCCTGTTTGGGGAGGCTGGTACGGGAATCGAACCATGCTGCTGGCCTGCCTTGATCTGCTTTAAAAGCCAGCGATTTAGCCCTGTGTGCTGAATGGTGGTCTACATTTTGGCATGGAGATGACTGAGGTTAAACAGTTTCCCCCACTTGTATTTATTTCTGACACCGGAGGGCAGTTGATCTTTGATGAGGTGAATACACACTGTCAGGTGGATTGTAAATACTTTGGGGCTATCACACAGCCTTCCTTGACCCAGGTTTGGATTGTTTCAGATCTCCTACTCAAGTCAGTTGCAGGTTGCAGTCATATCATCATGAAGCAGTTGGAGGATAGTGACGACGTTTCTTGGACATCCATATCTTTGGAGCATGATTTCCAGTGGCGGCCATGGAGTGAGTGGTCATGTATGTGGTAGCTCCCACTCGTGGCGGTCTTTTCGTGGCCTTTGCCCGGGTTTGCAGCAGAGATTTTAGAGGGAAAAGGTGTGGCAGGGTGAGCAGAAGAGGTTGACCCCTTAGTTTATGGAGCGGAGGACCATAGAACATAGAACAGTACAGCACAGAACAGGCCCTTCGGCCCTCGATGTTGTGCCGAGCAATGATCACCCTACTTAAACCCACGTAACCCGTAACCCAACAATCCCCCCATTAACCTTACACTACGGGCAATTTAGCATGGCCAATCCACCTAACCCGCACATCTTTGGACTGTGGGAGGAAACCGGAGCACCCGGAGGAAACCCACGCACACACGGGGAGGACGTGCAGACTCCACACAGACAGTGACCCAGCCGGGAATTGAACCTGGGACCCTGGAGCTGTGAAGCATTTATGCTAACCACCATGCTACCGTGAGGCCCTGAAGAGACCAGAAGTGCCCGAGAAAGAGCAAACCAGTTGGTTGAAGCGGGTGTAGTGCTGGCAACGCATGCGGTGATGGCGCAGGGGCCGGCCCTGCTGGCTCAGTGGTCGATGGATCAGCTGGTGAGCTTCTTGAACAAGACGTTCACCCAACAACGGATGGAACCTGGCCCGGGCAGTGGACTCGATCAAGGCAGGGGTTGACCGCGTTGAGACGAGACTGGCAACTCAGGGACAAGCGATCCAGAGGTTGGAGGAGCTGGTGGGGGAGCATGAAGAACAGTCCATCTCGACGGCAGCGGAGATGGGACTGGTGCGAGACCAGCAGAAGCGACTGCTGGAGAACCGATCTCGCAGACAGAACATTTGGATTGTGAGTCTGCTGGAGAGAATCGAAGGATCGGATGCGGGTGCGTATGTTGGGAAGCTGCTGGAGAAGCTGCTTGGAGAAGGTGCGTTTGACCGGCCGTTAGAGGTGGATCGAGCCCACAGCGTGCTGATAAGTCAGCCCCAGGGGGCAGCCGCCGAGGGCGATGGTGGTACGGTTCCATCGGTTCCTTGGTAAGGAGCGTATCATGAGATGGGCCAGGCAGACAAGGTGTTGCATTGGGAAGGTGGCGAGATCCGTGTGTACCATGACCTGGGGGCAGAGCTGGCGAAGAGGAGGGTCAGCTTTAATAAGGTCAAGTCGGCCCTGTACAAGAAGAGCGTAAAGTTTGGACTACTGTACCCGGCCCGCCTATGGGTGATATTTGGGGGCCGGGAATTATACTTTGGCTCGGCAGAGGAGGCAGTGGACTTCATGAAAGAAAATAGACTGGCAGGAGAAGGAGGACTTTGAACTTTGATGGAGGAGAAGTGGAGTGAATGTACTGTATTGCGAAAAACATTGTGGTTCGTTTTTCTGTTTTTTGGCTTTAGGCTTGTATACAGGTCTTTGTTGAGGGATGAGGGGGGTCCGTTGTTGGGTCTGTGTTCGGGCCTTGGGAGGGATTGTTTGTTTGTTTTTACTTCTTGCCTTTGTCTTGATTGTTTGCACTAAGGTTCGAGTGGGGGAGGGGGGAAATCAGAGGGGGTAGGATGATAGGCACCATGGGCGGGGGCTGCCAGGCATGGTGGAGGGACCTTGAATGAGAGGTCACAGGTATAGGTTGAGAGGCGGTAGATTTGGAAGTGAGATGAGGAGGAACTACTCGCAGAGGGTGATGAATTAGTGGAACTCGCTGCCCCATAGTGCGGTGGAATCTGAGTCATTAACAGCTTTCAAGAAGGAAATAGATATCTTTCTGATTAAAAAAAACAGGTTAAAGGGTTTTGGGGGAACAGATAGAGAGGTGGATTTTAGAGGTGGAAGAGATCAGCCATGATCTGATTGAACGGCGGAGCAGGCTCGAAGGGCTGAATCGCCGACTTCTGTTCCGATGTTCTTATGCTCTCTGTTGGGGAGGAAGTAGTATAAAACACTTTTTAAACAAAACAAAATTAAGTGAGTAATGGATGGTCAGAGGGGAATTGCAGAGGCGTAGAGTGGCCAAGCCACAATTGTACATTGTAGAGGTGTTAAAAGGTTTTCGAAGCTGGTCTTTGGTGCGGTTATTTGATCGGTTATAAGTGCTTTCCATTTTTACTCCTGTTTATGAGCAGGGCCCATCATCAAGCCTGGGTGGGTGGACTGTGCAGTTGAGAGGCCGCTGGAAGTTGCCATGCCAACTGGCGAAAAATGCTAATAGGATCCATGTGACAGCATAATGGAGGCCCTAATATCAGAAGAGTCAAAATACAGGAGGAAACACTTACCATTAATGTTGCCGATGGAAGGAATTACCAGTTGGAAAGAATTTATCATTAACTGCATACACTTGCACACACAAGCATTTTGGATGTGTCTTTACTTCTCATTTCGCAAGGTCAGTTCCCTTTTCTCTCCCCTTAAGCTGTTGCCTGTTGCTAATTCTTTCTGAAGGAAATAGTTGCTCGTCACAGTGACGGAGCATTAGTATTAAACCTGGCATTACTGTTGTTTGGTGAAGTAATCTTTTACCTTGAGGAGGTTGAACATCAACCCTCGGATGCTTCCTTTTGTCAATAGGATCCAAGCTGATTGGCCCCAAACAAAGACTTGTTCGCACCTCTACTCCCCCTCAACCCAGTGTCCCAGTTCTCCTCTATTTGTACCCTTAATAAAACTAATAGTTAGGAGAAAGAGGGAGGGAGGGAGGGAGGGAGGGAGGGAGGGAGGGGGGGGGGGGGAGGGGGGGAGGGGGGGAGGGGGGGGAGGGGGGGGAGGGGGTTGAAGGGGTGGTGACAGCCCCTGGTTGGGGCACTGCAACTAAAACAAAATGTCAAAGGAAATCCCCCATTTATATGTGCTGGGTGACCATTAATACCCATCACCTGTTTCTTATCCTTAACCATGTAATTGGCATTAACAATCGGCAACTATGTAATTGACAAGATGTTAACACCCCTCCATCAAACATCAAGCCATTGTTTACCAGACTGTTACTGACCTCTCAAACCCAAACTGCCAGCATCTACCTCCTTTGCAAAATCCACAGACATGGCTGCACTGGTAGACCCATCATCTAAGCCTGTTTTTATCCCACGGCACTGATTTCTTTCTTTCCCTGCACTTTTTTTTTCTCTCTTTGTCCAGTTACTTGGGCAGCACGATGGCACAGTGGTTAGCACTGCTCCCTCACAGCTCCAGGGACCCGGGTTCAATTCCGGCCTCGGGTGACTGTGTGGAGTTTGCACTTTCTCCCCGTGTGTGCGTGGGTTTCCTCTGGGTGCACCGGTTTCCTCCCACAGTCCAAAGATGTGCAAGTTCTATGAATTGGCCATGCGAAATTGCCCCTTATGGGGATAGTTGTATCCGCGATAGTTTCCTAGAACAGTATGTAATGGAACCTGCGCGGGAACAAGCGGTCCAAGATCTGGTCCTGTGTAATGAGACAGGATTGATTAATGATCTCATAGTTAGGGATCCTCTTGGAAGGAGCGATCACAATATGGTGGAATTTAAAATACAGATGGAGGGTGAGAAGGTAAAATCAAACACTAGTGTTTTGTGCTTAAACAAAGGCGATTACAATGGGATGAGAGCAGAGCTAGCTAAGGAAGACTGGGAGCAAAGACTTTATGGTGAAACAGTCGAGGAACAGTGGGGAACCTTCCAAGCGATTTTTCACAGTGCTCAGCAAAGGTTTATACCAACAAAAAGGAAGGACGGTAGAAAGAGGAAAACTCGACCGTGGATATCTAAAGAAATAAGGGAGAGTATCAAATTGAAGGAAAAAGCATACAAAGTGGCAAAGATCAGTGGGAGACTAGAGGACTGGGAAATCTTTAGGGGGCAACAGAAAGCTATTAAAAAGTCTATAAAGAAGAGTAAGATAGATTATGAGAGTAAACTTGCTCAGAATATAAAAACAGACAATAAAAGTTTCTACAAATATATAAAACAAAAAGGTGGCTAAGGTAAATATTGGTCCTTTAGAGGATGAGAAGGAAGATTTAATAATGGGAGATGAGGAAATGGCTGAGGAACTGAACAGGTTTTTTTGGGTCTGTCTTCACAGTGGAAGACACAAATAACATGCCAGTGACTGATAGAAATGAGGCTATGACAGGTGAGGACCTTGAGATGATTGTTATCACTAAGGAAGTAGTGATGGGCAAGCTAATGGGGCTAAAGGTAGACAAGTCTCCTGGCCCTGATGGAATGCATCCGAGTGCTAAAAGAGATGGCTAGGGAAATTGCAAATGCACTAGTGATAATTTACCAAAATTCACTAGACTCTGGGGTGGTCCCTACAGATTGGAAATTAGCAAACATGACACCACTGTTTAAAAAAGGAGGTAGGCAGAAAGCGGGGAATTATAGGCCAGTTAGCTTAACTTCAGTAGTAGGGAAGATGCTGGAATCTATCATCAAGGAAGAAATAGTGAGGCACCTGGATGGAAATTGTCCCATTGGGCAGACGCAGCATGGGTTCATAAAGGGCAGGTCGTGCCTAACTAATTTAGTGGAATTTTTTGAGGATATTACCAGTGTGGTAGATAACAGGGAGCCAATGGATGTGGTATATCTGGATTTCCAGAAAGCTTTTGACAAGGTGCCACACAAAAGGTTGTTGCATAAGATAAAGATGCATGGTATTAAGGGTAAAGTAGTAGCATAGAGGATTGGTTAATTAATAGAAAGCAAAGAGTGGGGATTAATGGATGTTTCTCTGGTTGGCAATCAGTAGCTAGTGGTGTCTCTCAGGGATCAGTGTTGGGCCCACAATTGTTCACAATTTACATAAATGATTTGGAGTTGGGGATCAAGTGCAATGTGTTCAAGTTTGGAGATGATGCTAAGATGAGTGGTAAAGCGAAAAGTGCAGAGGATACTGGAAGTCTGCAGAGGGATTTGGATAGGTTAAGTGAATGGGCTAGGGTCTGGCAGATGGAATACAATGTTGACAAATGTGAGGTTATCCATTTTGGTAGGAATAACAGTAAAAGGGATTATTATTTAAATGCTAAAATATTAAAACATGCTGCTGTGCAGAAAGACCTGGGTGTGCTAGTGCATGAGTCGCAAAAAGTTGGTTTACAGGTGCAACAGGTGATTAAGAAGGCAAATGGAGTTTTGTCCTTCATTGCTAGAGGGATGGAGTTTAAGACTAGGGAGGTTATGCTGCAATTGTATAAGGTGTTAGTGAGGCCACACCTGGCGTATTGTGTTCAGTTTTGGTCTCCTTACCTGAGAAAGGATGTACTGGCGCTGGACGGTGTGCAGAGGAGATTCACTAGGTCAATCCCAGAGTTGAGGGGGTTGGATTACGAGGAGAGGTTGAGTAGACTGGGACTGTACTCATTGGAATTTAGAAGGATGTGGGGGGATCTTCTAGAAACATATAAAATTATGAAGGGAATAGATAGGATAGATGCAGGCAGGTTGTTTCCACTGGCGGGTGAAAGCAGAACTACGGGGCATAGCCTCATAATAAGGGGAAGTAGATTTAGGACTGAGCTTCGGAGGAACTTCTTCACCCAAAGGGTTGTGGATCTATTGAATTCCCTTCCCAGTGAAGCAGTTGAGGCTGCTTCATTAAATGTTTTTAAGGTAAAGGTAGATAGTTTTTTGAAGAATAAAGGGATTAAGGGTTATGGTGTTCGGGCCGGAAAGTGGAGCTGAGTCCACAAAAGATCAGCCATCATCTCATTGAATGGCGGAGCAGGCTCGAGGGGCCAGATGGCCTACTCCTGCTCCTAGTTCTTATGTTCTTAGAGGGTGGAGGCGTGGGCTTAAGTAGGGTGCTCTTTCCACGGGTCAGTGCAGACTCGATGGGCTGAATGGCCTCCTTCTGCAGTGAAAATTCTATGATTGTTGATTATCACTTCCCACCAAGTCCATGCCTCTCCCAACAGCCTCCGAACAGTTTCCAGCTCTCTGGCCCCAGACATCTCCTTTTCTCGATGGACATCTAATCCTCCTATACCTGCATCTCTGAGAGCTTCTTTCTTGAACAGAG
This sequence comes from Scyliorhinus canicula, assembly GCF_902713615.1. Taxonomy (NCBI): domain Eukaryota; kingdom Metazoa; phylum Chordata; class Chondrichthyes; order Carcharhiniformes; family Scyliorhinidae; genus Scyliorhinus; species Scyliorhinus canicula. Next base: position 18,514,576 of record NC_052146.1, read on the forward strand.
GCTCAACCAGACTCACATCAATCCACCACCATCCTCCTCCACCTGGCTGAACTTGTTCTCACATTGAACAATTTCTCCTTTAACTCCACTCACTTCCTTCAAGTAAAAGATGTTGCTATGGGTACCGATGGGTCCCAGCTAGGCTTGCCTTTCTGTGGGCTATTTGGAACATTTTTCCTCCAATCCCGCATTGGGCCCTCAACCTCAGGAAACCCACGCAGACACGGGGAGAACGTGCAGACACCGCACAGACCGTGACCCGAGCCTGGAATTGAACCCGAGTCCCTGGTGCTGTGAATGTCATAGAATTTACAGTGCAGAAGGAGGCTCATTCAGTCCATCGAGTCTACACTGGCTCTTGGAAAGAGCACCCTACCCAAGCCCATACCTCCACCCTATCCCCATAACCCAGTAACCCCACCCAACACTAAGGGCAATTTAGGACACTAAGGGCAATTTAGCATAGCCAATCCACCTAACCTGCACATCTTTGGACTGTGGAAGGAAACCGGAGCACCCGGAGGAAACCCACGCACACACGGGGATGATGTGCAAACTCCGCACACACAGTGACCCAAGCCGGGAATCGAACCTGGGACCCTGGAGCTGTGAAGCAATTGTGCTAACCACTATGCTGCCCTAAGCAACAGTGCTACCCACTGTGCTACCGTGCCGCTCCATTAGTGAACCAGATGGCTTTTTTATAACAAGCAATGGCAGTTTGTTGTCATCATCAACGAGACTGACCTTCACTGAACCAAATTTAAATTCCACCAGCTGCCATGGTGGGATTTGAACCATTGTCCACCGAACATTAACCTGGGAGCCCGGATTACAAGTCCAGTAACATTACCATTACACCACTAGCTTTATTACCTGACCTTTTACCTCCTCCCGTCTCACCATCCAAAACTCAAAACAGTTCGATATAGAGTGAAGCTCCCAGACTGAAACAGCGATGAACAGGAACCTCTTTCATCTCAGACAGAGATTTGAATGACTGTTTTTCTACTCAGTGGACAAGTCCACCACTGCTTTTTGGAGAGAGGTTTCAAGGCTTCGAAGGGCGATTTATGCGCTTACATTTCCGGAGGATTCTCTCCATTCACCCTACCTGGTCCTCTTAGTATCGTGAAAACTTGCTAAAATCCCCCCTTAACCGTCTAAACTTCGGGGAACATACCCTTGTTTGTGTCATGCTACCCTTAAACGTACAGATGCATAGTGAGGAAATCGACACTCCTTGCCCTCCATGGCCAGTATCCTTCCGAAGGTGTGATGCTCACAGGAATTTAGGTGTGGTCAAACTTGGGGCTGAACCTTGACATCCAGACTAACTCACTACACGGCAGTAACTGAGCTAAGGATGCTCTGATTTAGCAGCCTGTGGGGTAGTGCTATTTTGACGCTGTTTCAGGGGCTGGTTTAGCACAGTGGGCTAAATAGCTGACGTGTATTGCAGAACAAGACCAGCAGCGCGGGTTCAATTCCCGTACTGGCCTCCCCGAACAGGCGCCGGAATGTGGCGACTAGGGGCTTTTCACAGTAACTTAATTGAAGCCTACCTGTGACAATAAGTTATATCAAGATGATCAGAGGATTAGATCGGGTGGACATTGAGAGCCTTTTTTCTCGGATGGTGATGTCCAGCACGAGGGGACATAGCTTTAAATTGAGGGGAGATAGATATAGGACAGATCTCAGAGGTAGATTCTTTACTCAGAGAGTAGTAAGGGTGTGGAATGCCCTGTCTGCAACAGTAGTGGACTCGCCAACACTAAACGCATTCAAATGGTCATTGGATAGGCATATGGACGAAAAGGGAATAGTGTAGAGGGACTTTAGAAGGGTTTCACAGGACGGCGCAACATCGAGGGCCGAAGGGCCTGCACTGCGCTGTAATGTTCTATGTTCTTCTGCCCCAACATGGCTGGGCAGAGACGTTACACCTCTCGGAGGGTTGATGGGGGTGGAGTGACTGGCGGGTTTGAGGGGGGGGGGGGGGGGGGTGGGTGCTGCAGCGAGGTGCAGGGTAGAGGATTGACGATGTAATTCCTAGCTCCCAGCCTGCAGACCTATGAACAGATGCTTCGCTTTCCCAGCCCACGCATCCTGCTGGCTGGCTGCAGAAGCAGGTAGTTGAAATAGCTTGGGAATAATTGACATAAATAGGTCCGTAGGCTTTCGCTGAGGAGTGAGCCAAACAAAGGAATTAAATATTTATGGATCTTTCAATTGCAGTTTAAATGCAGGTCAGGCGTTCCATCTTAATGAGCCGACAGGTTATTAATGAGGCTCTGTAGGAAGTCGAATTTTAATTTATTATTCTTCATTCCTCCTCCAGTTCATTTGGGCCTGATGCACGATCAATTGAACAAAGACTAGAGTTGGGTACAACTGAGGCTTTATTGCTCTAAGATGTGTGGCCTCCCACAGCAGCTGGCGAAATGGCTGCAGCATGGAGGACACACATATTTATACTCCGCCTACTGGGCGGAGCCAGCAGACAGGGACCACCGGCGAACCTGTAGTACCATACATCACCTAATAAAGGTGTAACAATGGTTTACCACATTCACCCCCTGTTAAAATTGAGTCCGGCGGGGGTGGTGGAGAACTATATACAGCAATGAATTCATATTTACAATATTTAAGAGCAAAAAAAATGTCTTTTGAAGTCTAGTGGAAAAGTTAGAGGTTTAACCGATCCGGGGCCTTAATGTTCCGCTGGGAGCGACGAAGTGCTGGCGGCGATATCAGTGCTGGCCTGATGTTCGGTGACTCTGGGAGCATGCTGAAATTCTCTTCATCCCCGGGCAGGGGAAGGACGGATGGTCCTGGTGGGGTTAATGGTGAGAGCGCCGGGGGAGCGGAGGGTGGCGCCGGGCCGGAGGGGGTGTGTGTGGGGAACCTGCTGGTGCCAGGTCCCTGAAGGAGACAGTATCCTGGCAGCCGTCGGGGTACGCCACATAGGCATACTGGAGGTTTGTATGGAGCAATTGCGCCCTCTCCACCAACGGGCCTGCCTTGTGGAGTCGGACGTGCCTACAGAACAGGACTGGCCCTGGAGCCGCGAGCCAAGTCGGGAGCGACATCCCGGATGTGGACTTCCTGGGGAAGGCAAAGAGACGTTCATGGGGTGTGTTGTTAATGGCGGTGCACAGTAGTGACCGAATGGAGTGTAGTGCATCAGGGAGGACCTCCTGCCAGCGAGAGGCTGGGAGGTTCCTGGACCGTAGGGCCAGTTGGACGGCCCTCCATACCGTCCCGTTCTCCCTCTCTGCCTGCCCATTTCCCCGGGGGTTATAGCTGGTCGTCCTGCTGGAGACGATACCCCTGCTGAGCAGGAACTGACGCAGCTCATCACTCATGAATGAGGATCCCCTGTCACTGTGGCTATAGGCGGGGAAACCGAACAGAGTGAAGATTGTGTTGAGGACTTTGATGACTATGGCAGACGTCATATCGGAGCATGGGATGGCGAAGGGGAATCTGGAGTACTCATCGACCACACTGAGAAAATACGTGTTTCGGTCGGTGGAGGGGCGGGGCCCTTTGAAATCCACGCTGAGGTGTTCAAAGGGGCGGGAGGCCTTCACCAGGCGCACACGGTCCGGCCGGTAAAAGTGCGGCTTGCACTCGACACAGACCTGGCAGTTCCTGGTGATTGTCTGTACTTCCTCGACGGAGTAGGGCAGGTTGCGGGCCTTGATAAAATGGTACAACCGTGTGACTCCCGGATGACAAAGGCTGTCGTGCAGGGCCCGGAGTCGGTCTACTTGTGCGCTGGCACATATACCTCAGGATAGGGCGTCTGGGGGCTCGTTGAGTTTGCCGGGGCGATACAGAATCTCGTAATTATAGGTGGAGAGCTCGATCCTCCACCTCAAGATCTTATCGTTCTTGATCTTGCCCCGCTGTGTGTTATTAAACACGAAGGCTACCGACCGTTGGTCAGTGAGGAGAGTGAATCTCCTGCCGGCCAGGTAATGCCTCCAGTGCCGCACAGCTTCAACAATAGCTTGGGCCTCTTTATCGACGGATGAGTGCCGAATTTCTGAGGCATGAAGGGTGCGGGAGAAGAATGCCATGGGTCTGCCTGCCTGATTGAGGGTGGCGGCTAGGGCGACATCTGATGCGTCGCTCTCTACTTGAAAGGGCAGTGTCTCGTCTACTGCGTGCATCCTGGCCTAGGCGATATCGGCTCTGATACGGGCGAAGGCCTGTTATGCCTCAGCCGTCAGGGGAAAGTGGGTGGACTGTATGAGTGGGCAGGCCTTGTCTGCATAGTTTGGGACCCGCTGGGCGTAGTATGAGAAGAACCCCAGGCGGTTTTTGAGGGCCTTGGGGCAGTGGGGAAGGGGGGAGCTCCGTGAGGGGGCGCATGCGGTCAGGATCGGGCCCCAGAACTCCGTTCTGGACCACGTAGCCGAGGATGGCTAAGCGGGTCGTGCTAAACACGCCTTTCTCCTTGTTGTAGGTGAGGTTTAGGAGAGTGGCGGTGTGAAGAAATTTGGCACGGTTGGCATCGTGGTCCTGCTGGTCATGGCCGCAGATGGAGACGTTGTCTAGGTATGGGAAGGTGGCCCGCAAACCATACCAGTCGACCATTCGGTCCATCTCCCTTTGGAAGACCGAGACCCCGTTAGTGAAGCCGATGGGAACCGTGAGGAAGTGATAGAGGCGACCGTCCGCCTCGAAGGCAGTGTATGGATGGTCCGATTTACGAATGGGGAGCTGGTGGTAGGCGGATTTGAGGTCTACCGTTGAGAAGACCCGGTACTGTGCAATCTGATTGACCATATCAGCATGGGAGGGGGTACGCATTGAGCTGCGTGTATCGATTGATAGTCTGGCTGTAGTCCACGACCATTCTGTGTTTCTCCCCAGTTTTAACGACTACAACTTGGGCTCTCCAGGGGCTGTTGCTGGCCTCGATGATGCCTTCCCGAAGCAGCCGCTGGACCTCGGACCTGATGAAGGTCCTGTCCTGGGTGCTGTACTGTCTGCTCCTGGTGGCGACAGGTTTGCAATCCGCGGTTAGATTTGCGGAGAGGGAAGGCGGATCGACCTTTAGGGTCGCAAGGCCGCACACAGTGAGGGGTGGTAGGGGCCCGCCGAATTTTAGGGTTAGGCTCTGGAGGTTGCACTGGAAGTCCAGGCCTAGTAGTAGGGCAGCACGGGGATTAGGGAGGACGTAGAGGTGGAAGCCGCTGAATTCTATGCCCTGGACCGTAAGTGTGACCTTACAGTACCCCCGGATCGCGATGGAATGGGAGCCGGAGGCCAGGGAGATTCTTTGGTTGGCGGGGTGGACCCCGAGGGAGCAGCGCCTTACCGTATCCGGGTGTATGAAGCTTTCGGTGCTCCCGGAGTCCAGCAGGCAAGAGGTCACGTGGCCGTTGATTTTCACGCTGGTCGATGCGGGGGCCAGGTTGTGCGGATGAGACTGATCGATTGTCACTGAGGCGAGTCGTGGTCGGTCGTCGCTGACGTCGGATGATGTGGAGCCTGGGGGGCCCGGGTCCTGAAATGCTGTCGGTGTCCATGTGCCATGGGGAAGACAAGATGGCGGCGTCGGAAAATCTTGGCAGGGAAAAAATGGCGGCGCCCATGGGCCGCACATTGCGGGGGTTGGACAAGATGGCGGTGGGCGTGGGCCGCACGTGGTCTATGGGGGGGGGAGGGGGATGGCGGTGCCCACTGGCCGCGCGTGGTTTGGGTAGGTGAAGATGGCGATGCCCATTGTGCGTAGACTAGCGGGGGTGGGGGCGACAGCGGCGACTGCACGGGCCTGGCATACCGCGGCGAAGTACCCCTTCTTGCCGCAAGCTTTACAAAGGGCAGCGCGGGCTGGGCAGCGTTGGCGAGGGTTTCTGCTGGCCGCAAAAATAGCATCGGGGGCCCCCGGGGTGCGATGGCTGGCGTGCGGCGCAGGTGTATTGGCTGGGTAATGCCTCCGCTGGGGCCGCCGTCTGTGGGGTCCACGATGCGTAGGAGGGGTGGGCTGCGCGGCTGGGGTGTAGGCCTGAATGTTGCGGGAGGCAACTGTCATGGAGAGCGCTAGCTTCTGTGTCTCAGCTGGATCGAGCGTGGCCCCCTCTAACAGTCTTTGGCGTATGATGTCCGGCCCAATCTCCGTAATGAACGTGTCCCTCATAAGGAGGTTTGAATGTTCAGTGGCTGTAACGGCCTGACAGTCACAGTCCTGGACGAGTGGGATTAGGGCCGGCCAGAAGTCTTCGATGGACTCACCAGGGAGTTGAGAGCGAGTGGCGAGTACGTGCCTGGCGAAGAGCATGTTCATCTTCTGTGCGTAGTTTTCTTTGAGAAGCGTCATGGCTTCGGCGTAGGTGGGCACGTCCTGGATCAGCGAGAAAACATTGGAGCTCAACCTTGAGTACAGGATCCGTATCTTCTGAGCCTCCGAGATAGCACTGGGCGCCGAGTTGATAGAGGCCTCGAAAGAAGCTAGCCAGTGATTAAAGTCCTTTTTGGCGTCGCTTGATTGTGGATCCAGTTGCAGGTGATCCGGTTTGAATCGGAGGTCCATTTTTAGAAAATCTTAAGAGCAATCGATGCACGATCAATTGAACAAAGAGTTGGGTACAGCTGAGGCTTTATTGCAGTAAGATGTGTGGCCTCCCACAACAGCTGGCAAAATGGCTGCTGCATGGAGGACACACATTATTTATACTCCGCCTACTGGGCGGAGCCTGCAGGCAGGGACTACCGGCGAAGCTGTAGTACAGGTCCTACCATACATCACCTAATACAGGTGTAACAGTGTTTTACCACAGGGCCTCCTTTTTGTTTCTCTGGTTTTCTACCTGTTACTTCTTTCAGTTTAAAAGCAAGAACTGGGATGCAATGCTACAGACTCAAGACAGCCTCTGGTGCGTCAGCAATTGGGCAGTTCTCCTGTTACCTAGGTAGTAACCATTTGCACATTGTTCAATCCGTAGGGCATAACGACTAGCCTGATCCTGATACTGGCGCAAAGGGCACATTCCAGCCAAGATCAATGGGTAGTGATCATTGCTGAGAACTCTGGCTTCATCCTCACTTTTATATTGTGTCGTGGCATGTGGGCGTCGCCATTGGCGGCACGGCAATGCAGCAGTTAGCACTGCTGCCTCACGCCGCCGAGGAAGCGGTTCGATCCCGGCCCGGGTCAATGTCCGTGTGCAGTTTGCACATTTCTCCTGTGTCTGCGTGGGTCTCATCCCCACAACCCAAAGATGTGCAGGGAAGGTGGATTGGCCACGCTAAATTGCACCTAATTGGAAAACAATTATTGGGTACTCTAAACTTAGGGGGCGGCACGGTGGTTAGCACTGTTGCTTCACAAGACCTGGATTCGATTCCCGGCTTGGGTCGCCGAGTGTGCGGAGTTTGCACGTTCTCCCCGTGTCTGCGTGGGTTTCCTCCGGGGGCTCCGGTTTCCCCCCACAGTCCAAAGATGTGTAGGTTAGGCAGATTGGCCATGATAAATTGCCCTTAGTGTCCAAAAAGGTCAGCTGGGGTTACTGGGTTATGGGAATAGGGTGGAAGTGTGGGCTTAAGTAGGGTGCTCTTTCCAAGGGCCGGTGCAGACTCGATGGGCCGAATGGCCTCCTTCTGCACTGTAAATTCTATGATTTGTTGCCCATTCCTAATTGCCCTTGAGCTGAGTGGCTTCCTCAGCCATTTCAGATCAGAGGGCAGTGAAGAGACAGCCACATTGCTGTGGGTCTGCAGTCACACGGAGGCCAGACCAGGCCAGGATGGCAGATTTCCTTCCCTGATGGGTTTTTAACAACAATCGACAAGGGCTTCATGGCCACCATTACTGAGACTCATTTTGCATTCCAGGTTTATTAATTGAATTTAATTCCACCAGCTGCCGTGGTGAGATTTGTACCCATGCGGCCAGAACATTAGACTGGGCCTCTGATTTACTAATCCTGTGCCAGTACCACTGATGCCAGCACCACCACCACCCTCGAGCCCAGTACTAGTCTAAGGAAGTCCTTGGGAGTCCATGGGAACTGAACATAGAACATAGAAAATACAGAACAGGCCCTTCGGCCCACAGTGTTGTGGCAAACATTTGTCCTTGATTAAGAACTAATTAATCTACACCCCATCATTCTACCGTAATCCATGTACCTATCCAATAGCCGCTTGAAGGTCCCTAATGTTTCCGACTCAACTACTACCACAGGCAGTGCATTCCATGCCCCCACTACTCTCTGGATAAAGAACCTACCTCTGACATCCCCCCCTATATCTTCCACCATTCACCTTAAATTTATGTCCCCTTGTAATGGTTTGTTCCACCCGGGGAAAAAGTCTCTGACTGTCTACTCTATCTATTCCCCTGATCATCTTATAAACCTCTTATCAAGTCGCCCCTCATCCTTTTCCGTTCCAATGAGAAAAAACCTAGCACCCTCAACCTTTCCTCGTAAGACCTACTCTCCATTCCAGGCAACATCCTGGTAAATCTCCTTTGCACCTTTTCCAAAGCTTCCACATCCTTCCTAAAATGAGGCGACCAGAACTGCGCACAGTACTCCAAATGTGGCCTTACCAAGGTTTTGTACAGCTGCATCATCACCTCACGGCTCTTAAATTCAACCCCTGAGGCAAGGGTTGGCTCCTTTGGGATTGTCCAAAAAAAAAAGAAAGACTTGCATTTATATAGCGTTTCCCCAACCATTCAACATCTCAAAGCTCCATATAACCAACGCAGAACCTTCTCTAGCATAATCACTATTGTAATGTAGAAAACCCAGCAGCCATTTTGCGCACACCAAAGACATCCTAACAGCAGAGGCCAAAGCACCAGGTTTTTTGTGATGTTGATTGAGCGATAAATATAGACCAGGACACGAAGGAGAACTCACCTGGTCTTCTTTGAAATAGTAGCGTGGGATCTTTTACATCCACCTGAGGTGCAGGATGGGGCCTCGGTATAACATCCCATTTGAAAGGGAGAACCTCCAACAGTGCAGCACTCCCAGGTACTGCGCAGGAACATCAGCCTTGAGGTTTGCACTCAAATCCTGGAGTGGAACTTGAAGTGAGAGTGCCACCAACTGAGCCACGGTTGACATTTAATTGAAACGCATTCTTAGCCAGATATTTGAGAGCGCGCACTCCAGTTGCCGTCTTGCTGTCATTAGTCTAAAGGATTCCTTTGAGCAGGTGAGCTCTCATTTTGCTCCCTCCCCAGGGTTCTCCACAACTTGTTTGTTTATTTCTCCTCTCTAATTTGCTCCACTACTAGAGCTACTGACATTGGTCAGAGTGTGATGTTGCAACTGCCTGCCTTCCGTCACTCCTGTCCGGTGGGTGCATTATGGGTTATCTATAGGTTGCATTATGGGTTATCTATAGGTTGCATTATGGGTTATCTATTGGTTGCAATATGGGTTATCTATAGGTTGCATTATGGGTTATCTATTGGTTGCATTATGGGTTATCTATAGGTTGCATTATGGGTTATCTATTGGTTGCAATATGGGTTATCTATAGGTTGCATTATGGGTTATCTATTGGTTGCAATATGGGTTATCTATTGGTTGCAATATGGGTTATCTATAGGTTGCATTGTGGGTTATCTATTGGTTGCAATATGGGTTATCTATAGGTTGCATTATGGGTTATCTATTGGTTGCAATATGGGTTATCTATTGGTTGCAATATGGGTTATCTATAGGTTGCATTGTGGGTTATCTATTGGTTGCAATATGGGTTATCTATTGGTTGCAATATGGGTTATCTATAGGTTGCATTATGGGTTATCTATTGATTGTAATATGGGTTATCTATAGGTTGCATTATGGGTTATCTATAGGTTGCATTGTGGGCTATCTATAGGTTTCATTATGGGCTATCTGTAGGTTGCAATATGGATTATCTATAGGTTGCAGTATGGGCTATCTATAGGTTTCAATATGGGTTACCTATAGGTTGCAATATGGATTACCTATAGGCTGCAGTATGGGTTATCTATAGGATGTCCTGCGGCAACCCACAAAGGCTTTTCCAACAGTTCCTCCCAAACCCGTGTCCCCTCCACATTGAAAGACAAGGCAGCAGGTACGTGGGAGCACCACCACCTCCAAATCATGCACGGTCTAGACTTGAGCGTCTATCACCAGCCCGTCATCATCATTGGGCCAGAATTATGGGACTCCCTATCTAACAGCCCGGTACTTGGCGAGGTTAACGTCGCATCTTCGGCAGCCGTCGAATCTTCCCACCCATCAGGTGTGACATCACTCCGGTACAAATTATTGCTGCTTTTTAAAAATGGGAGCCAGGTGGCCGTGAGCTCCGAGAGGGAGGAAGGCGAGGTGAACACCGGCGTCTCCATTCAGCACCTGGGAGTCCAAGGGGTCAGAGCCCATTGACCATCTCCGGAGAGGGAGGCAGGAGAGGTGAACACCGGCGTCTCCATTCAGCACCTGGGAGTCCAAGGGGTCAGAGCCCATTGACCATCTCCGGAGAGGGAGGCAGGAGAGGTGAACACCGGCGTCTCCATTCAGCACCTGGGAGTCCAAGGGGTCAGAGTCCATTGACCATCTCCGAGAGGGAGGGAGGAGCACGTCAATGGTATCGGGGGGGGGGGGGGGGGGGGGGGGGGGGGGGGTGACAGAAGGAGGAGGGCAGCAGTCTGGGCATAAGGCTGTGCTCAGGGTGGGGGTCGCAGTTGGTGTGAGTGGTCCTGAAATCTGCTGCCTGTTGTTTAAGTGAGCTTTTAGTGCAAGCATGTGGCAGGGGAGAATGGGTCGAGGGTGGCTGCGGGGGACATGGGCTGGGCAGTGATGACAGTCAGGGAGCTGGGCCTAACCAGCTGGGACCCGAAAGGGAAGGAAAGAGAAGGCCACACCGTGTCCACCCTGGTGAAGAGGGGGCATTCTCAAACCTCTGGACTAACTGTCCAGGAGGCTGATCTTTGAATGATGCAGTGTGAGTGAGAAGGGTGCCTATTGGCTCTATCTATCGCTGAAGCACAAAGCAATTATACCCGCTAACATTCCTGAGTCTCATGTTCGTCAAACTAATTGGCCATCAAAAGTTAACCAAGAGTAATGTCAGCTGCCCACAGTCTCCAAGTTTTTTTTCATAAATTTAGAGTGCCCAATTCATTTTTCCAATTAAGGGGTAATTTAGGGTGGCCAATCCACCTACCTTGCACATAATAATAATAATCGCTTATTGTCACGAGTAGGTTTCAATGAAGTTACTACGAAAAGCCCCTAGTCGCCACATTCTGGCGCCTGTTCAGGTAGGCAGGTACGGGAATTGAACCCGCGCAGCTGGCATTGTTCTGCATTACGAGCCAGCTGTTTAGCCGATTGTGCTAAACCAGCCCCGTGTTTGCGTGGGTTTTGCCCCCACAACATCTTTGGGTTGTGGGGGCGAAAGCCACGCAAACACAGGGAGAATGTGCAAACTCCACATTGACAATGACCCAGGGCCGGGATCAAACCTGGGACCTCAGCGCCGTTAAGACTGCAGTGCTATCCACTGCGCCACCATGCTGCCCTCGAAGTCTCCAAGTTAAGGAATGTGATGAATACTCCGATTTCAGGGCTCAATGCTTGTTTGCAATGGATCAAGAAGAACTGGGCTGGTTTCTGTGCTGGGGCCCCAGGCCTGCCAGTCAGGATCCAGTAACCCCCAAAGCAGACGTCACAGTCCAGTTGACCCTGACCATTGGGGATGAGCGAGCATAGAACCCACCTGTCTCTCTCTCTCTCTCTGATCGCTCGCTCATCCCTCGCTGGATTCTGATCGATATCGGAACTGAGGGACCAGGGGGCCACAGGAGAGGCTCAGGGTCTGGAGGCCGCACTAGACATGCCGTGAAAGTGCTGAAGGAGACCAAAGGTCTACGGGGCTCGTGTCCCTTATGGAGACGTTGGACAACATGTGCCCTCGAAGACTCCGCCTCACGATGCAGACTGTGCAGTACCTGTGCCACCTGCTTGACGCCACGTGGCAGAGGACATCTGCTCCCTAATGCCGTGACTGTCACAGCAGCCCGCTACCTGTATGTGAGGGGGCTTTCTAGCGCTCCGCGGGTGACCTACGTGTGATATCACTGGCATACACCCATAAGTGCATCCATGAGGTTACGGAGACACTTTATTCTCGGGCTCTGGACTACATACATTTTGACTTGGAGCAGGCCCAGTTGGGCTTTGTGACCATAGCTGGTCTGCCACAGGAGCAGAGGGTGACCAACTACATCCATGTCACCCTCTGTGTCCCATGGCCTCTAGCTACTGATATCTTACCACTTTACTGTGGGTAGACTAACAGGAAGCAGCGAGTTAAGGGAGCCTCCCTCAAGTTGGAGAGCAGTAACCACTGGAGTGCAACAGGACTCAGTGCTGAGACCGCAGCTCTTCACAATATGTATTAGTGATTTGGAGGAAGGAACAGTGTGGGCTGTGGCCACTTTTGCAGAGAATACAAAGGTGGAAGGGTAGGCAGGATGTAAGGAGGATAGACATAGTTTACATGGAAATATTGACAGGTTAAGTAATTTTGGAAGAAAGAATGAGAAGACGGATTATTATTTAAATGGAGAAAGGCTGCAGAAAGTTGCAGCACAGGGGGATTGGGGGTCGTTGTTCATGAAACCCAGAAAGCTGACATCTAGGCGCCAAAGGTAATAGGGAAGGCAAATGGAATGCTGGCTTTTATTTCAAGGGGACCGGATGTGGTGAATGTAATATAGATGTATACATGTTAATTCACACTCTTTGTAAGCGCAGTAGCGCTATCCTACCACTAGGGGGAGTAGCGCTGGGAGCACGCAGGAACTTGTACTGGGCTCCACCCTTGGCTCCGCCCACGACTCCTCCCCCTAGTGCAGCTGTATAAATACCCTTGTCCAGAGTCAGCCTGAGTTCACTACGAGTTCATCGACAGGTAACAGGCTGGCTCTGAAGTAAGTCGATTAAAGCCTAGATTCACATCGGAAACACGTGTCTGGTGAATTGATGGATCCATCACCGGAGTATAAAAGTAAAGAGTTTTTGCTGCGACTGTGCAAGGTACTAGTGAGGCCACATTTGGAATATTCTGTACAGTTTTGGTCCCCTTGTTTATGGAAAGATATATTATCGTTGGAGGCAGGACAGAGGAGGTTTACTAGGATGAGCCTGGGCACGAGGGACTGCTATCAGAGGAAATATTAGAGTCATAGATGTTTAGAGAATGGAAACAGGCCCTTCGGCCCAGCGTGTCCATGCCGCCCAGTTTCTATCACGAAGCTAGTCCCACTTGCCTGCATTTGGTCCATATCCCTCTATACCCACCCTGCCCATGTATTAAACAGGTTGGGTCTGGACTCCTTCTGGGTTCTGAAGAATGAGTGGTGATGTGCTTGATACATAAAAGATTCTTATGGAGTTAGATAGGTGAAATGTCTGGAGAATGTTTCTACTCATGGGGGAGTGTAGGACCAGAGGGCATCGTCGCAGAGGAAGGAGGCGCTCATTTAAGACAGAGTGAGGAAGAAATTCTTCTCTTCGTGGTGAACCTTTGGAATTCATTACCACTGGAGGCTGTGGAGCCCGAGTCCTTAAAGATTTTTCAGGCTGAGATCGATAGGTTTTTTATCAGTCGGAGAATTAAAGGTGACGGAGATGAGGCACAAGTGAGTGTTAGATCAGTTGTGATCTTGTTAAATGGTGGAGCAGGCTTGAAGGGCTGAATGGCCTACTCCTGCTCCTATTTCTTATGGTGGAACCAGGGAGTCCCCTTCATAACCCGGAAAGGTTTACAGCTGGTGTGTGACCACCAGATACGCTTCCCTTTTTCCAGGGAGCGTGCACGGCAGCTACATCCTCAGCCAGTTGCAGAGCCCTGGAATCTTTGAGGGACACCCTGGGCTTGTGGGGGACAGGTATATCCCCTCCAGGTCGTGGCTGATCATGTCAGTGGGGCGGCCATAGGCCGCAGCAGGGGCCAAGTATGGTGAAGCCCACAGTGCCACCTGATCTGTCATTGAGCGATGCATCGGCCTGTTAAAGATTCAGTTCCGCTACCTTGGCAGCTCTGGTGGGGTCCTCCAGTACAACCTCCAGAGGGTCTCCTGCACTGTTGTGGTCTGCTGTGCCCTCCACAAGCTGGCTCTGCAGCGGGGCGATGACCTTCCTGAAGACGACCTCGAGGAACGGCACGTGTCATCCGGTGAGGAGGATGCGCAGGAGGGCATCGAGGAAGATCCCACTGAGGATACAGAGGATGGAGGCCAGACGGGGGTGAGAGTGCACATGGGCAGGAGGGCTGGAGGTACCCTAATTATCTCTCTGTCCCAACAGCGTGACCCCCTCTGCGACCAGGGGATGAAGGTGGCTGAGAAACCGAACATCAGGGTTCCGGAGCAGGGCAGTCCTTGAGTGCCTGCTGCCCGGTCCATGCAGGATGGTGATGATGACTCGCAGTGAGGAATAGTCTGTGATGCCCCTCAGCTACTGTTTATGTCTGAGTCCAGTCTGTCTGCTGTCAGCATGCTGACTCCCCGGCTAATATCTGAGTGAGGTTCTGCCCTACATTCCTTTGGCCCTTTGCCCTCGAGGGGGATTAGGGGCGAGGGTCTAGAGTTCACTGAATCAAGCCTGAGTCTTATCACTACAATTGAAACATTCACCCTGAGAGTGCCTAACTGCCTGGCGGGTATGGACACCCAGTGAGAACCCCTGAGTCCCAATGGGGAGAAGTGCAATGCCACTGAGAGGACGGTTCAGAGTTTGAGGCATTAAGGTGGTGATGAACAATAATATTTAATTCAGTGACATTTCCAAATTTAGCAAGTGGCAATGTCCTTCAAACCTCCTGTGCCTACCTTCACCTGTGCCCACACTTCCTTAGACTTGTGTACCCTCCCACTGTATCTATGTGCACTCCCAGGATGCACATCAGAGGTGGAGGCGAACTGTTGTCGTGCGTCCTCTGGAAGGCCGGGACACAAATTCGGGTGCGACTGGTGTTGTCACATCTCTGTTCTGGGCCGGTCTCAGGAAGCAGGGAGTCAGATTGGCTGGTCACTCCCGGGTCTCCGAGATGGAAAATCCTGGGCTGTGCTCCAGTGGATCGTCCTCCCTCCGGGTGCACTGGACCTCTGGGTTACTCCATGGGACGGAGGGGCAGCTGGAGTGAGCTCCAAAAGCCTCAACGTCATCTGGCCATTCCAGGCAGATTGCCATTGTCTGAACCATGCCTTCTCAAGGCCTTGTCTTCTCAACCTTGCCCCTCACCTGAGGTGTGGTGATCCTCAGGTTATATCACCACCAGTCCGCTCTCCCTCTCAAAGGGTAAAGCAGCCTGTGGTCATCTGGGACGGTGGCCACTTTACCTTTACTGTTACAGTTGAAGCCCTCAGCTATGGTTTTTGAGGACTGAGCCATGCCGAGCCTTGGCAGGCGACGGGTCCAGGCGGGATCCCTGGTCATGCACTCAGAGCCTGCGCGGACCAGCTGGCGCATGTGTTCGTGGACATCTTTAACCTGTCCCTACTCCACTCCGGGGTCCCCATCTTCTTCAAGAAGACCACCATCATACCAGTGATAAAGAAGAGCCAGGCAACATGCCTCAGTTACTACTGTCCGGTAGCCCTGACTTCAGTCGTAATGAAGTGTTTCGAGAGGTTGGTTATGAAGCGCATCACCTCCATACTCCCAGAACGCCTTGATCCACTGCAATTTGCATACCGCCGCAACAGGTCCACAGCAGATGCCATCTCCCTGGCCCTACGCTCATCCCTAGAGCATCTCCACAACAAGGACTCCTACATCAGACTCCTATTTATTGACTACAGCTCTGCCTTCAACACCATAAATCCAGCCAAGCTCACATCAAAGCTCCAAAACCTGGGACTTAGCTCTTCACTCTGCAACTGGATCCTTGACTTTCTGACCCACAGACCACAATCAGTAAGAATAAACAACAACACCTCCTCCACAATAGTCCTCAATACCCGGGGCCCTGCAAGGCTGGGTACTTAGCCCCCTACTATCCCGACTGCATGGCAAAACTTGGTTCCAACTCCATCTACAAGTTTGCTGACGATACGACCACAGTGGGCCAGATCTCGTACAACGATGAGTAAGAATACAGGAGGGAGATAGAGAACCTAGTGGAGTGGTGCAGCGACAACAATCTCTCCCTCAATGCCAGCAAAACTAAAGAGCTTGTCATCGACTTCAGGAAGCAAAGTACTGTACACACCCCTGTCAGCATCAACGGGGCCGAGGTGGAGATGGTGAGCAGCTTCAAATTCCTAGGGGTGCACATCTCCAAAAATATGTCCTGGTCCACCCACGTCGCTGCTGCCACCAAGAAAGCACATCAGCGCCTATACTTCCTCAGGAAACTAAGGAAATTCGGCATGTCCACTTAACTATGGGCAGCATGGTAGCATAGTGGTTAGCACAATTGCTTCACAGCTCCAGGGTTCCAGGTTCGATTCTCGGCTTGGGTCACTGTCTGTGCGGAGTCTGCACATCCTCCCCGTGTCCGCTTGGGTTTCCTCCGGGTGCTCCGGTTTCCTCCCACAGTCCAAAGATGTGCAGGTTAGGTGGATTGGCCATGATACATTGCCCTTAGTGTCCAAAATTGCCCTTAGTGTTGGGTGGGGTTACAGGGTTATGGGGATAGGGTGGAGGTGTTGACCTTGGGTAGGGTGCTCTTTCCAGGAGCTGGTGCAGACTCGATGGGTCGAATGGCCTCCTTCTGCACTGTAAATTCTATGAACCCTTGCCAACTTTTACAGATGCACCATAAAAAGCATCCTATCTGGCTGCATCTCAGCCTGGTATGGCAACTGCTCGGCCCAAGACTGCAAGAAACTTCAGAGAGCCCAGTCCATCACACGAACCTGCCTCCCATCCATTGACTCCATCTACACCTCCCGCTGCCTGGGGAAAGCGGGCAGCATAATCAAAGACCTCTCCCACCCGGCTTACTCACTCTTCCAACTTTTTCCATCGGGCAGGATATACAGAAGTCTGAGAACACGCAGGAACAGATTCAAAAACAGCTTCTTCCCCGTTGTTACCAAACTCCTAAATGACCCTCTTATGGACTGACCTCATTAACACTACATCCCTGTATGCTTCATCCGATGCCGGTGTTATGTAGTTACATTGTGTACCTTGTGTTGCCCTATTATGGATTTTCTTTTATTTCCTTTTCATAGATCATAGAATTTACAGGGCAGAAGGAGGTCATTCGTCCCATCGAGTCTGCACCGGCCCTTGGAAAGAGCACCCCATTTAAGTCCACACTTCCAACCTATCCCTGTAACCCAGTAACCCCACCTAACCTTTTTGGACACTAAGGGCAATTTAGCAAGGCCAATCCACCTAACCTGCACATCTTTGGATTGTGGGAGGAAACCGGAGCATCCGGAGGAAACCCACACACACACGGAGAACGTGCAGACTTCTCGCAGGCAGTGACCCAAGCCGGGAATCGAACCTGGGACACTGGAACTGTGAAGCAACTGTGCTAACCACTGTGCTACCGCGCTGCCCATGTAATTAATGATCTGTTGAGATGCTTACAGAAAAATACTTTCCACTATACCTCGGTACGCGTGATAATAAACAAAATCCAATCCAATGCTTTTGAGTTCTCCCATCATAGATCTGACCTCTTGCTCCAGGCCTTCCACAGTGGATGCCACCCTTGTAGTGTTGGCCTGGGTGCCACACTTTTTCCTGCCACAGAAGGCTGTGGGCTCCTCCAATCAGTGTTGCAGTTGGAAGTATACCACTGACAACTCCTTCTGATATTCCCGTCTCTACCGTTGCATCTCAAGGAGCTGAGGGACAAACGTGTCCAGAGGCACTGCACCTGGCTAGGGCACAGCTGATTCCTGGGATCTAGCAGACCTCCGACTGTCCGATCCCTGGGATGTGGATGATAGCTGTGACACTTCTTTGGTGTCCTCCTTGGACATCTATTCCAAGGTTGTGTCGAGGGTGGGCAGTGGGGCATTGCTGGCGGATGGGCCAGACTGATTGGGTGATGTCCCAGCAAGGCGATGAAGATGGTATTTGTAGATGGCCTTGTCAAGGGTTTGGAGTACACAGAACTCACATGAGTTTGATCATCTGGATGAATGTGCAGTGGCTCCTCACTTTTCTCTCGCAGACCCACCTCGCTGTCCAGACCCCCTCCTGTTCCCCTGTGAGGAGTCAGGACCCTCAGCTCGGGCATCCCACCACCGCTCCCCCTCTTCGCTCCCTCGCAACGGTTGTGAGCAAGCTCATCCAGCAGAAACACCAATGGGGATGATTTAACCTGGCCCTCTGGTGGGTTAGACATTGATGATACCTGGCATGTGAGGGAACTGTGGGTAAGCAGGGAGGGGTTCTGGAGGAGGGCCAGGGGGCGTAGGAAGCTTGTGGGAGGTCAGGTGCTGGGTGTTGCCTAGGTGGCAGCATGTGGGATCGAGGTGACATTCCGAGGGGTGCCGATGAGTGCAGAGAGGAATCTGGGAGCACTTACCCTGGCAGAACGGAGTAGGTTGTTCAACTTCTTGTGACTCTGCACACCCGTCCTCTCGTGCAGACCGTTGGCACTGACCAGTGCTGCGACCATCTCCCCAGGCGGGATTCGTCACCTTGCTGGAGGGTCTCCTGTCAGCCTGAGGGTATATTGTCCTCCTCTCCTCCAGGTCGCCTCGGTGAATCGAGGCACAGGTTTGCTCACTGCCATCCTCTTGGCTTGCATGACAGCAAGTGCTGTGGAGCCGTTTAAATGCTGCACTTCACTGAAGTGCTCAGGTGGAAGAGTGAGCAAGCCAGGTGGGAGGGGTCTTTGATTATGCTGCCTGCTTTCCCCCGGCAGCAGGAGGTGTAGATGGAGTCAATGGATGGGAGGCAGGTTCGTGTGATGGACCGGGCGGTGTTCACGGACTCTCTGTAGTTTCTCACGGTCCTGGGCTGAGCAGTTGCCATAGCAGGCTGTGATGCAGCCCGATAGGATGCTTTCTATGGTAAAAATTGGTAAGAGTCATGTCGAATTTCCTTAGTTTCCTGAGGAAGTATAGGTGCTGTTGTGCTTCCTTGGTCGTAGCGTCAACGTGGGTGGACCAGCACAGATTGTTGGTGATGTGCACCCCTAGGAATGTGAAGCTGTCAACCATCTCCACCTCAGCACTATTGATGCTGACAGGGGTGTGTACAACACTTTTCCTCCTGAAGTCATTGACCAGCTCTTTAGTTTTGCTGACATTGAGGGAGAGATTGTTGTTATTGCACCACTCTGCTAGGTTCTCTATCTCCCTCCTGTATTCTGACTCATCGTTGTTCGAGATCTGACCCCCTACGGTCGTGTCATCAGCAAACGTGTAGATGGAGGATCTGAGTGCACGACCAGGGGCCCCGTCAGGACCCGTTGCCTCCCGAAGGTTCACTTTCAAGAAGGGTGATCTGACTTTGGAAGCTGTGACGGTAGGTATGGGTGTTTCTGGGTTGCTGGGGCAGTTGACAGCGGGTTGATGTTTTCCTACTCAAACCGAACGTAGAATGCACTGAGTTCATCGGGGAGGGGTGCGCTGCTGCCGGAGATACTGCTCAACTTCGCTTTGTAACCCGTTATGTTGCCAAAACCGACGAGAGTCTGTGACGTCAGTCTGTGACTCTAGCTTAGTCTGATATTGTCTCTTGGCATCCCTGATGACTTTGCGGAGGTCATTCCTGGATTTCTTGTATAGGTCAGCATAAATGTGGTGAGAGTTTCTGCCTCTACCACCGTCTCAGGCCATCAGCCCCAACCACTTTGTGAAAAACAAACCCAATCTTCCCGTTAATCCTCACGTCCAATTACTTTAAATCTCTGCCCCCTGGTTTTTGACCCCTCTGCCAAGGTAAATAAGTCAACCCAGGCTCCTCATAATTTTACACACCTCAGTTAAGTCTCCCCTCAGCCTCCCGTGATCCGAGGAACACAACCCCAGTCTATCCAATCTTTCCTCGTGGCTAAAATCTTCCATTCCTGGCAACACCCTCATAGATCTTCTCTGCACCCTCTCCAATGCAATCCCACCTTTTGTGTAATGTGGTGACCAGAACGGTACACAACACTCCAGATAACCAGTGTTGTATACAGTTCCAGGATTACCTCTCTGATGTTACATTCCATGCCTCCGCTAATATAGGAAAGTATGCCATGTGCCTTCTTAACCACCTTAACAACCTCAGCTTCAAGGATCAGTTGACAAATGCTCCAAGGTCCTTTTGTTCTTCCTCCCGACTCAGTACCCTCCCATTTAATATATCCCAACAACCATCTCACTAAAGTTAAGGTCTGGTCCGGTGTGACTCGGTGCACACTAAATCGAGGAGAGCTTCCTTAAATGTAACTCCTTGTCCTGCTCCCAAGATGGGGCAGCCTTCTCCTTGCATGTCTTCCAGCGGACGCTGTATGATTGAGACAGGGAGTCGGGATTGTTTATTGGAGTTTCCTGATTCACGACGGGGATTCCTGATTTGCTGGGTGTTGGGAGCAGGCAGGGATTGAACATTTGACTGTGGAACGGGCTGGGGGGATTTTACAGGATGAGGAGGGAGTGAGAATCGGTCACCCTGAGCTGAAATTTTCCAGCTGGCAGACTCCAGCAATCACGACCTGGGAGTAGCTTTCCTCAGTTGCTATGGTGACATGAAGAGGAGCACATAAAAATCTCTTTCAGCCCTCTGCATAAGTACCTGCTTTTGGCCGTATCAGTTTTAAACTTAGCGCATGCACAGTTCAACTACTTTATATGTTAGCTCCACAGATTAATTCTATCTGTTGCTTGCAGCATTGTCCGTGTGTCGTTTGTAATAAATTAACACCAGGATGGAAAACCGGCTTCTCATGGCAACGTGCTGTATAATTAATTGAATCTGTCTCTTTCTTTCCCTCGGCCCTGCATTTTCCTGCTTCCCCCCCCCCCCCCCAAGGGGTTTGATCCTGCATTGTATCAGATTCCACTCCTACACCTTGGAATACGAACTCCCCAGGTGATTAAGGGGCGGAGCTCCCTCCCAATTGGAGGTTCCCCCACAGGATACAAACCCCAGCCTGGGAGCAGGACGAGGAAGGGCACTCTCCTGAGGGGGAGTGGAGGGTGAGGGAGTATTGTATTGAGGACCAGTAGAATAAACCTAGTTGCATCTATCTGGCTACATGTGGAACCTTCACACAACAAAGACCCTCTCTTCTGTTCTCTCCCACTGCCCGTACCCAGGGGAGCTGATGCTAACTTGGCTGAAATCAGCTTTTCTTTTCGTTTGGGAACTGATTGTGCTGGTTATATTTAATTGTTCCACTTTGATGTTTGTTACGTTAGAGTCTCCCTTTCCACTGGCAGTCCCCCATTTAACTGTCCTGTCAGAGGGGGGGGGGGGGGGGGGGGGGGGGGGGGCGAAGTGTCCTCTTCTCCCAGAACACCCTTGAGACTTTTTAACACACAAGAATCGAGAAGAATGGACGCACAGTTCTGGCCTCTATTTTAAAAAAAAAGAAAGATGCAGTGGTTGAAGTACAAAAAAGATTTACAAGAATCATCCGTGAACTAAAAGGGTGAAAGCTATCAGGATTCGGCTGGGAATGTTTTCTATGGAAAGGAGAAAACTGAGGTGTGGCCTGATAGAGGTCATTAAAATTATCATATTCATGGAGAAGGTGTTCCCACTTGTGAGGTATCCATGTGTCGGGGCTGGTTTAGCACAGTGGACAATTGGAAACTTATTTATTTTTTAGATGCAGTTTGCAGCCTACACCCATGGGCTTGGTTTCGCTAGTATCTTTAATAATAAAATCAGATTCATCTTGAAAAGGGACACTCAGTGGAGCATGATGCAATATAAAGGGGATGAGGAAAGGGATTTAGTAGTAATCATGTAAAAATAAAATCAATTTCCAATGCTGGCTTGTATTGCGAAACAAGGCCAGCAGCGCAGGTTCAATTCCTGTACCGGCCTCGCCGAACAGGCGCCGGAATGTGGCGACTAGGGGCTTTTCATAGACTATCATAGAATTTACAGTGCAGAAGGAGGCCATTCGGCCCATCGAGTCCGCACTGGCTCTTGGAAAGAGCACCCTACCCGAGGTCAACACCTCCACCCCATCCCCATTACCCAGTAACTCCACCCAACACTAAGGGCAATTTTGGACACTAAGGGCAATTTATCGTGGCCAATCCACCTAACCTGCACATCTTTGGACTGTGGGAGGAAACCGGAGCACCCGGAGGAAACCCACGCAGACACGGGGAGGATGTGCAGACTCCGCACAGACAGTGACCCAAGCCGGAATCGAACCTGGGACCCTGGAGCTGTGAAGCAATTGTGCTATCCACAATGCTACCGTGCTGCCTCCTTTTCACAGGAACTTCATTGAAGCCCACTTGTGACAATAAGTGATTATTATTATTATAACTTGGGGCCATAACTATAAAGTAGTCATTAATAACTCCAGTGAGTAATTCATGAGAAACTCAGAAACTGGTGAAACTGTGGAACCATGACCACATGGAGCGATTGAGGCAGAAAGCACAGATACTTCTTAAAGCCCAAGAGTGACAAAGGAAACATAGAAAATAGGAGCAGGAGGAGGCCATTCTGCCCTTCGAGTCTGCTCAGCCATTCATTATGATTATGATTGATCATCCAACTCAATATAGCCTTCCCCGCCCTCCACGCCAATCCTTTGGTTCCCTTTTCCCCAAGTGCAATCATAGAAACCCTACTGAGCAGAAGGAGGCCATTCAGCCCATCGTTCTGCACCGATTCCCTGAACAGCACCCTACCCAAGCTCCCATCCTATCCCTGCAACTCCATCCAACCTGACCATCCCTAGACACTGAGGGGAAATTTAGCATGGACAGTCCTCCTAACTTGCCCATCTTTGGATATATCTAACTGCTTCTTGAAAACATACAATGTTTTGGCCTCAAATGCTTTTTGAGGTAGGGAATTTCACAGACTCATCATTCTCTGGGTAAAGAAATTTCTCCTCACGTCTGTCCTAAATGGTCTACCCCGTATCCTCAGACTGTGACCCCTGGTTCTGGACACCCCCACCATTGGGAACATCCTTCCTGCAGCTACCTGTTAGAAGGGAACAGAAGGATATGTTGACAGGATGAGATGAGGTAAGGTGGAAGGAGCTTAAACGCTGGCCAAGATGTGTTGGGCTCAATGACCTGCTCGCTGTGCTGTAAAATTCAGTGTAATTCAGTTCCATGCTGGTCAACACGGGCAACACGGTAATGGGCAATGCGGTAGCACAGTGGTTAGCACAGCTGCTTCACAGCTTCAGGGACTCAGGTTCAATTCCCGGCTTGGGTCACTGTCTGTGTGGAGTCTGCATGTTTTCCCCGTGTCTGCGTGGGTTTCCTCCGGGTGCTCCGGTTTCCTCTCACAGCCCAAAGATGTGCTGGGTAGGTGGATTGGCCATGACAAATTACCCTTAGTGTTCAAAACGTTTGGGTGGGGTTACTGGGTTATGGGAAGGGTGGTGTGGGCTTGGGTAGGGTGCTCTTTCCAAGTGCCGGTACAGACTCGATGGGCTGAATGGCCTCCTTCTGCACTGTAAATCTTTTTTAAAATGCGACCCCAGGCGGAACTGTGGGCGATCTGATTGGGTTAGGAGGGTGGAGGCAAAAGTATTTTCAATCGTTCAGCTGGAGGATGGAGCTTTAGACAAGGTACAGTCTGGCGCCATTAATGGCCCATTTTCACCCTTTTGCGGTGCCTGGGGTAACTGTGGTAGGAAGTCTGTTCGGATCTACAATTAAAAATTAAATTGACGAACATCTGGAGGAGGGAAAAGCCATTAGAAGCACTCAACATAGGTTTCGGAAAGGAAGATCATGATTGCCAAACCTTGATCGAGCCCTTTGTAGGAGGTGACGTTAATACTGCGGGAGCGTAATGCTCTGGGGACATGGTCTTATAGAAAGCTTTTGACAAGATACCACACAAGACAATTGGCGATGATTAAACATTAGGAAATTAGTGGAAGGACAAAAATTTTTCGATTTGGCTCTGGTTCCAAGGGAGCAAAAATTAAGGGCGGTTTCCCAGGGTAGTGGGGATCAGTAAAGTAAAGAGGGAGGGCCGCCTAACTTTGCAGTCAGTAACAAAATAAGCGACACACGATTACACAAAGCTTTAAGATAGACTGGGGGAGAAAATGTGAGTAAGATGCAATGCAGCCCCATTGAGTGAGGGTGAGAGAAACAAAGTGAATGGAATACTGGGTTTAAGGCATGAGGTGCAGAATATAAAAGTTGAGACGTAATTGTGGACCCATATCCAACCAGAATATATTGGAAAACCGAGGGCGGTTTCGGCCCATAGGAAGGATGGATGGATGTGAAAACATAGTAAACATAGAAAATTAGGAAAAGGACATTCAGCATGATCACAGCTGATCCTCTATCGCAACTCCATACTCCAGCGCTCTCCCCATGCCCCTTGACAGCCTTACGAGTCTCGAAATCGACCCTGAGATGCTGCCTGGCCTGATGAAATCCGTAAATGAAAATAAAATTAAAATTGGATTTGTTATCATTCAAATAGAGGAGAATAAGGCCTCCTCCAAGATAGTCCTCAATACTGGGTCCCCGCGAGGCTCCGTACCTTTAAAAAAAAATTATTCTCCTTTTTCACATTTTCTCCCAAATATGCACCCAACAATAAACAATAATCAGTAATGAATGTATTGTCAATCCCCGCCTCAATAACAGCGACCCCACCCTTCCACCAAACCCCAGACATTGGCCCGCATGTTAACATAAACAAATGACTTAGCGGGATCAGGAATCACCCATAGTCACCATTAACACATACAGTCCCGTCCCCCAACCCTACCAACCCCCAACCCCCCCCGATGTGATCCAATTCTCGAAAGTGCATAATGAATAACGCCCATGAATTATAGAATACCGCCATCCTTCCCCTCAGTTCAAATTTGACCTTTTCAAGCGTCAAGAATTCTAGCGGGTCCCCCCGCCACGCTAGGGCACGGGTGGTTCTTCCGACACTCCCAAATATTGCCACCTCTGGGCTCGGAGTCACCCTCCCTTCCAGGACCTCTGACATGACACCTGGGAATCCCTGCCAAAATCCCCTCAGCTTCGGACATGCCCAAAACATATGTACATGGTTCGCAGGACTTCCCCTGCACCTCCCACACCTGTCCTCCACCTCCTCAAAAACCTACTCATCCCTGGCATAGTTATATGAGCCCTGTGGACCAGCTTGAACTAGATCAGGCTAAGCCTGGCACATGACGAGGTTGCATTGATTCTTTTCAGGGCCTTCTCCCATAGCCCAACTTCCAACTCCCCCCCCAACCCCCCCAACGCAATCATCTTCCCACTTCCTCGTCACCTCCCCAACCCCTATTTTTGACATCACCTTATCCTGTCGTCCCCTTAGTGCAGGGGTGTCAAACTCAAATACACCGTGCGCCAAAATTTAAAAATCGGGACAAGTCGAGGGCCGGACTGGTTCAATGTTTTTTTGCAAAACTTATTGAAATGAACTTATTGAACCTGGAACTAATAAAGCTTAGGTTATTGCCTATAAAAACAACATTAAATATTAAATAAATAAAAAAATTAGTTGCATTTATTTCTTATTGCTTTATCTGGAGCTTTTCCAGAGTAATTTCTAATGAAAACATTTTTCCACAGGCCAACACTTTGTGATTCACACTATACCTGAATAAACTCGGCATCAGCCATATCATACACCATAGGCGCTTCAATTGCTGGGGCCAGCTTTAATAGTAATTAGATATTATTAGGGCAGCACGGTGGCCTAGTGGTTAGCACAACCGCCTCACGGCGCTGAGGTCCCAGGTTCGATCCCGGCTCTGGGTCACTGTCCGTGTGGAGTTTGCACGTTCTCCCCGTGTCTGCGTGGGTTTCCCCCCACAACCCAAAAATGTGCAGAGTAGGTGGATTGGCCACGCTAAATTGCCCCTTAATTGGAAAAAATAATTGGCTAATCTAAATTTAAAAAAAAAAGTAATTAGATATTATCTCGCGGGCCAAAGATAATTCCACCGCGGGCCAAATCCGGCCCGCGGGCCTTGAGTTTGACATATATGCCTTAGTGGGAGGCGAGGGAAGCTTGGAACCTGCCTCAGGACAAAGTCCCGTACCTGCGGGTACCGAAATCCGTTTCCACCCGGTAACTCAAACTCCTCCTCTAGCTCCTCCAGGCTCAGGAAACCCTCCTCAATGAAGAGAACCCCAAATCTCTCTATTCTTGCCCGCTGCCACCTCCTGAAGCCCTCATCCAGCCCCCCCTGGAGCGAACCGGTGATTGTCATAGATCGGTGACCACACCGACACCCCCTCCAGTCCCATGTGCTGCCTCCATTGCCCCAACACCCTCAGGGCTGCCGATACCACTGGGCTTGTGGAGTACCGAGCCGGCGGGAACAGCAGAGGTGCCGTTAACAGAGCCTCTAGACTCGTGCCCTTACAAGATGCCGTCTCTACCCGCTCCCACACTGACCCCTCCCCCATTACCCACTTCCTAACCATCGAAATAATAGCCGCCCAGTAGTAATTAATAAAGTTCGGAAGTGCCAAGCCTCCCTCCCCTGACCTTCTTCATTCTCGGGGCTTCCCCAGCCTATATAAAACCCGAGATCGGTGCGTTGAGGCTGTTTACTGAACCCCCTACTATACTCCCTGTACACACACGACTGCACGGCAACATGTGGGTCCAACTCCCATCTACAAGTTTGCTGATGACACAACTGTAGTGGGCCGGATCTCGTACATCGATGAGTCAGAATACAGGAGAGAGATAGAGAACCTAGTGGAATGGTACATCTCTCCCTCAATGTCAGCAAACCTAAAGAGCTGGTCATTGACTTCAGGAAGCAAAGTATCGTGCACACCCCTGCCTGCATAAATGGTGCCGAGGTGGAGATGGTTGACAGCTTCAAATTTCCTGGTGTGCACATCACCAACAATCTGTCCTGGTCCACCCACGTTGATGCTACGAACAAGAAAGCACAACAGCGCTTATACTTCCTCAGGAAACTAAGGAAATTCGGCATGTCCACATTAACGCTTACTAACTTTTACAGATGCACCATAGAAAGCATCCTATCGGGCTGCATCATCAGCCTGGTATGGCAACTGCTCGGCCCAAGAACGCAAGAAACTACAGAGAGTCGTGAACACAGCCCAGTCCATCACACGAACCTGCCTCCCATCCATTGACTCCGTCTACACCTCCCACTGCCGTGGGAAAGAGGGAAACATAATCAAAGACCCCTCCCACCCGGCTTATTCACTCTTCCAACTTCTTCCATCGGGCAGGAGATTGGAAAGTCTGAGAACATGCACTAGCAGATTCAAAAACATCTTCTTCCCCGCTGTTACCAGACTCCTAAATGACCTTCTTATGGACTGAACTGATCTCTTCACACATCTTCTCTACTGAATAGTACTGTACACCATATGCTAATCTGCTGCCTGTGCCTATGTATTTACATTGTGTATTTATGTTATGTCCCAGGGTTGTTTTTCATGTACGGAACGATCTGTTTGGACTGTACACAGAACACTCCTTTTCACTGTACCTCGGTGACAATAAGCGATTATTATTATTATTACACATGACAATAAATCAATCAGGTTTAATAGAGATGCTTAAAATTATGCAGGGATTGAAGTGTTTTTCTTCTTTGACTCCAGTGGTTGAGGAGCCTAGAGACTTAACAGACAGGGTTAAATATAAGACGTTTAGGACCGAGACTAGCAATTTGTCTCATTGCTGTGAGAATGTAGGGTATACTGTGGAAATCAGTGACTGGTACAGAGACCATCTCAACATTTCAGATTAGTTTGGACAGGCGGTTGGAGGAGGCTTGAGAACAAGGTTCTGTTGTGGGATTAGGTTGTTGCTTGGGTCCGAAATATATGTTCCATTCAATTAGAATTTGCCAGTTGGGTCTGTGAATCTTTCCCCTGCATGTGAGGATGTGCCCAAACTACACTTGACTGCAGGCCTTCATCTCAAGTCTGAAGCCCTGTGTGAGGCGCAACATAGGCCGCAATCTGTATGGTATCACACTGCATTATGGGACAGGATGTCCCTGCAGGCTTGAAGACCCCGCCGGCTGGCTCACGTGAGGGCCCGAAGCCCATGGAGTGAGAGAAACAGTCATTTATCGGTGATTTTCTCCGGATCAGGCAATCAACCATCAAGAGGCCAGGCTCATCGCCCAATTAAGGATGGTGGGCGGGCTCTCAAAGATGGAAGGGCCATTGGCTTGAAAGAAGCAGTAGGATTCCATGGCACGTAAGTGAGGGAGAGGGTACTTCAAAATGGAGGCACCCACTCTCCAACTTTTTAAAAATCTTTTAAAAATGCTTTTGTAGCCAGGGCCATTTCTCATTGTTCATTTTATTATTATGTGGGCAGCACAGTAGCACAGTGGGCAGCACGGTAGCACAAGTGGATAGCATTGTGGCTTCACAGCGCCAGGGTCCCAGGTTCGATTCCCCGCTGGGTCACGTTCTGAGTCTGCACGTTCTCCCCGTGTCTGCATGGGTTTCCTCCGGGTGCTCCGGTTTCCTCCCACAGTCCATAGACGTGCAGGTTAGATGTGTTGGCCATGATAAATTGCCCTTAGTGATCAAAAAAGGTTAGATGGGGTAATTGGGTTACGGGGATCGGGTGGAAGTGAGGGCTTAAGTGGGTCGGTGCAGACTCGATGGGGCGAATGGCCTCCCTCTGCACTGTATGTTCTATGTTCTATTATCATTCCTTTGTTCCTATTTTGTGGGGTGGGGAAGAGTCGCCCCCGCCCCCTGCCGCCACCAACAGGGCAGCCTGTGACCGCAGCAGAACCCAGGCAAGTAGGGCCTGTATGTCTGCCCATCTCCACTCGCCTGGTCTGGCACTGAGAGGCCACCTGCCTGTGGACACCTGGAGGCCAAGTGGGGAGACCTGGTCAGCCTGGGGACAATAGGCCCGAGTAGCCCTTTAAATGTGGTACCGGAACCGGGAATCTGGCGTGGGAGGGTGTGACACAGAATTCCGTGCCCGTGTGCCCGCCCACCACCATTCCCCCTGCCCGCACGAGCCTTAAAATTCAACCCAAGGAGCCTGCGAATGGCCCTCAAGCAACCAGCCATGATTGGGATTGTGGCCAACAGCTTAAAATCAGTGTGACAGACTGCACAAATGTTGCGACCCCCCCCCCCCTTTCATGGCAAATTTAAGTCGGTCCTGCTTCGGACTTGAGGAGATGAGTCTCCTGGAGGCTGGATATTAAGCGGCTGCGAGGCAAGGGGAGACGAGAGACTGCTGCATCCGCAACAAGGGGTCCTCAGCTGGAACATTCCTCTGAATGATGGCGGGTGACGGTTTCTAGCCAGCTGTGCCGTCAGCATCAAAATGAAAACCATTTGCCGTGGGAGACCCATCTCGCTCATTCTGGCAGTATGCCTGGACTGCTGAAAGCACGGCATGTGATGTTTACACAAATTCAATTCTGCTAAATCCTTAAGAACATTTTAATACCTCAGTCGCAAAGAAAAAAGGATAATTAGCAGATTATCTGTCTGTAAATGTGAGAATGGGGTGGAGAAGCCCTGAACCCAATAACAGCTGTAATAAAATTTGAAGTTCAGTAATGGATTCCTCCGAGTGAGTTGGGAAGCTATAATCTAATGAAAAGAGGTTTAATTTACCCTTTAATCTTCTGTAGCGAAGGTCGAGTGGTTTATGAACTTCATCAGAAGCTTGAAATTGCATTACCGTCTAAAGGAATCTTCATGTTATTGGCTGACTCCCGAGATAGCAATACTAGAAAGCTCTCTCCATACATTCTAAATAAATAAATAAAATAAAGAATGTCACAAGTAGGCTTACGTTAACACTGCAATGAAGTTACCGGCGCCTCTTCGGGTACACAGAGGGAGAATTCAGGATGCCCAATTCATCTAACAAGCACGTCTTTCAGGATTTGTGGGAGGTAACCGGTGCTCCCGGAGGAAACCCACGCAGAGATGGGGAGAACGTGCAGACTCAGCTGGTACGGGAATTGAACCCGCGCTGCTGGCCTTGTTCTGCATCACAAACCAGCTGACTTGCCCACTGAGCTGAACCAGCCCCCATTCTGATTATATATCCTGCTCATCTTCCTGGTGGCTAATGGACAAGTGACCTGTTTTACAGAACATGTGCAAGGCCTTAATGTCACAGTAATTTTTAGCTGGCATTAGCATTGTGTCGAACAATCCCTGCAGCTCTCCAATCAGCTGAGATTGGTCGGTAACCCTCGGTGCATGCTGGGAGTAAGATGCAGTGAAGCCGCCATTTCTTCAGGATGGGCGACAGGTCATCAATTTGCCAGCACTGATTCTGCTGAGCAATTTAATACTTCAGTCCTGTCCGAGTGGAGAATTTGGCAGGGCTGCCATGGGGGGAAAGGCCGAGGGGGGGGCGGGGGGGGGGGGGGGGGGGGGGGGGCGGCGGCTGGTGAGCCTTAATCGAATAGCTCTTTCAAAGATCTGGCGCAGGCACAAAGCCCTGAATGGCCTCCGTTCTTTACCTGGCATGAACAGGTAAAGAAGTGAAACCAAACAGGGCGGAAAGGACCGGTCGGAAGGTTCTGGAAGAACGGAATTTGATGGAGATGTTCAGAGCCACCAGGCGACCGGGCAGAGTGGATTGGAAAAAATTGTTGCTGTTGGGCGAAAAGGATGGAGATCCAGGGGACATCCGCGTCATGAGGAAAAGATTTTTCATGCAGCGAGTGGTTAGGATCTGGAATGCGCAGCCTGAGAGTGTGTGTGTGTATGTGGGTGGCTGGGGATTGTGTGGGTGGGGATTGGGGGGGAGGGGGGTGCGTCAGCAGAGTCAATCGAGGCTGTCCGAGAGCATTTTATGATTATCTGGAGAGAGAAACTTGCAGGGCTGAGGGGAAAAGGCTGGGGTGCGGGGTTTGCCGAGTGGCTGATGCAGAGAGCCAGGCATGGGCATGATGGACCAAATAGCCTCATTGTATGCTGTAACCATTCTCTGACTCTGTGAGAGGGAGAGATCGGTGTCGCTTCAAAACCACCCAAGAATTTTGAGGTCATTAGTTTCAGGGAAATGGATTGTGTCTGGCATCAGAAAGGGAGAAGAGGGAAGATGCACTCACATTGTGTACGTGTTCTTCCGAAGGCTGAGCGTATTATGGAATGTGCTGCATTCATGGGAGAAGGTCACTTTGATTATCAGTGGTGATCTCAAAGTAGAAATCTGCCCTCCTTAGACTGAGCAGAACCTGTTGCTGCTTGTCTCATTGCTGGTGCTGGGGGGAAGGCGCAGGGCTTCATTTGGCTTTAACTCACTCTGTGACGGAATTGAGGGCGTGGCCAGTGTAAATGAGCTGTCGTTACAGAGATCTACCCCTTAATAATAATAATAATAATAATAATAACTTATTGCCACAAGTAGGCTTCAATGAAGTTACTGTGAAAAGCCCCTAGTCGCCACATTCCGGCGCCTGTTCGGCATACCGGCATATGTGGTGTGGGTTAATAATGCAGCTGTAGGTTCTGTTCCAGAAGCATTCTCTGCATTTCCAAGCGTCTTTATTCCCCATTGTACAGAGCTAAAAGATAAAAGAATGAATTTCTATTTCTGTGGCGTCTTTCAGAACTGTCCCAAAGCACTTGACAGTCACCAATGTAGTTTTGAAGTACAGCCACTGTTATAAGGTAGGAAACGCAGCAGCCAAATTGTGCACAGTATGATCCCGCAAAGAGTAAAGTGACGGCGGCCAGTTAGCCTAATTTAGTGATAATGGTTGAAAGGTAGATATCGGCCATGACTCTGGGGAGAACGTCTCTACTCTTAAGCAGTAAACCAAGGGCACAATTATGCGAATGGGAAGAGACCCATAATGAGAGCTTTTAGCCGGGTGTTTCCCGACGCTCAAGAGTGCCGACAAACGGCACGCTATTGAATGTGACTCGGTTCCCATTTGGGTCGATGCGAGGCCTCAGTGGGGAACTCCCCCATGAGGCTGCACTTAGCTCTGCAGAAGGATTTTTAAATGGCATCCCGATAGCTCAACTCCTCCCACCTCCCCTGACACAATCCCCAAAGCCCTAACTCACCTGTAAGGGGGTCGTCGGACCCCTCACTCCCCTGCACTGGACACCCCTGGGTCCAAACCCTATTGCAGGAAAAATGCCAGCTTGGCACCATCAAATTGGCACTGTGATGTTGTACGAATTAAGTAATGGCATGATGGGAAAACTGGTCAACTACTTGGTACAATATAAGAAAAGCTGACCTAGTCATTCCAATTTGCCAGACCCCTGTAAGACTGATGAGGTCGACTCCGCATAACTTAAAGCATGAATAAGATCAGAGAAGGTCAAGCTATTCCAAAATGCCTGACCTCTGTAACTTAAGATAAGGTTAACTCATCATGACCCAGGGTTGTATGAGTAAGACAAGATAAGGTCAGGAATTAAGGAGTCACCAACCTTTTAATGTTCTATCAAAGGACAAGATAATGGTATGAGGGATGAGACAAAGAGTCCTAGAAGGTCAGCAGGTCGTGCCTGTTTTATGACTTTGCTTATGTTTACACCTCTGATCGAATTCCTGACTAAGCTGCAGTCACGCAATCTTGATAATGATAATGTATAAATACTGAACTGATTCTCTGTGTAAGCGCGGACTTGAGGAGGAATAAGCAGTGGGTAACAACTGCTCTCTGAACTCAAGTTGCAGCCAATACTGCATGCGGTCTTTTCGTAAATAAAGACTACTTATTTTGTCGAAACTAACTCTGTTGAGTCTTTCTACCACAGTCCAGAATCAGGAAAAATATTGACTTCTACAGCACCCTGCCAATGCCAGGCTGTCACCCAGGTGGTGCTGGCAGTGCCACAGTGGCACCAACAGTGCTATGGTGCCACCCTGCCCAGAGGGCAAGCCATGGGGGCCTCCAATCCCCTTGGTGCCCCCCCCCCCACGAGTGCCATTCCACCTGGTCCCTGTTTGTGGAGATCAGCTCTGAACAGCAGTTGCCCGAGGTCTCCAAGGCAAAGAAGGGGTTTGATCCCAAAGCCTTGGGTAGATCGTGGGGATAGGTATTGGAGTGAGACTAGCTGTCTCGCTCTAATATGCAGATTTGCCATACAGTGATCGCCCACGATGGGCGGGATTCACATCGTGATGTCTTGCGAGATCATCTCGCACCTCGCGGCCTGCCTGGAGTTGTGCGGCCGGGAGATCGCGCCCCAGAGCTGTAAAGGTCACTGATGCTGAATCCAGTCCGCGGTTCAGTTTAATGATGGTCATTCCCGGATTTTAGAAATAACACAATAGCAGCTTCGACGCTGTGCGAGTGAAGACCATCTCTCTCACGGTTGACCGCGCAGTCATCAAATTCTGTGAAGGTTCAGATTTTGAGGATTTTTTCACGATGCACCAAAACGTTTGTGTTTTGGAGACTCAAATGTGCGGAGGTTTAAAATGAGGTGATACGCAGAGTTTTGTCGGCGTGTCGCAAGGTGAGAGCAATCTTTTTGTTTGCATTTTCAGTCAGTTGTCATCACAATCGTGCCGCTGCACAACAGGAGGTGAATAATTGATGTGAGTTTCATTAATTAGAGGGGCGCAGCCTCAGACTCGTGCTTTGTTGGAGATTGAAATAAGCTCCCTCAATGTGTGATGTCAAAATGGATGACAAGATGTTCCAAATTGCAAAAATACCAGCATGTTTTTGTTGCTGATCTTGGCAGCTATTTTATTTTGCAGTTTCTCCGAGGTTGTGTTTCCGAGATCGGGCAACCCTGGCATTTCCTTGCCAGCATTTTCTTTGAATTGCCTGACTACCTGTGAAGGTGGGACAGCTGCAGATGACCCATTTTGAGTTTTGGAGTTATCGCGTCTGACTTCAGATTCAGATGCCCACTCGCATGTAGCTCCCTGGGGGGGGGGGGGTCCACGTCCTTTGACCGAGGGATCGGCCTGCAGATGGGCATCCCCGATGTTCTGAATCCTTCTGGAAAAGTTATTTGGGTGATAGGACTGGCCGAGTCTTTGCGGCCAGGCGGAAGAAGCTAAACGTCGCCGGAGGAATTGTTTCTGTTATGTTTCACTTGTTCAGTACGGTAGTTATTACAGCCTGCTCAAAGCAAAAACAGAGCTTAACAGCAGGCCTTCGAGAAAGCAGATGGACTGCTCATTCCCACATCGCTGTTTGTGGGAGCTTGCTGTGCCCATATTGTCCTGTCATGTTTACTGCATTCCAAAAGCTACGACACTTCAAAGAACATGGTTTTTTCAATAAATGTAGAGTACCCAATTCACTTTTTCCAATTAAGGGGCAATTTAGCATGGCCAATCCACCTAGCCTGCACATCTTTGGGGTGTGGGGGCGAAACCCACGCAAACACGGGGAGAATGTGCAAACTCCACACGGACAGTGACCCAGAGCCGGGATCGAACCTGGGACCTCGGCGCCGTGAGGCTGCAGGGCTAACCCACTGCGCCACCATGCTGCCCCTCAAAGAACATGGTTAACTGACGGAAAGGGTCTTCCTGAGGCCAGGAAAGGTGTGATTATAAATACAGGTCAATACAATAAGTGGGGGGGGGGGGGTTAGGGAGTAAGGCGGATTGGGGGAGTTAGTTTAGTTTAGGCGGGATCGACGTGAAGAGATGGAGGGACTGGGGAATTGTGTGTATGAGCTATGTTGGTGGGGTATGGCTGTTAGTTAGGAGGGGGGTTACGTGCTGAATTATGCCTACATTTGTATTTGTATCTTTCGTTGCTTAAAACCATAAATGCCTTAATAAAATGTTTGTTAAAAAAATAAATAAATAAATACAGGTCAAGTTGTGTCACTGAAGTTGGTTTAATCTCATTTCTTTCCAATCCAGGGTAATAAACATGGAGATGAGTGTTTGGATTTAGTCATTTTTTTTTGTTTACGCTTGTTTTTGTGTTTTAATGAATTTTCCTCACTTTCAGAAGTCGCACAGCTTATGGGAGACAATCTTCCCGTAAGCCTCTAACTCAGCCATTTTGTGTTGGCCATCAAAAATGCCACCGTTGCTACTATGCTACTAAGAATGATGGATGGGCGGCATGGTAGCACAGTGATCAGCACTGTTGCTTCACAGCACTAGGGACCGGGGTTCGATTCCCGGCTTGGGTCACTGTCTGTGTGGAGTCTGCACGTTCTCCCCGTGTCTGCGTGGGTTTCCTCCAGGTGCTCCGGTTTCCTCCCACAAGTCCTGAAAGACGTGCTGTTGGGTGAATTGGACATTCTAAATTCTCCCTCTGTGTACCGGAACAGGCGCCGGAATGTGGCGACTAGGAGCTTTTCACAGTAACTTCATTGCAGTGTTAATATAAACCTACTTGTGACACTAATAAAGATTATTATTCTTGTTTCATCCGGATAAAGGATCTTTCAGTCCCGCCACTGTCAACGGGTTTTCCTCTTGTTCACACCCTCCACCACCTTCTGGTTGGTATGAACGCCTGGAAAACCCCACCCCTCGTCTCAGATCAAAGGGTTGTTGATTAATAACTGCAGAAAGGAGAAATGTCTTCGCCCAGAGCGTTGTGAATCTTTAGAATTCTCTACTGAAGTGAGTTGCAGACGCTTAGACTTCCTTAATATTCAAGGCGGGGGTGGGTAGATTGTTTGGATGCTTAAGGAACTGAGTTTGAAGAAAGGCCATGATCCTGTTGAATGCTGGAGGAGGCTCGAGGGGCCGCAAGGCCGACTCCTGCTCCTGTTTCCTATGTGCTGATCTCAGCCTTGTGACTGCAGCGAGGGAGTGGCCTGGATCTTGCTCTGACCCTCCGCGAGGAGAGCTGCAAAGCCAGGCTCTTCGAATCGCACGTTGGGGGAAGGAAGGTGAATATGGTCCAGAAACGTAATCTACCCCATCCATGAGTGGTGCGTGTATCCATGGCAACCGAAAACTAGCAAAACCTGACACGACCTCAGGAAAGCTGAGCCTCAAAGGCAGCCCTAAATGTAGGTCGAGGAGATGTTTTTAAAAAAAAAAAACAATTTGAGTTCTGCAAAAATAGAATTTTATGTTGGTCGGACCTGAACATTTCTTGCTGAGGGCTTGGGATATATTTACTGTAAGATCGGAGTGGATATTCACACAAACATCCTGTGAAGATTTTGACCGTTGGTAACTCCATTTGAAGCTTTTTCCTGTGTTTCGAAAGCCTTTGCTAATTCTTTAGCACACTGGGCTAAATCGCTGGCTTTTAAAGCAGACCAAGGCAGGCCAGCAGCACGGTTCAATTCCCGTACCAGCCTCCCCGAACAGGCGCCGGAATGTGGCGACTAGGGGATTTTCACAGTAACTTCATTGAAGCCTACTCGTGACAATAAGCGATTTTCATTTCATTTCATTTTTGTAAATTTATTTAAACGAATAGCAGATTGGAATGTGATATACCATCAATTCACAGTGAGACCATATCAACAAGTGAACGAAGGCTTTATTACACAAAGAACTAGCCTGCCAGTGACTTCTATATATGAGCGCCACCCACTGGGCGCAGGACTATATACCGTCCCGTCCGGGGCGGGGCCAGAGGCGGAGCCCACCGAGGTTACAGCTCAATCCTTATAGTTTAAAGGTTACACAAGCACCACATCTCCTGGTGAATACATTTCACCACATTCACCCCCTGTTTAAAAAAAAACACAAAAGTCCGGCGGGGTGATGTGGGTCAAATGTCCAGTCTATCCGGAGGCCGGGTCGTCCTTTTGGACCTCCTCAGCTCTGGCGGTGCGGCGGGCACGGATGTCGTAGATGACGGTGACTCCGAGCGCATGTTGTCCGAGCTTCTGCCCGACGTGTCGGAGAGGATTGCGGGGCCGTGGTCGGCAGGTGGGTGGCGGGTGGCGGCAGTGAAGACGCGGGGGTGGTGTAGGCGCTGGAGGACACAGGAGCCCCAGGGAGGCGAAAGAGACACGATTGGTGGCGGTAGGCGATGCGGGGGGGGGGGGGGGGGCGCGTTGGCAGGGGAACCAGCGGGCGCCAGGTCCCCATAGGGAGATTGTATGTTGCCATCTGTCTGGGTGCGTGACGTAGGCGTAATGGGGGTTTGAGTGCAGCAGCTGAACCCTCTCGACTAGGGGATCGATCTTATGGCTCCTCACATGGCTCCGGAGAAGGATAGGCCCCGGAGTTGTCAGCCAGGATGGAAGTGAGACCCTGGAGATGGACTTCCTGGGGAAGACAAACAAACAGTTGTGAGGGGTCTCGTTCGTGGCTGTGCAGAGGAGCGACCTAATGGAGTGGAGCGCGTTGGAGAGGCCCTCCTGCCAGCGGGGGACCGGGAGACGTCTAGACCGGAGGGCCAGAAGGATGGCCTTTCATACCGTGGCGTTCTCCCTCTCCACCTGCCCGTTGCCCTGCGGGTTGTAGCTGGTAGTCCTGCTCGAGGCGATGCCTTTACCGAGCAGGTACTGACGCAGCTCATCGCTCATGAATGATGTGCCCCAGTCACTGTGGATGTACGCAGGGAAACCGAATAGTATGAAGATGCTGTGCAGGGCCTTTATTACTGTGGCCGCGGTCAGGCCAGGACAACGGACAGCGAAAGGGAAGCGGGTGTTCTCGTCAGTGATGGTCAGGAAGTACAGATTGCGGTGGGTGGACAGGAGTGGACCCTTGAAGTCGATACTGAGGCGCTCAAAGGACCGGGAGGCCTTTACCAGATGGGCCTTGTCTGGCCGAAAGAAGTGCGGTTTGCACTCCGTGCAGACTTGGCAATCCCTGGTCATGGCTCTAACCTCCTCGGTGGAGTAGGGCAGATTGCGGGACTTAATAAAATGGACAAGCCGGGTGACCCCTGGGTGGCAGAGGTTGTTATGGAGAGCCCGCAGTCGGTCCTCCTGCGCAAGTACCGCGGGACAGGGCATCTGAGGGCTTGTTGAGTTCCCCAGGACGATACATAATATTGTAAGTGTAGGTGGAGAGTTTGATCCTCCACCTCAAGATCTTATCATTTTTAATCTTGCCTCGCTGTGGATTGTCAAACATAAAGGCTACCGTGAACCTCCTACCAGCCTCCAATGCCGCACGGCTTCCACTATGGCTTGCGCCTCCTTCTCGACAGAGGAGTGTCGAATCTTGGAAGCATTGAGGGTTCTAGAGAAGAAGGCTACGGGCCTGCCCGCCTGGTTGAGGGTAGCAGCCAGGGCGACGTCTGACACATCGCTCTCTACCTGAAAAGGGACGGAACACAGGCACCACATCTCCTGGTGAATACATTTCACCACAGAATGAAATAAAAGCACTGACGTGCAAACCACGATCGGCTCACAACATTAAACAGACGGTGGCAGGCAGCACGGTGGCGCAGTGGTTAGCACAACTGCCTCACGGCGCAGAGGTCCCAGGTTCGATCCCAGCTCTGGGTCACTGTCCGTGTGGAGTTTGTACGTTCTCCCGTGTTTGCGTGGGTTTCGCCCCCACAACCCAAAGATGTGAAAGGCTAGGTGGATTGGCCAAGTTAAATTGCCCGTTAATTGGGAAAAAAAAGAATTTGGTACTCTAAATTTATTTTTAAAAAGACTGTGGTGCAGAACCCAAGAAACATTGAGAAGTGTTTAGTGGAACTGATCAAAACTAAACACGATAAAATTCACTCACTTTAGTTAAATGTAACCTATTTGAATGCCAGCGTCTAAACTCTAAAGGGAAACAAATCTTTCCGTGTGGGAACATCTCACTCAATCATGACTCCTCCACATATTACATATGTTACATATTACCGCTCCCAACTCCAACCTCCCTTTCCCATCCTATCCCGTCAAGATTTGTTCCCATTTCCCTCAGAACACCACATTCGAACCTCTCCAACCAGCTTTTTGCTCCTGCCACTGTCGCGTAATAAATCGCAATAACCAGAGTCACAACTGATATCCATAGAAACCCTACAGCGCAGAGAGAGGCCATTCA
Source organism: Scyliorhinus canicula (assembly GCF_902713615.1). Classification (NCBI taxonomy): domain Eukaryota; kingdom Metazoa; phylum Chordata; class Chondrichthyes; order Carcharhiniformes; family Scyliorhinidae; genus Scyliorhinus; species Scyliorhinus canicula. The sequence goes on from NC_052146.1 coordinate 18,553,593, forward strand.
GCCCCTCAGGGGTGGCACAGACCTTAGAATCATAGAAATGTTACAGCACAGAAGGAGGCCATTTGGCCTTCCGAACCACCTAGGCCCACTCCCTGCCCGGCCTACCCCACACCCGTAACCCCACACATCGATCAGGGCCAATCCACCCAACTGCACGTCTTTGGACTGTGGGAGGAACCCGGAGCACCCAGAGGAAACCCACGAGAACGTGCAGACTCCACACAGACAGTGACCTGTGGTTGGAATTGAACTGGATCCCTGGTGCTGTGAGGCAGTCGTGCTAACCACTGTACCATCATATACTCTGTGACTGTACCGTGCTTTTCCTCCCTAATCCCCTCCTCTTTGGCCCTTTCAGACCTTCTTCGATGTTGCAGCTTGCAGTCACCCGTCGCAACATCTCCTTTGGCTTTTTGTCAATTTTCTGTCTGATATATGCATTTGTGAAGTGCCCTCGGACACTTTGTGACATCAAAGGTGCTCTATTGATACAAGGCGATTGTTGTATTTTCAGTTGGCAGACTATTTCTCATCAAACATACATTCCCACAGTGTGTCGGACAGTGTGTGTAATCATCGCCCATGATTAGTGACTGCGATTAGCCCAGGCCCAAGATCACACAGTCCCTCCTCAGGACTGACAGGGGCTTTGTTAACGTCCCGCTGCACATCCCAGTGCATATTTTCCAAAAGGAGCGGCCGAACAGTGATTTAGAAGCAGCATGGTGGGGGGTGGGGGGGTGCACTGGATGTACATGTGTATGCATGTACGTTAAAGCTTGAGCTGCAGTCACTGATGGGCTGACTCGTTAGAGTAGGGGGACTTTCAACAGGTGGAAACTCTAGATTTGTAAACAAAAAAGTCTAGAAAATAATGAGGAGCACCGATAAGGTAGATAGTCGACATCTTTTCCCAAAGGTAGAGGAGTCTGGAACTAGAGGGCACAGGTTTAAAGTGAGAGGGGAGAGATTCAAAAGAGACCAGAGGGGAAATTTCTTCACACAGAGGGTGGCGAGTGTCTGGAACGGGCTGCCAGAGGCAGTGGTAGAAGCGGGTATGATTTTGTCCTTTAAAAAGCAGCTAGACAGTGAAATGGGCAGGGTGGGTATAGAGGGATATGGTCCAAATGCAGGCAACTGGGACTAGCTTAGTGATAGAAACTGGACGGCATGGACAAGCTGGGCCGAAGGGCCTCTTTCCATGCTGTAAACATCTATGACTATGAACTGTGTGGCCAAACGCTGGTTCTGTATGAAACATGGATGGTTGAGGCAGCTGTGGGTGTATAAATGTTTCCTTCACCAGCATTGAGCATGTCACCCTTTTCTATTTTAAGCGTATCGTCACACATGCACTTTTTTCCGTTTTGGTGAATGGTTGGACGGGGGTAGGTGGGAGGAGTTGTGGGGCTGAGGGGGGGGGGGGGGGAGAGAGAATGGCGGTGAAAGGATTCCTGAGCTAATTTATCAGCCTGTTGAACCACATTATGAACTCTCCTTCCATGGCCCAACAGGCCCTGGCGTCGGACTCGAACCCAGAGCTTCTGCTCCGGAGGTAGGGACACGACCACTGCGCCCCAAGGCCTCCTCTCACTGGCATCCTTAACCTGAAGCAAATGAATTCGCGGAGCCCAGTTAGGAATGGATTTTGGGAGCACAGAAGGGAGAACATTAACCTATTGTGTCTATGCTGGCTGTTTGACAGCGGTGACCAATTAGTCCCTTTTCCCGGCTCTTTCTCCAGGACTGTTTTTCATTCTCTGAAATGCCAATGCATCCCATTTTGCAGTGAGGAATCACTTCTGAAACCATCTTGAGCTACAAAAGCAGCCACTTCAAATCCCTTTTTTCCTATTGGAGGAAACCTATGACAGAAGTTTACAAACGGAATGGCTGGCTGTGACAGGCTGATATAGTTGTTCACTCGTGAAGCGATTGAAATTGTCTCCTGAATTTAGATGCGGCAATTTATCTTTGCAGCCTCATACACGGAGATATTTATCATTGACGGTGCCCCTGGCCGACTCCTGTCTTCTGTCTCTTCCACTTCATGTGAATTGGTGCAACGTTTTCACAGTACAGAATCTGGCCTTTCGGCCCAACTGCTCCATACTGGTGTCTATCCTCCACATGTCATTGTTCATTTACCCACATCAACATTGCTGTCTATTCCTTGCTCCCTCGTGAGTTTATCTAGCTCCTCCTTAAATGTATCTTTCCCATTTACCTCTTCTGCTCTTGAGTGAGTTCCATGCTCCAAACACTCTCCGGATAAAGACCTTTCTCCTGAATTCCTAATCCGGTTTATTAATATCTTACATCTACGGTCTCTAGTTCTGGTCTCACCGGAAAGTGAAAATATGTGCTCCAAATCTACCTGATCAAACCCTTGTATAAAACTGAACAATTTTATCAGGTCTACAATCCCACTGTCTTCAATCTTCCCAGATATGTACAGTCTCTCAGTTCAAACATCACTCCAGTAATTCCTTTTTGCGCTTTCTCCAAATCCTTGTTATAATATGGAGGTGGGGGGGGGGGGGGGGGGGGGGGGCAGGTCAACTGCTCGCGCTGTCCAATTTGAGTTGCTATCAGGATGGAGTCAAAGAACTTCTTTGCAGGATGGCAAGAGACGGTGAAGATTCTACCTCGAGTCTCATTGCTGTGTTTGCTCTCGATGTCGTCCACCCCCCCCCCCCCCCCCCCCCCCCCCCCCAACCACCACCACCACCACCACCACCACAAGATTGAGGAATGGAAGGGGAGGCAAAAACGTCACGGTTATTTGATTCTCATGACCATTCAGTGCTGTCAACTGTGTAAGTGAGCGTTGGGCAAGAGCAGAATCCGGCTGGAACAGAATGATCTCATTGTCACGTTGCAAATGACTAAACCAGTGCATGTGCCTTCTTCCTCAACCGTGATTTCCCACCTCCAGTTGCTGACAGGGCCCTCAACAGTGTGCGGTCTATCTCCCGCACCACTACCCTCGCCCCCTCCCCTCCCTCCCAGAACAAGAATAGAGTCCCCCTCGTCCTCACATTTTATCCCACCAGCCTCCGTATGCAAAGCATAATCCTCCGCCATTTTCGCCAACTCCAGCGTGATGCCACCACCAAACACATCTTCCCTTCACTCCCTCTGTCAGCATTCCGCAGAGACCGTTCCCTCCGAGATAATCTAGTCCACTCCTCCACCATACCCAGTACCTCTCCCATCACCCATGGCACCTTCCCATGTAATCGCAGAAGGTGTAACACCTGCCCCTTTACCTCTTCCCAGTGAAGCGCAACGCAAACTGGAGGAACAACATCTCATCTTCCGGTTAGGCACGCTACAGCCTTCCGGCCTGAACATCGAATTCAACAACTTCAGATGATCAGCCCCACCTCGACCCATTTGTTTTCATTTCATTTTAACTGTCTTTTACCACTTCTTTATTTCTTAATATACATTTAATCCCCCCCCCCATTTTATGCACCTTTCCTGCACCTTTCTCCTCTTTGCTTCCCCCTTCCCCTCCACCCCACAACTACAGTTCACCCTCTGATGTTAGTTTCCCTGCTGTTTGATCTTTCACATCTTTTGTCCTCTCTGGGGACTGCCATTAACACTCTTTCTCCTTGGTATCTGTGGCCATTAGCACCTGGTTTGCCTGGGTTTCTGTGGCTATGACTCATCTTTCATTCTCACTCCACAGTATAAATATTTCCCACTTTCTCTGTTTGTTAGCTTTGACAAAGGGTCATCGGACTCGAACCGTTAGCTACTTTCTCTCCCTACAGATGCTGCCAGACCTGCTGAGATTTTCCAGCATTTTCTCTTTCATTTCAGATTCCAGCATCTGCAGCTTTTATGTAGCATGTGCCTGGTTGTTGGGTGAGAGGCGCTCTGGTTCATTTGTCCAGTGTTTGGGAGGGGCTTACAGTTCTTGACCAGACAAAATGTCTCCACATTACAGGATTCCTTCTAAAATACGGGGGGAACAGGGCGGCGCGTGGCGCAATGGTTAGCACTGCTGCCTGTGGCGCTGAGGACCCGGGTTCAAATCCTGCCCCTGGGTCACTGTCCGTGTGGAGTTTGCACATTCTCCCCGTGTTTGGGTGGGTTTCACCCCCACAACCCAAAGATGTGAAAGGCTAGGTGGATTGGCCAAGTTAAATTGCCCGTTAATTGGGAAAAAAAAGAATTGGGTACTCTAAATTTATAACAAAAAATAAAGGGGAACACCGTGAGTTCCCTGAGTCACTGAAATTATAGCTTGAACCACAAGTAGGTCAAGATGTTACAGATTCTACGGGGGAAGGCCTAATTTGTACAATAAGAAGTCTTACAACACCAGGTCAAAGTGGCATTGGTTGGAGCACACCTGGAGTACTGTGTACAGTTTTGGTCTCTTTATTTGAGGAGGGATGAGTGCCATTAGAGGCAGTTCAGAGGAGGTTGACTAGATTAATTGGATTGGATTATTGTCACATGTAACCAGCTACAGTGAAAAGATTGATTCCAGAGATGAGGATTTTGTTTTGTGAAGAGAGATTGAGCAGTTTAGGTCTATACTCTCGAGTTCAGAAGAATGAGAGGAGATCTAACCGAGGTATATAAGATGACACAAGGTATTGACAGAACAGATGGAGAGCGGATGCATCCTCCTGTGGGGCATTCTGTAATGAGAGCTCGTAGCATTACGGTAAGGAATAGCAAATTTAAAACGAGTGAGGAGAAATTACTTCTCTCAAAAGGGTTGTGAATCTGTGGAAGACACCACCCCAAGAGCGTGGTGGATCATAGAATAATAGAATTTACAGTGCGGAAGGAGGCCATTCGGCCCTTCGAGTCTGCACCGGCTCTTGGAAAGAGCAGCCCACCTAAGCCCACACCTCCACCCCCGATCCCCGTCACCCCACCTAATCTTTTTGGACACTAAGGGCAATTTATCACGGCCAATCCACCTAACCTGCACGTCTTTAGACTGTGGGAGGAAACCGGAGCACCCGGAGGAAACCCACGCAGGCACGGGGAGAACGTGCAGACTCTGCACAGACAGTGACCCAAGCCGGGAATTGAACCTGGGACCCTGGAGCTGTGAAGCAACTGTGCTAACCACTGTGCTACCGATGCTGGAAACGTTGAGTAAATTTAAGGAGGGGATGGACAGATTTTTACTGAGAAATGGGTTGGAGGGCTATGGAGAACGGGCAGGAAAATGCAGATGAGACCAAGATGAGATCTGCCATCATCGTATTGAATGGCGCAGCGGGCTCGAGAGGCTGAATTGCCTCCTCCTGCTCCTAGATCGTACCTTCTTTATGAATGGCTAGGCTAAGGTGGCCCAGTTGGCCTGCCTCAGCTTTATCTATCTCGCGAGCGGACAATATTTTGCTAAATAATAGACATAATTGCTGACATTTCATTGAATTCAGATGCTTTGCTTTCTCCATTTGTTTCTGATTTGTGAGTGAATGTTGACGGAATGGCCCAGGTTTGCTGAAAGGACAGATGCCATCAGTGATTGGCTGTGTTCCCAGAGCAGTTTGCTTTTACTGAATGGTGCAATGTTATTCTGAACAGATTACACTCAACAACAACTGCTCGCATTTATTTAGTGCTTTTAATGGAGTGAACCGCCCTCAGGGCCATCACAGGAACATTATCAAAGCAAATTTCAGACCAAACGTCTTGAAGGTATCAGGTCAGATGATGAAAGGCTTTGTCAAAGAGGTGATGTGGAGATGCCGGCGTTGGACTGGGGTGAGCACAGTAAGAAGTCTAACAACACCGGGTTAAAGTCCAACAGGTTTGATTCACTAGGTGAATTCACCTGAGGAAGGAGCAGTGCTCCGAAAGCTAGTGTTTGAAACAAACATGTTGGACTTCAACCTGGTGTTGTAAGACTTCTTACTTTGTCAAAGAGATCAGTTCTAAGGAGCATCTTAAAAGGGGAAGAGAGAGATGAGACGGCAAAGTGAATGAGAGGGTAATCCATATGGTGTATAACAAATATTACAAAATAGGAGCAGAAGCAGGCCATTTGGCCCCTCGATCACGCTTGGACCATTTGTGTTCCAAGTGACACTAAAAGCATGTGAGCACCTCAAACCTGTAACATTTTGTGCAGGACGTAATAATAATAATCACTTATTGTCACGAGTAGGCTTCAATGAAGTTACTGTGAAAAGCCCCTTATCACCACATTCCGGCACCTGTTCGGGGAGGCCGGTACGGGAATTGAACCCGCGCTGCCGGCCTTGTTCTGCATTACAAGCCAGCTATTTAGCTCACTGTGCTAAACCAGCACATTCTGGAGTAAATAGCAGCGCCTGTCCTCGGTTCTGAACAATGTGCAGAATGAGGAAAACCATTGACTCTTGAGGCCTCGCAGGGGCAGGATTTCTTTCCCCTGTCGGTTTCTGAACCCTGCCACCAGCCTCAAATGGGGATCGGGAGCGAGGGCTGTGTGGAATAGAGTCACTCGTCGTGGCTTTTCCTGGGGCAGCCAGTCAGTGGCCAGAGAGTTAGCTCGCCGTCCGATTGAGGAAACGGGCGGGCTCTCGAGGTTTGGGGGCTGGCCATATGTGTTCTAGATTGAAAGCAGGGGCAGGATTCCAGGGTTGGTAAGCAATGGAGAGAGTGCTTCCAATCTCTTCCCCCTCTGTAAAGTTTTAATGGAAAAATGACTTTTGTGAGGGCCACGAAGAATCCAGCACGAGTTTTTAGGATACAAAGAAATGACATTTATTTACAAATTAACATATATATACAACAGCAGCAACAACTTCTCTTGCTGCCAACTCCTCTCTGGTTCCAAACTGGCCAGCTCTATTTATGCAGGGAGTCTGCTAATGATTTCTCCGCCCCCCCCCCCCCCCTCCCCTCATTGGGGAAGCTCATACTCCCACAGGATTGTGGGATTGTCATTAGTCCCCAGCCAATGGCAAGCAGGCAGGTTATAACAATGACCTTCGGGGTCTGGCCACCCGTTCCTCTGCCCCCCAGCAGCTCCTGGAGGATGGAAAATTGTAGTCGGCCTTCGCGAATTAGCTGTTAATGAGCTGTCTGGCTTTGCAGTCCTGTCTCCAGGAAAATGGTTGGTCTTGTCCCTGGGGGAGAGGGTGTCTCCCAATGCTGCCCGTTGCCCTCTGTTGATACAATACTGAAAACCGTTTAACACTACCATTTTACTGTGACTGCCCCGAATGTGTCAGTGAGCGTGGCCATTGTGGGTTCGAGCCCCCATTTTGATCAGTGATCCATACTGAGCCATCTGACCGTAGCTAGGCGACGATGAGGATGCTAAAATTGCTGCTGCCGTTCCCAGGTTAAGGAGCCTTTGGCTTTGGCGATTCTTAACTTGGGAACGCCAACAGCAGAATTCTTATCGCTTGTTACCTCCATTACTGCAAGGCCGCTCGATGTAACCTGAATAGAAAAGAGGTGTTTTGCATTTTAGATGTTGTAATGGGGAGATAGTGGAATCAGACTGTGAGGCTCTTACAGAAAAAACTATTGCACTTGTTAAGGATCTAAGCTTTCTGTATAAGTTTTACATTCCAGAGTGATGCCTCAACATAAAGGTTCTTAATATGCCGTGATGATGCCTAATGTTAAAAGCAGCTTCATAATGCATGTGCAACTGCATCGTTAAATTCACGTAGAAATCGTGTTTCAGATGGTGTGAGGTCCCTGCTTCACCCTTCTCTTCCTCCTGACTTTACCATCCCAACGCTCTGGATTAAGTTCCTCTTTTCCTGATATTCAAAATGATCACCATTTTCTTCCATGTTTGTGTCCGCAGGTGAAGCAGATCATGGAGGAAGCGGTTACCAGGAAGTTTGTACATGAGGACAGCAGCCATATCATCTCCTTCTGTGGTAAGTCCTGGGCGGTTTCTCTACATAGATAATACCTGTTTGTGAAGGAATTGGGGAAAGGGAAACTTCTCTTTTAATTCTAGGCCAGCATTTGTTGCCCAGCCCTAGCTGCCCTTGAGGAGGTGGTGGTGAGCCGCCTTCTTGAGGTGCTGCACAGCCCATGTGGCGTCGGTACACCCACAGTGCTGTTAGGCATGGGGGTTACAGGGCGATGGGGCACTATTTGAGCTGGACGCTGTTTCAGGGGCTGGTTTAGCACAGTGGGTCAAATAGCTGGCATGTAATGCAGAACAAGGCCAGCAGCGCGGGTTCAATTCCCGTACCGGCCTCCGCGAACAGGCGCCGGAATGTGGCGACTAGGGGCTTTTCGCAGTAACTTCATTGAAGCCTACTCGTGACAATAAGCGATTATTATTATTATTCCTGTTGTGTCCGTGCAATGAGATCTTGCCTTGCGGACATTTTGGTCAGTAATCAGCAAGATGGACAATTTGGATTTGTTGTAGGCAACCCCGATAGGAGAGTGGCACATACATGGGGGACAAAATTAATTCATTCAATGTTACTTGTACGTCGATGGTGGACATTAACTCGGGATTCACTTGTGCTCCGATAAACAGGAGCAGGCTGGTTGTTGGGTGGCGAGAGACCTGTTTGTAATTTGTATCTCTGTAACTGAATGGTTTTAAAAGTGCAGAAATATTGGGTCCAGTTCTATCCTTCAACGCCAGACTTTCTGAATTTTAACACTCAGGATTCCTTAACGAGAACAGAGTTAAGCCAAGAGCAGAGGAGGCAGTGGTGTAGTGGTATTGTGACTGGACCAATAATCCAGGGATTTGAACAAGGTGGTTGACTCTTAACTACCCCTCAAGGGCATTGAGAAATGGCCAATAAATGCTGGCCTAGCGTCACCCACATCCCACAAAATATTTTTTTTTAAATCTGCCCCCCGACTTCAACAGGGTTGTGGCTTCTCATCTTTGACTGAAAAAAAAGTTTATTTTAAAAAAAAACTCTTTCATGAGATGGGCAGGACCAGCGATTGTTGCTCATTCCCTCATCGCCCTTTGAACCGAGAGGCTTGTTGCAGCATTTCGGAGGGTAGTTAAAGTTCAATCACGCCACTGTGGATCTGGAGTCACAAGTAGGCCAGATCGGGATGGGAGATTTCCATCCCAAAAGGAACATTTAGTGAACCCAGAGGGGTTTTTACAACAATTATTGTCAGTTGTTATGGCCACCGTAATGGAGATTAGCTTTTCAGTTCCGGATTAATGAACTGAATTTGAATTCCTCCGGCTGCCGGTGGTAGGAATTGAACCCGTCTCCCCAGAGCATTAGACCTCCGCCTCTTGGATTACGAGCCTGGTGACATTACCACTTCGCCAAAGTTATTCAGTTTTGAAGGGCCTGTTCGTAGAATTTACAGTGCAGCAGGAGGCCATTTGGCCCATCGAGTCTGCACCGGCCCTTGGAAAGGGCACCCAATCCAAGCCCACATGTCCCGCAACCCAGTAACCCCACCTAACCCTTTTTGGACACGAAGGGACAATTTATCATGGCCAATCCACCTAACCTGCACATCTTTGGACTGTGGGAGGGAACCGGAGCACCCGGAGGAAACTCAGGCATACACAGGAGAGAAAGTGCAAACTCCCCGCAGAGAGTGACCAAGCTGGAATTGAACCTGGCGCTGTGAAGCACCAGTGCTAACCACTGTGCTACCGGGCCGCCCTAATAAAGTGTGTAAGGTTTTTGACACATTCGATCTGTAGAAACTGGACGATGAAGGACTAGATAACCCTATGAAAGCTAGAATTGGCGATTGCGTGGTCATGTTTGGACTAATAAGGAGCAGCCCAAATGAATTCTGAAAGGCTGGTCATGCTTGAGGAATGGAACTCGCTCAGTCAGTTGAGGACCCAGTGTATAGCCAAAGCAGAGGCCATGGATCTGCAGCATTCAGACTATCAAGGAGAGGTTAATGGTGCTGTGCAAGAGTGACTTTGTGAAGATTAATGCGTGCGGACAGATGGAAGACGAAAAGACAGGAAGCGGGGAGTAAATGAATAATTCTCAGCTCGGTAGCAGCTAGCTGTGAAGCATGTTCCAGAGAGCAGTTCCATCTCCAGAGACAGGAATGCTTCGCACTCAGCCTGAGCAGAAATAATGCCAGCTCTTAGTGACAACTTAAAAATAGGGAGCGAGAATGCGCACGGCAGACGGAAGCATTGCAAAAACAGATTAGACACAATGTGAAGTATTGCAAATAAGAGCAACAGAATTGAACTACAAAGCTATGGGTAAGGAAGCGTGGATGGACCTAGGGATACAGACACACTGATCTCGGGATACAGACACACTGATCTCGGGATACAGACACACTGATCCCGGGATACAGACCCACTGATCTCGGGATACAGACACACTGATCTAGGGATACAGACACACTGATCTAGGGATACAGACACACTGATCTAGGGATACAGACACACTGATCTCGGGATACAGACACACTGATCTAGGGATACAGACACACTGATCTCGGGATACAGACACACTGATCTCGGGATACAGACACACTGATCTCGGGATACAGACACACTGATCTAGGGATACAGACACACTGATCTCGGGCTACAGACACACTGATCTCGGGATACAGACACACTGATCTAGGGATACAGACACACTGATCTAGGGATACAGACACTGATCTAGGGATACAGACTCACTGATCTAGGGATACAGACACACTGATCTCGGGATACAGACACACTGATCTAGGGATCCAGACACACTGATCTTGGGATACAGACACACTGATCTCGGGATACAGACACACTGATCTAGGGATACAGACACACTGATCTAGGGATACAGACACACTGATCTCGGGATACAGACCCACTGATCTCGGGATACAGACACACTGATCTCGGGATACAGACACACTGATCTAGGGATAGAGACCCACTGATCTAGGGATACAGACACACTGATCTCGGGATACAGACCCACTGATCTCGGGATACAGACACACTGATCTCGGGATACAGACACACTGATCTAGGGATACAGACACACTGATCTCGGGATACAGACCCACTGATCTCGGGATACAGACACACTGATCTCGGGATACAGACACACTGATCCCGGGATACAGACACACTGATCTAGAGATACAGACACACTGATCTCGGGATACAGACACACTGATCTCGAGATACAGACACACTGATCTCGGGATACAGACACACTGATCTAGGGATACAGACACACTGATCTCGGGATACAGACACACTGATCCTGGGATACAGACCCACTGATCTCGAGATACAGACACACTGATCTAGGGATACAGACCCACTGATCTAGGGATACAGACACACTGATCTCGGGATACAGACACACTGATCTCGGGATACACACACTGATCTCGGGATACAGACACACTGATCTAGGGCTACAGACACACTGATCTAGGGATACAGACACACTGATCTAGGGATACAGACACACTGATCCAGGGATACAGACACACTGATCTAGGGATACAGACACACTGATCTAGGGATGCAGACACACTGATCTCGGGATACAGACACACTGATCTAGGGATACAGACACACTGATCTCGGGATACAGACACACTGATCTAGGGATACAGACACACTGATCCTGGGATACAGACACACTGATCTAGGGATACAGACACACTGATCTAGGGATACAGACACACTGATCTAGGGATACAGACACACTGATCTCGGGATACAGACACACTGATCTAGGGATACAGACACACTGATCTCGGGCTACAGACACACTGATCTCGGGATACAGACACACTGATCTCGGGATACAGACACACTGATCTCGGGATACACACACTGATCTTGGGATACAGACACACTGATCTAGGGATGCAGACACACTGATCTAGGGATGCAGACACACTGATCTAGGGATACAGACACACTGATCTCGGGATACAGACACACTGATCTAGGGATACAGACACACTGATCTAGGGATACAGACACACTGATCTCGGGATACAGACACACTGATCTCGGGATACACACACTGATCTCGGGATGCAGACACACTGATCTAGGGATACAGACACACTGATCTCGGGATACAGACACACTGATCCTGGGATACAGACCCACTGATCTCGGGATACAGACACACTGATCTAGGGATACAGACACACTGATCTCGGGATACAGACACACTGATCTAGGGATACAGACACACTGATCTCGGGATACAGACACACTGATCCTGGGATACAGACCCACTGATCTCGGGATACAGACACACTGATCTAGGGATACAGACACACTGATCTAGGGATACAGACACACTGATCTAGGGATACAGACACACTGATCCCGGGATACAGACACACTGATCTAGGGATACAGACACACTGATCTAGAGATACAGACACACTGATCTCGGGATACAGACACACTGATCTCGGGATACCGACACACTGATCCCGGGATACAGACACACTGATCTAGGGATACAGACACACTGATCTAGGGATACAGACACACTGATCTAGGGATACAGACCCACTGATCTCGGGATACAGACACACTGATCTCGAGATACAGACACACTGATCTCGGGATACAGACACACTGATCTCGAGATACAGACACACTGATCTCGGGATACAGACACACTGATCTAGGGATACAGACACACTGATCTAGGGATACAGACACACTGATCCCGGGATACAGACACACTGATCTAGGGATACCGACACACTGATCTCGGGATACAGACCCACTGATCTCGGGATACAGACACACTGATCTAGGGATACAGACACACTGATCTAGGGATACAGACACACTGATCTAGGGATACAGACCCACTGATCTCGGGATACAGACACACTGATCTCGGGATACAGACACACTGATCTAGTGATACCGACACACTGATCTAGGGCTACAGACACACTGATCTAGGGATACAGACCCACTGATCTAGTGATACCGACACACTGATCTAGTGATACCGACACACTGATCTAGGGCTACAGACACACTGATCTAGAGATACAGACACACTGATCTAGGGCTACAGACACACTGATCTAGAGATACAGACACACTGATCTCGGGATACAGACACACTGATCTAGGGATACAGACACACTGATCTAGAGATACAGACACACTGATCTAGTGATACCGACACACTGATCTAGGGCTACAGACCCACTGATCTCGGGATACAGACACACTGATCTCGGGATACAGACACACTGATCTAGGGATACAGACACACTGATCGAGGGATACAGACACACTGATCTCGGGATGCAGACACACTGATCCCGGGATACAGACACACTGATCTCGGGATACAGACCCACTGATCTCGAGATACAGACACACTGATCTAGGGATACAGACACACTGATCTAGAGATACAGACACACTGATCTAGGGATACAGACCCACTGATCTCGGGATACAGACACACTGATCTAGGGATGCAGACACACTGATCTAGGGATACAGACCCACTGATCGAGGGATACAGACACACTGATCTAGGGATACAGACACACTGATCTAGAGATACAGACACACTGATCTAGGGATACAGACACACTGATCTAGAGATACAGACACACTGATCTAGTGATACCGACACACTGATCTAGGGATACAGACACACTGATCGAGGGATACAGACCCACTGATCTAGGGATACAGACACACTGATCTAGGGATACAGACACACTGATCTCGGGATACAGACACACTGATCTCGGGATACAGACACACTGATCTAGGGATACAGACACACTGATCTAGGGATACAGACACACTGATCTAGGGCTACAGACACACTGATCTAGGGCTACAGACACACTGATCTCGGGATACAGACACACTGATCTAGGGATACAGACACACTGATCTAGGGATACAGACACACTGATCTAGGGATACAGACACACTGATCTAGGGATACAGACACACTGATCTAGGGATACAGACACACTGATCTAGGGCTACAGACACACTGATCTCGGGATACAGACACACTGATCTAGGGCTACAGACACACTGATCTAGGGATACAGACACACTGATCTAGGGATACAGACACACTGATCTAGGGATACAGACACACTGATCTAGGGATACAGACACACTGATCTAGGGATACAGACACACTGATCTAGGGATACAGACACACTGATCTAGGGATACAGACACACTGATCTAGGGATACAGACACACTGATCTAGGGATACTGACACACTGATCTAGGGATACAGACACACTGATCTAGGGATACAGACACACTGATCTAGGGATACAGACACACTGATCCCGGGATACAGACACACTGATCTAGAGATACAGACACACTGATCTCGGGATACAGACACACTGATCTCGGGATACAGACACACTGATCTAGAGATACAGACACACTGATCTCGGGATACAGACACACTGATCTCGGGATACAGACACACTGATCTAGGGCTACAGACACACTGATCTCGGGATACAGACACACTGATCTAGGGATACAGACACACTGATCTAGGGATACAGACACACTGATCTCGGGATACAGACACACTGATCTAGGGCTACAGACACACTGATCTCGGGATACAGACACACTGATCTAGGGATACTGACACACTGATCTAGGGATACAGACACACTGATCTAGGGATACAGACACACTGATCTAGGGATACAGACACACTGATCCCGGGATACAGACACACTGATCTAGAGATACAGACACACTGATCTCGGGATACAGACACACTGATCTCGGGATACAGACACACTGATCTAGAGATACAGACACACTGATCTCGGGATACAGACACACTGATCTCGGGATACAGACACACTGATCTAGGGCTACAGACACACTGATCTCGGGATACAGACACACTGATTTAGGGATACTGACACACTGATCTAGGGATACAGACACACTGATCTAGGGATACAGACACACTGATCTAGGGATACAGACACACTGATCTAGGGATACAGACACACTGATCTAGGGATACAGACACACTGATCTAGGGATACAGACACACTGATCTAGGGATACAGACACACTGATCTAGGGATACTGACACACTGATCTAGGGATACAGACACACTGATCTAGGGCTACAGACACACTGATCTCGGGATACAGACACACTGATCTAGGGATACAGACACACTGATCGAGGGATACAGACACACTGATCTAGGGATACAGACACACTGATCTCGGGATACAGACACACTGATCTAGGGCTACAGACACACTGATCGAGGGATACTGACACACTGATCTAGGGATACAGACACACTGATCTAGGGATACAGACACACTGATCCTGGGATACTGACACACTGATCCCGGGATACAGACACACTGATCTCGGGATACAGACACACTGATCTAGGGCTACAGACACACTGATCTCGGGATACAGACACACTGATCTCGGGATACAGACACACTGATCTAGGGCTACAGACACACTGATCTCGGGATACTGACACACTGATCTAGGGATACAGACACACTGATCTAGGGATACAGACACACTGATCCTGGGATACTGACACACTGATCCCGGGATACAGACACACTGATCTCGGGATACAGACACACTGATCTCGGGATACAGACACACTGATCTCGGGATACAGACACACTGATCTCGGGATACAGACTCACTGATCTCGGGATACAGACACACTGATCTCGGGATACAGACACACTGATCTAGGGATACAGACACACTGATCTCGGGATACACACACTGATCTAGGGCTACAGACACACTGATCTCGGGATACAGACACACTGATCTAGGGATACAGACCCACTGATCTCGGGATACAGACACACTGATCGAGGGATACAGACACACTGATCTAGGGATACAGACACACTGATCTCGAGATACAGACACACTGATCTAGGGATGCAGACACACTGATCTAGGGATACAGACCCACTGATCTCGAGATACAGGCACACTGATCTCGGGATACAGACACACTGATCTCGGGATACAGACACACTGATCTCGAGATACAGGCACACTGATCTAGGGATACAGACACACTGATCCCGGGATACAGACCCACTGATCTCGGGATACAGACCCACTGATCTCGAGATACAGGCACACTGATCTCGGGATACAGACACACTGATCTCGGGATACAGACCCATTGATCTCGGGATACAGACCCACTGATCTCGAGATACAGACACACTGATGTCGGGATACAGACCCACTGATCTCGAGATACAGACACACTGATCTCGGGATACAGACCCACTGATCTCGGGATACAGACCCACTGATCTCGGGATACAGACCCACTGATCTCGAGATACAGACACACTGATGTCGGGATACAGACCCACTGATCTCGAGATACAGGCACACTGATCTCGGGATACAGACCCACTGATCTCGGGATACAGACCCACTGATCTAGGGATACAGACACACTGATCTCGGGATACAGACACACTGATCCTGGGATACAGACCCACTGATCTCGGGATACAGACACACTGATCTAGGGATACAGACACACTGATCTAGGGATACAGACACACTGATCTAGGGATACAGACACACTGATCTAGAGATACAGACACACTGATCTCGGGATACAGACACACTGATCTCGGGATACCGACACACTGATCCCGGGATACAGACACACTGATCTAGGGATACAGACACACTGATCTAGGGATACAGACACACTGATCCCGGGATACAGACACACTGATCTAGGGATACAGACACACTGATCCCGGGATACAGACACACTGATCTAGGGATACCGACACACTGATCTCGGGATACAGACACACTGATCTAGGGATACAGACACACTGATCCCGGGATACAGACACACTGATCTAGGGATACAGACACACTGATCTAGGGATACAGACACACTGATCTCGGGATACAGACACACTGATCTCGGGATACAGACACACTGATCTAGGGATACAGACACACTGATCTAGGGATACAGCCACACTGATCTCGGGATACAGACACACTGATCTAGGGATACAGACACACTGATCTAGGGATACAGACCCACTGATCTCGGGATACAGACACACTGATCTCGGGATACAGACACACTGATCTCGGGATACAGACACACTGATCTAGTGATACAGACACACTGATCTCAGGATACAGACACACTGATCTAGGGATACAGACCCACTGATCTCGGGATACAGACACACTGATCTAGGGATACAGATACACTGATCTCGGGATACAGACACACTGATCTAGGGCTACAGACACACTGATCTAGGGATACAGACCCACTGATCTAGTGATACCGACACACTGATCTAGTGATACAGACACACTGATCTAGGGCTACAGACACACTGATCTAGAGATACAGACACACTGATCTAGTGATACCGACACACTGATCTAGGGCTACAGACACACTGATCTAGAGATACAGACACACTGATCCCGGGATACAGACTCACTGATCTAGAGATACAGACACACTGATCTAGTGATACCGACCCACTGATCGAGGGATACTGACACACTGATCTCGGGATACAGACACACTGATCTAGGGATACAGACCCACTGATCTCGGGATACAGACATACTGATCTAGGGATACAGACCCACTGATCTCGAGATACAGACACACTGATCTCGGGATACAGACACACTGATCTAGGGCTACAGACACACTGATCTCGGGATACAGACACACTGATCTCGGGATACAGACACACTGATCTAGGGATACAGACACACTGATCTAGGGCTACAGACACACTGATCTCGGGATACAGACACACTGATCTCGGGATACAGACCCACTGATCTCGGGATACAGACACACTGATCTAGGGATACTGACACACTGATCTAGGGCTACAGACACACTGATCTCGGGATACAGACCCACTGATCTCGGGTTACAGACACACTGATCTCGGGATACAGACACACTGATCTCGGGATACAGACACACTGATCTCGGGATACAGACACACTGATCTCGGGATACTGACACACTGATCTAGGGCTACAGACACACTGATCTCGGGATACAGACACACTGATCGAGGGATACTGACACACTGATCTAGGGATACTGACACACTGATCTCGGGATACAGACCCACTGATCTAGGGATACTGACACACTGATCTCGGGATACAGACACACTGATCTCGGGATACAGACACACTGATCTCGGGATACAGACACACTGATCTAGGGATACAGACACACTGATCTCGGGATACACACACTGATCTAGGGCTACAGACACACTGATCTCGGGATACAGACACACTGATCTAGGGATACAGACCCACTGATCTCGGGATACAGACACACTGATCGAGGGATACAGACACACTGATCTCGAGATACAGACCCACTGATCTCGAGATACAGACACACTGATCTCGAGATACAGGCACACTGATCTAGGGATACAGACACACTGATCCCGTGATACAGACCCACTGATCTCGGGATACAGACCCACTGATCTCGAGATACAGGCACACTGATCTCGGGATACAGACACACTGATCTCGGGATACAGACCCATTGATCTCGGGATACAGACCCACTGATCTCGAGATACAGAAACACTGATGTCGGGATACAGACCCACTGATCTCGAGATACAGACACACTGATCTCGGGATACAGACCCACTGATCTCGGGATACAGACCCACTGATCTCGGGATACAGACCCACTGATCTCGAGATACAGACACACTGATGTCGGGATACAGACCCACTGATCTCGAGATACAGACACACTGATCTCGGGATACAGACCCACTGATCTCGGGATACAGACCCACTGATCTCGAGATACAGACACACTAATGTAAGGATACAAACTGATTGATGCATTTCAAGGCCAGAACGGTAATGAGGAAAACCTGGAAAGGGTAAATGAAAGACCTTAGGCGGGATTCTCCGGTTGGCAATGGCGAAATCAGGTTCAGTGTCCGGCTGGAGAATACCCATGTCCGAGCAAATCGCCGACGCTGTCGCGATGATTCGCCCCCTCCAAAGCGACGTACTCTAAGCGTACCGGCGACCTCAGGACGTTGCCTGAGGTCCACCCCTGATGCTCCGTCCCCGACCGGCCGGGTTCCTGACCGTGAGGGTCTCTCATGGCCTCGCCCGTGGGGAAATGGGAGTGGCAGCTGCAGACTCAGTCCACCAGTCGGGGGAAGGCTGATCCGCGGGCAGGGGGGACTTTGTCAGGGACTGGGGGTACTGTTGGGGGGCGGGTTCGGGAGTCACGAGCCGGCCAAAGGGGAGGCATATTTTGCGCTCCTGGTCCCCGAGAGGCCGGTGCCATGATGCACGGCGCAGCCTCTGCAGCAGCCACCGTGTGTATGCGTGGCTATGGTCCCGGCAATTCTCTGGGCCGTATCGGCAGCGAGAACCGGGTGCTCTACACCGCCGGCATGCTCGCCCCCAGTCAAACGGAGGATCGGTGGCCATTTTACGCCAAATGTTCGGTCGTAAAACGGCGCCGTTCACATCCGGTATGGGGATGCAGCCTCCAAATCGGTGAATTCACCCCCTTGGTATTAAGAGCAGATTTTGGTATCTGGGAAAAGTGAACCTGTATAAAGTTGTGAATTGATTGGTGTAAAGGAGATAGCTAATCAGAGAAAATCCATCAGAAGTGTGTTGCATCGATTTGCTAAAATCGCTTCACGTGAGAAGAGATAGAATGATAGATTCTGGATGATAATTTTGTTCTATTAGCACTGGAACAGGAGAGGCTAATGAGCAAATGTAACTGATCCTGATTGAAAGGTTTCAGAGTGGACAATTGGGCGAATTTGACCAAAATTTGGCCAAGTGTCAGGATCGCACAGAAAACTGGCGTCGGACTCTCCAGACACCAGAACCAATTTGCCAAATAAAAGTGAGTGGGCAAGGGTTGCACCCTCACTCTGGCAAGGTGGGCCCCTTCGAGCCAAGAACCGACTCCACACAGAGATGTCCCAGGGGCTCCCCCCACCACCTCCGGACATTAATCGCCGGCTCCAGACCCCCTCAGTGTCCCCTTCCCACCCACATGGGGTTCCCACTAGGATATGCCCCTCGCACTGCCCCCTGGCAGAGGTTGACACTGCCAGGCTGCCGGTTCCACGGGCAGCGAGGGCGACCTCAAGGTTCCTTCCCATATTTTCACCGCTTGGTGAATTGGTGAAGGAGCAGTGCTCCGAAAGCTAGTGATTCGAAACAAACCTGTTGGACTTTAACCTGGTGCTGTCAGACTCCTTACTGTGCCCACCCCAGTCCAACGCCGGCATCTCCACATCATGGTGAATTGGTAACCAAGTAGCATAAGCTGAATCATATAAGTTGGGGTACAGTTATTTTTGTTTCCAGTGTGTTTAAATGTCCATAGTGTCAATCCAGGAGGAGTGATTAAAAAAAAATTGCATTTATATAGCACCTTTCACAGACACCAGACAAAACCCAGACGCAACAGGCTGAATGGCCTCTCGACCCATTTGTTTTCATCATGATTAGCTTTACCCCGCCTCGACCCGTTTGTTTTCATCCCATTTCATTCTAACTGTCTTTTACTATTTCTTTCCCTCCTGTCTTTATATATATTTACCCCCCCCCCCCCCATCTTATCCACCTTTCCTTACCCTTTCTCCCCTTTGCCTCCCCCTTCCCCTCTCCCCACATCTACATCTGTCACAGTTTACCCTCTAATGTTAGTTTCTCTGCTGTTTGGCCTTTCACACCCTTTGTCCTCTTTGGGGATTGCACAGTAAGAAGTCTTACAACACCAGGTTAAAGTCCAACAGGTTTGTTTCAAACACGAGCTTTCGGAGCACGGCTCCTTCTTCAGGTGAATGGAAAGGCATTCACCTGAAGAAGGAGCCGTGCTCCGAAAGCTCGTGTTTGAAACAAACCTGTTGGACTTTAACCTGGTGTTGTAAGACTTCTTACTGTGCTCACCCCAGTCCAACGCCGGCATCTCCACATCATGGCTCTTTGGGGATTGCCATTAACACTCTTTCCCCTTGGTTTCTGTGGCTATTAGCACCCGGTTTGCCTGGGTTTCTGTGGCTCTGACTCATCTTTCATTCTCACTCCACAGTATAAATATTTCCCACTTTCTCTGTCTGTTATCTTTGACAAAGGGTCATCTGGACTCGAAACGTTAGCTCTTTTCTCTCCCTACAGATGCTGCCAGACCTGCTGAGATTTTCCAGCATTTTCTCTTTGGTTTCTGAATGGTCTCTTTCAGCATTGCGGCCATTCTGTGACTCTCTTGATTTGCAGCATCGTCATTACTTTATCTTTTTGTGGAAATGAGAAGTCAGTCAGTCGGGGGACAGTAATAACTGCTCCTGGAACGGATGTTTCCGGAAGCTGCTCCGGGCATCATGCTCTGAAGGTGACGAATGGCACAATGCCGAGAATATTTTCCTTCGATCCAGCCCGGTTTACCAGCTCGCCTGTTGTAGTATTAACACGACCAAGCGGACTGTGTGGCTACTGATGCAGGTTCTTTGCTCACTGACTGCGCCCATTAATTTATTTCTGAGCTCAGTTTAACAGCAGCAGTGCTGGTTTTGAAAGGGGGCCAGAATCTAAGCGGCAATGTTCAATTTCTTTGAAAGAAATGTGTTGATGGGGAACAATGCAGCTGTACACGGCACTTTGTCGAGCTGCCCTAACACTGTACATTGTTGGGTATGACTCAGAGATGTCTGAACAGTGAAAATTGTCTTTGTTGTGTGACTGTGGTTACATTGATTTGATTACATTTTGAGTTTCAAAGGTCTTTAGAGAGTGGCGGATGAGAAGCCAGGTTCTTCCACACCGACTGTTCATTGATAAACAACTTGGACTTTCTAAGGACTTCAGATTGATTTGCCTTATTTCTGGCTGTCTTTTCTCCATTATGGGCTTCATAGAATTTTACAGTGCAGAAGGAGGCCATTCGGCCCATCGAGTCTGCACCGGCTCTTTGAAAGAGCACCCTACCCAAGGTCAACAACTCCACCCTATCCCCATTACCCAGTAACCCCACCCAACACTAAGGGCAATTTTGGACACTAAGGGCAATTTTAGCCTGGCCAATCCACCTAACCTGCACATCTTTGGACATCAGTTCCCTGCTAAAGACCTCTACCTGTGCACTGCCTGCCTAGGGATTGTTCATGTGAATTATGCCCTGTGGAGGGGTAATGCAGACAAAGCCATGTTTTCCCACCTTTATACGTGTTATTCAAATTCCCTCAATGGACTAACCGTTCCTTATCCCTGAAATCTCCCGCAGTGCAGCAGCCCGTCAAAACCTCAGCTTTCCTCCACATCCCCTTCTTGCCTATCCACCGTTTGCATTGCCACCATTGGTGGCTGTGCCATCAGCTAGAAAGGCCCTAACGTCTGGGAATCCCTTCCTTCCCCTCTCAACCTCTCTCCGCTCCTTTCAGACACTCATTGAAAACCACACCTTTGACCAATGTCCAGCCGTCCCTCCTAATACCAGCGTGCTTGGCCCAGTGACATGTTGTCCGCTAATGCCTCTGTGAAGGGCCATGTCTCTGCGTTAACAGGGCTTTGTAAATGCCGGCCGTTGTTGAACCAGACTTACAGCTGATCTGGCTCCAAGGAAGTCCACCAAGGAACCCACTTCCAATTCTCACAGTGTCGCTGTGGGGAATCATTGTGGCGAATGGGTGGGAGGGCGTGAACCTGTATCCTTCTGCTTGATGATGCTCATAGAACCACAGAATCTCTACAGTGCAGAAGGAGACCATTTGGCCCATCAAGTCTACACCGATGCTCTGAAAGTGCACTCTAACCGAGCTCCCACCCCGCCCTATCCCTGTAACCCAGTAACCATACTTAACCCGCATAACCCCGGACACAAAGGGGCAATTTAGCGCGGCCAATCCACCGAACCTACACATCTTTGGACTGTGGGAGGAAACCGGAGCACCCGGAGGAAACCCACGCAGACGCGGGGAGGAAGTGAAAACTCCACAGAGACAGTCACCCAAGGCCGGAATTAAATCCGGGTCCCTGGTGCTGTGAGGCAGCAGTGCTAATCACTGTGCCACCGTACCGCCCCAGTTGAAACTCTGCTTCCTTTTGAAACCAAGCTCACGGTTACGTCCTGGTAACCAACATTTCCAGGGTCGCTATTGGCTCCTTTGTTTCCGTCTCTACTGGAGAACTCTAAGGGGGTTGGACTGGATACCAGCGAGACGCCTGTGCTCCTGCCTTTGTTGTACTGGGTTAAAATCGCTATATAAGGTGATGGACCACCTCTCCAGTTTGTTTCCTCACCCCCCCCCCCCCCCCCCCCCCCTCAGAGTGACTAGTGTCTGCCCTGCAGTGGACTAGGTTTTCTTGCAGATTTACAGTTGCCCGAAGCGTCTGGTCCTCAGATATGCAGATGTACATATTGAAAAATCGATTCCGCTGTTATAATGCTTTTACGATCGGTAATTTTTAATTGACTGCTGTCATTATGTAATAAGCAGAATGCCCAGACAAGGGGGTTGCACATCATTGTCTTTCCCTGGTTCTGTGCTGCTAATTTGCTGTCAGTGATTGGGTTCTGGACCCAATCACTGTTAGAAGCACTTGGGAAACGGAGGTGATCCGTCAAAGGGACAACGAACCCAAGTTCTCCTGACCTTCAGCTCAACATGAGGGGATGGAGGATGAGAGTGGAGGGGGGTTAGAGAGCTGTGGCGGTGAGAGATGTGGGAGTCTGGAAGAGAGGGTGGGGGGGGGGGGTAATGGGAGGGGGGTTGCGGGGATAGACTGTCCCACCTCACTGAAAGGAAGGACTTGCAAATCCACCCTTGATCCAGCAATCCTGCTCTCTCCGGGATCGTGGTCAATGGTGGGAGTGCTGGGTGCCTGTTTCTAGACGTCTCCCAAAACCTTCCCCAGAAATACCGTACAGTGTCCTGAGGTCACATAAGATGGGGTGTGGAAGAACTGGTGACATTAGGGGCCATTCCTGTAAGTATGCGGCGGGGGGGGGGGTGAGATTCTCTGATACTGAAGCTAAGTGTTGACGCAGTCGTAAATGAAGTCACAATTCTCGACGGTGTCAACATGGCCTCAGGAGCAGTAATTCTGACCCCTGCAGGGGGCCAGCACGGCACTGGAGCGATCCATGCTCCAGAGTCAGATGGCACCACGGGTCTGCGCATGCGCAGTGGGACCGGCACGATTGCCGCGCATGCGCAGTGGCTCCCCTGCAAAAGAGGCCCCCAGCCCGAGAGGCCGGCCCGCCGATCGGTAGGCTCCGATCGTGGGCCAGGCCACAGCGGAGGCCCTCCCCGGGGTCGGACCCCGACCGACGCCAGTGCCAATGGCGCCGATTCTCCGCTCTCTGGAGAATTGGCGTTGGGGTGCCGTCGCGCGATTCACACCCGTTCCGGCGATTCTCCGGCCCGGCGTGGGCTGAGAGAATCCCGCCCAGGATATTTGCTCTCCGATCATTTTCCCATCAGGTACGTATCCAATTCCCTTTATAAAGCCAAGATTGAATCTGCTTCCTCCCCAGGCTCAGATGGTGCATTCCAGATCCTAACCACTCACTGCTGAAAAATATTTTTCCTCATGTTGCTGTCAGGTGTTTTGTCAAACACCCTAAATCGGTTTTCTCCGACTCAATGCTCCAAGATTAGGACGAACCTGGTTCCCAATGCAATATTCCCCCACAAACTGAGTCATTGTGACCGAGCGAGCAACACCCTTCAGAGGGCCTGGGTAAGAATAAACGGTGCCATTGCAAAAGGCTGCATTTGTTGAGGCCATAGCTGCAAAGGAATCTCCACACATACAGGTGTAGTGCCTGTGACTTTAATGGCAGTGAGGTCAGATACACACACAGCTGCCTGTATCAAAGATGGCGCTGAAAAATAACTCTGTTCTCGCCTCCCTTCTCCCAAGTGGGAGGGGAGGGCTGGGATGGGGGAGGGGGGAGAGGGAGGGGGAGGGGGAGGGGGAGGGGAGAGGAGGATGGGGGAGGGGGAGGAGACAGCGAGTGGAAGGGAGGGCTCAGGAGAGAGAGAGAGAGCGAGGCGAATGGGAGGTGAGGGCTTGAGTGGGTGAGAGAGGGGAGGCAAGAGTGAGGTGAGGGTTCGAGAGAGAGAGAGAGGGAGGGCGGTGAGGTGAGGGTTCGAGAGAGAGAGAGAGAGAGAGAGGGCGGGCGAGTGAGAGGTGGGGGTTCAAGAGAGTGCGAAGGCGGACATTGGATGCAGAGTGTGATGGATGTGGGAATTTGTTATAAATTATATTTTGTATTTTGTTGTGGTAATTAAGGCGATGTAAAGGTGAGATAATCATTTATTTTAACCATTTACTTGTTTACAGGGGGCTAGCTAATGGAATATTGTTTATAGAAAGGAGATTCCCTGAGCTGTAGTTAATTTGGGAGTGGTGTTAGCTAAGCAGGTCATGGGACATCCTAGTGGGATAGAGATGATGTAAGGTCTGGAAAGAGCACAGCAAGTAACCCTGATTGCTAACTTTATTTATGAGTGGACTTGAACTGCATTGGGGTTGGTTGGTTGGAATATATATAGTGAATGTGTAGGGCATAAAGTTTTCCCTTTTATTTAAGAACTGTTTAACTGTTAATTGTAAAACTATTTCTGTGATGTTAATCTGGCTAATTTTGTGTTTAAATTAAAGTTTGTTTTAGTAAAAAGGATGGGCGGGATTCTCCGAAGCGGCGCCGGCTGGGAGAGTCGGCGTCCGCGCCATTTTCTCGCGCAATATGGAGAGTCCGTGCGGCGCCGGTCGGTATCCGTGGCCGGGCTACCGATTCTCCGGCCCGGATGGGCCGAGCGGCCGCGCGTAAACAGCCTAGTCCCGCTGGCGCTGTCCACACCTGGTCGCTGCCGGTGGGTAATTCGCCGCAAAGGCTTGGGGGACGGTCTGTGGGGGGGGGAAGGGTGGCGCCGTTCCGGGGGGGGGGGGGGGGGGGGGGGGGGAGGGGGCGGGGGGCTCCGATGGGGCTCACCGATGGGGCTCACCGATCGGCGGGCGGGCCTCTCGCTCCCCGGGCCTAATTCCTTGCGTGACCGGCCTCAGAACCCCGGCGCCATGTTGGTGAGGGGCCGGAGCGCTCCGCGAGGTTACCGCGCATGCGTCGGTCGGCACCGGCGCCACTGCGCATGTCATCACTGGCGCTGGCGTAACTGCGCATGCGCGGATCCCACGGCGCGCCCAGTTCATGCCGGGATCTGCGGCTGGAGGGTCGCAAATCGCTCCAGTGGCGTGCTGGCCCCCTGTAGGGGCCAGAATTCACCCTGGGAGCGGCCTGTTCACGCCGTCTTAAAAAGCAACAGCGTTTGCGTCGTCGTGGGCACTCTGCCTCCATTACAGAGAATCCCGCCCGATACCTACTGGTCAGCGCAGTCACTCCTGCTGTGAAATATCTCACAGTTTTACAAATTGCTGATTGTCTGGGGTTTCTCGTCCCAGTATCCTTACCAGAATCGGGTTCTGGTCCCGGTATCCTAAAACAGCAATGATGTTAGCAGTGAGAGTAACCACTGTTGCTGCAGAGGACAGACTCGATGCCGGGGGGGGGGGGGCATGTGCAACTGTTCCTGTTCGGCGACTGTTACTATAGTGATTGCGGAAAGAGCTTTAAACTGCATCTAATCTGTACTCTCGATCAGTGTGAGAGCATCCGGCTGACATTGGGTCCAATGAATGGATATACCCACATTGTTCATCTTGCCAGAGAGAAAACGTTACTTGCTGTTATGTGTGCGTGTCTGCCCAATTGAATCATTGGATACAGGTTGGGTTCGGCCTGAGGTTTTGGAAACCCATTGTGCATGTGAGGAAGAAGAGATGAGAGGAATCATAGAATCCCTGCAGTGCAGAAGGAGGCCATTCAGCCCATGGAGTCTGCGCCGACCCTTCGAATGTGTAGTCTGCCTATTTACAAGTGTCCACCCCTACCTTTCCCCATAATCCCTTCACCTAACCTGCACTCGCCTGGACACTAAGGGCAATTTAGCGTGGGCAATCCACCTAACCTGCACTCGCCTGGACACTAAGGGCAATTTAGCGTGGCAATCCACCTAACCTGCACTCGCCTGGACACTAAGGGCAATTTAGCGTGGGCAATCCACCTAACCTGCACTCGCCTGGACACTAAGGGCAATTTAGCGTGGGCAATCCACCTAACCTGCACTCACCTGGACACTAAGGGCAATTTAGCGTGGCAATCCACCTAACCTGCACTCGCCTGGACACTAAGGGCAATTTAGCATGGCCAATCCACCTAACCTGCACATTTTTAGACTGTGGGAGGAAACTGGAGCATCTGGAGGAAACCCACGCAGACACGGGGAGGACGTGCAGACTCCGCAAAATGACGCAATTCGGGAATCGAACCTGGGACAAGGGAGCTGTGAAGCAACAGTGCTAACCACTGTGCTACCGTGCTGCCCCAACTCTTGGAATTGTGCATGTGTTTAGAGTGAGTTAATCCTGTTTATCCTCCCACAACACGGAGAATTAACCTGTGACTATGAGGTTTCAACACAAGACCTATCAGGCAAGGTGGCAGTGGAGTGGGGTCACCCTATCTCCACCGCACTCACATCCAACGCCCTAATGGGGAGGTGGGAAGACAAAGGAGCAAAATGGGACATCGCGGGATGGGGGAAAGACAGGGCCGGGATTCTCCGTTGCGAGTCCGCCTCGCTGCCGCTGCCAGCGAGGACGGAGAATTTGCCGCACGCCCAAATCCCCTTTCACTGCAGAGGGACCGGAAAATCCCACCGGCGTGAAGCAACGGAGAATGCCGGCCCAGAATTCTGGGATTGGAATTTGAACCCAGTTTCTTGAGGGCAAGGAACCTGCCGGCAGCCCTGTTTAGAATCATAGAATAGAATCATAGAATTTACAGTGCAGAAGGAGGCCATTCGGCCCATTGAGTCTGCACCGGCCCTTACAAAGAGCACCCTACTCAAGCTCAGGTATCTACTCTATCTCCGTAACACAGTAACCCCCGCTTAACCTTTTTGGATACTAAAGGGCAATTTAGCATGGCCAATCCACCTACACCCGCACATCTTTGGACTTTGTGCAGATGATGTGCACATCTTTGCACGTCTTTAACAAACGCTCCACTGACGCACAGAGAAAATGGTTTTGTGTGAAGGGGCAAACAGGTCGCAGCGAGGCCTGTCACTAAAGTTTGGGTTTGGGCCATGCTGCTCCAATTAGCAGTGGAGCCACCTCGGTGTGTTCGGATGAGCAGCTTGGAAAGAAACTGCTTTATCGCTGATAAAAGAGACATGTTCTGGAATTGAAGAGCTTGTCGTGTGAGGAGCGCTTGAGGACCTCGGGTCTGTACTCGGTGGAGTTTGGAAGGATGAGGGGGGATCTTATTGAAACTTACAGGATACTGCGAGGCCTGGATAGAGTGGACATGGAGAGGATGTTCCAACTAGTAGGAAAAACTAGAACCCGAGGATGCTACCATGGACGAAAGGTACAAACCTTTAAAACTGAGAGGAGGAGGAACTTCTTCAGCCAGAGGGTGATGAATCTGTGGAACGTATTATAATTATTATTGGGTTGTGGGATGAGACACCCGCAGACACTAGGAGAATGTCCAAACTCCACACAGACAGTCACCCGAGGCCGGAATCGAACCCGGGTCCCTGGCGCTGTGAGGCAGCAGTGCTAACCACTGTGCCACCGGGCCACCCTTTTGTGACTCTTGTCTCATTTATCAATGTTACCAAGGCTTGGACAGGGCGCTGCCATCTCCAGGCTTCTTACTGAGAGTAATAGCACTGTTGTAATCTCTCTGTCTCCCCTTTTCAGTATTTTGTTCCCCTGAGCGTGAACAAACCTTTGCCAAGGTAATGGACAATTAGGAAGAGTTGATGCCCTGGGTCATGACAAGAAATTTTAACACTTGCCCCACCCTTTCCCTCCATTTGTCTCTTCATTCTTCATTGCTTAGTGCAGGAGAAAAATCACCAACAAGAGTAAATTGCATCTGTCTCGAGCCTTTGAAGGCGGCACAATGTCTCCATGGTGCTTCACAAGAGCATTTTCATCACTCAACGCCAAACTGTGGAAGGAGATATTAGGATAGGTTACCGATTTGGCCAAAAGGACAACTTTTGAAGAGCCTCTTAAAGGAGGTGAGGTAGCGAGGGTTATGGAGTGAATCCCACATTTTGAAGCCCAGGTAACTGAAGTCAGGGCTGGCAGTGTATTTTTGTTAGTCGTTCAAGGGATGTGGCTATTGCCGGCAAGGCCAGCATTTATTGAACATCTCTAACTGCCCTTGAGAAGGTGCTGGTGAGCCGTCTTCTTGAACCACTGCAGTCCATGTGGTGTAGGTACACCCACAGTGCTGTTAGCAAGGGAGTTCCAGGAATTTGACTCAATGTCAGTGGAGGTATGGAGACAGGCTTGTCTAACTTTTTTAGCATGAAGGGGGTCACAATTCAGTTTTTTTCTCATTGAAGATTCCAATTGGAAAGATAGGGGGCGGGATTCCCCAACCCCCCCAGCCGGGTCGGAGAATCCTTGGGGAGCGGCGCGAATTCCACCCCGACGCTGGCTGCTATATTCCCTGGCGCTGTTTTTCGGGCAGGGGCGGCGTTCACGCCACGCCGGTCGGGGGCCGTTGGCAGCAGCACCCCCGGCAATTCTCCAGGACCCGATGGGCTGAGCAGCCGTCCGTTTTTGGCCAGTCCCACCGGCGCGTGAATCACTCAGCTCACGTACCTGGCGGGACCTGACAGGTAAGTTGGCAGGGGCGGTCCTCGGGGGGGGGGTCCCACGATGGCCTGGCCCGCAATTGGGGCCCACCGATATGCGGGTGGGTCTGTGCCGTGGGGAACTTCCTTCCTTCCACGCCAGCCCCTGTAGGGCTCTGTCATGGCCAGCGTGGAGAAGAGAGCCCACCCCTCCTGCGCATGCACCAAAATACGGCGGCCAGTCTGCGTAGACGCCAGTTGACGCCGGCCTTTGGTGCATGCGCGAACTCGTGGCGTTCCTTCGCCGCTGGCTGGAGCGGAACCAACCCCACCGCCATCCACCTAGCCCCCGAGACAGGTGAGAATCCCTCACCTTAGTCCCCGGGTGGGAGAATCCCGGCCAAGGGCGTGGCTTCTCCAGCCGCTCACGCAGGTAGGACCATCCAGTCCCGCGCACGTAAACGGAGATTTTATTGGCTCACCGGGCCCAGCACGGGGTCTGGAAAATTCTGACCAAGGTTTGGCACAACATTAAACAGGGATTTAAAAAAAATAGCTGATGTATTATAAGAAACAACTTGCTGAGTAGAAAACAAACAATAAATGGATAATGCTTTAAAAATGAGTAAAAAAGATGACCAGTAGAATGTGAGAGGGCAAGAGTGCGTGTCCGACCCACACTGTGAAAATGGGTGAGAAGGTGTTATGAATAATATTATAAGAACTGTCCGCCCTGTATTTGGATGGGTAATAACAGTAAACATGAGGTCAGTAAGGTATCTAGGTTGGATGTTTACAGTAGAAATGATGTCCATAACCAGATGGATGGGTGTTCAACATTCCAGAAAATCCACCTACTGCAGAGTTTAGGGGCATTATCCGTATGTAGACCACCCATCCTCACTCATTCATGCACCCTCACTCCCTCAACCACCCTCACTCACCCACCCTCATCCACTAAATGGAGGGAGTGCGATGAGAAGGAGAAGACAGACCTGCAGCCGTGCCTGAAGCCGAACGATCCTTGAACTACGGGTGTGTGAGAAGCACGATGAGCCAGGGGAAAGCAGGAAGAAGAGTAGGAAGAGGAAGGGTGGGGGAGAGTGGGGAAAGTTGGGTGGGGGTGAGCTGGGAGAGCCAGGGGGGAAGAGCTGGGTATCTTACCCCTTCTCAATCCTCCTTTTTCCTCCACATACTCTCAGCTGCCGATCTTTGCTGCTCCTCCAGTCACAGGCTGTTTCTCTCGCACGGCTCACTAGCGAGCAGGTGTTGGAGAGGGAGCCCCTGTGATTGGAGGAGCAGCCCCTTACGGAAACCTTCCACATCACTTACCCATTTTACTGCCATTTTGGACAGTGTCTCTGGGGGCAACTTACAGGGGCTTTGCAGGCCACAGTCCGGAGCGTGGGCCGTAGGTTGGACAAGTCTGAACAGAGATATAGCTGGTGTGTGACTTGAAGAGGAACTTAGTGCTGCCTCTTTTCCATGCTGCCCTGGTCCTTCTAGGTGGCAGAGGTCGTGGGTTTGGAAGGTGCTGTCGAAGGAACCT
This sequence comes from Scyliorhinus canicula, assembly GCF_902713615.1. NCBI lineage: Eukaryota > Metazoa > Chordata > Chondrichthyes > Carcharhiniformes > Scyliorhinidae > Scyliorhinus > Scyliorhinus canicula. The sequence continues at coordinate 18,584,883 of NC_052146.1, forward strand.
TGGCGAGCTGCTGCAGGGCATCTTGTAGATGGTACACACGGCTGGTGGTGGAGGGAGTGATTGTTTTAGATAGTGGATGGGGTGCCAGCCAAGCAGGCTGCTGGATGGTGTCACGTTTGTTGAGTGTTGTTGGAGCAGCACCCATCCAGGTGGAGTGATTACATTCAGGGTGCTCAAGCGGCCAGGATGTGAGAGGGTTGTGGGGTTGTGGGGCTGGAGGAGATTACAGAGACTGGGAGGGATGAAGCCATAGAGAGGGCTTTGAAAACAGGGGACGGGGATTTTCCTCACACCCTGCCGCGTGTTTTACAGAGGCAGAGACAGCCGACCATTGGCTGGCAACGGGTCTTGGCATGAGTCGGAATGCGGGCGGCATTAAATAAGGAAGTAGGGATTCAAGGTCGGACAAGCTTGGGTTTTATAAACCTTGGAAGATTGAAAATGTTGCCATAACAAGAATGGGTTGCAGACTGAAAATGAAGAATACTTTTGTTGTGGAGTGGTAGAGGGACCCGGCTCGATTCCCCACTGGGTCACTGTCTGTGCGGAGTCTGCATGTTCTCCCCGTGTCTGTGTGGGTTTCCTCTGGGTGCTCCGGTTTCCTCCCACAAATCCTGAAAGACGTGCTTGTCAGGTGAATTGGAAATTCTGAATTCTCCCTGTGTGTACCCGAACATGCGCTGGAGAGTGTGACGACTAAGGGATTTTCACAGTAACTTCATTGCAGTGTTAATGTAAGCCTACTTGTGACACTAACAACGATTATTATTATTTATTCTCTCATGCTACATGTGTGTCACTGGCAAGGCCAGCATTTGCTACCCATCCCTAATTGCCCTCAGATTGAGTAGCTTGCTGGGCTATTGCAGTGGCCAGCTCTCAAAAGATTGAGATTTCTAATGGCCAGACCAGGGAGAGGCAGCATTGCATCATAGAATTTACAGTGCAGAAGGAGGCCATTCGGCCCAATGAGTCGGCACCGGCCGCAACTGTGCTGCCGTGCCACCAGATTTCTAAAGGGCATTAGTCGATTCGGTGGGTTTTAACTAACAATTGATGATCGTCCACCATTGCTGATGATTGATTTTCATTTCCAGATTTTAGCAGTTAACTGGATTTTAATCCCCACCAGCTGCCATGGTGGGTTTGAACATAAGACCATAAGAACTAGGAACTGGACTAGGCCATCTGGCCCCTCGAGCCTGCTCCGCCATTCAACGAGATCATGGCTGATCTTTTGTGGACTCAGCTCCACTTTCCGGCCCGAACACCATAGCCCTTAATCCCTTTATTCTTCAGAAAACTATCTATCTTTATCTTAAAAACACTTAATGAAGGAGCCTCAACTTCTTCACTGGGCAAGGAATTCCATAGATTCACAACCCTTGGGCGAAGAAATTCCTCCTAAACTCAGTCCTAAATCTACTTCCCCTTATTTTGAGGCTATGCCCCCTAGTTCTGCTTTCACCCGCCAGCGGAAACAATCTGCCTGCATCTATCCTATCTATTCCCTTCATAATTTTATATGTTTCTATAAGATCCCCCCTCATCCTTCTAAGTTCCAACGAGTACAGTCCTAGTCTACTCAACCTCTCCTCGTAATCCAACCCCTTCAGCTCTGGGGTTAACCTCGTGAATCTCCTCTGCACACCCTCCAGCGCCAGTAAGGAGACCAAAACTGAACACAATACACCAGGTGTGGTGTTTGAACCCGCATCCCTAGAGCAGTCACCTGGGTCTCCAGATTACTAGCCAGTGACAATACACCATTGTCTCCCCAACTCGCCCTGAGAATGTTGGAACCCCCCCCCCCGCCCCGCCCCGCCTCCGCCGTGCCTGTGGCTACACCTGTTGCACATCCTGCCAAGCGTTCCGAAGTAAAAATAGAAAATGCCGGAAATACTCAGCAGGCTGTGGCAGCATCTGCGGAGAGAGAAACAGAGTTAACGTTTCACACCCTTCATCTGGGAAAAGTTAGAGATTTCATTTGCGATTTTTTTTGGAATGTTGGTTTTGGTGAGCTTGTGTGACTCGTCTGTATAATGAGCTGAATTGATTAATAAATCCAGGACACACTCACTGAGGAAACATATACACGCCAGTTATAAACTGGAGTAAGTAATGCAGTGGGGGTAACTGTTGTGGTGGCACGGTAGCACAGTGGTTAGCACAGTTGCTTCTCAGCGCCAGGGTCCCAGGTTCGATTCCCGGCTTGGGTAACTGTCTCTGTGGAGACTGCACGTTCTCCCCGTGTCTGCGTGGGTTTCTGCCGGTGCTCTGGTTTCCTCCCACAAGTCCCGAAAGATGTGCCGTTAGGTGAATTGGACATTCTGAATTCTCCCTCAGCGTACCCGAACAGGCGCCGGGGGGGGGGGTGCCATATTTCACGCTGAAGCCCTTTCACCCAATCTGCTTTTGAAAGGAAAGAGGTTTTTTATTGGGGTGAGATGGAGTGTGGGGGTGCTCACCACCCAGTAATAATTCAGATGATTTGGTGGCGCAGTGGTTAGCACTGCTGCCTCACAGTGCGGAGGAGCCGGGTTTGATCCTGGCCCCGAGTCACTGTCCGTGTGGAGGTTGCACATTCTCCCGGTGTTAGCACAACCCAAAATGTGCAGGGGAGGCGGATTGCCCACGCTAAATTGCTCCTTAATTAGAAAAAATAATAATTCAGAAGATTTGGAAATATCAGATTTGAACACGTGCCGTTATTTAGAAAAACGAACACAGCTTATATCGACCAAAACCAAAGCAGTTCATTTGCATGAGTGCTCTGTTTTTCCCTGCAAGAAGTCTTACAACACCAGGTTAAAGTCCAACAGGTTTGTTTCAAATCACTAGCTTTCGGAGCACTGCTCCTTCCTCAGGTGAATGAAGAGGTTTGTTTTACCCACATACAGTCAAACCGTTTGCACCTCTTTATTCAGTTGTCCTATTGGATTCCCGGGTAGGTAGCGGGAACCTCATATTGCTTTGAGGCTGTGTCAGATCTCTCCCTCACTACCCTAGGCCCTCAACTCCCCTCCCCTTTGTGATACCTTTGAAGCACCGGGCCTAGTACCTGTGAAACACTGGCCACCGGACTATTAGCCCGGGGGCTAAGGCTCTGGCAACATGGGTTCGAATCCCAACACGGCAGCTGGTAGAATATAAATTCAATTGATAAATCTGGAATTGAGAGCTAGTCTCCACAGTGTTGACCATGGATCTATCCTCGATCTTTGCAAAAACCCATCTGGTTCACTAATGTCCGTGAGGGAAGGAAACCTGCCGTCCTTACCTGGCCTGGCCTGGCCTACACGTGACTCCAGATCCCCAGCCATGCGGTTGAGACTCGGCTGCCCTCTGAAAGGGCCTAACAAGCCACCCAGTTCAAGGGCAATTAGGAATGGGAAAAAAACTGCTGGCCCATCGAACAAGACAACACCCACATCCTGTGGAAGAAAAATGGAACCACTTTGAGAAATACCAGAACAGTATCTCCCATTATAATATCTAGGATGCGAGCCGATGCAGAAAGTATAGCCATACTTTGTAAATGGGCTTCAAACAACTGGGAGACTGCACATGAGTTAACAGTCTTGTGGGACTTCCGGTGGCGGCCATGGAGGAGTAGGTTGCACATTTGATAGCTCCCGCCTGTGACGGACTTTTGGACCTTTCCCCCCTTTTCCCCCGGATTTTATGGGATAAATCAGTGAAGAGTGAGACAGTGAGGAGAAATCCCCCTCTGGTGTATGGAGAATTGGACCAGAAGTGGCCGTGTGGGAAGACAAAGCCTTACAAGGAAGACCCGAGCAGAGCCACTAATGCAGGAAAGCATGGCGGAGAGGCAAGGCCGGGGGGGGGGGGGGGGGGGGGGGGGGGGGGGGGGGGGAGACGGCACAGTGGTCGACAGAGCAGCTGGTGAAGTTTTTCGAAGATTGCTTCGCCAAGCTGAAGAAGGACACTCTGGACCTGATCAAGGCTTCGATTGATCAATTGGTGCAGAAACAAGAGACCCACGGAAGAGTGATCCAGGAGGTGGATAAAAAGGTGTCCGAGCACGAGGAATATATAACCATGCAAGAGACAAAGGTGGAGAGACTAAGGAATCAGCGAGAGGCAGCATGGTTTTGTGAAGGGGAGGTCGTGTCTTACTAACTTGGTAGAGTTTTTCCAAGAGGTCACAAAGATGATTGATGAAGGTAGGGCAGTGGATGTTGTCTACATGGACTTCAGTAAGGCCTTTGACAAGGTCCCTCATGGTAGACTGGTACAAAAGGTGAAATCACACAGGATCAGGGGTGAGCTGGCAAGATGGATACAGAACTGGATAGGTTATAGAAGGCAGAGAGTAGCAATGGAAGGGTGCTTTTCTAATTGGAGGGCTGTGACTAGTGGTGTTCCGCAGGGATCAGTGCTGGGACCTTTGCTGTTTATAATATATATAAATGATTTGGAGGAAAATGTAACTGGTCTGATTAGTAAGTTTGCAGCCGACACAAAGGTTGGTGGAATTGCGGATAGGGATGAGGACTGTCAGAGGATACAGCAGGATTTAGATCGTTTGGAGACTTGGGCGGAGAGATGGCAGATGGAGTTTAATCCAGACAAATGTGAGGTAATGCATTTTGGAAGGTCTAATGCAGGTAGGGAATATACAGTCAATGGTAGAACCCTCAAAGAGTATTGAAAGTCAGAGAGATCTAGGTGTACAGGTCCACAGGTCACTGAAAGGGGCAACACAAGTGGAGAAGGTAGTCAAGAAGGCATACGGCATGCTTGCCTTCATTAGCCGGGGCATTGAGTATAAGAATTGGCAAGTCATGTTGCAGCTGTATAGAACCTTAGTTAGGCCACACTTGGAGTATAGTGTTCAATTCTGGTCGCCACACTACCAGAAGGATGTGGAGGCTTTAGAGAGGGTGCAGAAGAGATTTACCAGGATGTTGCCTGGTATGAAGGGCATTAGCTATGAGGAGAGGTTGAATAAACTCGGTTTGTTCTCACTGGAACGACGGAGGTTGAGGGGCGACCTGACAGAGGTCTACAAAATTATGAGGGGCATAGACAGAGTGGATACTCAGAAGCTTTTCCCCAGGGTAGAGGGGTCAGTTACTAGGGGGCATAGGTTTAAGGTGCGAGGGGCAAGGTTTAGAGGAGATGTACGAGGCAAGTTTTTTGACACAGAGGGTAGTGGGTGCCTGGAACTCGCTGCCGGAGGAGGTGGTGGGTGGAAGCAGGGACGATAGTGACGTTTAAGGGGCATCTTGACAAATACATAAATAGGATGGGAATAGAGGGATATGGACCCAGGAAGTGTAGAAGATTTTAGTTTAGATGGGCAGCATAGTCGGCACAGGCTTGGAGGGCCGAAGGGCCTGTTCCTGTGCTGTATTTTTCTTTGTTCTTTGTTTGTTCTTTGAGATGATGAATGACCCCCAGAAAGGAATGGAGGAGCAGCTAGAGGACCTGGAGAACAGGTCCCAGAGGCAGAATCTCAGAAATGTCGGCCTCCTTGAAGACTGTGAGGGATCGGATGCGAGGGCTTATGTGATGGACCTAAAAAGGGTGATGGCTAGGCGGCGGGAGGGGGGTTGACCAGGCTGATGACATGGAACGTCAGATGGTTGAATGGGCCGGTCAAGAGAGCCCGCGTTTTTGCGCATTTGAGGGGGCTGAAGGCGGACATGGCAATGCTACAAGAGACACACCTAAAGGTTATGGACCAGACAAGATTGAGAAAGGGGTGGGTGGGCCAAGTATTCCTCTCAGGGCTGGACTCAAAGACCAGGGGGGTAGCGATCTTGATCGATAAGCGAGTGGCATTCGAGGCAGGGAGAATCGTGTCAGGCAAGATGGGCAAGTTACATAATCGTGAGTGGGAAGCTGGGTGCGGGTGGTACTCGTCAACATATATGCTCCAAATTGGGACGATGTGGAATTTATGAGGCGGGTGTCAGGAAAGATCCCAGACTTAGAGTCACAGAACCTGATTATGGGGGAGATTTTAACACAGTCTTCGATCTGGAATTGGACCGGTCAAAATCCAGGACATGGAGAAGGCCGGACTTGGCAAAGGAATTGAAGGGGTTTATGGACAGATCCGGGGGGGGGGGGGGGGGGGGGGGGGGGGAGGAGGGAAGAGTAGACCCATGGAGGTTTGCACGGCCAAGGGCAAAGGGGTTTTCTTTTTTCTCCCATGTCCACAAGGTATACTATCGCATCGACTTTTTTGTCTGAGCAGGGCGCTAATACCGGGGGTGGTGGATACTGAGTACTCGGCAATCACAGTGTTGGATCATGCCCCACATTGGGTGGATCTATGGGTTAGTTTGGAGAGAGGACAACGCCCGCTATGGAGGCTGGATGTGGGATTGTTAGCGGACGAAGCGATCTGTGGTCGGGTGAACAAGTCCATCCAGAACTACCTGGAAACAAATGATACGGGGGAGGTCTCTGCAGCAACGGTTTGGGAAGCTTTGAAGGCAGTGGTCAGAGGGGAATTAATCTCAATACGGGCCCACAGAGAAAAGGCTGAATGGACTGAGAGGGGTGGGTTAGTGGAGGAGATACTCCAGGTGGACAGGAGATACTCGGAGGCCCCAGACGCGGGGCTACTGAGGGAGCGGCGGAGGTTACAGGCGGAGTTTGGGCTGTTGACTACAGGGAAAGCGGTGGAATAGTTGAGGAAGGCAAGGGGGGCGATTTATGAGTGTGGGAAAAAGGCAAGCAGAATGTTAGCGCACCAGCTCAGAAAAGGGGAGGCGGCCAGGGAGATAGGGAGAGTAAAGAGGTGGGAATACTGCCCTGGACCCAGTGTGGGTGAATGAGGTGTTTAAGGACTTTTACATTAAATTATATGAGTCAGAACCCCCGCCTGGGGTGGAGGGGATGCGGCAGATTTTGGATCAGTTGAGGTTTCCGAGGGTAGATGAGGATCTGGTGGAAGGACTGGGAGCCCCAATTGAGATTGAGGAAATAATCGAGGGACTGGAGGGCATGCAGTCGGGCAAGGCCCCGGGGCCTGACAGCTACCCGGTGGAATTCTGTAAGATGTTTTCAGAGATATTGAGCCCATTGCTGTTGAGGACATTTAATGAAGCAACAATATCGCAGGCCTCGATTTCATTGATCCTGAAACGGGAGAAGGATCCGGAGCAATGCGGGTCACACAGGCCAATTTCTCTACTGAATGTAGAGACGCCAAACTGCTGGCTAAGATACTGGCCACAAGTATAGAGGACTGTGACCCGGGCGTGATAGGGGAAGACCAGACGGGATTCGTCAAGGGCAGGCAACTCAAGGCCAATGTTCGAAGGCTTTTGAATATTATTATGATGCACTCAGAAGGAGAGGAGGTGGTGTTGGCGATGGATGCGGAGAAGGCTTTTGATCGGGTGGAGTGGAATTACCTGTGGGAGGCGCTGGGAAGGTTTAAGTTTGGTGAGGGCTTTATTGACTGGGTGCGGTTGCTCTATCAGGCACCAGTAGCGAGTGTGCGTATGAACCGGCTGAGGTTGGCGTATTTTAAAATACACCGAGGGACGAGGCAAGGGTGTCATTGTTTGCTCTGGCCATAGAGCCATTGGCCAAGGTGTTAAGAGCCTCTCGGAACTGGAAAGGGCAGGTTTGGGAGGGGGGAGGGGTGGACCACCGGGGTCTCGCTTTATGCAGATGACCTACTCTTGTATATTTCAGACCCGTTGGAGGGGATGGGGGAAGTAATGAGAATCCTGGGGGGATTTGGCAATTTTTCGGGGTATATATTGAACATTGGGAAAAGCGAGATGTTTGCGATCCAGGTAAGAGGACAGGAAAAGAGACTGGGAGAGCTGCCGCTTAGAATGGTAGGGAAGAGCTTTCGCTATCTGGGAATCCCGGTGGCCCGGGAATGGGAGGCACTGCACAAGTTAAACCTATCCCGCCTGGTAGAGGAAATGAAATGGGACTTTAAGAGATGGGACGTACTCCCACTATCACTGGCGGGGAGGATACAGACCGTGAAAATGACGGTCCTCCCCAGATTTCTGTTTGTCTTTCAGTGCCTCCCCATCTTCATCCCTAAGGCTTTTTTCAAGCGGGTGAATAAGGTTATTTTGGGCTTTGTGTGGGCGGGTAAAACCCCGCGAGTGAAGAAAGTGTTGCTGGCGCGCAGTCGGGGGGGGGGGGGGGGGGGGGGGGTGGGTTAGCGCTGCCGAACTTCTGCAATTACTACTGGGTGGCTAATATAGCCATGATTAGGAAGTGGGTAGCGGGGGAGGGGTCGGTGTGGGAGCGGATGGAGGCGGCGTCATGCAAAGACAAAAGTTTGGGAGCACTGGTAACAGCACCTCTTCCGTTCTCGCCGGCCCGATACTCCTCATGTCCGATGGTGGTGGCGGCTCTGAGAATCTGGGGGCAGTGGAGGGGATATAAGAGATTGGAGGGAGCATCGGTTTGGACCCCGATTTATAATAATCATTGGTTTGTACTGGGTAGGCTGGATGGTGGGTTCCGGCAAAGGGAAGGAATTAAAAGGATTGGGGATCTATTTATAGACGGGAGCTTTCCCAGCTTGAAAGCTTTGGAGGATAAATTTGAATTGCCAGCAGGGAACAGGTTTAGGTATCTGCAGGTGCGAGACTTCCTGAGAAAGCAGGTTCCGGCCTTTCCGCTGCTGCCGCCATGGGGGATACAGGACAGAGTAGTTTCCAGTACCTGGGTGGGAGAGGGGAAGGTATCAGATATTTACCTGGAATTTGGGATGCAGAGGAAACCCCGGTGGAGGAGCTCAAGGGCAAATGGGGAGACGAGCTGGGAGGAGAGATAGAGGCGGGTCTGTGGGTGAATGTCCTAAGCAGGGTTAATATTCATCATGTGCCAGGCTTAGCCTGATACAATTAAAGGTGGTTCACCGGGCATACATGACGGTGGCCCGGATGAGCCAGTTTTTCGGGGTAGAGGATAGGTGCGCGAGGTGCGCAGGAAGCCCAGCAAATCATCTCCACATGTTCTGGGCTTGCCCGAAGCTTAGAGGAGTTTTGGCACGGTTTCGCTAAGGCAATGCCCACGGTGCTAAAAACACGGGTGGTGCCGAATCCGGAGGTGGTGATCTTTGGAGTGTCGGAAGAGCCAGGAGTGCAGGGGGCGAAAGAGGCCGACGTCTTGGCCTCTGCCTCCCTGGTAGCCCGGAGACGGGTCTTATTAATGTGGTGGGACTTGAAGCCCCCGAGTGTAGAGACCTGGGTCAGTGACGTGGCTGGGTTTCTCAGCCTTGAGAAAATAAAGTTCGCCTTAAGAGGGTCAATGGTTGGGGTTCACCCAGAGGTGGCAGCCGTTCGTCGACTTTCTCGAGAAAAATTAAACTGTCAGCAGAAGCAGTATTCCAAAGGACAAGTGGTGGGGGGGGGGGGGGGGGGGGGGGGCAGATTGTTGTTTTGTGGTTGGGAAGTGTGAATATTGGGATGGGGGGGAGGGGGGGATGTTTATTGTACCATGTTCATGGCATTGTTATTGTTATTATTCATAAAAACGTGCAAATACCCTTATAAAAATATTTTTGAAAAACAAACAGTGTTGTGTATGGTGGTGTGGCTGGCTGGGGATGTTGTTACAAAGCAGAGCTGTGCTGCCGGATCTTTGCCATTTCTTACATTTGTCCTTTTCCGAGCGGTTGATTCCGATGTGCCATCGCCTCAACTGCTTGATGGAAGAGGAACTCAGGAGGAAAAATCACTTGGCCCACTTTGCTGTTCTGCTGTCTGCTTCAATAGGCAGTTTGCACTGATGGAGAATTAACATGAGACAGTTCCCAACCACAAGGTCCCCTGGGATCAGTTCAAAGCAGATTTATTCTAACAGGATGCAGCAATGAAAAAGACTGGCTTCAGCATCTGAGAGGAAATTTATTTCCAAGCGGTTCTGAAACAGCAGCGTTGTGAATTGACTTAGTTAGCTATCGCTCCCCCATCTCTTTCTGATTATCTTCCGTTTACCACGGCTTCTAGAACATAGAACATAGAACATAGAACACTACAGCGCAGTACGGGCCCTTCGGCCCTCGATGTTGCGCCGACCTGTGAAACCATCTGAAGCCTATCTGACCTACACTATTCCATTTTCATCCATATGTCTATCCAGTGACCACTTAAATGCCCTTAAAGTTGGCGAGTCTACTACTGTTGCAGGCAGGGCGTTCCACACCCCTACTACTCTCTGAGTAAAGAAACTGCCTCTGACATCTGTCCTATATCTCTCACCCCTCAATTTAAAGCTATGTCCCCTCGTGTTGGTCATCACCATCCGAGGAAAAAGACTCTCACTGTCCACCCTATCTAACCCTCTGACTATCTTATATGTCTCTATTAAGTCACCTCTCAGCCTTCTCCTCTCTAACGAAAACAACCTCAATTCCCTGAGCCTTTCCTCGTAAGACCTTCCCTCCATACAGGCAACATCCTAGTAAATCTCCTCTGAACCCTTTCCAAAGCTTCCACATCCTTCCTATAATGTGGTGACCAGAACTGCACGCAGTACTCCAGGTGTGGCCGCACCAGAGTTATGTACAGCTGCAGCATGACCCTGTGGTTCCGAAACTCAATCCCCCTGCTTATAAAGGCTAGCACACCATATGGCTTCTTAACAGCCCTATTAACCTGGGTGGCAACTTTCAAGGATTTATGTACCTGGATGCCGAGATCTCTCTGTTCATCTACACTACCAAGAATCTTGCCATTAGCCCAGTACTCTGCATTCCTGTTACTCCTTCCAAAGTGAACCACCTCACACTTTTCCGCATTAAACTCCATCTGCCACCTCTCAGCCCAGCTCTGCAGCTTATCTATGTCCCTCTGTATCCTATAACATCCTTCAGCACTATCCACAACTCCACCGACCTTCGTGTCATCTGCAAATTTACTAACCCATCCTTCTACACCCTCTTCCAGGTCATTTATAAAATGACAAACAGCAGTGGCCCCAAAACAGATCCTTGCGGTACACCACTAGTAACTGAACTCCAGGATGAACATTTGCCATCAACCACCACCCTCTGTCTTCTTTCAGCTAGCCAATTACTGATCCAAACCGCTAAATCCCCTTCAATTCCATACTTCCTTATTTTCTGCAATAGCCTACCGTGGGGAACCTTATCAAACGCCTTACTGAAATCCATATACACCACATCAACAGCTTTACCCTGATCCACCTGTTTGGTCACCTTCTCAAAAAACTCAATAAGGTTTGTGAGACATGACCTACCCTTCACAAAACCGTGTTGAGTATCGCTAATCAACTTGTTCTTTTCAAGATGATTATAAACCCTATCTCTTATAACCTTTTCCAACATTTTACCCACAACCGAAGTAAGGCTCACAGGTCTATAATTACCAGGGTTGTCTCTACTCCCCTTCTTGAACAAGGGGACAACATTTGCTATCCTCCAGTCTTCCGGCACTATTCCTGTCGACAAAGACGACATAATATCAAGGACAAAGGCTCTGCAATCTCCTCCCTGGCTTCCCAGAGAATCCTAGGATAAATCCCATCTGGCCCAGGGGACTTATCTATTTTGACATTTTCTAAAATTGCTAACACCTCCTCTTTTGAACCTCAATTCCATCTAGCCTGGTCGACTGAACCTGAGTGTTCTCCTCGACAACATTGTCTTTCTCCAGTGTAAACACTGACGAAAAATATCCATTTAATGCTTCCCCTATCTCCTCTGATTCCACACACAACTTTCCACTACTATCCTTGATTGGCCCTAATCTTACTCGAGTCATTCTTTTGTTCCTGATATACCTATAGAAAGCCTTAGGGTTTTCCTTGATCCTATCCGCCAACGACTTTTCGTGTCCTCTCCTCGCTCTTCTTAACTCTCCCTTTAGGTCCTTCCTGGCTAACTTGTAACTCTCAAGTGCCCTAACTGAGCCTTCATGTCTCATCCTAACATAAGCCTTCTTCTTCCTCTTGACAAGTGCTTCAACTTCCTTAGTAAACCACGGCTCCCTTGCTCGACAACTTCCTCCCTGCCTGACAGGTACATACTTATCAAGGACACGCAGTAGCTGTTCCTTGAAAAAGCTCCACATTTCGATTGTACCCATCCCCTGCAGTTTCCTTCTCCATCCTATACCTCCTAAATCTTGCCGAATAGCATCATAATTGCCTTTCCCCCAGCTATAATTCTTGCCTTGCGGTATATACCTATCCCTGCCCATTGCTAAAGTAAACATAACCGAGTTGTGATCACTATCACCAAGTGCTCACCTACATCTAAATCTAACACCTGGCCGGGTTCATTACCCAGTACCAAATCCAATGTGGCCTCGCCCCTTGTTGGTCTGTCTACATACTGTGTCAGAAAACCCTCCTGCACACACTGCACAAAAACTGACCCATCTATAGTACTCGAACTATAGTATTTCCAGTCAATATTTGGAAAGTTAAAGTCCCCCATAACAACTACCCTGTTACTCTCGCTCCTGTCAAGAATCATCTTTGCAATCCTTTCCTCGACATCTCTGGGACTATTCGGAGGTCTATAGACAACTCCCAACAGGGTGACCTCTCCTCTACTGTTCCTAACCTCGGCCCATACTGCCTCAGTAGACGAGTCCTCAAGCGTCCTTTCTACCGCCGTAATACTTTCCTTGATTAACAATGCCACACCCCCCCCTCTTTTACCATCTTCTCTGTTCTTACAGAAACATCTAAATCCTGGAACCTGCAACAACCATTCCTGTCCCTGCTCTACCCATGTCTCCGAAATCGCCACAACATCGAGATCTCAGGTACCAACCCATGCTGCAAGCTCACCCACCTTATTCCGGATGCTCCTGGCGTTGAAGTAGACACACTTCAAACCAGCGTCCTGCTTGCCGGTGCCCTCTTTCGAACTTTTAACCCTATCCCTGACCTCACTACTCTCAACATCCTGTACACTGGGACTACAATTTAGGTTCCCATCCCATCTGTGAACCTTTTGCTATGGGTGGGCTCTGATGTTCTCCCTCTGCCCCAAGAGTGCACCCCCCCCCCCCCCCAAACAGACTGCACCCCCCCTCTCCCCACCACCACATTCCCAGTACCTTTCGATTGCCTCTTGGCCCTTGGCCGTGGCATGTTGGTGATGGGGAAGTGCCGATTTATCTGGCATGTTCCTTTGACAGGAAAGAGAGGCTTGGAAATTCTTTCCATTCCCTATTCCAGCCATGCCGTCATCCATAAGAGATTGTCATTCGAGGAAGCATGAGAGCAAATCCCAAATGAAAGGTGATGTTGAACCCTGGTCTCACTCGCCAAGTATTATGCTGCTTTTCTATGGGTTTGGGCACCACTGGCACCATCTGTTAGTGTTGGGTCATCTTGGAAGATGTTGGGCGTCTTCCTATTAGCAAGAGATTTGGCTGGAGGAAAAGATCCTTTTTCAAAGTAATCTTTATTTACATACTCCACCATGGACAGGATCCGATTGAAAGATACAAGATCCTGAGGGGAGCTGATAGGGTAGACACCAGGAGGATGTTTCCACTTGTGGGAGAGATTAGAACCAAGGGGACACAGTTTAAGAGTAAGAGGTATACTGGGCGCGATTCTCTCAGCCCGGGGCCGGGCCGGAGAACCCCCGTGACTGGCGCAAATCGCGCCACGCCGCCAGGACGTCTGCGGAGAATCGGCGCCATTGGTGCCGGCGTGGTCGGCGCAACGCCGGGCCTCCCGCTGATTCTCGGCCCGGAATGGCTATTACAAAACGCAGGAGTCCCAGCGGCGCCGTCCTTATCTGTTCTCAGCCGGCCGGACCTCGGCGTGGAAGGGTCCGGGGGCGGCCTGTGGAGGGGGGGGGGAGATCGGCCCCGGGGGCCTCCGTTGTGGCTGGGGCTCTCCTTTCTTCCACGCCGGCGCCTGTTTCCCACGCCATGTTGAGTCGGGGCCGGCGTGGAGAAGTGAGCCACTGCGCATGCGCTCATTGGCGCCGGTGCCACTGGGATCAGCAGCTGGAGCGGTGTGGGCCGCCCCAGTGCCGTGCTGGCACTCTGTAGAGTTAGACAGGGTTGATCAGCAGCATCGCACCCCAGCACGTGGCTTCGGGCAAGCTGGTACAGTCAGACTGAGTTACTACAGTTAGATTAGCAGAGAGTCGAACTCATTTGAGAACTGTGTTAATAGTTCAATAAACACGTTGAACTCGTTTCAGAGTCAGGAGCATCCTTTAGATAAGACTGCATCAAGTAGCAGCCTGTGTTATCTGAAGCAGCATAACACAACAGATTGATTATTGAGAGAAATCTGTACTAGGTATAAATTCATCCAGTGGAGAGTTTTTCCCCTGATTCCCACTGACTCCAGTTTAGCCCCTTGATTCCATATTCATTCAAATGCTGCCTTGATGACAAAGGCAGTCACTCTCACCTCACCCCTGGAGTTGAGCTCTTGTTTGAACTAAGGCAGTAATTAGGTCAGGAGCTGTGAATCTGGCAGAGCCCAAACTGATCGTCAGTTATTGCTGAGTAAGTGCCGCTTGATAGCGCTGTTGATGACCCCCTTCCAACACTTTACTGATGATGGAGAGTAGACTAATGAAATAGGTCGGGTTGTATTTGTCCTGTTTCCTGTGTACCGGACACACCAGGACAATTTTCCACATTGCCTGGTAGATGCCAGTGTTGTAGCTGTACTGGAACAGCTTGGCTAGGGGCGCAGCAAATTCTGGGGCAGCAGGGTAGCATGGTGGTTAGCATAAATGCTTCACAGCTCCAGGGTCCCAGGTTCGATTCCCGGCTGGGTCACTGTCTGTGTGGAGTCTGCACGTCCTCCCCCTGTGTGCGTGGGTTTCCTCCGGGTGCTCCGGTTTCCTCCCACAGTCCAAAGATGTGCGGGTTAGGTGGATTGGCCATGCTAAATTGCCCGTAGTGTCCTAAAAAAAGTAAGGTTAATGGGGGAGGTTGTTGGGTTACGGGTATAGGGTGGATACGTGGGTTTGAGTAGGGTGATCATGGCTCGGCACAACATTGAGGGCCGAAGGGCCTGTTCTGTGCTGTACTGTTCTAAGTCTTCAGTTCTATTGCCGGAATATTGTCAGGGCCACATGCCTTTGCAGTATCCAGTACCTTCAGGCATTTCGATGTCCTGTGGAGGCAATTGAATTGGCTGAAGACTGACATCTGTGATGCTGGGGACCTGTGGTTAGCACTGCTGCCTCACTGCGCCAGGGATCCGGGTTCAGTTCCAGCCTTGAGTGGCTGTATAGAACATAGAACAGTACAGCACAGAACAGGCCCTTCGGCCCTCGATGTTGTGCAGAGCAAATGATCACCCTACTCAAACCCACGTATCCACCCTATACCCGTAACCCAACAACCCCCCCCCCCTTAACCTTACGTATGTGTGGAGTTTGTACTTTCTCCCTGTGTCTGCGTGGGTTTCCGCCGGGTGCTCCGGTTTCCTCCCACAGTGCAAAGATGTGCAAGTTGGGCGGATTGGCCATGCTAAATTGTCCCTTAGTGTCCAAAAGTTAGGTGGGGTTACCTTTCAGAGGGTCGGTGCAGACTCGATGGGCCGAAGGCCTCCTTCTGCACTATCGGATTTCTATGACCTCCAGAGGAGGCCGAGATGGATCATCCACTTGGCACATCTGGCTGAAGATTTTTGCAAATGCCTCAGCCTTGTCTTTTGCACTGTTGTGCTGGGCTCCTCCATCATTGAGGATGGAGATATTTGTGGAGCCTCCTCCTCCAGAGAGTTGTTTAATTGTCTACCACCAATCACAGCTGGATATGGCAGGACTACAGAGCTTAGATCTGATGCATTTGTTGTGGAATCGCTTAGCTCTGTCTATTACTTGCTGCTTATGCTGTTTGGCACACAAGTAGTCCTGTGTTGTACTTTCACCAGGTTGTCACTTAATTTATCGATGTGCCTGATGTTGCTCCTGGCATGCTCTCCTGCACTCTTCATTGAACCAGGGTTGATCCCCTGGCTTGGTGGTAATGGTAGAGTGGAGGATATGCTGGGCCATGAGGTTGCAGATTGTGGTTAAATACAATTCTGCTGCTGCTGATGGCCCAGCCTCAAGTTGCTAGATCTGTTCGAAGCCTATGCCATTTAGCACGATGGTACTGCCACACAACACGATGGAGGGCATCCTCAATGTGAAGACGGGACCTTATCTCCACAAGAACTATGCGGTGGTCATTCCTACCGATGCTGTCATGGACCGCTGCATCTACGGTGAGATGGAGGGAGGTTCAACGAAGGGGATCAGGCTGCTATTTGAAAAGAAAGAATGTGCAGTGTCACCGAGAAAAAGCGGGATAATGGCACAAAGTGAATTGCGCATTCGGCAAGCCTGAACAGACACGATGGGCGGAATGGCCTTCCTCCGCACTGTAACAGTTGTGTGAGGGGACAAGCATTTGAATTGTTGACAATGGGATTGCATTGACATGTCCTTGTTTATGACATGTGCCAATAGATAATAGTGTGTGCCTTATGTGTAAATGAAATGTAGAACATTTAAGTTGTTATAGAACATAGAACATAGAACAGTACAGCACAGAACAGGCCCTTCGGCCCTCAATGTTGTGCCGAGCCATGATCACCCTACTCAAACCCACGTATCCACCCTATACCCGTAACCCAACAACCCCCCCCCTTAACCTTACATTTATTAGGACACTACGGGCAATTTAGCATGGCCAATCCACCTAACCCGCACATCTTTGGACTGTGGGAGGAAACCGGAGCACCCGGAGGAAACCCTCGCACACAGGGGGAGGACGTGCAGACTCCACACAGACAGTGACCCAGCCGGGAATCGAACCTGGGACCCTGGAGCTGTGAAGCATTTATGCTAACCACCATGCTACCCTGCTGCCCCCTTGTTATGTGAAGGATCTGCGGAAGAGAAATGCTTCAGAGAATTTGGGGGGGGGGGGAAGGTTGGAGCAGATATCTATTATTATGCTGCCTCCAACAACAGCTTTGAAGTAGATTTAACGATTAATGGATGATAAGTGTAGAACGTGCAGGCCACAATCAGATGGTTTGCGTGCGAGGAATACCTGGGAGTGGATCATAGGCTGGGATCGAATGGCTCGAATTATTTACGTTTTCAATAAGCGAAGCCCAGGAGTGAGGCACAGGGTAGAATTGAAACATTTGGCCAGAGGTCTCACACACAATTTATTGTTCATTAAATCACCCCTCGCTGTCTCTGCTGTACAAGCGCACTGTTATCGATGGGACTATTCTGGGCCAAGAAGGTGTTAATGAGGAAAAGGAAGTTAAGATCCTGTTTTGTTAGATTTGAACGGAGTGCTGTTCCTTCTTGCCCTGACCCCCACAGAGTAAAATTGCAAACTAATGGATTCGGTCAGTGACCCTGCTGAGGTATATCTGATGCAAAATTGATTGCCACTGGATTCTAGGCAGCGATTTTTTTTCCAATCTGTAATCAGTGCTCAGGCAGACTTTTTCGGCACCGGATTTCAAGCTGAGAACATCACAATCTAATGGAACCTCCTCGTGGGCAAAATTGCCACTGCGGCCTCAGTTATTGTAAGAACTATAATTAGGCAGCTGCCTTGAATTGTTGGCTTTTTTTGAGGTACAGGCTGGAGGCTGTAGCAGCCTGTGTGTGTGCACTGAGCAGTTTGTGTGTGGTACAGGCTGGAGGCTGTAGCAGCCTGTGTGTGTGCACTGAGCAGTTTGTGTGTGGTACAGGCCGCAGGCTGTAGCGGCCTGTGTGTGCGCACTGAGCAGTTTGTGTGTGGTACAGGCCGCAGGCTGTAGCAGCCTGTGTGTGTGCACTGAGCAGTTTGTGTGTGGTACAGGCCGCAGGCTGTAGCAGCCTGTGTGTGTGCACTGAGCAGTTTGTGTGTGGTACAGGCCGCAGGCTGTAGCAGCCTGTGTGTGTGCACTGAGCAGTTTGTGTGTGGTACAGGCTGGAGGCTGTAGCGGCCTGTGTGTGTGCACTGAGCAGTTTGTGTGTGGTACAGGCCGCAGGCTGTAGCGGCCTGTGTGTGTGCACTGAGCAGTTTGTGTGTGGTACAGGCCGCAGGCTGTAGCAGCCTGTGTGTGTGCACTGGGCAGTTTGTGTGTGGTACAGGCTGGAGGCTGTAGCAGCCTGTGTGTGCACACTGAGCAGTTTGTGTGTGGTACAGGCTGTAGCAGCCTGTGTGTGCGCACTGAGCAGTTTGTGTGTGGTACAGGCCGCAGGCTGTAGCGGCCTGTGTGTGTGCACTGAGCAGTTTGTGTGTGGTACAGGCCGCAGGCTGTAGCGGCCTGTGTGTGTGCACTGAGCAGTTTGTGTGTGGTACAGGCCGCAGGCTGTAGCAGCCTGTGTGTGTGCATTGAGCAGTTTGTGTGTGGTACAGGCCGCAGGCTGTAGCAGCCTGTGTGTGTGCACTGAGCAGTTTGTGTGTGGTACAGGCTGGAGGCTGTAGCGGCCTGTGTGTGCGCACTGAGCAGTTTGTGTGTGGTACAGGCCGCAGGCTGTAGCGGCCTGTGTGTGTGCACTGAGCAGTTTGTGTGTGGTACAGGCTGGAGGCTGTAGCAGCCTGTGTGTGCGCACTGAGCAGTTTGTGTGTGGTACAGGCCGCAGGCTGTAGCAGCCTGTGTGTGTGCACTGAGCAGTTTGTGTGTGGTACAGGCTGGAGGCTGTAGCGGCCTGTGTGTGCGCACTGAGCAGTTTGTGTGTGGTACAGGCCACAGGCTGTAGCAGCCTGTGTGTGCGCACTGAGCAGTTTGTGTGTGGTACAGGCTGGAGGCTGTAGCAGCCTGTGTGTGTGCACTGAGCAGTTTGTATGTGGTACAGGCCGCAGGCTGTAGCAGCCTGTGTGTGTGCACTGAGCAGTTTGTATGTGGTACAGGCCGCAGGCTGTAGCAGCCTGTGTGTGCGCACTGAGCAGTTTGTATGTGGTACAGGCCGCAGGCTGTAGCAGCCTGTGTGTGTGCACTGAGCAGTTTGTATGTGGTACAGGCTGGAGGCTGTAGCAGCCTGTGTGTGTGCACTGAGCAGTTTGTGTGTGGTACAGGCTGGAGGCTGTACCAGCCTGTGTGTGTGCACTGAGCAGTTTGTGTGTGGTACAGGCCGCAGGCTGTAGCAGCCTGTGTGTGTGCACTGAGCAGTTTGTGTGTGGCACAGGCCGCAGGCTGTAGCAGCCTGTGTGTGTGCACTGAGCAGTTTGTGTGTGGTACAGGCTACAGGCTGTAGCAGCCTGTGTGTGTGCACTGAGCAGTTTGTGTGTGGTACAGGCTACAGGCTGTAGCAGCCTGTGTGTGCGCACTGAGCGATTTTTGTGTGGTACAGGCTGCAGGCTGTAGAGGCCTGCGTGTGTGTGGTGAATGTATTACTGCTACCATTCACCATTGTATTGCATTACATTGTATTGTATTATGTTGGTGCCCTTGTGGGCTCCACCTATGGCTCCGCCCTCTCGAGGGAGGTATATAGATCTGCAGCCTGTAGGCGGCGCTCAGTACAGAGCAGTCGCAGGCAGGCACAGTTCTAGCTGATTAAAACCACTGTTCACTTCTACTCAACATCTCGTGTGAATTTATGGTCGCATCAGTGTGTGCACTGAGTGGTTTGTGTGTGGTACAGGCCAGAGGATGCAGAGTCCTGTGTGTGTGCACTGAGCGGTTTTCCAGGAAATCATTGTGCGACACTTTTGGTGTGCACAACACAAATCTCTCTCCTCCCCCCCCCCCCCCCCCCCCCTCCAGAGACTGGAGCACAGTATCTAGGCTGACATTGCAGGGCAGTGCTAAGGGAGCACTGCACTGGCAGAGGTGACATCTTTTGGATGAGATGCTGAAGTGAGGCTGCGGCCTGCTCTCGAGGGTGGATGTAAACCACCCCCCCCAGTACTATCAGGAAGGAGATCGGGGGGATTTACCTCCGTTGTCCTGACCAGTATTTATCCCTCAGTCAACATCTCAAAAACGGATGGTTTGTCCATTCTCACAATGCCGCTTGTGGGAGCTTGCCGTGCACAAATCATTGCTGTGTTCCCTACATTACAACAGTGAATATCCCTCAAAAGCACCTAATTGGCTGTAAAGGGCGTCGACACATCCTGAGGTCATAAAAGGTGCTATATTAATGTAAATCTTTCATCCATTCTTCTGTGGAGAAGCCCAGATTAAGGGCTAAAGTTGATGCTGGAGGCCGAGTCATGCGGACATATTGGGGGCATTCGCATCCCCTGTAATTAACTCTTTAACCCCCTGAGCCTTCCCTTCCCACCCCTTCTGGAAGTTAACATCGAGGCTGTAATGTTTACTCGTTCAGCATTTTCAGTGGTGTCTGCCTGATCACTGTCCCTTCCCAGTTCTTTTGGCCAGTGCACCTGTCAAATGCGTGAAGGAGCTGGGAGCAGCGTTGGGCAGGAAGGGGTTACAGTAGAAGTGGCCATCAGCCCCAGATTGAAGATTAATGATGTGAGTTGGTTGAACGTTACAAGAGATTGGGAGCTGTGTAGTTATCTACAAGAGCTTAGGGCAAGTGAAGATTGTTTATCAAGAGCCGGCGCGCAGGCTGGCTGTTGCTATGGAAATATAACCAAGGAGCTTCAGATGGAGACATGGAGATTGCTCATCTAATTCTGCTTGCAACCTCTCCTCACAAATGGATAATTCAACAAATTCTGTCCACTTCTGATTGCTGCTCCTGGCCCGTTCTTTCCAGCAGCTTCTTACAAGTTTATTATCTTATCCTATCTCTCCAGCTCTTATGTCAAGGCTGTTGTTATTCTGTAGTTATTGATCCCGAGTGGCTGGTAGGCAAAATATCGACTGGACTGAAGCTAAGTTAACAATACAGAATATAAATTCAGTGCTCCTAGCCAGGAAGGGCGCCGTGCTTCTACGTGCTTAGGTGCGCTCACTCGGTTATTGTCTGGAGAATGTTAAAACGAGGGCCGAGAGGGGAGCAATTTCAAACTTAGGGCTGAATAAGGTGCAAGTTTAATTCTTACAAATACTGGAAGTGGGATGTTTGGGTTCAGCTGGCCCCCTCGCACAACCCCACCTATTCACCTCAATGAAAATCAGGAGAGGTGTTGCCCTGACAACGGATCCTTTGGCGGGATTCTCTGGTAATTCCCCCCCCCCCCCAATGCAGGATCTCCTGTCCCCACCCCTCCCGCTGTCGGTTCCCTGGCGGTAGTGGGAGCGGACAACAGGAAACCGCGTTGACAACTGCGGGACCGGAAGATCCCATTGCTGACCAATGGTGTGCAACATCTGCGAAATGTGGGAGAGGGGATTGGGGGGGGGGGGGGGGGAGATCCTACCCGCTATATCGTCCCATTGTGCCCCGTTCATAGACCCATTGAATCCCTACAGTCCAGAAGGAGGCTATTCGGCCCATCGAGTCTGCACCAATCCTCTGAAAGAGCACCCTACATAGGCCCACTCCCCCGTCCTGTCCCTGTAACCCCATCTAACTTTTTGGACACCAAAGAAGAATTGATCATGGCCAATGTACCTAACCTGCACATCTTTGGACAGTGGGAAGAAACTGGAGCACCCGGAGGAAACCCACTCAGACACGGGAAGAACAGGCAAACTCCATGAAGTCACCCAAGATCAGAATCAAACCCGGATCCCTGGTGCTGTGAGGCAGTAGTGCTAACCACTGTGCCACCGTGCCGCCCGGAGGTTGAAAGGCCAACGGTTAAATGGCCCCGAGTACCCTGCTGGCAACGGGACAGTTTCCCCTTCCTTTTAAAAATTTGCTGTTCTGCGATCTCTCTCCCCACTGATAACCTGTGTAGTGGGCCTGCTCCCTCCGTTCGCATTTGTCACTCTTATATACACAGCTGATAATAAAAAAACAACTTGTGTTTTTATATAGCGTCTTTCACAACCTCAAGATACCCCAAAGTGAGGGCAGCACAGTGGCAGAGTGGTTAGCACAGCTGCCTCACGGCGTCGAGGTCCCAGGTTCGATCCCGGCTCTGGGTCACTGTCCGTGTGGAGTTTGCACATTCTCCCCGTGTCTGTGTAGGTTTTGCCCCCACAATCCAAAGATGTGCAGGGTAGGTGGATTGGCCACGCTAAATTGCCCCTTAATTGGAAAAAATTAATTGGATACTCCAAAGTGCTTCCCAACCAATTAAATACTTTTGATGTGTCATCATGGTTGGAATGCAGAGCAAGCTCCCACGAA
Source organism: Scyliorhinus canicula (assembly GCF_902713615.1). Taxonomy (NCBI): domain Eukaryota; kingdom Metazoa; phylum Chordata; class Chondrichthyes; order Carcharhiniformes; family Scyliorhinidae; genus Scyliorhinus; species Scyliorhinus canicula. The sequence continues at coordinate 18,607,024 of NC_052146.1, forward strand.
TAACATTCTGATTATGCCAGGGTTATCTGTTTTAATGCTGTGGAGTGCGAAATGAGTACTGACCAGGACTTCTGTTTGCAATAGTGCCGGGGGTTCCTTTACATGCATCTGAGAGAATAGATGAGCCCTCAGTTTAATGTCTCACTGGTACATCCGAAGCTGCAGTTCTCCCTCAACATTGCCCTCCAGTGCCAGCCGAGATTTTTGTGCTTGATCCTCTGAACTGGGATCTGATACCAAAACCATTTGACTCAGCAGCAAGGATGCTACCAACTGAGCCTCAGCCGACACCTATGGATCAGCAACACACACAGGAGACAAGGATGCTACCAATTGAGCCTCAGCCGACACCTATGGATCAGCTATACGCACAGGATGATGTGTCACACATGGTGTTCATCCAATGCCTGTACTCAGCCAAGTATCCAACAGTGTATGTAACCAGTGACACACGAGGGTGTAGGAGCAGGCCATTCAGCCCTTCCGAGTCTGCTCCACCACTCAATTAGATCATCGCTGATCATCTACCTCAACGCCACTTTCCTGCCCCCAATCCCCGAATCCCTCGGTGTCAGAGAAATCTGTCAATTTCTGTCTTGAACCTGCTCAATGATTGAGCCCTGCCCACCCACTTTCTCATGTGTCAAAATCTGCCCTGATCCACCCAGTAAAAGGGCAGGAGAGAGGCTGGAAGGTGCTCAGTGCCAGAATCTGACACCCTGTGGACACATCAAGGCTCACATATGTTATGGGAGCGGCATTTTCTTAACCCCAAAATGTATCAACCTCTCCCTTTAATGGATTGTTGCTTTTGAAGCACACGGCTTGTTCTCCAGGTGTGGTATTACAATTATGGACACGTGGGTTTTTAAACACAAAACAATGTTTATTCCATGAATTCAACTTAACCTTTTAAAATAAACATTGGATCTCTTAACACCCCTTACTTCAAAGATATCCCCGAAATAATACAATACTAAATAATCCCTCAAAATGTTTCTTCAAACCCCAAAAGACTTCACCTTTAACAACAGACATGAGGTTACATTCAATATACTTATAGTCTTTGGATTTTCAGACATCAACAGACTAGTTCTGTGTTTTCTTCTTGCAGCTTTTTGCAAAAAACACAAACACTCCCAGCTTTCTCCTCAAACCGGCTTTCTCCTTTCAAAACAGCTCACAGCAAACCAGCCAGGCACTTTTCAGCTGCTCTCTCTCAAACTGAAACTAAAAGCAGAAGCGAGCTCAACTCAGCTCCCCCCACCCTCTGACATCACGTCAGTAATATGAGCTGCTCCATTTCTTAAAGGTACATTGCTTAAACATCCATTTCTTAAAGGTACTCTCACATGACACATACTCTGCGTGGAGAGGATCTAGAACGAGGGGGCAAGATTTCTGAATAAGCGGTCTCCCATTTAGGATGGAGAAGAGGCATTTCTTCTCTCAGAGGGTTGGGAATCTTTGGAATTCTCTGCTGCATGGGCCAAATCATTGAATATACTCACAGTTGGGATAAACAGTTTATTGAACTACAGGGGAGTCGAGGGTTACAGGCAACCAGTGGGAAAGCGGAATTGAGGCCAAAGTCAGACCAGGTATAATGGGCGGAATTCTCCGCTCCCGGGAAAAATCGTGAGGGCCGACGTGAACTCGGCCGAGTTTCATGACGGCCTCAGAGGCCGCTCCTCGCCCCCTATTCTCCCCTCCCGGCGGGGCTAGGAGCGGCGCTCTGTAAATCTCGGCCGCAGGGGCGTCGCGCCGAGAGTGATGTGGCCGGCGCGCCTAATGACATCAGCCGCGCATGCGCAGGTTGGCCGGCTCCAACCCGCGCATGCGCGGCTGACGGCACGAACCTGTCAGGGCGTGGTGGCCGTCTTTCCCCTCGCTGCTGCGCAAGACGTGGCAGCTTGATCTTGTGGGGCGGCGGAGGGGAAATAGTGTGTCCCGATTTGGACACCGGCCCGACGATCGGTGGGCACCGATCGCAGGCCTGTCCCCTCCCGAGCACAGTCGTGGTGCTCTTTCCTTTCAAGGCCACCTCCAAGCCCCAAACAGGCTTCTCACTCCCGTTTCACGACGGCAGCGACCAGGTGTGTTTGCCGCCGTCGTGAAATGGCTGCGAACGGCAGGCCATTCGGCCCATCCGGGTCGGAGCATCGCCGTTCGCCGTGAAGAGCGGCAATTCTTCCGAGGGGGGCGTGAATTTTGATGGGGGCCCCCCCGTGATTCTCCCACGCCGCATGGGGAGCGGAGAATCGCGCCCAATGCATTTGACTGAAGTAGGCTTGCTGGGACAAAATGTCTACTCCTCCTGTTTGTTATGGATTAATAAATCACTGAGGCTTTAATTAACAGATATTGCTTGAACAGCCTATATTTTGGCTGCCCTTCCCATGGTGTAGCCATGTCAACCATTTTGGGGCCACCAAATAGTCAGACTCTCCAAATCTGCAGTTAGCGCAGTGTCACAGTGATCTATGTGGAACGAGGCGGAGAAGAAGACAGTTTTGATTCTTGGACACGGTGCTGATCACCGTTCTGGCCTCCACGCTCTGACCTTTTCATGCTTTGGGCAGTAAGCTTGTGACTGGCCTGGAAGCGGTACAACACGCACTTCGCGTTTCCAACGAGCTCCCTGAAGGTTGACAGCTGCTTCAGGGAGAGCTGCAGTACTGTTCCAATGACATTTGCATGCGGAAAACTGCTGCAATCTGTCTCAATCATGCAGAATCAAGCAAGTGGCACCTCAACTCAAACCACCACCCCCCCACCCCCACCAATGTGAAAATACGTGAGCGGCGCCTGGCCGATTAGCCCGTGCACCAAGCGTAAAAGCACACAGGCCACGTAAAATTAGGGTCAGTCGAACACTTAATGGGCTTAATTGCCCTTTTACTTGTCGGCGGACGTGCTTCCGACTGTCGTGCGCGCCCGCCGTCCGAAATGTCACACGAGGGCGTTGGGACGAGCATCCGACGTCTTCTCATGCGAGTTCACGTTGGGCGCGCGCCCGCTCAAACTCAGTAAAATTCTGGCCGCCGGAGAGTTTGTGAAAAAAGACTTGCAAGAATGATCCCGAGAGCTACGAGGCATGAACCAGCGGGAAAGATTGAATCGGGCGAGGGCTTTTCTCTCGATTAACGAGGATGTGACTTGATGCAGACCTTCAGGATTATGAAAGGAGTTTGTTGGGTAAACATGGAGAAGATGGTGGGCGAGGCTGGGACTACTTGCCATAAATATAAAATACCATTTACAATGGTTATTCTATTAATATTGTTTTGTTTATATTTTGTGAAAATTTTAATAAAAATTATTGTAAAAAAAAGAAATTGATAGATTGGGAAGCGATTACCTGCTGGATTCAGGGCCTTGGTCAGCAATCACTCAGACAGTTCCCAAGAAACCCAAGAACAACACCCACACCCCTACAAAAGCAACTACTAAATCGGAAAAAAAAAAAGCAAACAGAAAGGAAAGAGATAACACCCGCCACATCCCACAAACCTATGGACACACTTCTCCCCCCCCCACCCCCCGGTTGCTGCTGCTGCCGGCCTATTTCCCTACCGCTCCGCCAGGAAGTCCAGGAAAGGCTGCCACCGCCTAAAGAACCCCTGTACTGATCCCCTCAGGGCAAATTTCACCTTCTCCAATTTAATGAACCCCGCCATATCATTGATCCAGGCCTCCACACTTGGGGGCCTCGCATCCTTCCACCGAAGAAGAGTCCTCCACCGGGCTACTAGGGACGCAAAGGCCAGAACACCGGCCTCTTTCACCTCCTGCACTCCCGGCTCCACTGCAACCCCAAAAATTGCGAGTACCCAGCCTGGCTTAACCCTGGATCCCACCACCCTCGACACTGTCCTTGCTACCCCCTTTCAAAACTCCCCCAGCGCTGGGCACGCCCAAAACATATGGGCGTGGTTCGCTGGGCTCCCCGAGCACCTAGCACACCTACCTTCGCCCCCGAAAAACCTACTCATCCTTGTCCCAGTCATGTGGGCCCTATGCAGCACCTTGAACTGTATGAGGCTAAGCCTCGCACAGGAAGAGGAGGAATTCACCCTTTCTAGGGCATCCGCCCACGTCCCCTCCTCAATCTCCTCACCCAGCTCCTCTTCCCATTTACCCTTCAGTTCCTCCACCGAGGCCTCGTCTACCTCCTGCATCACCCGGTATATGTCCGAAATCCTCCATCCTCCAACCCACACCCCCGACAGCACCCTGTCCCGTACCCCACTTGGGGGCAGCAAGGGGAACCCCTCCACCTGCCGCCTGGCAAACGCCATAACCTGCATGTACCTAAACATATTCCCCTCTAACTCCCCCAAGCTCGCGAACCTCCCATCCACAAACAGGTCCCTCAACCTCCTAACACCTACCCTGTGCCAGCCCTGAAATCCGCCATCAATGCTCCCTGGAACAAACTGATGGTTCCCCCGTATCGGGGCCTCCATCGAGTCCCCCCACCTCTCCCTATGCCGTCACCATTGCCCCCAGAATTTGAGGGTAGCCGCCACCACCAGGCTCGTGGTATACCTCGTTGGAGGGAGCAGCAACAGCGCCGTTACCAGCACCTCCAGGCTCGTGCCCACACAGGACGCCATCGCCATCCTCTTCCATGCTGCCCCTTCCCCGTCCATTACCCACTTACGCACCATCGCACTTACGTTGGCAGCCCAATAGTACCCACAGAGGTTGGGCAGTGCCAGCCCCCCCTATCCCTGCCCCGTTCCAGGAACACCCTTCTCACCCTTGGAGTCCCATGTGCCCACATAAACCCCGTAATACTCCTGTTAACTCTCCTAAAAAAGGCCTTCGGGATAAGGATTGGAAGGCACTGGAACAGGAAGAAAAACCTTGGGAGCACTGTCATCTTGACGGACTGCACCCTCCCTGCCAGTGACAGCGGTAACATATCCCACCTTTTGAACTCCTCCTCCATCTGCTCCACCAACCTTAGAACATAGAGCATAGAACAGTACAGCACAGAACAGGCCCTTCGGCCCTTGATGTGGTGCCGAGCAATGATCACCCTACCCAAACCCACGTATCCACCCTATACCCGTAACCCAACAACCCCCCCCCCCAGCCTTACTTTTTAGGACACTACGGGCAATTTAGCATGGCCAATCCACCTAACCCGCACATCTTTGGACTGTGGGAGGAAACCGGAGCATCCGGAGGAAACCCACGCACACACGGGGAGGACGTGCAGACTCCATACAGACAGTGACCCAGCCGGGAATCGAACCTGGGACCCTGGAGCTGTAAAGCATTTATGCTAACCACCATGCTACCGTGCTGCCCCTTGTGAGGTACCTGAAGCTCTTCCCAGCCTGCTTCAGTGGGAGCCTACCAATCCCCTCCTCCTGATCCCCCGGGTGTACCACGAACAATTCGCTCTTACCCAGGTTGAGCTTATATCCAGAGAAGCCCCCAAATTCGCTGAGAATCCTCATCACCTCCGGCATCCCCCCCACCGGGTCCGCCACATACAGCAACAGGTCGTCTGCATAAAGCGACACTCAATGCTCCTCCCCACCCCACACCAGGCCCCTCCAGTTCCCTGACTCCCTCAACGCCATGGCCAGGGGCTCAATTGCCAACGCAAAGAGCAAGGGGGACAGGGGACACCCCTGTCTCGTCCCCCGGTACTGCCGAAAGTACTCCGACCTCCTCCTATTCGTGGCTACACTCGCCATCGGGGCCTCATAGAGCAGCCTCACCCAACGGACAAACCCCTCCCCAAACCCAAACCTTTCCAACACCTCCCACAGATGCTCCCACTCAACCCTACCAAAGGCCTTCTCCGCATCTAATGCCACCACTATCTCTGCCTCCCCTTCCACAGCCGGCATCATAATGACGTTGAGGAGCCTTCGTATGTTGGTATTCAACTGCCTTCCCTTCACAAACCCCGTCTGGTCCTCGTGGATGACCCCCGGCACACAATCCTCTATTCTTGTGGCTAAGATCTTTGCCAGCAGCTTGGCGTCTACATTTAGCAGCGAGATCGGCCTATATGACCCACACTGCTTAAGGATCAAGGAAATCAGTGCCCGTGACATAGTTGGGGGCAAAGCCCCCCCCTCCCTTGCCTCGTTAAAGGTCCGGACCAACAGGGGGCCCAACAGGTCCGCATACATTTTATAAAATTCGGCCGGAAACCCATCCGGCCCCGGTGCCTTCCCCGACTGCATGCTCCCTATCCCTTTGACCAGCTCCTCCAGCTCAATCAGCGCCCCCAGTCCCTCCACCTGCCCCTCGTCCACCCTCGGAAATCGCAGCTTGTCCAAGAAGCGCCCCATTCCTCCCCCCCCTTCCACAGGGGGTTCAGGCCGGTACAGTTCCCCATAAAAGTCCCTAAAGACCCCATTAACGTCTACCCCCCTCCGCACCACCTTCCCAACTCTTTTTGTCACTCCCCCAATCTCTCTGGCCGCGTCTCGCTTTCGGAGCTGGTGTGCCAGCATCCTGCTCGCCTTCTCCCCATATTCATACACCTCCACTGAACTTCCGCCTTTCTGGTAGTCAATAGGTTGAATCTGGCCTGAAGGCTACGCCTGTCCCCCAGCAATCCCTCCTCCGGAGGCTCCACATATCTCCTATCCTCCCTCACCATCTCCCCTATCAGTCTCTCCCTCTCCCTCTGCTCCCCCCTCTCCCTATGGGTTTGGATGGAAATCAACTCCCCTCTAATCACCGCCTTCAATGCCTCCCAGACCGTCCCCACTCGGATCTCCCCGTTATCGTTGGCCTCAAGGTACCTCTTAATACACCCCCGAACCTTCCCGGCCACCTCCTTGTCTGCCAGCAGCCCCACCTCCAAGCGCCAGAGCGGACGCTGGTCCCTCTCCTCCCCCAGCCCGAGGTCCACCCAGTGCGGAGCATGATCTGAAATGGCAATGGCAGAGTATTCAAAATACTCCACCCTCGAAACCAACCCCCTGCTCAGGACAAAAAAATCAATCCTAGAATAGGCCTTATGCACGTGGGAGAAAAACGAGTACTCCCTGGCCCTTGGCCTCGCAAACCTCCAGGGATCCACCCCCCCATCTGATCCATAAACCCCCTCAACACCTTAGCTGCCGCCGGCCTCCTACCTGTCCGGGACTTGGATCGATCCAATGGGGGATCCAGGACCGTGTTGAAGTCTCCCCCCCCATGATCAGGCCCCCCAGCTCCAGGTCCGGAATGCGGCCCAACATGCGCCGCATAAACCCCGCATCGTCCCAGTTTGGGGCGTAAACATTCACCAACACCACCCGCTCCCCCTGCAGCTTACCACTCTCCATCACATACCTCCCGCCACTGGCAGCCACCACCTTTAACGCCTCAAATGACACCACCTTCCCCACCAGGATCGCCACCCCCCGACTCTTCTCATCCAGCCCTGAGTGAAATACTTGGCCCACCCACCCCTTCCTCAGCTGGACCTGGTCCGCCACCTTCAGGTGTGTCTCTTGGAGCATGGCCACATCCGCCTTCAGCCCCTTCAAGTGCGCAAATACCCGAGCCCGTTTGACCGGCCCGTTCAGCCCCCTCACATTCCAGGTTATCAGCCGGATCAGAGGGCTCCCTGCCCCCTTCTCCTGCCGATTAGCCATAACCCATCCCCTGCCCACCACTGGCCAGCATCCCCCGCTCGGCTTGTTCCCCACAGCGGCAACTCTCCCCCCCCCCTCCCCCCCACACCCCCTGCATACTCCCTGCATACTCCAGCTCCTTCCTGGCCATTTCAGTAGCAACCCGGAACCCCCCCCCCCAAAAGGCTAGGAGGCCACGCCCTCCCCTTCGCAGCACTCCCGTGAGCCAGCTAACTTCTGCTGACCCCGGCGACTCCCGCCATACCTCCGACCCCTCCCCACGTGGGACTACTCCTCCTCCTTCGTGCCCATCAGCAGGCCCCCCCCCCCCCCCGCTCTTGCGCGGGGAAAATAACAGCCAACAAAGGCCCGCATTTCTCAGCCCCGACCCCGCCCCCATCATCCCGCAGCGCGGGAAACCAGAGAAAAGCCCGCGCTTTCGCCCTGCCCAACCCCGCCTCCTCTAGGGCAACTCCCATTGCCAGTCCCCACCACCAGCTCCCCGCACTCCCAGTTTACCTCCCTGCCCGAACCCGTCCACCAGGCCCATACAAAAAGACATAAAGACATGGCCCCACCCACCCTAAAGCCAACACACACCAACACACATCTAGCATTAAACAGAGAACCCCCCCCCAGAGTAAAAATTAAACACAGTTACATTTTCATACAAAAACCCCCATCTTTGACCCTCAGCTTGAGTCCAATTTCTCGCCCTGCACAAAGGCCCACGCCTCCTCCGGGGACTCAAAATAATGGTGCCGGTCCTTGTAGGTGACCCACAGATGCGCCGGCTGCAACATGCCAAACTTCACACTCCGTCTGTGGAGTACCGCCTTCGTCCTGTTAAACCCGGCCCTCTGCTTCACCACCTCCGCACTCCAGTCCTGGAAGATCCACACCTCCGTGTTCTCCCACTTGCTGCTCACCGGAGCACGCACTCACGATCCACAAACCGGTGAAACCGCACCAACACCGCCCGCGGCGGCTCATTCGGCTTGGGCCTCCTAGCCAGAATTCTGTGGGCCCCCTCTAACTCCAGGGGCCCCTGGAAGGACCCAACTCCCACCAGCGAGTTCAGCACAACAACCACGTAGGCCGCCAGGTCCGACCCCTCCAGCCCCTCCGTGAGGCCCAGGATCCGTAAATTCTTCCGCCTCGACAGGTTGTCCAGCTCCTCGAACCGCTCCTGCCATCTTTTATGGAGCGCCTCGTGCATCTCCACCTTCCCCGCGACGGCCTCATCCTCCCTTTCGGAGGCCTGCTGCTGCAGCTCCCGGATTGCGGCCCCCTGGGCTGTCTGAGTCTCCAGCAGCTTACTGGTGGTAGCCTTCAGTGACTCCAGCAGCTCCACCTTAAGTTTCTGGAAGCAGCGCCGAAGAGTCTCCTGCTGCTCCTGCACCCACTGCCTCAGCTCCTCGAGGGCTCTGCCAGCCGCCATTTTGTTTCCCTTCCCCCGCTTTTCCAGGGGCGCTGCCACCGCTTTTCTACTCACCCCACTCCTGGTCTGGACCATAGGACCCTGGGGATCTTCCTCAGACCCTTTCCCACGTTGGGAATCATCGAAGAAGCTATGTTGGGGGCCCTGAAAAGAGCCCCAAAGTCCGTTTTTAGCGGGAGCTGCCGAACGTGCGGCTTAGCTCCGCATAGCCGCAACCGGAAGTCCCCCAATCTATCAATTTCTGACGGGTTAAATGAGAAACGAACAATTGCGAATAGGACTCAGGATACTTCCCCCGCCAATCCCGCTCCCAAAGCTGGCCACAGGTAATGAAAAACTGAGGGTCAACTTTTACACGATTTCAACTAATACTCGAGTTTATACTCGAGTCACTAATAAATCCATGAGGGAATTCAGGAGAAATTTCCTTCCTGAGAGTGATTAGCATGTGAAAGTTTATTCAAGGGGATGCTAGATAGATGCCCGAGGGAGGAAGGAATAAAAAGAAGGAATAAATAGACAGAAAGAAGCAATGGAAAAAAAAAAATTATATTGCCTTTCACAGTCGCCAGGAATCCCAAAGTGTTTTGCAGTCAATAATAAAGTACTTTGAAATGTAGTCACTGTTGAAATGTAGGGAATGTGACAGCTGGGGTGGTAGTGGCACAGTGCTATTGTCACTGGACCAGAAATCTAGAGAGCCAGAGTCATGCACTGGGCACCCACCACGGCAGATGGTGAAATTTGAATTTAATAAAATCTGCAGTTAATAAGTCTAAGTGATGACCATAGAATCATTGTCGTAAAACCCCATCTGTTTTGTTAATGCCCCTGTAGGGAAGCTAAGCTGCCATCCTTACCACATGTGACTCCAGATCCACAGTGGCTCCAAAGCCCTCTGACCTGACCCTGAAAGCGACTCAGTTGAAGGGCAAGTTGGGATGGGCAATACATGCCCACATTCCACGAATGTAACTTTTTAAAAAAAAAAAAAGCCAATTTGCCCACAAATATCAAGGTGATAAATGATGAGATAATCTATTGTGATGTTGGTTGAAGGGTAAGTATTGGCTAGGACAACCGGGATAATTCACCGGCTCTATTCAAAATAGTTCCACAGGTTCTTTTGTGTCCGCTTTGGGAGAGAGACACCCCCCTGACAGGGGCCGGGATTCTCCCCTACCCGGCGGGGCGGGGGGTCCCGGCGGGACGGAGAGGCATGAACCACTCCGGCGTCGGGCCGCCCCAAAGGTGCAGAATTCTCCGTACCTTTAGGGGCCAATCCCTCACATTGAGGGGCTAGGCCCACGCCGGAGTGGTTCCCACTCCGCCGGCTGATGTGAACGGCCTTTGGCGCCATGCCAACCGGGGCCGAAAGGACTTCGCCGGCTGGCATAAGTCCGCGCATGCGCCGGAGCGTCAGCAGCTGCTGACGTCATACCGGCGCATGCGCAGGGGAGGGGGTCTCTTCCGCCTCCACCATGGTGAAGGCCATAGCGGAGGTGGAAGAAAAAGAGTGCCCCCACGGCACAGGCCCACCCGCCAATCGGTGGGCCACGATCGCGGGCCAGGCCACTGTGGGGGCACCGCCCGGGGTCAGACCCCCCCCCCCCCCCCCCCCCGGACACGGCGGGGGCAGGATTGACGCCGTCCCCGGGCGATTCTCCGACCCCCCTGACAGCTCCATCCGTACTGCACGGGAGCACCAGCTTTGATTAATTTTGGGTGCGGGTCTGTGCAGGGGAGCATGAACACTCAATCTTTCTGACTCAAAAGGTGAGAGTTACCTGATAACTCTTTGATGGGGTTAGGTTGCTGTAGGAAACCCTGTGTGGAGCCTGAACAAAGATATGGAACCTTTGGGTCAAAGAGCCTGTGTTTGTCTATAAATGTTAGTGATATTCAACGATTCACCCTTTGTCCTGTTTTTGTTCAGGAGAGAGAGAGATCAGGAAATACAGACCGTTTGAGGTATCAGATGCTTTTCGATCTCTCCCCCCCCCCCCCCCCCCAGCTGCTTTCCAGAATGGACACTTGATGGATAATGATTTGTGAAGGAGACAGTTATAACCTTCAGATCACCGCCTTTACTTTAAACCTGCCGACAAGATGAGATTTTACTATCCTCACACCTGGCGATCAGAAAGAAACGCTTTGTAAATGTGACCTCCTGATAGTTAACGTTTAAATAAAAGCAACAACAAAAGGAATCATTCAGACTTGAACCCTTGACACTTCTTCCTGCATTTTACTTTGAGCTCTTGTGATTTAATAACACATGCGCAGTGCGCCAGCTGAGCTCGGCTGGTCCTAAAATGGCTGGCCAGGTCGTGCCAGTTTAAAAATACAGCAGAATTTAGAGGCTCTGGGAGGGGCGATAAAAGGTTGTGAATAACGAGGCTGATTTCCATTGTGGCAATTGGGATCTTACTTTTTGGCATCAATGGGGATCAGACAACTCGACCAGACATTGCAGGCCTTTGGGATGGAGACCTGTTGTCCTGACCCAGTTTGGCCTGTGTTTGACTCCAGTTCCACACCAATAAACTCCCCCCTTGTGGAGCAAGCCCCTCAAATTGACATCGGGGGACGGGCAATGAATACCTGCCTTTCCAACCACCCATATCCCAAAAATAATTTTTTTTAAAGAACCATCGCTCTGAAAGCTGTGGAATCTGATGGGCCGAAACTACCAATGATTGGTGCACTCGTTTGCCACGAAGTCTCCAGGCATTAAAGATTAATCTCCTGGGACGAAAAATCACAGGGGCCATTAAAGACAAATTGCATTATCTTTTACATCTTCAAACACTTCCATTTATTAGTCATATAAATATTGCCGATGGTGGGGACAAGAGCTGTCTTGACTTGATATGGGGGGGGGGGGGGGGGGGAGAGATCATGTGGTGAAACCTCCAGGATTAGGCCCAAGCACAGTTGGCAACCCTAACTGTGACTAGTTGACCGTGTGGCCGCTGTGAGGCAGTGGACTGACCTTTGGAGGAAGGTATAGAAATGCCGAAACATTAGCGATTTTAACACGGCTGCCTATTTAACCCCACTTGCCGTTTGACTTCTCACCGTCAGCCATCTTTCTGTTCCCTCCCCAGCTGCTGTCGAAGCCTGTGTGCTGCACGGACTCAAACGGCGAGCGGCTGGCTTCCTCCGGAGCAACAAAATAGCCGCATTGTTCATGAAGGTGGCAAAGTCTTTCCCTTTGGCTGAGGAGCTATGCAGGAAGGTGCAGGACCTGGAGCAGCTAATCGAGAGCAGGTAATGCGGTGTACAGAAGATCTATCGAGGAAGATTGGGCAGGCTGTGGCCTACGTTCCCTGTGCCGTTTTAAAATTTCAACTGCACGTGCAATTTCGTTAACAGCGCGGCCACTTCAAATGTTGAAGGCGTGGGCGAGTATAAGCAGTAATTTAAAGGGGCTGACCTGCATGCACGCCCTGCAGGGCAACTTACACTTTGATGCGTGACCGTCCAGCTTACTGGAATGTAGGAATTGCAGATATATTGTATGATATGTATTTGGTGCAGTAAGGGTTAAAAGCCTGGGTTAGTATGTGCGCGACTGCTGCAGTCACGATTTTAAAGAATCCCGGTTTGAAAAGTTTTGGGAGCCAGAGGTGCAACTAAAGCATCATAAAAGTTTGGGCTAATGAAGGTTTGTTTGGATTAAGGCGGTCCACTGTGGAGTATTTGATTGTCGAACTTTGTGCTCCGTTAGTAAGATGGTGTAACTAACGGGAGGGGCTAGAGTACCAGGCATTTTAACGGAGAAGCAGATTGTCCAGTTGGTTTATGAAGGTCAGACCATGAAGACAAGCTTCTGAAGACTTCTGCTGGAGATCCTGTATTGTTCTGACAGGATTCAGGTCTGTCTCTTAAAACAGTGTCAAAGAACGTCTCGTAAGCAAGTATGCCTGGGTCTGCTAACTGTATTTAAAAGTGGATTGGGTTCGGAGATGGTTCCGTTGTTTGGGAATAAAGATATCAGTTAATGTTTATTGTGTCACTGTATAGACTAACCTTGTAAGCTATTTTCTTGTGTGATGTTAAAGATATTTTAATACAGTGTTAGTAATAAAGGGCGCGATAGAACGTCCTTGTATGCCCGACTCAGTGATGCGACAAGGCCATTCGAGCAAGTGAGGTAAGTGCGGCCTCAGCACTTGCTTTAAGGCAAGACTTCTGCCCCTAGGTCTGGAAGCTTGGGCAGCACAGTGACACAGTGGTTAGCACTGCTGCCTCAGCGCCAGGGACCCGGGTTCGATTCCGGCTTTTGGTGCCTGTCTGTAGGGCGTTTACACTTCCTCCCCAGTGTCTGCGAGGGTTTCCTCCGGGTGCTGCAGTTCCCTCCCACAGTCCAAAGATGTGCAGGTTAGGTGGATTGGCCATGATAAATTACTCTGGAGCAGCCAAAGGTTAGGAGGGGTTACCGGTTTGAGGAGGCGTGGGACCAAGTAAGGTGCTCTTTCAGAGGGTCAGTGTAGACTTGATGGGCTGAATGGCCTCCTTCTGTACTGTAGGGATTCTATGATGATTCTGGAAGACCTGCCTTAGAGATCTGCCAGCCAATTGATGGCTGACAGCTCATAGTCCCAGCAGTGCCAGCCGGGAGCAGTGGCCACTGCTGGGATTACAGGCAGTCCCACCTTGCCAAGGAGCCGAGGCAAGCAACCCGAGTAGCTAAAGCTGCTAGACATGCTGCATAGCGTGGGCCGCGCCCACATTAATTCACCACTTAAGGGCCTCAATAGGCCCAAGGGCAGGTGGGCTGTCTAAAGCCATGCCTGCCCCTGAAAATGTCACTCAGATAGGGAAAAGGAGGGTAGGTGGCGGGCGGATCACAGGATTCGATGTGCCCCCCCCCCCCCCCCCCCCCCCCCCGTCAAACCCACATTGGGGGAAGGGTAAAATTCTGCCCTATGTAATACTGAGTGACAGAAACGGTTTGCTTTTCTTCAAACAATGCCCTGTCATCTTTGCTTCACAAAATGCTGACTTAACATTGGAGTCCAGTGCTGTGTAGAGATTGATTCGGGAGCCAACATGGCTGCTTCAGAAAGGTTGTTGGTGGGACTTGGTTTCTGATTATTTAAAACTGCTGTTTGTGTTGTGAGCGGGGATTAAAAATTCGAAAGGTATGGATGAGAGGGGGAAGTTGGACTAAAAATCTTCAAACAAAGACCTGGGGCGGCATTCTCCCCTACCTGGAGTGACGGAGGGTGCCGGCGTAGGGGAGTAGCGCCAACCACTCAGGGGTCGGGCCTCCCCAAAGGCGGGGAATTCTCCCCACCTTTGGGGGCCAGCCCTGCGCCGGAGCGGTTTGCACCAGAAGACTGGCGCAAAAAACCGGCGCCCCCGGCAGCGGGGCTGGCCGAAAGGCTTTCGCCGGTCCGCGCATGCGTCGACAGTGGCGGCAGCTGGCCGCTGACGTCACTGCCGGCGCATGCGTGATGTGGGGTTCTCTTCCGCTTCTGCCATGGCGGAGGCCGTGGCGGACACGGAGGAAAATAGTGCACCCAGGGCACTGGCCCGGAGTCTGAGCGGGGGGCCCCGATCGCAGGCCAGGCCACCGTGGGGGCACCCCCCGGGGTTCGATCGCGCCCCCCCCCCCCCCCCCCCCCCGGTTTAAACCTCGGTGGCGGGAGAGGCCTCCCAGCGGCGGGACTTCACCGCAGGGGCCTCTCCGATCGGAGCGGCGAGATTCCTGCCGCCGCCACTTCCCGGGTGGCGGAGAATCTCTGCCACGGCGGGGGCGGGATTTCCGGCGGCCCCAGGCGATTCTCCGACCCTGCTGGGGGTCGGAGAATTTTGCCCCTGGATTGTGGAATGGAACGTTAGGAAAGGCCACAGAAGTGGGCAAGGTGAATGGGGTCCATTGAAGCAATGTCTTTAGCTGCTGAGGCTCAAAGCTGTTGAATTCCCAAAAGCTCTCCGTCTCTCTGTCAGGATATTTTGCCCTGGGAAGTACCTTTAAAGGTGCAACAGGAGTACAACTGTTATTGTTGGTTGAATTTGGCTTGCTGGGCCCCTTGCTGTTAACAGTTCTGTCCTAATGACATGCATCTTGTGCCTCCAGGAAGACCCACGGTGCAGCCCTCCACGAGAGTGCGCGCAAACCCCAGAAGGTGTCAAATCTGTCTGCTCAAGCTCTCAAACATCTGTGGATCCGCACTGCCCTCTTCGAGAAGGTCCTGGACAAAATAGTGCAGCACCTGGTGGAGAACAGTAGGTTGGTACTGAACTGGTTCAAACGTGGCTTCACGTAATACACCCCTTCCTTTATCTCAGGGAAATGGCTCCCGGGCAAGGTTATTCCTGCTGGGGACAGGATAGACTGGTGCATTGGTGAGCATCCACCCTGAGACTGCTTTCTCTTGACTGCTACCATATTCCAGCTACTTGCTGGCATAGTAAACGGGGCCTCAGAGTCCAACATTCCTCCATCCCGTGTTTTTTTGGAAGCATTACTTTGTATTCTTCTTCTTCCAGCTCCTGCCGTTGCTCCCAAGGAAGCCCCAACCTGCACTCCAGAGCTGTGAGCCTTTTGAAGAACACGCTGCTCCCAGTTTTAGCCAATGGCTTTTATGTAAAATTACAGGTGGTGGTGGTGGTGGTGGTGGGGGGGGGGGGGGGGGGGGGGGGGGGCACTGCACACGTGCAGTGATGAGGTTCTTATTGCCTTTCACTGCAGGGAACTGAGCTCACTGATTGGCCGGTTTCCTGGATTCTGTTGGTGTAACTGCAAAACGTGGACACCTGGAGCCATCTGGGATGGTGGGTTTCCTTTCTGAAGCAGGAGAAAATGCATTCATCCCATATTGGAAGTGTGTTACAGCCCAAGAGTTAATATTGCGGGGACGTGAATGGGAGACTTGCTCCCTACTAAGTCAATACTGATGGCCAGAGATGCCCATAAGCTACTCCTGGGAAGATGTAGAAGGGTGATTTGGGTTGACTGATCCTCAGTTCCTCTGAGGTTTGGATGCCTTCAATGTCTTTAACCGTCTCATGCATCAACTTTCAGATAAACTCCAGCCATTGTAACAGCTCCCAGTGTAACTCCAACCATTGTAACAGCTCCCAGTATAACTCCAGCCATTGTAACAGCTCCCAGTATAACTCCAACCATTGTAACAGCTCCCAGTATAACTCCAACCATTGTAGCAGCTCCCAGTATAACTCCAGCCATTGTAACAGCTCCCAGTATAACTCCAACCATTGTAGCAGCTCCCAGTATAACTCCAACCATTGTAACAGCTCCCAGTATAACTCCAACCATTGTAACAGCTCCCAGTATAACTCCAACCATTGTAACAGCTCCCAGTATAACTCCAACCATTGTAGCAGCTCCCAGTATAACTCCAACCATTGTAACAGCTCCCAGTATAACTCCAGCCATTGTAGCAGCTCCCAGTATAACTCCAACCATTGTAACAGCTCCCAGTATCACTACAGCCATTGTAACAGCTCCCAGTATAACTCCAACCATTGTAGCAGCTCCCAGTATAACTCCAACCATTGTAGCAGCTCCCAGTATAACTCCAGCCATTGTAGCAGCTCCCAGTATAACTCCAACCATTGTAACAGCTCCCAGTATAACTCCAACCATTGTAGCAGCTCCCAGTGTAACTCCAACCATTGTAGCAGCTCTCAGTATAACTCCAACCATTGTAGCAGCTCTCAGTATAACTCCAACCATTGTAACAGCTCCCAGTATAACTCCAACCATTGTAACAGCTCCCAGTATAACTCCAACCATTGTAACAGCTCTCAGTGTAACTCCAACCATTGTAACAGCTCCCAGTATAACTCCAACCATTGTAGCAGCGCCCAGTATAACTCCAACCATTGTAACAGTTCCCAGTATAACTCCAGCCATTGTAGCAGCTCCCAGTATAACTCCAACCATTGTAACAGCTCCCAGTATAACTCCAACCATTGTAACAGCTCCCAGTATAACTCCAGCCATTGTAACAGCTCCCAGTATAACTCTAACCATTGTAACAGCCCCCAGTATAACTCCAGCCATTGTAACAGCTCCCAGTATAACTCTAACCATTGTAGCAGCTCCCAGTATAACTCCAACCATTGTAGCAGCTCCCAGTGTAACTCCAACCATTGTAGCAGCTCTCAGTATAACTCCAGCCATTGTAGCAGCTCCCAGTATAACTCCAACCATTGTAGCAGCTCCCAGTATAACTCCAGCCATTGTAACAGCTCCCAGTATAACTCTAACCATTGTAGCAGCTCCCAGTATAACTCCAACCATTGTAGCAGCTCCCAGTGTAACTCCAACCATTGTAGCAGCTCCCAGTATAACTCTAACCATTGTAGCAGCTCCCAATATAACTCTTTGTATCGGCTCCCAGTATAACTGCAAACCCCCATCTGTACAAAATATGGTAACCCAAGTGAGGAACTCAAATTGTGGGACAATTACAAGTAAAGAACAGGCCATTTTTCTATAGAATCTTGCTGGAACATGTTACCAATAGAAATTATGTAGCAAACAAAAACGTGGGTGGAAAATGGCAGTGTTTGAGAGAGACACATGTTGCTGAGTGGTGTTGACTGAGGTAAAATCAGGAGTCCACCCAGAAGTGGATCCAGACTGCTTTGTGCCCAGAGAAATTGAGTTCTCTCAGTTAGGCTGTATTGAGCACACTGCAACTATACTGGGTAGAAGATGTGAGTTCACATCTGTATTTTTATCTTGCTCCAGATGCTTGCTCCTTGCGTCCGACTGGTGGATTTACACAGCGTACAGTGAATGTGTTAGAGGGCTCAGTGGATAGTAACTCATGCACCTCCTGTGCTGTGTCAGCCTCTACGATACCCCATACGTCCGCCCTGTGACCCTCTCCGTTAACCTAAGCACGCTTTTGGAGCTGAGCTGCTCGCCTGAGTTTCCATCTCTGTCCCATGGGCTCCACACCTGCTGCTCATTCCTTGGGCCCCCACCGTTCAGCTCAAGCATTCAGTTTGGAACCTGCAATTTAACCGTGTGGGATTAAAGGGCTGATAAAGTCAAGTCAACAATCTTTGGAAACTGTGATTATTTTTCAAGTTTATCTCTTACTTTTTCAGGAAATTAAATCCAGTTGGCTTCCTGCTGGCTCAGAGATAGAACTGCGGGGTGGGAGGTTCTCCAGTCCTGCTCGACACAGGCCTAGAAATTCATCCCCAAAGACAATGGGCCGATGAAATTGTCCGTCCCTCCCGTGGGCGGAAGGACCAGAACATTTAGGCCGTCTTATATCTCGACAGCAGCAGACTGGCGCACAGCCCTACTCAGAATCCCAGTCAAATCTGAGGGGCTCCTTGCCAAAATCGCCCTTGGTGGAATGGCGCACGGGAATGGGCCTCGGTGGTTTTCTCCTTAAATGCAGCGGGCAGGACCTGGGCCTAACCTAGCCCCATTGATCCACAAGCCTGCTTCACAGTATTTCTGATGGAAGTGCGCCAGTGCCTCTGCCAGCAGAGGACAGGGTTGAGCTACGATGTGCTCCGTAGTCAGCTCACCAGCTGGGACAGGTAAACGCCCATCCCAGCTGGGGACAGGCGAACGAAGGCCAGATTGGCGCCTCTATCCCGGTGAAGAAGTCAAAACCTTCAGGAGCGGGGAGAAAAATAACACAAGCAGCCCAGAAAGAATAGCTTTGCAAGGAAACAGTGACAATTGAAAAAGACAAATAATTTTGTGTGTCTTTGTTTTTCCTCAGTAAATACTATGAAAAGGAGGCTCTTCTGATGGACCCGGTGGATGGGCCAATATTGGGTTCTCTGCTAGGTGAGCACTGTGGAATTTTATATTGGCTGCATTAAAGCATACGGAAGCCGGACAAAGAGAATCCGCATTATTCCCAATGGGAAGCCCAGATGGCCCAGCAGTGAGTGATTGGGGGATTGCTACTGCTCTCCAGGTTGTGACTAAAAGTGACTAGTTAATGGCCTTCCTGTTTTTTCTCCTGGTACATTAAATCTCCAACATGGCATCTATTAAAAACACAGCACACTGGGTTTGTTGGTCAAATGACAATTTGGAAGTTTCATTTTTTTCTGCAGTTCTTACTTTTATCAATCAAAATTGCATTCCTTTTCCTCCTCCTCCTGCAGATCCCAGGCCCTAACAGGGCATTGGTGACCATGGACTGCCACTGGATTGGTCCATCATTATGGTAGGCAAAGTGCGGCAGTGGTTTTTCCGTTGCCGTCTGCAGTAGGGCGGACTGGGAAACTCTCCTCTTACCGCCTGCCAGTCAGGCGTATTGGACGGATTTACAAGCTGTTAATTAGTCTGTCTGCAGGAGTGGGGAGCCAGATGGAACCAGTGCCCCCGAACCTGAGGGGGGAGAGCTCATGAATGGCCACTGAAAGAACAAAAGGAGGAAAGAGAAAATACTGGAAAATCTCAGCAGGTCTGGTAGCATCTGTACGGAGGGAAAAGACCATGGGCGGAATTCTCCTCAAGGACCGACGCCGCCGTGAAACCTGGAGAGGTTCACGACGGAGTCGGAAGCCTCTCCCGGCCCCCTATTCTCCCCTCCCCGGGGGGATAGGCGGGTCATACCGGGAAACTCGGCCGCCGGGCCTTGTCCCTGGCTTCAAGACCCGGCGCGCCAAGAATGACGACGCGGCGGTGCCTAATGACGTCAGCCGCGCATGCGCGGGTTGGGCAGCTCAAACCCGAGCATGCGCGGTTGCCGTCTTTCCCCTCAGCCGCCCCGCAAGACGTGGCAGCTTGATCTTGCGGGGCGGCGGAGGGGAAAGAGTGCGCCCCTTGAGACGCCGACCCGATGATCGGTGGGCACCGATCGCGGGCCAGTCCCCTCCCGAGCACGGTCGCGGTGCTCGATCCCCGATCCGCCCCCCTAGGCCCCACACTTACCTGGCGCGCCATGTTCACGACGGCAGCGACCAGGTGTGGTTGCCGCCGTCGTGAACTGGTCGGGAACGGCAGGCCGCTCAGTCGGAGAATTGCGGGCCGCCGTGAAAAACGACGGCCCGCGGATCTCCAAGCGGCGTGTCGGAAAACCGGACACGCTATTTTGCGGGGGGGGGGGGGGGGGGGGGGGGGGGGAGCGGACCTCCCGCTATTCTCCCACCCATCGTGGTTGCGGAGAATCGCGGCCCATAAGACATAGGAGCAGAATTAGAGCTAACCTTTCGAGTCTGATGACTCTTAGAGTTATCGGACTCGAAACGTGAGCTCTTTTCTCTCCCTACAGATGCTGCCAGACCTGCTGAGATTTTCCAGCATTTCCTCTTTCGTTTCAGATTCCAGCACCTGCTGTAATTTGCTTTTATGAAAGAACAAAGGGAATCAGTGCACCCTGAAGGCGTTGATGACAAATTGTTCATTTTAAAATACACGTCCGGAGCGATTGTTTTGTCCGTGTTAGCTGTGACGTTAGTCAGGAGCATTCCGACTTCCGAGTAACAGGAATGGGCCTCAAATCGCACTCCAGAGGCCTGGGCACAATATCTAGGCTGACACTCCAGTGCAGTGCTGACGGAGTGCCGCACTGTTGGAGGTGCCGTCTTTTGGATAAGAGGCCAAACTGAGGCGCCACCTGCACGCAAGCGAACAGGAAAGATCCAGCAGCAATATTCCAGTGAGGAGCAGGGAATTCTCGCTGGTGCCCTGGCCAATATTCACCCCCTCAAACATCACCCAAAAACAGATTATAAAGCACTTTGGGGGTGTCCTGAGGTTACGCAAGATGCTGTATGAATTCAAATCTTTTTGGTTTTAGTTTCAAATGTAGTTGCTCCCTTGGGGGAGGCCGTAGGGTAGTGCGATTTTAACCAGGCTAGTAATCCAGACAAAATGCTCCGCAGACCCGGGTTCGAATCCCACCTCCGCAGATGGGGAAAATTAAATTCAGTAAAAGAATCCTAGAATTAAAAGTCTAATGGTGACCATGAAATCATTGCCGATTTTGTAAAAGCCCATCAAGTTCACTCATGCCATTTAGAGAAGGGAATCTGCTGTCCTTATCTGGTCTGGCCAACATATGACTCCAATGTTATTGACTCTTAAATGCCTCTAAAATGTCCTAACAAGCTACTCAGTAGTTCAAGGGTAATTAGGGATGGGTAATGAATGCTGGCCCAGCCAGCGACGCCCACATACCGTGAAATAATTTTGAAGAAACTATTGATCTTAAGACTATTCTCCATACAAAGTGCACATGATGCATTCCATAAAACATTTAAATTGACTGGAATATTACTGGAAATCGGAATCAGTTACAAGCTGTTTATCCTCTATCTTGGGTGGATGTTGCCTGCTGTGGTACCTGTGCATTTGTCCCCCATCAACACGTCCTTATCCAGGGCTAGACCTGCGCCTTTCCCCAGTGATGCAGAGTTGTTTTTTCTGGTTGAACATGAATCAGCACAACAGCGGAGGATTAAACACTCATATGACTGTGTGGTCACGCACCCCCTTGGGTACACAAGACTCTGACAATAACTGCACCACCTCTTCTCTTTTGCCAGTCGGGCCCTGTGCCCTGGAGTACACGAAGATGAAGACGGCCGATCACTTCTGGACGGATCCCTCGGCGGACGAGTTGGTTCAGAGGCATCGCATTCACAGCGCGCACTGTCGCCAAGACTCGCCCACCAAACGGCCTGCCCTGTGTGTGAGTTTGCTTTTATTTTCCTCCACCCGTTGACCTCTATGGCGGTCGCTTGGACCGGGGTGGCTGGCCCCGACCCTTTCACGAAGCATTTCACTGCAAATGTCTGGAGATTTGACATGGACCGAGGGGGTTGGTGTGGGGGGGGGGGGAGACACGCCAGAGATCCTTGGTCAGTCGAGTCCAATTGTTTTCACTTCTTCATCTTGGAGCTAAGGTTTCCAGCTCTCCAGGACTGACCCGAAGTCACCACGGGAATGAACGAACGTTAATCTCCAGGACATTGCTGAGAGCGAGCCAGAGAGGAAATCAAGGGGGTGTTAAATAAATACAGTGCTGCGTTTGTTGACCAGTTTATGTCTTGTCGAATGGTTGCACAAGTGGGAAAGGTTGTTGGATCGAGGGTCAAGGAGCAACCACTCTGGTGAGTGCGTTTGCTTTCCAAATGCCAAAGGGAGGTCGGCCACCGTAAAGATGGGCTGACCCACTGACCAGTGGTGGGAGAGTGGGCGTCATGTGATGATAAAATCCGGCTTGGAGCTGAACGCTTTGCTTCTGCCAGCTTACTTTCTGACATGATCCTTGTCAAAACCCAACCTAGCTTTCTCTATTAGAAGAGGGAATTGATTTGGAAGCGACATCCTGTAAGGGCACGAGTTTGAGGGCATTGTTAACGGCACCTCTGCCTTTCTCGCCGGCTCGGTACTCCACAAGCCGGTAGTAGTGGCATCCCTGAGGGTGTTGGGACAGTGGCGACAGCACAGGGGTTTGGAGGGGGCATCGGTGTGGGCACCGATATGCGATAGCCATTGATTCGCTCCGGGAGGGGGAGTGGGAGGGAGGCTGGACAGGGGGTTTCGGAGGTGGCAGCGGGCAGGGATCGAGAGATTTGGGGATCTATTTATTGATTAGGGTTTTCCGAGTTTGGAGCAGCTGGAGGAGGAGTTTGAGTTGTCGGGTGGGAACGGGTTCCGCTCCCTGCAAGTGAGGGATTTTGGACTGAGGCAGGTCTCGAGCTTTCCACGCCTCCCACAAAGGGGGCTACAGGTTAATATGATGTCGAGAACAGGAGTTGGGGAGAGGAAGGTCTTGGAAATCTATAAAGAGCTGATGGAGTGGGAGGAAGCCCCAATAAGGGAGGTGAAGAGAAAGTGGGAAGAAGAGTTTGGGGGGTGGAGGGGATTGGAGGCTGGGTTATGGGACGATGCCCTGCGGAGAGTTAACGCGTCCTTGTCATGTGCCAGGCTCAGCCTGATCCAATTCAAGATGGTCCACAGGGCTCATATGGCTGTGACCCGGATCAGCAGGTTCTTTCAGAAGGTGGAGGTCAAGTGCAGGCGATGTGCGGGAAGTCCTGCGAATCATGTACACATGTTCTGAGGGGCGTTTGGCAGGGATTTGCAGACGTTATGTCAGAGGTCCTGCAAGGGAGGGTGGCTACGAGTCCAGAGGTGGTCCAAAGGCCACTGTTGGAGTTTCGGAAGACCTGGGAGCCCGGGGGGGGGGGGGGGTGGAGAAAGAGAGAGAGAGAGGCCGACGTTTTGGCCTTTGCTTGCCTGGTGGCCCGGAGGACGGATTTTACCGGGATGGACAGACTCGGAGCCCCCGAAGTCGGGGGTTTGGGATAGCGACATGACGGGGTTTCTCAGGCTGGGGAAAATTAAATTCGCCTTGCGGGGTTCGTTACAGGCGTTCGCTCGGGGATGGCAGCCGCTCATCGACTTCTTCGAGAAACATTAGACTGTCGGAAGGGGGGGGGCATGGAAGTGACGAACAAGGGTAGGAAAGCCAAAGGCGGGAGGGCCGGGAAGGGCTGGCGGTGTGATTTTATAAGCCATGTTGGTTGGGGTTTGTGTTCGAGGGCAAATGATGGTTATTTCGTTGTGTGTTGTGTTGGATGTTAGTGTTGAAAAGTGTTAAAATTATAAATGCCTCAATAAAATATTTCCTAAAATAAAAAAGAAGAGGGAACTGGTGCGTGTTGAAAATCACTGGGTCTCTGGACAGTTTTTTCAAGAAATTTGCTTCGTTTCTGTTTTCGACGCTCTCTGAAGCCACTGACTCATTTTGGGCCAAGTTTGCATTAGCATCAGCAGCCTTCTGGCCTTCTCTGCCTTGTCTGGGTGGTCATTCCTCATTTGTGAGCTGTTAAATGTCAGCAAGCTATTCAAGTGTGTATGGGGGTGGAGGGGGGTAGTGGATTGAAGGGGGGAGGGGGGTGTTGTTGGTGGCAGGGTACATCACAACCTAGCCCATTCCTGCCGATGTCTATCACTGACCGGCTTTCCGGCAAAGAGGACATTGCTCAAAATTGTATTGAATGGCAGAGTGGGCTTGACAGGCGGTGTGGACTACGCCTGCTCCTAGTTCTTATATTAACAGTCACTTGGTAATACAGAACTTGAATATCGCAGAGAAGAGATACATTTGCCAAAGATTTTTATCTTGCTCTCGACAGGACAAACACAGGAATGGCAAATTTCAAGCGATCCTAACAATTATGCTACAAGAGAAAAGGACGCTGATAGGTTGGCAAGATGACATGGCCCTTGTCAACCAATCAGCATCCTTGCATCCTGTTTTAAAATTTGGTGTTCTTGTGTTTGTCCTGTTGAGTGCGAGGTGGAAGCTTTGGCAAGAGTTGTCTTTTCAGCAATATTCGACCCCCTTTTGTTTTTATCATTTCAAATCCAGGCTGACTTTCACTTAAATCTTTTCCTTCCGGTCCTTTCCCCAGCTGGGTTGCGGCCTGGCATTCATTGGACTGCCGCATTTGTGTTCGTGGCAGCGACAGCGTTTCCAAGAGTCATTCGATAGACCGCAAAGACTTTTGAAATGCACATGCTTTATGAAGGCAGATTTGCTCTTTGATTTTCAGAATGGCGACCCCATGCCCCGCAATACCTCAGAGCAAACTGGCACCTACAGGACACACAGGGGGTTTAAAAGAAATTAAAAAGAAGTAATAGATGGAGTGTCCTGTTTTTGGACACCTGGGTTCACAGTGCTGATTGACTTGTCATGAGCCAATTTCCTCATGTGAAGGCACATCCACCCCCTCAATCAGGGAACAGCCTTCATTATTTGTTTCTCTCATTCAGGCAGAGTTGTCGCTTATGGGTTTCAGCCAGTTAATTGAGCTCATCATCGGGCCCCATCCTGATTTCCGTGACCTGACGCCTGTTGCCTGCCAGTGATCCTATTCCTCGGCAACTAACGAGCAAATAGACCTGAATCCCTTCCTTGTTAACGCTGCAACTGCAGCAGACTAATAACTCGCCACTGCTCCCTGAAGAGATGCTCGCTCGGTGTTTCCTGTCCTTACTACTACTGGGGATGATCTGATTTGCCGACTGTAAATTGAAATTTTAGAGGAATTGCAGGACATTGTGATTCATTTGTTTCTAAAGATCCTTTCTCTCCTCTTCTGTACGGCCATCCACCCACCTCGGCTTCGGGTCGTAGTAACGTGTCAGGGTGAAGGGGTGGGTACAGAACCAGACTTTTCCCAGTAACTGGAAGCTTTTTTAGCCCCAGTAGTTGAAAGCAGCGAGAGTTTAAAAAAAAAAATTCAGAGTATCCAATTATTTTCTTTACCAATTAAGGGGCAATTTAGCATGGCCAATCCACCTACCCTGCACATCTTTGGGTTGTGAGGGTGAAACCCACACAGACATGGGGAGAATGTGCAAACTCCACACGGACAGTGACCCAGGGCCGGGATTCGAATCTGGCACCTCAGCGCGTAGTCCCAGTGCTAACCACTGCGCCACAAAAGCATCGAGAGTTAATGGCTGTGATTCTTCGCCGGCAGCACGCTCACGCCCATGGTTTTCCCGATGGCGTGGGGCTGGCCACAATGGGAAATCCCATTGGCCAGCTGCCGGGATGGAGGATCCCACTGCGGCGGGTGCGCCCCATCCAAAAATGGATCTGGCGGGATGGAGAATCCCGCCCAATGTGGGGTTTTTTGAGATTATGAAGGGCTACAATGAGGTGATGGGGAAAGGTCTTGGCCGGGATTCTCCAATAATGGGGCTATGTCCCCATGCCCACCAGAAAACGGACGTGAATCACTCCAGACTTTTTTCAAAAAGTCCGGAGTGATTCTCCGATTTTAAGAGGGATAGCAGGCCCCAGCGTGCGCTACACAGCTCCTGCTGCCAATACGGAGCCCTGCACTACCGCCCGCTGGTCTGCGCATACGCGCAGCGGCCTGTTCCGCACCGGGCCCATGCGACATGACAGAGCCACGGCAGGCTGGCGTGGAAGAAGATAGCCCCCCCCCCCGGATCACACGCGTCTCTGTCCGTTGCCAGAAGCTGTGGGATCACACCCCAGGCCTTGATGGCCATTGGAAGGTGTGTCCGTGAAGCACACTGAACAGGTTGATTATCAACCTATAATACCTTCGTTACACATACCAATAGCAGGCAGTAAGCTTGTAAGAGATTCCTTTGATGAAAAGGAAGTTGGAGCCTCTGGCGTTGCTATCCATATCTCCAGATTACAACAGGAATGGAAAAGTGCATGTCGCCATAGCAACTTGGTACTCCTTGAGTGAACTATAACTCAGCACCACGTGAGGTGAATCATGATTGTTTGCGCTGGGGATGAGGGCACAGGAATGGAGGATGGCCACAATAGAATGAAAGATCCTGTGAGGAAATACAGGGTTCGATTCCAAGTCCCGCCGGGCACAATGGGTGAATCGTGCATGAGCTCCAAATCCAGCTTCAGCTCGCCAGCAGCAAATCCCACAAAGTGCGGCCTCGATGGGGGGGGGACTCCCCGAGGCCCAAGGAAAAGCGACAAAGTGCCGTTGGAGGATGTTTCTCGGTGCTGCAGCCATTGGGAAACACCCCATTAAACATGCCTGACAGTCCGCTGAATGGCACCTTAATGCCCTCTTCATAGTGTGGGTCTTAGACATTGGAATTCTCTGCAGGTGTGGAGCCCATATCATTGAAGAGAATGGAATAGAAGCTCGAGAAAGGGGAATTGAGCAGGATATTTCGGGTTGGGGGGGGGGGAACAGGTGGATCAGCTGAGGTGGGTCAATGGCCTTCCCCCTCAATACTGATTATGGTTGTCTCTCTGCGGTCCTGCTGGTACCAGTCACTCCGTCTGCGACCATCACTTCTTTTCGCCATCTGGTGTCATTCTCTGCGGCCCTTTGTTTCCAGATTCAGAAGCGACATTCGAGTGGCAGTATGGACGACCGGCTCACGCTCTCTGCCCGCGATTACGTCGAGTCCTTGCACCAGAATTCCCGAGCGACATTACTGTACGGCAAAAACAACGTGCTGGTTCAGCCAGTGAGTAACTGCCCTAACGGCGTTTGCATGTTTTACTGTATGGACTGTGAGGATTGGACGTGCCTGTCTCGGAGAAGGTGTTGCAAGTTTTACTCCAGAGGACTTGAGCACCTACTCCAGTGCAGTACTGAGGGAGTGCTGCACTACCGGAGTTGCTGCCTCGCAGATGAGATGCTAAAATGCAGCGTCTACCGCCCAGTCGGGTTGGTTGTGTTGTTTGGAAGAAAGCAGGGGAGCTCTCGCTGGGTGTTAATAATAATAATCTTTTATTGTCACAAGTATGGAGTTACTGTGAAAAGCCCCCATGAACATCATACATTGATTATCAACCTGCAAAACCTTCTCAACACATGCCAATAGCAGGTGGAAAGGTTGGAGGAGATTCCTTTGATGAAAAAGAAATTGGAGCCTTCCTTTTGATCGATTGGCCATTAGCACACTGCAGCTTGAGGGAGCTTCCTGTCTGCAAGTTGGCTGCCAGTTTCCCATGTTACAAGAGTAACCGCACTTCAAAAGTACATCGCCGGTTGTAAAGTGCTTTGCAGTGGCATGTGATCACGGAATATCCTCCAAGATGTCCTATTACTAACGGAGAGCCTAATTGTGGTATCAGACATTGTCCATACTCTGAATCAGAGCTCAAGCCATTTGAAATCTAATAATGAACTGGAAGGGGGCGGGGGGGAACACATGGGGTGATAGGGTCGTACAATCCTGGCAGTTGTCTTTTTTTAACTCTAAATCTGATGACGATCAGTGACCTTTTTCTTCCATGTCACCCAGTGCTTATTGTTGGAATAATCATGGGATGGCAGAACCACACTCCCATGTTTGGTTTATCCTGCATAAGCAGCCATCCCAATCCCCCTTTCCTTCGGCCGCCGAGCTATCCCATTATTAAATCTTAATACGGTCTCAATCATGAACTCCCAGCCTTCAAGCAAAATAGGTTTCTTGTGCTCCCCATTCTCAATCTCATCCGTTTAATCCTTTAATTGTGCCACCATGCTCCAGAACACTCAATTACTCAAAGAACAAGGAAAAGTACAGCACAGGAACAGACCCTTCGGCCCTCCAAGCTTGTGCCAATCATGATGCCCTAACCACAAAATGAAACCTTCTGCCCTTACTTGACCCCTCTATTTCCTCCCTATTGATGTATCCATCCAGACGCCTCTTAAATGTTGCTAATGTGCCTGCTTCCACTGCATCCTCTGGCGTTCCAGGCACCCATCGCTCTCTGCATGAAAAACCTACCCTGCACATCTCCCTTAAACTTTCCCCCTCTCACCTTGAACCTGTGACCCCTTGTAATTGACACTTCCACCGTAGAAAAAGCCTCTGACTATCCACCCTGTCATAATTTTGTAGACCTCTATCAGGTTTCCCCTCAGCCTCCGTCTTTCCAATGAAAACAATCCTAGTTTATTCAACCTCCCCTCATAGCCAACACCCTCAAGACCAGGAGATCCTGGTGAACCTTCTCTGCACTCTCTCCACAGCTTCCACGTCCTTCTGATAATGTGGTGACCAGAACTGCACGCAATACTCCAAATGCTGCCTAACCAAGGGTTTATATAGCTGCAACATGAGCACCCAACTCTTGTACTCAATGCCCCGGCTGATGGAGGTAGGAATGCCATCTGCTTTCTCAATCACCATGGCCACCTGTGTTGGCACTTTTAGGGAACTGTGTCCAGATCCCTCTGTATGTTAATGTGCCTGAGGGTTCTGCCATTTGCCGGAAACAGTCTTTGTTTCTTCGTACGTAGGGTGTGGGCGTCACCGACAGGGTCAGCATTTGTTGCCCATCCCTAATTGCCCTTGAGACGGCGGCGGTGAGCCGCCTTGTTGAACTGCTGCAGCCAATGTGGTGCAGGTACACCCATTGTGCTGTTGTAGGGAGAGGGTATTCCAGGATTTTGACGATAGCCGTGGAGGAATGGCAATATGGCAACGGGGCTGGTTTAGCTCACTGGGCTAAATCGCTGGCTTTTAAAGCAGACCAAGCAGGCCAGCAGCACGGTTTGATTCCCGTACCAGCCTCCCCGGACAGGCGCCGGGATGTGGCGACTAGGGGCTTTTCACAGTAACTTCATTGGAGCCTACTCGTGACAATAAGCGATTTTCATTTTTTCATTTTCATTTGGTTCCAAGTCAGGACCGTGCGTGGCCTGGAGGGGCATTGACAGGTGGGGGTCGTGCCACACTCATCTTAGTCCCCCTTCAATCCAGCACAGTAATTCACTGCACTGTTAAAATTCTGTCTTGTCCTCAGAGAGATGACATGGAACACATCCCAGGGTACCTTTCGCTCCACCAGACAGGAGACACCATGACATTGAAATGGACCCCCAACCAGCTGATGAATGGCTCTGTGGGAGACTTGGATTATGAGAAAAGGTTAGCTCATTCCCATTAGTGCTGCAACATTTGTGGATGGCCTTTATTTCTTTTGGGAAGGCATGAATCTTAAAGATGTGAATTCATCCAAGTTAAGCATTCCTCACCAAACCAGAACTTTACTGAGAATTGCTGAGAGGTTGGGACATAGTCTGCTGTGTGTGCTTCCATTCAGGCCTAGCTAAAGCTTTTTTCATTTAGTGCATCTTTGGAATGTTGACCTCAGAGAGAGTGGGAAGTCATAGAATTCCTACAGTGCAGAAGGAGGTCATTCGGCCCATCGAGTCTACACGACCCTCTGAAAGACCACCCTACTTAGACCCATGCCCCGACCCTATCTCTGTAGCCCAGTAACCCCACCTAACCTTTAGACACTACGTGGCCATTTAGCACAGCCAATCCACCTAACCCTCACATCTTTGGACTGTGGGAGCAACCAGAGGAAACCCACGCAGACACGGGGAGAAAGCGCAAACTCCACCCGGAATTGAACCTGGGTCCCTGGTGCTGTGAGGCAGCAGTGCTAGCCATTGTGCCACCGGAGAAATGCGCAACCCTGTGTGATAATTGACCTCCTCAATACAGCAATGTCCCGATTCACACTGAACTAATTGGTTCTGTAGTCTGGGGTGCCATGCTCTGCCCCTCAACCTGTGTTGGCACTGGGTATGAGTGCATGTCAGCTAAAGGCAGGACTGGCCTAGGGTGCGATGCGGACTAGGGTCAAATAGCCTGCCTCTCTTTCGGCAGTGCTCTGGGGGAGGGGGAATGGCCATATTGCTATTGTACAGAGTGCAGCAGGCACCTGGAGGGAATGCGTCTCAGGAGGGGCGGCAAAAACAAACGAGGAAATGGCATTCATTGGCACAGGGCACTGCAGTGAAATTAGCTTTAATTTTGACAAAGCATATTTTTTTTTGAAAGGTTGTTTTATGTGTGCAGGAAGGCATGGCAACATTTGTGAAGTGTTGTAACATGATTTTCTCTTTTGTTTCTTGTTGTGAACTTATCGCCTCTTTCTTCCTTCATTTCAATTCCTGTCAATCACCTTGGGCTCGTGCTCGTGCCAACAATGGCTGCCCACTGTTTGTGTCGCTCTGTTTGTTGGCTCTTTCTCTGCTTGGCTGCACTGCTTGCTTGCCAAATTTATCACCCCGCACTGCTTGGGTACTTGGTTTCTCTCTGCTGAGTTTGCTATGCGACTCTCAGCGCCCATTCCCAGAAATCCGTCCGGCCACGGGGGAAGCGAAGTCGAATTGTCCGGTAAGTTATGGCTCCCTGGGACAGTGTTCCATGTACAAAGCCATTCTTGTCCATGAGCTACCAACCGATGCTTTCAAAAGGTCCATTCAGCGCACACCACTACCACCCAATAAAATGTTCCCTTATTAGTGTGATACTGACCCATACAGACGTGCAGAATCCATGGTTCGTCAGCTCCGTAAAGAGGCTACAGCACACTTTCTGTCACTGGGTAGGGGTGAAGGGCCTACTGTTAGATAGAGGTGGGTGAAGGTGGTCTACCACTGACCACTGTACTTTCTGCCTGTCTGAAGGGGACAGCCAGTTAACGATCCCACTGATCACAAAGCTACTAACTTGGTGGAAGAAGCAAATGTGGTTGGGAAGGGTGGGGGGTGGGGGGGGGGGGGGGGGGGGACTTGACACGCATGGCAGACTGCAGTCAGTCTCCTTGTCCAGTGATAAGATGTCCTGGATTGAAATCCACACTGTTAGTTCTATTGCCTATCCTTCATTCTCCATTGGATTTGGAAGTTCCCGGTTGTTAACGTGCTGAGTGTAGGGGAGGGCTCAGTTGGCTAGACTGCCAGTGTTGGATTGGATTGTTTATTGTCACGTGCACCGAGGCACAGTGAAAATTAATGTTCTGCGTGCAGCTCAAACGGATCATTCCATACATGAATGTAAATACATAGACACGGGCATCGGGTGAAGCGTACAGGCGTGTGGGTCAGATCAATGAAAACAGCACCGATTTCAGTCTCCCTATTGGCTGGGGTTGATTTGGGGCCCACCTCCTCACCCTGCCCACAGTAAAAGATGGTCGCCCTTTGCCACGATCAGGTCGACGTCACCAAGGCCTTGCCTTCAGTTGGAAAACTGAGGAAGCAGTTTACATGCCTGAAGTTAAGAGAGTATGAGTAAGGGCAGCACGGTGGCACAGTGGTTAGCACTGCTGCCTCACAGCACCGAGGTCCCAGGTTCGATCCCGGCTCTGGGTCACTGTCCGTGTGGAGTTTGCACATTCTCCCCGTGTTTGCGTGGGTTTCACCCCCACAACCCAAAAATATGCAGGTTAGGTGGATTGGCTATGCTAAATTATCCCTTAATTGGAAAAAATAAATTGGGTACTCTAAATTTAAAAAAAAGCGTATCAGTAATACCAATGGGCAACGAACACCAAGGAAATTGTCAATATGAGTCATGTCTAGATAAATTACACACCGTAGCTACTTTGGACATGGAAGTTCTGCGAGTTGATCTCAAAGTCCTTCTGTGCTCCAGGCAGTTGCGAAAGTCTAGCTAATGAGACATGTGATCTCGTTACTGTCTTCTCTGGCTGTCTAGGTTGTGTTGTGCAGCTGCCTCAGACATTGATGGGGAGAGCAGGGCACAAATGTTAGGCCACTGGAGGGGTTTGGTGAATAGGAGTTCTGCGCATCATTCCAGCACGCCATTATCAGCCAACTGCATAACTGCGCATTGACAATTGGTGCCTGTGACTGTCTGCGACACGAGGGATGTTATCTGTCCTCCGCTGTAGGAATTGGCAATGCACTGTTAAATGTCAGCGTGTAATTGGACACGATTTGATCTTGTTTTCCAGTATATATTGGGACTTTGCCATGACCATCCGTTTGGAAGATATCGTTTACCTGCACTGCCACCAACAGAGTAAGAAGAAAAGAATCCCTGTCTGAATTTTGTTTGTTGAGGTTGTGTTTCTGTTGGATGAAAAATTCCCGAACAATTTGAGGGATGACTGGTGCTCTTATGTGCTCCCCCCCGCCCTCCCTTAACATCCATTATTGGGCGACAGGGCTGGCATTCAACGCCTGTCTCTAGTTGCCCAGCGATTGGCTAGTCCGTTCCACGGCAAAGTGAAGAATCAACTCCCATTTGTGCGGGACCAGGGTCAGGTAAAGGAGCAGCCTGGCAAATCTTCCTTCCTGGAGTTTGGTTAACACGACAGTCTGACACCTTGAACATGTTCACGTTTGCTGCCAGCGGCTTTGTTTTAGATTTTAACTTAATTTGTTTTTGGATTGCTGAAGACTGAATTCAAATTCTTAAATTGCCGGTAGTGGGATTCGAACTCGCCTTCGCTGGATTCCTAGTCCAGTAACCTAACTGCTGTGCTCGGAGTGACGATATAATCGCACTTTTGCCGGGTGGCTGCCCAACCTCCTTTGCATTAAGGTAGAACTGCGGAATCGTGCTGCACAGAAGGAGGCCATTCAGTCCATCATGCCTGTGACAGTCCTCGGCAGACTCCTTTTTTCTCCATTATTTATTCATCCAGTTCCCTTTTTGAGTGTTAACAGGGAGTCTGCTTTCTCCAGCCTTTCATCACAGCTGACAAGGTGGTGCAATTTGTTCGGTTGGAACCCACTGCCCTGCAGAGTGGCGTGGCATCGGTTACTGCTCTCCCACCCTGCCACATGTTAATCTCTGCCATGCCACAGCAGGAACACTGCCAACCTGTTTGTGGAAGAGGCAGCCAACCCAGAGATCTGTGAACAATGTCCCTGCCCATTGTCTTAACAAGGGGTGGGTTTGGCCTAAAGACAATGCTCCGACTAAAGAGAGATCAAGTGGAGCCTACTTGGAAAGAATGGAGTCTTGGCCTTAAAAGAAAATAACCAGAAGAAATAATACTTTGCGATAGTTGCAAATTATTTTTTTAGTTTATTTATGGTTTCCTGTAGAGTTTTTTTGTTGGTTGGACTAAAATTGCACATTTTTCTGACACTGGGCCGCACAATCGTGGACCATCTCGGGTATAATTCCTGGCCATTTCCTGTCACGTTTGCTCTTCTGTATCACAGCTGCTGTCTGACTCCCCGGCCATTGTGGCGTTAATGGGCGTGTTTTCATTTCCTGTGTGCTCATAGTTGACAGCGGCGGGACGGTGGTGCTGGTGAGTCAGGATGGGATCCAGAGGCCCCCACTCCGCTTTCCAAAGGGGGGACATCTGCTGGCTTTCCTGTCATGTCTGGAGAACGGTCTTCTGCCTCGCGGACAGCTGGATCCTCCTTTGTGGTCCCAGCGAGGGAAGGTACAGAAACATGCCTCACGAGTAAAGTCACGACAGTACCCTTAGAAAGGGCAATTTGATCCTTTTTTCAAAATCTTTATGTTTGTTCTCAGAATCATGTAAAGTATGCATGACCCTCTCTGTGTAGTGTTCTGCAGAATTCCAGTTTATAACTTTTAAGATTCCAGACCAGACCCCAACAGTTGCTATCATACAGGACAGAAATCCCAATATTTAATTTCATTTATAGAACTGTAAGAAAAGGATACTTTGCTCCAGGAATGATTCCATACACAAATAGAGATATTGGATATTAAAACAAACTTTATTACTAACACAGTATTACTAACTTTAGCATCACAAAGAAAAATAGCTTACAATTACCCATTAAACAATGCTTAACAATAATGAAACAATAACCCTCAACTACTATCTTTATCTTCACTCAAACAGCACCCAGCTCCGGTCAAAATCCACTTTAAAATACAGTTGGCCGACCCAGGACTACTTGCTGTAAAGAGATGTCTTGGATAAACCACTTTGAGAAGGAGAGATCCTTCAAGAACTCAGCTTGCAGATTCTTGCCTGTCGCACTACTATTTAATCTGCCAGCCTTTTAAAAAAACTGTTGGCCTGTCCACAGGCAAAATCTTTTTAACTAAATTGCTTTGAGAGAAGAAGCTCCTTTGTTCACAGACGGATCTAAGCCCACTGTTTCTCCAGAAACTGATAGTCTGGTCTGTCCCTAATCAAATCTTTAACTGAACTGAAACTCCAAAACCCAACACCTGACTGTTTCAGCACCTGGGTCCTCCCATTAATGACATTGTCTTACTAAGCTGAACACAATGTCTATAATTATCTACTCCCCAGGGTCCTATCTTAATATAAACAAAGTCCCATTATCCCAACTTCAGAAGCAACATTCATGACTGAAATGAATTATGATCTTACTTTTATGATGTTATAATTGCACCTCAGTCTCCAAAGAGTCTAGCTGCTTTTCAAACCTGGAGTATTAAAAACAGGACTGCAGCAGTCACGCACTAACCCAGGCTTTTAACCCTCACAGCACCAGCTACATATAATACAATATATCTGAAATTCCTACAATCATCACACTTTCTACTGTTGTTGATTGTAATGTCACCTCAGATTGTGCCCCTGATAGGATGGCATCGCTGTGGTAGAACGATGCACTCGTGTTGTGCTATGTAGTAATAATGGCCAATGAAGATTGGCGATGTCATTTTTTGTCGTGAGAAAATGGGGGAGAAACAATTCACACAATCTGTTCCCCTGGGGTCACTGCGTAATAATCTGAGCAGAGTTAAGGGGCAGTAAATCCACAGTCTCGTTCAGAGGGCAGGGTACCCTGCTTTGGAAAATGGTAAAACCACACTGATGTTGTCAAGGATGAGTCTCAGGGCTGAGGGGCTGCAGAAATGGTCTTCAAATTGCGTCTAAATGAGCGGATGTGCCTGATCCCGACACTAGGATATTTGACGTGGGGGGGAGGGGGGCTGAAACAGCACCCCACTCCCCTGCCATATTCCCGTAACCCCACCTAACATCTTTGGACACTTAAGGGCCAATCCACGTAAACTACACTTTGTGGAGGGTCAACCACATTGCTGTGGGCCTGGAGTCACATGTAACCCAGGAGGCCGATCTCCTTCCCTAAAAAGCATTAGTGAACCAGATGGGCTTTTACAATAACCAATGATAGTTTCGCGGCCACCATTACTGGGACTAGCTACATTTTTCCGATCCATTGACTGGATTCAAATTCTACCAGCTGCTGTGGTGGGATTTGATCCCATGTCCTTGTAGCGTTAGGCTGGGTCATTGGATTATTAGCCCAGTGACATTACCACTACACTGCCATCACCTCTACCACCTGCCCTCCTGCTACAGGAAGCAGTTGAGTCAGATGGTTCCTTTCAAAAGGTATCTACCCAAGGACACGGAGCAAAGAGTAACAAAAAGAGATGATGAGATGAGGTAGATGGAAAAGGAGGAAGAAGTGGAGCATTGACACTAGCACAGAGGAGCTGGGCTGAATGGCCTGTTTCTGTGCTGTGGATTCAATGTAATTCTATGCAGATCCTGTAACCTCCTATCTTCCATCCCGTTCACCTTCCTGCCCCTGTAGCTCATTGTAGATGTTGAGACTGAAATTGTTCATCTGCCTCTAGGGCAAGGTTTTCCCGAAACTCCGAAAGCGAAGCCCTCCAGGATCTGCTGAATCCAGCTCGGACAAGGAGGATGAAGAGGCGACTGACTACGTTTTCCGAATAATCTTCCCGGGTACTAACTCTGAGTTTGGTATGTATCTGATGAAGCTGCTCACACAACCCAGCCAGGGCTGCCTAATGCGGTATGATGGATGTAGAGGGTTTACAAACGTGTTAGCGTGTTTATCCGTGTAACAGACCTTTCCTATCAGGGTAACTCGGGAATGTTCAGGGTTTTTAACCAATTTAAATGGCAAGTGTTCAATTATAATATTTTGTTAAGTGTTGAGAAGAACATTGCTTTTATGACCAGTCCAGCATTTGGTAAAGAACAAAAGAATCAACCAAGTAACATGCAAGATCATTGAGGACGTCCCTGCAAGATCATTGAGGATGTCTCCCCGAGATCATTGAGGATGTCCCTGCGAGATCATTGAGGATGCCCTGCGAGATCATTGAGGATGTCCCTGTGAGATCATTGAGGATGTCCCTGTGAGATCATTGAGGATGTCCCTGCGGGATCATTGAGGATGTCCCTGTGAGGTTATTGAGGATGTCCCTGCGAGATCATTGAGGATGTCCCCCCGAGATCATTGAGGATGTCCCTGTGAGGTCATTGAGGATGTCCCTGTGAGGTCATTGAGGATGTCCCTATGAGGTCATTGAGGATGTCCCTGTGCGGTCATTGAGGATGTCCCTGTGAGGTCATTGAGGATGTTCCCCCCCCCCAAGATCATTGAGGATGTCCCTGCGAGATCATTGAGGATGTCCCTGCGAGATCATTGAGGATGTCCCTGTGAGGTCATTGAGGATGTCCCCCCCGAGATCATTGAGGATGTCCCCCCGAGATCATTGAGGATGTCCCTGTGAGATCATTGAGGACGTCCCTGTGAGGTCATTGAGGATGTCCCCCCGAGATCATTGAGGATGTCCCCCCGAGATCATTGAGGATGTCCCCCCGAGATCATTGAGGACGTCCCTGCGAGATCATTGAGGATGTCCCCCCCCCCCAAGATCATTGAGGATGTCCCTGTGAGGTCATTGAGGATGTCCCTGTGAGGTCATTGAGGATATCCCTGTGAGGTCATTGAGGATGTCCCTATGAGGTCATTGAGGATGTCCCTGTGAGATCATTGAGGATGTCCCTGTGAGGTCATTGAGGATGTCCCCCCGAGATCATTGAGGATGTCCCCCCGAGATCATTGAGGACGTCCCTGTGAGGTCATTGAGGACGTCCCTGTGAGATCATTGAGGATGTCCCTGTGAGGTCATTGAGGATGTCCCCCCGAGATCATTGAGGATGTCCCCCCGAGATCATTGAGGATGTCCCCCCGAGATCATTGAGGCTGTCACCCCGAGATCATTGAGGATGTCCCCCCGAGATCATTGAGGATGTCCCCCCGAGATCATTGAGGATGTCCCTGCGAGATCATTGAGGATGTCCCCCCGAGATCATTGAGGATGTCCCCCCGAGATCATTGAGGATGTCCCTCCGAGATCATTGAGGATGTCCCTGCGAGATCATTGAGGATGTCCCCCCGAGATCATTGAGGATGTCCCCCCGAGATCATTGAGGATGTCCCTGTGAGATCATTGAGGATGTCCCTGCGAGATCATTGAGGATGTCCCTGTGAGATCATTGAGGATGTCCCCCCGAGATCATTGAGGATGTCCCTGCGAGATCATTGAGGATGTCCCTGTGAGATCATTGAGGATGTCCCCCCGAGATCATTGAGGATGTCCCTGTGAGATCATTGAGGATATCCCTGTGAGGTCATTGAGGATGTCCCTGTGAGATCATTGAGGATGTCCCCCCGAGATCATTGAGGATGTCCCCCCGAGATCATTGAGGACGTCCCTGTGAGATCATTGAGGATGTCCCTGTGAGGTCATTGAGGATGTCCCCCCGAGATCATTGAGGATGTCCCCCCGAGATCATTGAGGATGTCCCCCCCCGAGATCATTGAGGATGCCCCTGTGAGGTCATTGAGGATGTCTCCCTGAGATAGAACATAGAACAGTACAGCACAGAACAGGCCCTTCGGCCCTCGATGTTGTGCCGAGCAATGATCACCCTACTCAACCCACGTATCCACCCTATACCCATAACCCAACAACCCCCCCCTTAACCTTACTTTTTTTTAGGATACTACGGGCAATTTAGCATGGCCAATCCACCTAAGCCGCACATCTTTGGACTGTGGGAGGAAACCGGAGCACCCGGAGAAAACCCACGCACACACGTGGAGGACGTGCAGACTCCGCACAGACAGTGACCCAGCCGGGAATCGAACCTGGGACCCTGGAGCTGTGAAGCATTTATGCTAACCACTATGCCACCGTGCTGCCCCAATCATTGAGGATGTCCGCCCAAGATCATTGAGGATGTCCCTGTGCGGTCATTGAGGATGTCCCTGTGAGGTCATTGAGGATGTCCCCCTGAGATAATTGAGGATGTCCCTGTGAGAACATTGAGGATGTCCCTTTGAGGTCATTGAGGATGTCCCTGTGAGAACATTGAGGATGTCCCTTTGAGGTCATTGAGGATGTCCCTGTGAGGTCATTGAGGATGTCCCTGTGAGGTCATTGAGGATGTCCCTCCAAGATCATTGAGGATGTCCCTGTGAGATCATTGAGGATGTCCCTGTGAGGTCATTGAGGATGTCCCTGTGAGATCATTGAGGATGTCCCTGTGAGGTCATTGTGGATGTCCCCCCAAGATCATTGAGGATGTCCCCCCGAGATCATTGAGGATGTCCCTCCGAGATCATTGAGGATGTCCCCCCGAGATCATTGAGGATGTCCCCCCGAGATCATTGAGGACGTCCCTGTGAGGTCATAGAGAATGTTCCCCTGAGATCATTGAGGATGTCCCTGTGAGAACATTGAGGATGTCCCTGTGAGAACATTGAGGATGTCCCTGTGAGGTCATTGAGGATGTCCCCCCGAGATCATTGAGGATGTCCCTGCGAGATCATTGAGGATGTCCCTGTGAGGTCATTGAGGAAGTCCCTGCGAGATCATTGAGGATGTCCCCCCGAGATCATTGAGGATGTCCCCCCGAGATCATTGAGGACGTCTCTGTGAGATCATTGAGGATGTGTCCCCCCGGTATCATTGAGGATGTCCCTGTGAGGTCATTGAAGATGTCCCCCCGAGATCATTGAGGATGTCCCTATGAGATCATTGAGGATGTCCCTGTGAGGTCATTGAGGATGTCCCCCTGAGGTCATTGAGGATGTCCCCCTGAGATCATTGAGGATGTCCCTGTGAGATCATTGAGGATGTCCCTTTGAGGGCATTGAGGATGTCCCTGTGAGCACATTGAGGATGTCCCTGTGAGGTTATTGAGGATGTCCCTGTGAGGTCATTGAGGATGTCCCTGTGAGCACATTGAGGATGTCCCTGTGAGGTTATTGAGGATGTCCCTGTGAGGTCATTGATGATGTCCCTGTGAGAACATTGAGGATGTCCCTGTGAGGTTATTGAGGATGTCCCTGTGAGATCATTGAGGATGTCCCTGTGAGGTCATTGATGATGTCCCTGTGAGAACATTGAGGATGTCCCTGTGAGGTTATTGAGGATGTCCCTGTGAGATCATTGAGGATGTCCCTGTGAGGTCATTGAGGATGTCCCTGTGAGATCATTGAGGACGTCCCTGTGAGGTCATTGAGGACGTCCCTGTGAGATCATTGAGGACGTCCCTGTGAGGTCATTGAGGATGTCCCCCCGAGATCATTGAGGATGTCCCCCTGAGATCATTGAGGATGTCCCCCCGAGATCATTGAGGATGTCCCTTTGAGGGCATTGAGGATGTCCCTGTGAGCACATTGAGGATGTCCCTGTGAGGTTATTGAGGATGTCCCTGTGAGGTCATTGAGGATGTCCCTGTGAGCACATTGAGGATGTCCCTGTGAGGTCATTGATGATGTCCCTGTGAGAACATTGAGGATGTCCCTGTGAGGTTATTGAGGATGTCCCTGTGAGATCATTGAGGATGTCCCTGTGAGGTCATTGAGGATGTCCCTGTGAGGTCATTGAGGACGTCCCTGTGAGATCATTGAGGACGTCCCTGTGAGGTCATTGAGGATGTCCCCCCGAGATCATTGAGGATGTCCCCCTGAGATCATTGAGGATGTCCCCCCAAGATCATTGAGGAAGTCCCTGCGAGATCATTGAGGACGTCTCTGTGAGATCATTGAGGATGTCCCTGTGAGATCATTGAGGATGTCCCTGTGAGGTCATTGAGGATGTCCCTGTGAGGTCATTGAGGATGTCCCTGTGCGGTCATTGAGGATGTCCCTGTGAGGTCATTGAGGATGTCCCTGTGAGGTCTTTGAGGATGTCCCTGTGAGGTCATTGAAGATGTCCCTGTGAGATCATTAAGGATGTCCCTGTGAGGTCATTGAGGATGTCCCTGTGAGGTCATTGAGGACGTCCTGTGAGGTCATTGAGGACATCCACTGGAGCACTGATACGCTGGGGGGCTTTTTGTATTCATTCATGGAATGTGTGAGTGCCATTGACGAGGGTGCTATTTATTTGCCCTTAGGAGCCGGTTTACCTAAGTTGGCTGGACAGCTGGTTTGTGATGCAGAGCAAGGCCAACAGCATGGGTTCAATTCCCGTACCGGTTGAGGTCATTCATGATGACCCCGCCTTCTCAACCTTACCCCTTGCCTGAGGTGTCGTGATCCTCAGGTTAAATCACCACCAGTCAACTCTCCCCCCTCAAAGAGGAAAGCCGCCTGTGGTCATCTGAGCCCAGCTCCGCATTCTATCTATGTCTCTTTGAAGCCGACAACAGCCCTCCTCACTATCCACAACTCCACCAATCTTCGTATCATCTGCAAATTTACTGACCCACCCTTCAACTCCCTCATCCAAGTCGTTAATGAAAATCACAAACAGCAGAGGACCCAGAACTGATCCCTGCGGTACGCCACTGATAACTGGGCTCCAGGCTGAATATTTGCCATCCAACACCACTCTCTGTCGTCTATCGGTTAGCCAGTTTGTTATCCAACTGGCCAAATTTCCCACTATCCCATGCCTCCTTACTTTCTGCACAAGCCTACAATGGGGAACCATGTCAAATGCCTTACTAAAATCCATGTTCACTACATCCACTGCTTTACCTTCATCCACATGCTTAGTCACCTCCTCAAAGAAGCCAATAAGACTTGTAAGGAAAGACCTACCCCTCACAAATCCGTGCTGACTATCCCTAATCAAGCAGTGTCTTTCCAGATGCTCAGAAATCCTATCCCTCAGTACCCTTTCCATTACTTTGCCTACCACCAAAGTAAGACTAACTGGCCTGTAATTCACAGGGTTATCCCTATTCCCTTTTTTGAACAGGGGCACAACATTTGCCACTCTCCAATCCTCTGGTACCACCCCTGTTGACAGCGAGGACGAAAAGATCATTGCCAACGGCTCTGCAATTTCATTTCTTACTTCCCATACAATCCTTGAATATATTCCGTCAGGCTCGGGGAACTTGTCTACCCTCAAGTTTTTCAAAACGCACAACACATCTTCCTTCCTAACAAGTATCTCCTCGAGCTTACCAGTCTGTTTCACACTATCCTCTCCAACAATATGGCCCCTCTCATTTGTAAATACTGAAGAAAAATACTTGTTCAAGACCTCTCCTATCTCTTCAGACTCAATACACAATCTCCCGCTACTGTCCTTAATCGGACCTACCCTCGCTCTAGTCATTCTCATATTTCTCACATATGTGTAAAAGGCCTCCCGGGGAACATTGATGGGGGATTTCAGGGTTGGCACAGAGCGGGCATCAGACAGCTGAGGGACCTG
Organism: Scyliorhinus canicula; assembly: GCF_902713615.1. Lineage (NCBI taxonomy): Eukaryota > Metazoa > Chordata > Chondrichthyes > Carcharhiniformes > Scyliorhinidae > Scyliorhinus > Scyliorhinus canicula. The sequence goes on from NC_052146.1 coordinate 18,648,791, forward strand.
TTTATTGATGGGAGGTTTGCGAGCCTGGGGGAGTTGGAGGAGAAATTTGGGCTCCCCCCGGGGAACATGTTCAGGTATCTGCAGGTAAAGGCATTTGCTAGGCGGCAGGTGGAGGGATTCCCTTCGCTTCCCGCGAGGGGGGTGAGCGACAGGGTGCTTTCAGGGGTCTGGGTCGGGGAGGGGAAGATATCCGATATCTACAAGGTTATGCAGGAGGCGGAGGAGCCGTCAGTAGAGGAGCTGAAAGCTAAGTGGGAGGGGGAACTGGGGGAACAGATCGAAGACGGGACATGGGCTGATGCTCTGGAGAGGGTTAATTCTTCCTCCTCGTGTGCGCGGCTTAGCCTCATCCAATTCAAGGTGCTGCATAGGGCCCACATGACTGGGACGAGGATGAGTAGGTTCTTTGGGGGTGAGGACAGGTGTGTCAGGTGCTCGGGGAGTCCAGCGAACCATGCCCATATGTTCTGGGCATGCCCGGCACTGGAGGAGTTCTGGAAGGGGGTGGCGAGGACGGTGTCGAGGGTGGTGGGATCCAGGGTCAAGCCAGGATGGGGACTCGCGATTTTTGGGGTTGGGGTGGAGCCGGGAGTGCAGGAGGCGAAAGAGGCCGGTGTCCTGGCCTTTGCGTCCCTAGTAGCCCGGCGAAGGATCTTGCTACAATGGAAGGATGCGAGGCCCCCAAGCGTGGAGACCTGGATCAATGACATGGCTGGTTTCATTAAGCTAGAGAAGGTCAAATTCGCCCTGAGAGGGTCGGTACAAGGGTTCTTTAGGCGGTGGCAGCCTTTTCTCGACTTTCTGGCTCAACGGTAGGGTACAGGGACAGTAGCAGCAGCAACCCGGGGGGGGGGGGGGGGGGGGGGGGGGGGGAGGGAAAAGGGGAGGGAAAAGGGGGGGGGGGGGGGCGACAATGACTATGTTTGTTTATTTAATTTTAATATATTTTTAAGTTCTTTTGTTGTTCATTGGGGTTGGGGGGTGGGGGGGATGTGATACATGCGCCGATACGGTCTGGGGGTGTCACAGTTATTATGGGTTATTTTGTTGCATTTCATTGTTTGTCATGTTTTATATTTTCTGTAAAAAATTCCAATAAAAATTATATTAAAAAAAAAAATATGTGTAAAAGGCCTTGGGGTTTTCCTTGATCCTACCCGCCAAAGATTTTTCATGCCCTCTCTTAGCTCTCCTAATCCCTTTCTTCAGTTCCCTCCTGGCTATCTTGTATCCCTCCAGCGCCCTGTCTGAACCTTGTTTCCTCAGCCTTACATAAGTCTCCTTCCTCTTAACAAGACATTCAACCTCTCTTGTCAACCATGGTTCCCTCACTCGACCATCTCTTCCCTGCCTGACAGGGACATACATATCAAAGACATGCAGTATCTGTTCCTTGAACAAGTTCCACATTTCACTTGTGTCCTTCCCTGACAGCCTATTTTCCCAACTTATGCACTTCAATTCTTGTCTGACTGCATTGTATTTACCCTTCCCCCAATTGTAAACCTTGCCCTGTTGCACACACCTATCCCTCTTCATCACTAAAGTGAAAGTCACAGAATTGTGGTCACTACCTCCAAAATGCTCCCCCACTAATAAATCTATCACCTGCCCTGGTTCATTACCAAGTACCAAATCCAATATGGCCTCCCCTCTGGTCGGACAATCTACATACTGTGTTAGAAAAGCTTCCCTGACACACTGCACAAACATTACCCCATCCAAACTATTTGATCTAAAGAGTTTCCACTCAATGTTTGGGAAGTTGAAGTCACCCATGACTACTACCCTGTGACTTCTGCACCTTTCCAAAATCTGTTTCCCAATCTGTTCCTCCACATTTCTGCTGCTCTTGGGGGGGCCTATAGAAAACTGCCAACAAGGTGACTGTCATGGGAACCTCCCTCCGGGCCCTCGCCACGGCAGCACTCCCATCCCCACCCAAAAAACACTCCAGCAGCCCAGTGGTGACAGCCACCCTCCAATCCTGGAACCAACTGCGGCAGCAACTTGGCCTGACCAAAATGTCGAACAGGGCTCCCATCTGCAACAACCATAGGTTCACACCAGCACTGACTGACGCCACCTTCAAAAGGTGGAGGCAGGACGGGGGGACACTGACAGTCAGGGACCTATACACGGACGACAGGATCGCAACACTGGACGAACTGACAGAGAAATTTCAGCTAGCTAGGGGGAACGAGCTACGGTACCTGCAGCTCAAAAACTTCCTACGAAAGGAGACAAGGACGTACCCACAACCGCCACGACAGACACTACTGGAAGACCTACTGGACGCAAGTATCCTAGAGAAAGGGAACTGTAGTGACATGTATGACCGACTGGTAGATAGGGACGACACCGTACTGGACGCAACAAGAAGGAAATAGGAGGACGACCTGGGGATGGAGATAGGGTGGGGACTCTGGAGCGAAGCACTGCATAGGGTCAACTCCACCTCCACGTGCGCAAGGCTCAGCCTGACGCAACTAAAAGTGGTACATAGAGCCCACTTAACAAGAACCCGTATGAGTAGGTTCTTCCCGGAGGTGGAAGACAGATGTGAACGGTGCCAAAGAGGCCCGGCCAACCACGCCCACATGTTCTGGTCTTGCCCCAGACTCGTGGAGTACTGGACAGCCTTCTTCGAGGTTATGTCCAAAGTGGTGGGAGTGAGGGTGGAGCCATGCCCGATAGTGGCGGTCTTCGGGGTTTCAGAACAGCCAGATCTATTCCTGGGGAGGAGGGCGGACGCCCTTGCCTTTGCCTCCCTGATCGCCCGCCGTAGAATCCTGTTTGGCTGGCAGTCAGCAGCACCGCCCAGAGCTGCGGACTGGCTGTCCGACCTCTCGGAATCTCTCCAAATGGAGAAAATCAAATTTGCCATCCGAGGGTCGGACGACGGCTTCCACAGAACGTGGGAGCCATTCATGCAACTGTTCCGGGACCTATTTGTGGCCAATGTACAAGAGGAAGAATAGTCGGGGGAAGGTAGCGGGAGGGGGGGGGGCTACAGGTTCGGTACGGGGGTTCGATGGCTAGCTAAGGCCCAAAACCAAACTAAATAAACATGTTGAGGGGGGGGGGGGCGGGCGCAGTTACTACTACGAAGATGCTTACCTGTAAATATGTATGTTAATTTTTGCGTGTTTGTTTGTTTTTTTTGTTTTTTTTTCTCTCCTAACAATTTGTAATTTGTTCAATATAAAATATGAAAACTGAATAAAAACATTTATAAAAAAAACAAGGTGACTGCTCCTTTCCTATTTCTGACTTCAACCCATATTACCTCAGTGGGCAGATTCTCCTTGAACTGCCTTTCTGCAGCTGTTATACTATCTCTAATTAACAATGCCACCCCCCCCCCCCCCCCCCACCTCCCTAATCTTGTTGAAACATCTATAACCAGGGACCTCCAACAACCATTTCTGCCCCTCTTCTATCCAAGTTTCCGTGATGGCCACCACATCGTATTCCAAGTACCGATCCATGCCTTAAGTTCACCCATCTTATTCCTGATGCTTCTTGCATTGAAGTATACACACTTCAACCCATCTCCTTGCCTGCAAGTACTCTCCTTTGTCAGTGTTACCTTCCCCACTGCATCACCACGTGCTTTGGCGTCCTGAATATCGGCTTCCTTAGTTGCTGGACTACAAATCCGGTTATCTGTCGATATCCAGAATATTCTACGTTAACATTACCTATCGATATCCGGGATATTCTACGTTAACATTACCTATCGATATCCAGAATATTCTACGTTAACATTACCTATCGATATCCGGGATATTCTGCGTTAACATTATCTGTCGATATCCAGATTATTCTGCGTTAACATTATCTGTCGATATCCAGATTATTCTGTGTTAACATTATCTGTCGATGAAGAACTTCTGGTGACGGCGGGCAGGAGGCAGCCGCACATTGGAGGGCTCCCGTGCGGGAATGGCATTTTCAGGGTTTAACGCCCAGTCCTAGGGACAACAAAGGCAGCAAAAGCGGGGATAAGGCACAGTGAAGGGAAATGTTGAAAATAAGTTTAAAAAACGCCCGTGAAAAAAAGCAGCTGAAAGTCCGTCGGGGAGTGGAAAGGTCACCGCGAGGAAGGCAAGAAAAATGGAGGCTGGGGCACCAGCGGAGGCCACATTGCCCACGGCTGAAGAAATGACTAAGTTGATGGCCGTGGAACTCGAAAGGCAGTTCACAAAACACATGGAGGCGATGAGGAAGGAGATGGGGGCGGTATTGAAAGCGCTGGTGGAGGAGGCGATTGCCCCGGTGAGGACGGCGGTGGCGAGCGCAGTGGCGGAGGTGCGGGAGCAAGGCGAGGTGCTGAAGGAAGTGGAAGAGACATAATCGCAGCACAGCGATCAAATTACCTCGATGGGGAAGGAGATGCGGAAGGTAATAGAGATCAACAATGGTCTGCAAGGCAAAATGGACGACTTGGAAAACAGATCCAGGCAACAGAATCTGAGGATTGTGGGTCTGCCCGAAGGAGTAGAAGGCCCGAGGCCAACTGAGTATTTTGCCATGATGTTGGCGGAGCTATTGGGGGAGAGGGATGATCCCTCCCGATATGAACTGGATCGGGCTCATCAGTCGTGGAGGCCTGTACCAAAGGAGAGTGAGCCGCCAAGAGTAGTGACTCTGTTGTCGTAGGTACAGTGTGAAGGAGAAGGTCCTGTGCTGGGTGAAGCCGAAACGGTTGGTGCAGTGGGCTGGAACTGGTATACGCATATACCAGGACCTTACTGTGGAGCTGACGAGGAGGCAGGCTGCCTTCAGCCGGGTGTAGAAGGCGCTGTACATCAGCAAGGTGTGGTGCGGCATAGTATACCCAGCTAAGTTGAGGGTGACCGACAAATCCAAGGACTTTTATTTTGGGACGGCGGAAGCAGCGGAGGAGTTTGCGAAGGCAGAAGGACTGTGGCTGAATTGAGAAATGGTCATGTACCGATATAGCCTCATGTAACTGTATTTTTTCACTGCGTGCTGGTGTATGTGCTAAATGAGCCAACGTTGTATATATTTGGACAAGGGAAGAGTTGGGACTTTAATTTGCAATGATGGTTCTTTGGGGTTTGTGTGTGTATGCTGGGGTTGTGTGCTAAAGGGGATTTCTTGGTTTTCCTGGAACCGGGCAAGGGGGAAAGAGACCCGAGCGGGGGCCTCCACGCTGGCCGGTTTAAGCCGGCCAGTGAATGGGAGTGAGGTGGGGGGAGGGGCTGCGGCCATCGGAGCCTGGCAGAACAGGGTCCGAGGGGTCTAGCCTGGGTGGAAAGTTGGGGGGAAGGAACCGAGGTTGGAGGGGAGGAGTTTTATAAGAGGAAGTGGAGGGGAGGAATCGGGATGTGGGGAGGGGGGGATTTACGGTTCATGGGTATTTATCATTTACGGTACTCTTTCGGGGATTGGATGGAATTGAATGTTGGGGGGGGGGGGGGGGACTCTTATCGGTCAATGGTGACCATAAGCGATTCCTGATTCCTTTTTCTTCTTTTTTTTTCTTTGCTTTTCCCACAGTGGGAGGGTTTGTTTTATTTGATGCTTACAGTGTCAGGTGGGCCGTTGTTTGCGGTGGAGGGAGGATGGGATCGTTGTTGTTGATAAGGGGATTGACTTTGTATTTGTTACCATTTATTGTTTGTTGGTGGGGTGTAAATTCTGAAGAAAATGTGAAAATGGAGAATAAAAATATTTTTTAGAAAAACAAAAAAAAACATTATCTGTCAATATCCGGGATATTCTGTGTGAACATTACCTATCGATATCTGGAATGTTCTGTGTTAACATTACCTGTTGGTATCTGGAATGTTCTGTGTTAACATTACCTGTTGGTATCTGGAATGTTCTGTGTTAACATTATCTGTCGGTATCTGGAATGTTCTGTGTTAACATTACCTGTCAATTTCCAGAATATTCTGTGTTAACATTATCTGTCGATATCTGGAATGTTCTGTGTTAACATTACCTGTCGGTATCTGGAATGTTCTGTGTTAACATTACCTGTCAATTTCCAGAATATTCTGTGTTAACATTATCTGTCGATATCTGGAATGTTCTGTGTTAACATTACCTGTTGGTGTCTGGAATGTTCTGTGTTAACATTATCTGTCAATTTCCAGAATATTCTGTGTTAACATTATCTGTCGGTATCTGGAATGTTCTGGGTTAACATTACCTGTCGGTATCTGGAATGTTCTGTGTTAACATTACCTGTTGGTGTCTGGAATGTTCTGTGTTAACATTATCTGTCAATTTCCAGAATATTCTGTGTTACCATTACCTGTCGATATCTGGAATGTGTGTTAACATTACCTGTCGATATCTGGAATGTTGTGTGTTAATATTACCTGTCGATATCTGGAATGTTGTGTGTTAACATTACCTGTCGATATCTGGAATGTGTGTTAACAGAACCAACAGCATCTGTGGTCTGCCTTTCTTGTAATCAGTCCTTCACCTACCTCTCTGCTGTGTCGACCTTTCTCTGGCTGAATTAGCTGCATTCTTTTCATTGAATCTGTTCAATATATCAATAAATTCCATGTACGGTTCCACACTAGCTGGAACCACTTGTTTAAGTATTAAGTGTTTTGTGGTGGCTGAGAAATTGATCTGGTGGTTTGACTCATTGAACATGATCCCCGTAAACCCTGGTGTATAGTTCGCATTTTAATATTGTTGAAGAAAGGGACATTCTGTCAACAATCAGTGGAGCAAGTTTCATAAATGGCTTAATCCATTGAAAAAGATTACAGTAAACACTGTTATATAGATCACGCCTTCCCGAATTGTTTAATTCATTGAAAATGATCACCATAAAACTTGGGCCCAGATTTTCGACCCCGGGTTTGGTGCGAGGGGGGGGAATTCTGATTCTCATTCGGAATGAGTGCAGGGGCTGCCTGGTGTGGAGGTTGGCGGGACTGGCAGTGCGGCCAGTGGGCGCAGCAGGGCGGAAAATGGGCATGACAACAGACAGGTGGGGCAGAAGGCACGCGGTAACGCAGGCCTTTCTCTGTGCATTGGCCCTTTGTTGAATTTAATAAAAAAGGTTTCGGACAAAAATCAACCTTCCGCCCGTCACCCACACAACCCGCATGCCCCATGCCAACCTAATCCACTGCATCCCCTCCACACACCCCCATGGCCTCTATAACGGCACCTGGACCAGACCCAAATTTAGATCAGGAAACGGACGAGACCCCAACAATTTTCTGATTTGTAAACTGTGAGGAAAGGCTTCTTTGGCCCAGGAGTGATTCCACTGACACCCAGGGATCTTTTATATTAAAACAATTTTTTTAGTAACACAGGATTAACCCCATTAAAATCCAAGGAAAAAAACAGCTTTTCAATTAACAGTTAAACAGTTACAAATAAAACGAGACGTCTTTGAGTTTACTGTCCCATTTACTTCTAAAAGTTCAATTAAGCACAGGTCAAATGCCTCTTATTAATAAAGTTAACACTCAGTGGCTTACAGATTTATTTTCTCCTTGGGAGAGAAGCTTTCAGAAGTTAGTCTGAGAACAAATCACCTCCTTCCCTCAGAATCCAGAGCAGAGCTCTGAAAATTGAACTGAAAACAGCAAACGCAGGGCAGGGCTGAAAATGAAACTAAAAACAGGCCCAGGCCTTCCCATAGTGACATCACAACCTGCCTAGTTGTTAACCCCTAAATCACATCTTTAGTATTCATATAATCTGGATACCTTGACCTAAGTTATTTTAATAACATTTCTGCAAGAGATACATAATACAATATATGTAAATATTTCCTATATTCATCACCCCTCATACCCTCTATGCTACCACATGCCCCTCTGCTCAAATTCTATGGCCCTTTAAAGCCCATATGCCAAGCCACATCCTTCTACCCACCCTTCATGGACGTTCATATGCCCAATGCCCTCTGCATCCCATAGCCCTTTGTATACTTTATGCCAGCTCATGCCAACCCATGCCCCCACCCACAACACTTTGCCCTTATCCCCTCCATGCCTACACATCTAGTAGGAGGAGAAACTTCAGGGGTCATACTGACATAATATAACATTGTGTCTAACGATGACGTCACTTTTAAACAAGATTGACAAACAGAAACATTCAATACGTAGAGATTCCTTCAACTAATCTCTTATAGAAACAAACATTTCTATTTTTGGAGCCACTTGGAGCTGTCAATCAAACTGCTCACTTAGGAGGCGCTGTGATTATGTTAGTCTGTAATATCAGTTATTGCAGCACAAATCCTATCATGATAACCCTCAGACTTAAGTCAACAGATCGAGTGAAATTTCAAACACTGATTTTTTTTTCAACTGTTTTAAAACCTAAAGCCCAGCAGAGTTAAATCCATTGACTGCTTTGATAGTTCCAATTGATTTTGACAATTCTTTGACAGTTTTGACTGTCCAGTGAGTTTATGCACATTTTTTTAAGACCTAACCTTGTTTACTTTTAACAATCCCAAAGGGTGCTTTACATCTCCCAAAGGTGTCCCGGGACCATATTCAAACACTTTACCTCTCTGACATAGCCTGCACGAGACTCACAGGGAAACACATTATCGATCTCCCCGTGGTCACCCAGCTGGGGCTCGTTAGAACTGAACATAAAAGCCGGCCCAAGCAGTGACCGGGGTGTTTGTTGTCCCAGCAGAGGCTGTAATTGTGGATAGTTACTGCCACAGGAAGAGTACTGTAAATAGTAAAATAAATCATTTGCTTCCTACTGCTGGCTTTGTCAGTCATTAAACTCTCCAAAGAGGTGGTCACAGAAATACAATCATAATTATTTTATCCCTTTCAATCATTCCAATGACTTTTCTTTCAGCTTGCTGCCTGCATCCTCCTCCCGGTGCTGGGTGCTTCTGTTTTTATGGATGTTGATGATTGATCATTGATGTTTGGTTCACTGGATCTTGTTGCAGTTCCCCAAGATCTGATGGATGTACAGGGAGGCGGAATCCCCCTCATATGGCAGCCAAACCTACGCAAATCCTCCTGCTCCTCGTGCTCGCAGAGTGGGTCATCTGATGGAGGGCCTGCCAATGGCTGCAACCATGAAAGGTATGGCCCACAATGGAGCAGGACAGGGCCAAGGCCATTCAGAAAGAGCTGCTGGTGTGCAAGCGTATGCTTGCCGTTCAAACTTTCAGCTGCGGCTTGAGGGGAGTTGTCACTCGTGAGACGAGCACTGGGCCAGTGTTTATTGCCATCCCTAATTGCCCTTGAGAAGCTGCCGGTGAGCCTCCTTCCAGTACTGCTTCAAGCGGAGTGGTATGGTACAAATCAGCGGCTTGATAGACCAGTTCAAAGGGCAGCTAAGAGTCAACTACATTGCTAGCTGGCTGAATTCACATATAGGCCAAGACGGGTAAGACTGGCAGATTTCCTTTCCTAAAGGACAGGAATGAACCAGATGGGTTTCTGTGACAATCCAGTAGTTTCAGGGTTGCCAATACCGATACTCGGGTCTTGTGCGTTTATCCGGTTGAATAACATGCTGACTGTTGATGTATTGGGACTTTGCACAAATACCCTTGGTGATCATGATAGAAATTTCACAAACCTATTCCTTGGGAGATCAGGTAAAACTGCTCCGTGCCTTCCAATTCTCTTCCAGCACCTAGTGGAGTGCCAAGGCCAATTTCCATCTCTTTCCATAGCTAGTGATTCCCGGAAGAGGTGGCTAGTCTATTGCCAGGGGCTTGTAGCTTAAGGGCCGCCACTTCACATCAAGCGTGGCTGACCAGGACTCTCTCCCGCTCCTACCGCCAGCCATTGGCATGTTGTAAGGATTTACCCGCCTTTCATGGCCATCAAACCCTGGGCTGGGACTTGAACCTGGAGCTTCTGGATCAGAGTCAGGAATACTATCCACTGCACCACAAGGCCGCCTATTCCGTGCCCATGAGGGCACAAATCGCATCCTGTCTGCAGAAGAAGTGAGCTTGGGTTAAATCCTTTTTCCGTGCCCCTCTGTTCCCCTGGGTCCCCAACTGTGAAATGGATGGAAGTACTTCCATTGCCCTGAACGTCTTCAAATTCAGTCTGTGTAAAGAACACGAGGGTCTCGAATGAGATGGGGTTCTTCGATCAATGTCGTCTTATAGCATTGCACCTTAGCTGTCCATTGTAATATTGGGCCTCTGTCATTGCAGGTTCTTCACGACAGCCCATTGCCCTGTAGGTCACATTGAATTCAGATTCTCATGAGCCAAAACAAAGGATTTTATACGTTCTTTGTGTCTGACTTCAGAGATTGAACACGAAAGTCAAGCCTGACACTCGAGTGCAGCGCTGACGGAGTGCTACATTGCTGGAGGTGCAGGTTATCAGATGAGCCGTTAAACTGAGGCCCCATTTGGCTGCTCGGGTGGGTATAAAAGATCTCATGGCACTATTCCGAGGAAGGGCAGGAGGATTCTCCCCAGTGCTCCGGCCAATATTTATCCCTCGATCAGTGTGACAAAAAGCAGATGAACTGGTCATTACCACATTGCTATTTGTGGGAATTTGCTGAGTGCGAAGCCTTATGCATTTCCGACATGACAAGTGGCTGTATTGCATTCACGGCCGAACACTTTGAAACCTCTGCTGGTTACGAAGGGCAGCGGGACGTAAATGCTAGTTGTTGTTCTCCATTGGAGAAAATAATTTGCAAGGGTCTTGCGAGAAGGGGAATGGAGTCCCGGCAAGACAAGCTCACTGGTATTGAAATGTTCCCCGAGCCTGGAGAATGGGCAGGGGCCCGAGGGAGAGGTAAGGACCATTCTGCAGCCTAACTTGTCAGGAATCCCCTGACATTGTTACTGAGGACCGTTCGGCGATCGCCCTGACCATACTAGCCACAGGCGCAGACCGGCCAGCTGAACTGTCAGTGCCCCTTCTGGTGTCGGTGTTTACTGTGGTTTTCCCTTCCAGGGCTCCGCTGAAGATGCTGTGTGACAACATGAAGTACCAGATCCTCTCCAGAGCATTCTATGGATGTAGGTATCAATCAGGTTTGATGTGGTGAATGACTTGAGCACTGTGCTTCCACCTATGTTGCTTTGTTTCAGTAGGAAAGCCGGTGTCACAGTTTGGGATTTCTCAGTCATTTCCGTAGGGATAATATTTGGATGTGAGCAACTTTTACCAGCACATGAGCGTCTGCAGAGGAAAAGAATGACTGTTCTTACCAACCCGGCCCATACAGTAGTGATGCCCACCATGTGAATCAGAAAACCTGCTCCTCAGCCACCTAGAGCCCTGGATACTCCTGGGAGTGGCAAAAAGAACACTCCAAGTCCCAGACTGATTTAAAGGATGAAATACTGGAAAATTGTCTCCTCGCCTTCAGCGAGTGACACAGATCCAGATCCTGCTTCAACTGTGGCCAACTCTGGGTGCGATTCTCCCCCAAATCTCTCAGTGGGTTTGTACCGGCGACTTCCCCACCGCTAGTTAATGATACTTGGTCACTTTTTTATGCCCCGGGGAGTTTCTCACTGGTTTAGTCCAAGTTTAGAATTTTTTTTCGCACTGGGGAGCTGGACTCCGAAATCGGGCCGCCATTTTGAAAGGGTGCCCCGATCTCGAAGTGAGCTTTGTGGGTCCTCCACACCTCCCACCCATGGGCAATGCCACCCACCCCCCCATACACATGGACACTACCCTGCACCCCCCAAATTAGGACACCCCAATATGGGGTATGATTAGCATAGCTGCCTGCCATTGGTGCAGAACACCGGTTTACCATTGGCCCTGGTAGGCCATGTGCCTCTGGACCGGTTGGTTGAGACCAGTCATGTGACGGCTCCCCGATTGGCCGAGAGGCTGAGTTAACCCCGCCTCCAGGGTGGGGTATAAATACCCAGTACTCCCGGCGGCCGTCCTTCTCCTGTAATCGACCGCAGGGCTAACATCTAGCAGATTAAAGCCATACTTTTGTTCAGCAACTCGTCTCGCGTTCAATTGATGGTACATCACCCGGGCCTCCCCACTCTTCAAGCCCCCTTACAACACTTTAGGACCTTTCAGGACCCCAGCCTATCATCCACCCAACCTCCCAGAGGTCCCAACTTACCTGCCCTGCACTCCCCGACCCTTCAACCCACCTGCACTCCCACAACCTTCAAACAACCCTCATTTTATGGGCAAGGCCCCCCGGCCCTTAGCAGTGCCACCGTGGCACTTGGGCACCCTTGCACTGTCACCCTGGTACCCAGGTAGTGATCCTGCCGGCTTGACGGTGCCATCCGGGAATCTTGACAGTACCAGGGCGGCTGTGCCAAAGTGCCAGCTGGGCAGTGCCAAGGTGCCCATGTTCCAGGGGAAGAGCCAGGGAGCCACCCTGCACTTACCCTGACCAACCTGGGGTCTCCGATGGCCCAGGAGACTCCCGGGGCTCCGTTCCACCTGGGTCACTTTTGCGTGGACCAGCACTGATCAGCGCCCAGCTGCAGCCTCCCTGGGGAGGTCGGTGAATTGAAGGAGGCCGTTGGATCCCGCGCAGGTAGGTCGTAAGTATGTTTACGACCTATTTCCGTGGGCATCATTCAGTTCCGCCTATCTGGGGCAGCGTTCCAACTCCGACGTCTAGCGGGACTTCAGAGAACCACGGGAAGCGCGGAGCCAGTCAGGTGGATCGCTGGAGGGTTTTCCCGAGATTCTCCGGCCACATTCCGCTCAAGCGAGAGCGCAACACGGCCGGAGAATCGCACCCTCTGTGTTAAGCCGTGGCTCAGGAGCCCCACTCTCACCGTCCCTGTCGCATTTGCTGCAGGGGGAGACAGCGGGCCGAGAAGGTGCGCAATTCGCTGCCTCAGGTGGCCCTCTTCCCAGGTAGCTGAGATGTGACCTTTTGCTCGCCTCTTTGAATGCCCTTCCAAAGGGTGAGCCTCTGTAGATCATGGCCTTCGATGACTGTCAGGGGAAATGGCCGCCATCTTCTTTTCTCTTTGCAGATGTCCTTATAGCGGAGACATGGATGCCCATGAGATCGTGGCCCAGTGGCCAGTTCTTGGCAGGACCAGCTCACTGACTTGGAGGTCCTGGAATTGGCTAATTCCATCAGAATGCAGTCGTTGCTAAGCCAACGGCATCTGCGCAGGCTTGGCCACATTCACCAGCCGGATGATGGCCGTATATCCAAAGACACTGCTTTAGGCCCCAGTATATCAACCTCTTGTACGAGGTGATGTTTAACACAAGTAGAAACAGGTCTCGCTCTCACTTGAAGGAATACGTTTGGAGCAAAATCTGTCAAAATGGCTGTCGATTTTTCAGGCCTTCCCACTGCGGAGTTGGGAGTCGTGGGTGGACAAATGAAAATTAATATGCGAGATGGACATTGTTTTTTGGGTGGAATGGCAATCGTGCAGCCCATCCGATATCAGCTGGGGTGTTAAAATAACATTGCAGCCAATTCTATGGATTTGCCACCTGGCAGGATAAGTTAAAGGTCTCCCTACCCTCCTTTATTTCTTGGTTATGTGTGGGTCAACCAGTTGGGAAACCCGGTGGATAAAGGGAGGTGAGCTCTGCTGGATCAAGGAGGTAAGTGCCTTTCTGCTGACTTGCCAGTTTCAGTTTACCTGCTTCTCTTCGCCCCTCTCTAATGGTCTGGAATCATCACCCAAAGGCCCTCCTGATCTCCTCAGAGGCCTCTGATCCCTCCCTTCTCCTCACACCGCTGCCCTTTGCCTCCGGCCTAGTGCTGAAGGCCTAGCTGCCCACCAGCCAACCAGCCTCTCGATCAGGCCTGGCAGCAGCATGAAAACGTTCACAGAAAGTGTTAATCAGGCCCTGCCCTCAGATTCGGTGGGACCTGTAGTGAACGTATTATAGTAACCATTCACCACTGTACTACATTGTACCACGCTGTTGCCCATGTGGGCTCCACCTATGGACCATTGTACTGTAGTACACCGATTGTATCATAGGGGCTGGTTTAGCACACTGGGCTAAATCGCTGGCTTTTAAAGCAGACCAAGGCAGGCCAGCAGCACGGTTCAATTCCCGTACCAGCCTCCCGAACAGGCGCCGGAATGTGGCGCCTAGGGGCTTTTCACAGTAACTTCATTGAAGCCTACTCGTGACAATAAGCGATTTTCATTTCATGTTGGTGCCCTTGTGGGCTCCGCCCCCTTGAGGGGTGGTATAAAGAGCAGCTGCCCTGTAGGCGGCTCTCATTGCAGAGCAGTCGCAGGCAGGCACTGTTCTCATTGATTAAAGCCACTGTTCACTTCAACTCTCTGTCTCGCATGAATTGATAGTCGCATCATGACCCGAGCGAAACCTTTTTTTTAATGGACTTCCCGACCTCCAAACAGCCTCACCCAACCTCCCCTTCCCACTCATGCCCCCCCCCCCCGCCCCACTCCACAGAACTCCCTCCCCATCAATTAATAACTAGCCCTTTGATTCAGATTGCGTTCTGAATGATCAGACTTTCCAGATTTCTACTGTGCTCTGTGCGACTAAAGAGCTGCGTTTCTGGACCTTGAGTGTAAGGTGCAGCTCATACGCGTGTGCAGCTTCTCGGTCAGGATTGTCCAACCTTACAGCCAGTGAGCAAATTTTAGAACGATAAGACATTAGGAATCTATCTTGCTATTAATCAAACAACAAAAACTCTGCCTTTTTTTGAGCAAACTTGAAATGAGGAAACAGATTTATTAGCTTATTTTCTTGTCACTATATTGAACACTGATTTAGTGAGGTATCTACCATTGTTTTCGCCTGCACAAGTCGGCCAGTGGCTGCCCGCACACTGCACATTGTGGTGCAGAGCTGTTTGGATAGATTGAAGAAAAGACACAAGAAATCTCTGCAAAGCACCCCAGCAGGAATCAAACATCCAGGTTGGAGGTGGATTTGATCAATTTAAAAAAGACATTTGTAATAATCTGTTTGCCCCAGTGTCACTGAGAATAATCCGGAAGCTGATGCTGGGTGTTTAGCGCCTTTCTGTTCTCTCAGTCCCTCCCCTGCAACTAAATAGGGGCAAGAGGGTCAGGGTGGGTGACAGACAGGCCAGGTAGCCAATCACTGCAGCTGGACCTGGCCTGCAACCCTCCGCCAAACGTTGGCAAGACAGCGAGCAGGCTAGGTTGTGGTGTAAACACCCCACCCCCTGGGACAGTTGGAAGAGTTCACTGTGGGGCGGCGGGGGGGGTTGCTGATGTGACGTTGGTTTATTTCTCACGGATGCTCCTTTGCTCCCTCAGGGCTTGCGTACTGCAGACACCTGTCCACCGTAAGGACCCACCTCTCTGCGCTTGTCAACCACACCATCATCTGTCCGGCTGCGCCGTCCAATGCAGGCCGCGGCCTCACCAGAGAGATTTGGCAAACCTTCCTGCAAGACAAAATGGTGGGTGGAAAATGAGGGGGGGGCCGTTGGGCTGGGTTAGAGGGTTGTGCAGCCATCTCTGGGAGCTGGGGGCCCTGAGCTATTTGTGAGGCGGTAGTCTGTCTCCAAAAGTACTTGGCAATGTGTGAGTTTCGATCCAGCTGTCGCCACACAATTAGGCGATGTAAAGATAGCTGGTGATGTGAAATGGAACCACTCCAATGTCGCAAAGGGTATTTGTGAGGTAAGTATTTCCAGGTCCCTAGCCCTATGAGGAACAGACCCTGGCACCAGAAGTGGCACAGCTACACAATCAATGGGGTTCGTGGTGACGTCTTTGTGCTTCATGTTCAAGGAACCTGAGCTGGGGTTTGGGGGAAGGGGGAGGAGCGATAGTAGAGAAGATGGAGGTGAGGGGGAACAGTCAGAGTTCCAGTTCCTGCTCAGTCTCTTCCAAAGGGAACACTTGCGACCATGAGGTGGAAACCACCCGAAGCTCAGTCACGATACCACAAAATGAGTAGAGGTGCGCGTTCTAAATAAGCACGCAAGGAATAGGTAACGCTGGTAGGATGAGACGAAGCTGGGTGGGAGTAAGCTCACAGTGAGTATAGACGGAATGGGCCGAATGGCCTGTTTCAGGGCTGCGGAATCTGTAATTCCGCAGGTTGGATTTTACAGTTCTCTGCCGGGGAGTGGGGGGGGGGGGCGGAGCGGAGCCCGAGTCATCAACTCGCTGCTGTCTCAGGGCGTCCAATCATGCGCCAGCTGGCTGTGCCCAATTGGCGCTACAGGCTGGGGCACCACACAGCAGAGGGATCAGGATGTGAGCGGGGCGTCGGTCAGGGCTCCACCTTTAAACGTGCTCAGAATCTCTCGTTAGCTTTTATTGAAGACTCAGGAAGGAGCTTTGAAAATAAAACCTGCAGACACTGCCCACTCCTCCCACAGAATCTGCTGTTCCATTCAGCCATGGCCCCGGTGGCAGACCCTCTTGCGTTTGTCATTGTTGCCGCAAAACACCCCCAAACCTTTACAAGACTTGACGCCCAAACAAATGCTGCGGAAAATTGAAACGGCAAATTGGCTCCATTAGAAGCTCAATTTCAAAATGGCTGGGCCTGCTAATTTCACTAATAAATAGGGGACATTGGCGTCACCAATTCCAAAGATGCACTGTCCTCCGAGTGAGGAAGGTCCTCATTAGCTTACTCTTAAATGGCCCACCCCTTACCCAGAGACAGTCCTCTGGTCCTAGATTCACCAGCCAGGGGAAACATCCCTCCGAAGTCCCGTTGCCGGCCTGATGTTGTCATCAGCCACATTTTAGGTTTGCGTGGGGGATGGGGGCGATTAGAGGATGGTCAGGTGCCCAGTGTGTTGTTCACTATTGGGACATTTAACATTGGATGATGTGTGAGATACCTGGTAGTGTTTGCCCCAGTGGGATTGCATTAAAGCAGGTGTCACCCCCATCTGGAGAAGAGCAGGGGCACAACAAAAATGATAACCTGTTTGAAAGACCCAGTCGAGACGTCATCCACGTGTCTTTTTTTTCTGCTACTTTTGAATAAAAAACTGCAGAGCTACGACGAACAGGAACTCCTGCGGCTCATTTACTACGGAGGAATTGAGATGGGGATTCGGAGGGAGGTGTGGCCATTTCTCCTGGGACACTATCAGTTCGGGATGACCGAGGTGGAGAGAAACGAGGTCAGTAACTTGGAGACACTGGGTACTGTTCTGTCCACACGACAATGAGTTAACGTCCAGGAGCAGGTTTCCCATTCCCCCCCCCCCCCCCCCCCCCCAAGCTGCTGCCAGACCTGCTGAGATTGCCCAGCATTTCCGGTTGTTGTTTCAGATTCCAGCATCCGCAGTCATTTGCTTTGACACTTTGATTTTCCTCGGATTCAGGCATGTTGCTGCCGGTGGTAAAGACAGGGCCATTCCTGAATAATTTTGCTTCCTATTTGTCCGTTTATAAATTCGCATTATTAGCTCCCCGCCTTGTTCTCAGAATGAAATGCTTCCCGAAAGCACTCCCCCCTTGATCGGGATCAGGACTTTCCGGCCTCACAGGCACCGCCGTGTGCAGGACAGGAACATTTGGAGAGAGGCCAAAACTCAGTTGACGTCTATCAGTTCTCCCGAGTGCCCGGGACTGGGCAATCCCATCGCGCGGACCTTTCTGGGTCAAGGGCTGTAGGGGTTCGGGGTGGCGAAGAGGCCAGAAAACCCCGTGTGCCGTTACGTCTGAACGAGGGAGGCCCAACACAGTGAGCGTGGCCCCTGGATTTTGATACACTTCTCCAGGACTCAGTGAGGTAAATACACCACTTCGAGGCAAAGGCTCAATCTCTGGTCTGGGCCAGGCCTGCAACAAGAGTTTGCATTTATCCAGCCCCTTCAGCACGCTAGCACAGTGGTTAGCACAGTTGCTTCACAGCTCCAGGGTCTCAGGGTTGATTCCCGGCTTGGATTACGGTCTGTGTGGAGTCCGCACGTTCTCCCGTGTGCTCCTCCGGGTGCTCCGGTTTCTTCCCACAGTCCAAAGATGGGCAGGTTAGGTGGGGATTGGCCACGCTAAATTACCCTTGGTGTCCAAAAAGGTTGGTGGGGTTACTGGGTTATGGGGATAGGGTGGAGGCGTGGGTTTAAGTCGGGCGCTGTTTCCAAGAGCCGGTGCAGACTCGATGGGCCGAATGGTCTCCTTCTGCACTGTAAATTCTGTAATTCAGGGAAATATCCTGAGGAGCGTTACCAGACAAAAGTTAGTACTGGCCAGGGTGGTGGCTATTGGCTTGGTTAAAGGAAGATCTCCTAAGAAATAGCCTTTTGAGGAGCAAGGGAAAGGTGGAGGGCTTCGTGGTGGGAATTTGGGTTTGGGGCCTAGAGAGTTGAAGGCACAGCCACCATTGCTGGAGTGAAGGATGTACAGGATGCAGAGACCAGACTGAGGCGGGGGAAGGCTGGGCACTCTGAGAGTTGTAGGGCTGGAGGAAATTAGAGATAGGGAGGGAGGGACACAGCCATCAAAATATTTGAACAAGTGGTTGAGAGTTTTAAATTTGACGCCAGGGCGTTACAACGAGCCCCTGCCTCGTACTGCAACAGAGTAGGAAAGTCAATCCGGGATCTTGCTTTTGGTCGTAGAGTCAAGGCGGCACAGAAGTAATTCAGCCCATCGAGTGCATGCTGCCCCTCTAGAGCGATCCATTCAATCCCATTCTCCCAATCCAACCCTGTAACCCTGAGTGATTATTTTTCTCAGCTGCCTGTCCAATTTCTATTGAAGTTGACCATCTCCACTTCCCCCAAAGCACTCAGTGTGTAAAAAAGATTCTTCCTCACAGCTCCCTTTGCGCTTCCTGCTCAAAACATTTCAGTGAAACCCCACACGCTGGGTGTTCATAATCAAAGTCAAATAATTCAGTCCTGTTGATAGAGGCAGCGTTGCTTTTCTTGAAATGAACATTTAAGAACACCTCCCGGGCTGAGATCACCCCCATTGACGAACTCTTTTGTATTCCTGCTCTTCTGTGCATCGCCGTTAGCAACAGTGTTTTCAGTTGCCTGGAGCCCACGTTCCCAAGATCTCCCTCTAAATCCCATGATCGCCCTGGTGGAAAGTATGGGTGTTCAGTCAGAAAGGGAATGGCGTCAGACATTCCCAAATACCCTTTCACCGTTTGCATGTGGAGAGCAGCATCCAGAGCCATTTAATGTTGGGGTTTTTAGCACCGCCAGAGTGGCAACGATTCGATAACTTCGGGAAGGTCGCGACTTGCGGGTCTCCATAAGGGGAATGCTTTAGCTAAAGTTCTCGGTGGCTGCAAGTTTTGTTCAATAAGACCATAAGACAGAGGAGCAGAATTTGGCCACTCGGTCCATCGAGTCTGCTCCGCCATTCAATCATGGCTGATATTTTCTCATCCCCATTCTCCTCCCTTCACCCCATAACCCCTGATCCCTTTAATGATCAAGAACCTATTTATCTTGTTTTTAAAGACACTCAGTGATTTGGCCTCCACAGCCTTCTGCAGCAAAGTGTTCCATAGATTCACCACACTCCGGCTGAAGAAATTCCTCCTCATCTCTGCTTCAAAGGATCGTCTCTTTAGTCTGAGATTGTGACCTCTGCTTCCAGTTTTTCCTACAAATAGAAACACCCTCTCCATGTCCACTCTAACCAGGCCGCACAGTATCCTGCAAGTTTCAATAAGATCCCCCCTCATCCTTCTAAACTCCAATGAGTCCAGACCCAGAGTCCTCAAACGTTCCTCATACGACAAGCTCTTCATTCCAGGGATCATTATTGTGAACCTCCTCTGGACCCTTTCCAAGGCCAGCACATCCTTCCTTAGATACCGGGCCCAAAACTGCTCACAATATCCAAAGGGGGTCTGACCAGAGCCTTACACAGCCTCAGAAGTACATCCCTGCTCTTGTACTCTCGCCCTCTCGACATGAGCTCTAACATTGCATTAGCCTTCCTAACTGCCGACTGAACTTGCAATGTAATTCCCGTTCTCAGCTGGACGGTCAGATGCGAACCTGCTACGAGCAGACCATGGGTGAGTGGATGGCCTGCGAAGCTGTTGTCCGTCAGAGGGAGAGGGAGTCACACGCCGCAGCGTTAGCCAAGTGCTCGTCCGCGATCAGCATGGACGCTCAGGTGCAACGGATGCTGCATCGCGATTCAACAGTGAGCAATGAGGTGAGGGCCAGGGTGGGAAGAGTGTGTCGATCGAATGAAAGGAGGAAAAGTACTAGGCACCGCCACAACAACAACCTGCATTGATATGCCACCTTTCATGTAGCAAGGCATCCCAGGGTACTTCTGAGAGGAGTGTCATCAAACAAGGTTTGGCACTAAGCTACATCACGAGATAGCAGGACGGCTGGTCAAATTGGTATTGAGGAACATTTTAAAAGAGGAAGGTGGGGGGGGGGGGGGGGCAAAGAGATTTAGGGAAGAATTCTAACCGTTGGGCCTTGGAAGGCATTGCTGCCAGTGCCTGAGCAATTCAAATCAGGGATGCAGAGGAGGCCGTAATTTGAGGAATGCAGAGATGTCGGAGGATGTGCGGGGCTGGAGGAGATTATAGAAGTAAGGAGGGATTTGAAAACAGGCGAGATTTATAAAATTTTCAAAACGCAAGGAAGGGTCCTGCTGAAGCTCTGGTAAATTTATTCATCATTCGAAGCATTTTGCTTTATGCATTCAGTGAGGGCTTGTAGTTTAAATATGTATTTGCTCCAGTTCTAAAGAGTAGTGGATTGGATGTGACACTGAACACACAATCCAAGAGTTTATATTCCAAGGTGGAGAAGCTGTAAAATTGAATTCACTTGCTCTCTGAACTTGTGTGTTGACATATCTGCTAAAATGACCAACCAGATGATTCCCTCCTGCCCTCCGTGGATGGGAACAGTCAACCTCAACATGTCTGCCATGCAGGGCACGATGGCCCAGTGCTTCATGGTTGACCCTTGCACATCTTGTGGAGTGGCCTAGCACGTCACTGAATTGTAAAGTCACTTGAAGAAGACACACTACTATTCTTTTGGGTTGAGCATAGAGGGGCAGTGAATGTGTCCGTGGTGATATTGGAGGAGATTCTGGTGGAGCATGAAAGCTGCCAAAGGCCAGTTAGGCCGAAGGGCCTGTTTTTCTGTGCTGTACCTTCTTTATGTAATTGTTTCAATGTAAGAAAAAAAAGATTTAAAAAAAACATCCTGAAGTGGTTCGATACTTCACCAAGCCAAGAAGGTAAGTAGGCCTCTGGCTTGACAGCTATTTTGTGTTGAGTTAGCTGCGCTCAACTGCACAAAGCTATAATCAGTCTTGGCACTGTGGGGTTAGAAGTTAGATGGAGCTCCCATTCCTGATCATCATCCAGTAGTAGGAAACAGATTTTTTTTGTGTGGTTCTTCAGGTGAGAACACATCTGACGCTCCATTGCCATACCACCTGCTAACACTTGATCTCCAACCTACATAGGGAGAATGGCCACTTGCCTGCCTCGAGGCTGCTATGTCTCCTTGTTGGCTTCCCCTCATTCTTCATTCTGAACCTGTCGTCGACTCTCCCATTTGTTCCCATGGCCAAATTGGAGCAGTAACTGCCCTCCCCAGCAAGCAGCCACCGACCCCCTCCATCGAAACTCCACAGTGCAGATGGAGGCCATTTAGCCCATCGAGTCTGCACCGAACCTCTGAAAGAGAACTGTACTTACGTCCACTCCCCCACCCTATCCCCATAGCCCCACCTAACCTGCACATCTTTGGACTGTGGGAGAAAACGGCAGCACCCAGAGGGAACCCAAGCAGACACGGGGAGAAAGTGCAAACCCCACACAGACAGTGAGCCAAGGCTGGAATTGAACCCGTGTCCCTGGCGCTGTGAGGCAGCAGTGCTGATCACTGTGCGACCGTGCCGTCCCCTTTCCCCCTTAGAAAATACACTGTGAGCATGAAAGTTCTGAAAACTTGTGTCGATTTCCCATCATGCTGTCTGGTGTCATGTGAGAGTACCTTTAAGAAATGGATGTTTAAGCAATGTACCTTTAAGAAAATAGTGATGTCAGAGAGCGGGTGGAGCTGAGCTCACTTCTGCTTTTTTGGGGAGATTTAGTTTCAGTTTGAAGAAAGCTTGGGTGTGGCTGTGAGCTGCATTGCTGGTGATCTCTGCCATGAAGGACTATCTCTTAATCCTTTAGTGAAATCGGAATTGTAAAAAGGTCTCCGTATTGAATATAATTCTAATGTGCTTCTGTTTGAAGGATTTGTTAAGTCTTTTGGATGTGTAAAGGAACAGTTTGCAAGATTGGGTAGTGTTGTATTATTTTTGGGATTATCTTTGAAGTAAGGCGTGTTGAGAGATCCAATATTTATTAAAAAGGTTAATTTGAGTTAATGGAATAAACATTGTTTTGTTTTAAAAACCATGTGTCCATAATTGTAATACCACACCCGGGGAACAAGCTGTGTGCTTCAAAAGCAACAATACATTAAAGGTGGGGGTTGGTTGAACTCCATGATACATTTTGGGGTTCTGAAAACACCTCTCCCATAACACTAGCATGACGAAATGCTAATATGAAGAAAGACTTGTTTTTCATTAGAACAGAGGAGATTAAAGATAATTTGATGGAAACGTTTACATTATGAAGGGATGGAACAGCCTCGATATGAAGAAACCGTTCCTAATGATTGATGAGTCTATGACAAGAAACCACTGATATAAGATTAAACGTGAAAGCATTAGCACAGAGAGCTGGAGCATATTACGCCGCAAAGCTCTGGAATATCGGGATTCAAGCAGAGGCTGTCAGCATTTAAGAATAGGTCAGGTAAGCGGTTGAAGGAAAAGGGATAAAGGAATACAGGAACTGGTTGGGCATGTGACATTAGGACAGCAGCTCCTGTGCAAGCTTAAAAACTGACATGGACTTGCTGGACCTGATGCTTATTTCTATACAGTATCACTTTGTTCTTCTCTTTATCCTGTGAACTTCCCTTTCTCCCATTCCCTCTCCATCCCTTCACTATCTATCCTGAAACTCATGCACTTCTCCTCCCACTTTCTGCTGACTCCCTCTAAAATCCAAATCTATCTCCCAAACCCCATTGACAGAATGGATTTTCCAGGTGGTTATGCTGCCTCCAGCCTCTGCACAGGCAGCCTAATCTTGATGGGTCCGCCGTCACTGATTTTTAATCTTTTTCTTTTGTTTTAACCGCTCTCCTTCAGGTTTCTTGTCCCTCCTGAGGGGATTGAGTCCCTGACGATAACAAAATGGCCAGTGACTCCCTCCAACACCTTTTCCAAGAGCCCAGGACTTGTGCGTGACTTTTAGCAGTGAGGACAGGCCCACTTGACTGCACTTGACATCTATATCCTGGCACTGCCGGTACTGATTACTATATAGCACGTGAGAGTGGCAATCCCCACAGGCCCTGAGCCCAGGAGCCCTGTGGCTAACCGTACCCGCCTGGTGCAGCGGCGCTGTCACTTTCGTTACAGTAATTCAAAGGCGGCCTCGCTGTGTGGCTGGATGTTTGAGAAGGTGAAAGGTCGCATTGATACAGTATAGGACACAGTTCAATATGGGGATTGTCGGGCCTTTAGTTGAATGGCGTTATCAAGAGTGTCGCAAAGGAGCAGACATCTTGAGGCATCGATTAATGTGTCTTTTATTTTGTCCTTTGCCCCTTTCAAATGAAAATCCACAGAGGGAGGCAATGAGCGAAAGGCCTTGCCAACGACAGAGGCTGCTGGTACCAGTTTTAGATAACCTATGGAGCAAGAACCCCCTCCATTGTTGCTTGACGTCAATTCAACGCTAAGAAAACAGTATAAAATGATAGTTTGATGTTTAATTGTGTAGTTTCTCTTCCCTGCACCTCTCTGAGTGACTCTACTCTCATATTCCAGTCTTCCCAGAGTTGTGGCTCAGACAGTGAGAACCATTTGCGTCTGCAGAGTGATTCCAGCACCAGTACTCAGGTAAGCCCCACCCTCGTGGCCTTAGTTGCTCATTCCGCGACCAGAAGTGCGGGTGGGGGGGGGGGTCACAGCCCACCGTTGTTTGGGAATCCCCGCTGTATGACATTCCAAATAGGTGAGTTGAGAAGGGCTGAATGGCCTTCCTCCTCCATGAGAGGGGGCTGGCGGGTTTCGTGCTGAACAATGCCCGTCCAGGAAACAGATGTGAAATTTGAATTCAATCAAAAGCTGAAATTAAAAGTCAACAGTGACCATGAAACCACTGTCGATTGTCGTAAAAACCCATCTGGTTCACTGATGTGCTTTAGGCGAGGAAATCTGCCATCTTTACCCGGACTGGTCTGTATGGGACTCTGGACCCACAGCAATGTGGTTGACTCATAGTTGCCCTCTGAATTGGCCCAGCAAGCCACTCAGTTCAAGGGCAGTTAGGGATGAATGTTGTCCCAGTCAGCGACACCCACATCCCATAAATTAAAAAATAACCTACCATTGGCTTCAGGGCCCAACATTGAGATTTTAACACATTTAAAATCCATCCACTTGCTCAGCGTTATTGGGGCCCTAGCAGTGGTAAAGGTGGGGGGGGGGGATTTAAAAAATCAGACACATTTTCTGCTCTCGCCAGGTCATCCAGCAGATGGCACCACCATTGCATGCGCGCGCGCGCACACACACACACACACACACACACACACACACACATCCTCCCCACCAGTAGGGTGGGTGGGTGGGGTTCCTGGGTTCCGGGGATACGGTGAAGGTGTGGGCTTGGGTAGGGTGCTCTTTCCAAGGACCGGAGCAGACTTGATGGGCCGAATGGCCTGTACTGTAAATTCTATGATATCCTTTCATGTCTTAGATCTTAGCTTTCTGCCACACTCGATTTTTCAATTAAACACGTGGACAACTATAAGCTGCCATTGTGAGGTCCATATGTGTGCCTTAGTTAAGTATGAAAATACCAATAAATGGGAATGGAGGCTGCTTATTACGATATTTAACTAGTGATTGATATTTTTGTGACAACATTTTCACAGCAGTTTATGGTTGAGTTCAAGTATTTATTTTACGTTCTATTGTTGAGACCAATCACAGCCATTGGTGATATAGAAAACATGCTATTTCACAGCGTCAGAAAACTGCACTGGTGCATTGGAGTCGATGTTGGATTTTGTCGTCAATGTCCACTCGCACCGAGAGGAGGTTCCTGAGGGATGGGAAATGATCCACGTTGGCCAAGGGCTCATCGTGGATCTTGATGATTGGGGGGCAGTTTTGTGTGGCCGGACTGGGCTGGCAGAGAACCTTTGTTTTCCGGATGTTTAGTCTGAGGCCCATTCTCTCCTATGCCTCGGGAACGTGTTGACCATAGTTTGAAGCTTGGCCTCTGAATGTGCGCACACAGGATTGTCGGAGTACTGATGCTTGATGACAGAGGTTACGGTGGTCTTGGTTCTGGCCTGGCGGCGATGGAGGTTGAACAGTTTCCCAGTTGTCCGGTACGTTAGCTCCGCTCCAGTGGGGAGCTTCAGGATGGCTGGGTGCAGTGTTGCGCGAGGAAGATGGAGATGAGCGTTGGTGCGATGACGCAGCCCTGTTTGACCCCAGTTTGCACAAGTATTGGGTCTGTGGTGGTTCCGTTGCTGAGGTTCGCGGCTTGCATGTCATCGTGGAGCAGGCGGAGGGTGCTGACGAATTTCTGCGGGCAGCCGAATTTGAGGACGATGCTCCACAATCCCTCATGGTTGATAAGAGTCGAAGGCCTTTGCAAAATCGAAGCCCTCTGGAGATGAGAGGCAGAAGGGCTGGTAAAATGATAGCTGAAGGTGTCGGGACGGAAGCTTGGTATGGAAGAGAAGACACACAGAAGTGTGGAGGGCAAAAGTCATATCTATGCTGAGATACAGGCTACTAGACTAGAAGGGCTTGAGGTTCATAAGGAGGAGGTGTTAGCGATTCTGGAAAGTGTGTAAATAGATAAGTCCCCTGGGCCGGATGGGATTTATCCTAGGATTCTCTGGGAAGCTAGGGAGGAGATTGCTGAGCCTTTGGCTTTGATCTTTAAGTCATCTTTGTCTACAGGAATAGTGCCAGAGGACTGGAGGATAGCAAATGTTGTCCCCTTGTACAAGAAGGGGAGTAGAGATAACCCCGGTAACTATAGACCAGTGAGCCTTACTTCTGTTGTGGGAAAGTCTTGGAAAGGTTTATAAGAGATAGGATGTATAATCATCTGGAAAGGAATAAT
Organism: Scyliorhinus canicula; assembly: GCF_902713615.1. Taxonomy (NCBI): domain Eukaryota; kingdom Metazoa; phylum Chordata; class Chondrichthyes; order Carcharhiniformes; family Scyliorhinidae; genus Scyliorhinus; species Scyliorhinus canicula. Next base: position 18,674,911 of record NC_052146.1, read on the forward strand.
TTGATTAGAGATAGTCAACATGGTTTTGTGAAGGGTAGGTCGTGCCTCACAAACCTCATTGAGTTCTTCGAGAAGGTGACCAAACAGGTGGATGTGGGTAAAGCAGTTGATGTGGTGTATATGGATTTCAGTAAAGCGTTTGATAAGGTTCCCCACGGTAGACTATTGCAGAAAATACAGAGGCATGGGATTCAGGGTGATTTAACAGTTTGGATCAGAAATTGGCTAGCTGATAGAAGACAAAGAGTGGTGGTTGATGGGAAATGCTCTGACTGGTGTCCAGTTACTAGTGGTGTGCCACAAGGATCTGTTTTGGGGCCATTGCTGTTTGTCATTTTTATAATTGACCTGGAGGAGGGCGTAGAAGCATGGGTGAGTAAATTTGCAGATGACACTAAAGTCGGTGGAATTGTGGACAGTGCAGAAGGATGTTACAAGTTACAGAGGGACATAGATAAGCTGCAGAGCTGGGCTGACAGGTGGCAAATGGAGTTTAATGCAGAAAAGTGTGAGGTGATTCATTTTGGAAGGAATAACAGGAAGGCAGAGTACTGGGCTAATGGTAAGATTCTTGGTATTGTGGATGAGCAGAGAGATCTCGGTGTCCATGTCCATAGATCCCTGAAAGTTGCCACCCAGGTTGAGAGGGTTGTTAAGAAGGCGTACGGTGTGTTAGCTTTTATTGGTAGAGGAATTGAGTTTCAGAGCCATGAGGTCATGTTCCAGTTGTACAAAACTCTGGTGCGGCCGCATTTGGAGTATTGTGTGCAGTTCTGGTTGCCACATTATAGGAAGGATGTGGAAGCATTGGAAAGGGTACAGAGGAATAAATGACCTGGAAGAGGGTGTAGAAGGATGGGTTAGTAAATTTGCAGATGACACGAAGGTCGGTGGAGTTGTGGATAGTGCTGAAGGATGTTATAGGATACAGAGGGACATAGATAAGCTGCAGAGCTGGGCTGAGAGGTGGCAGATGGAGTTTAATGCGGAAAAGTGTGAGGTGGTTCACTTTGGAAGGAGTAACAGGAATGCAGAGTACTGGGCTAATGGCAAGATTCTTGGTAGTGTAGATGAACAGAGAGATCTCGGCATCCAGGTACATAAATCCCTGAAAGTTGCCACCCAGGTTAATAGGGCTGTTAAGAAGGCATATGGTGTGCTAGCCTTTATAAGCAGGGGGATTGAGTTTCGGAACCACAAGGTCATGCTGCAGCTGTACATAACTCTGGTGCGGCCACACCTGGAGTACTGCGTGCAGTTCTGGTCACCACATTATAGGAAGGATGTGGAAGCTTTGGAAAGGGTTCAGAGGAGATTTACTAGGATGTTGCCTGGTATGGAGGGAAGGTCTTACGAGGAAAGGCTCAGGGAATTGAGGTTGTTTTCGTTAGAGAGGAGAAGGCTGAGAGGTGACTTAATAGAGACATATAAGATAGTCAGAGGGTTAGATAGGGTGGACAGTGAGAGTCTTTTTCCTCGGATGGTGATGACCAACACGAGGGGACATAGCTTTAAATTGAGGGGTGAGAGATATAGGACAGATGTCAGAGGCAGTTTCTTTACTCAGAGAGTAGTAGGGGTGTGGAACGCCCTGCCTGCAACAGTAGTAGACTCGCCAACTTTAAGGGCATTTAAGTGGTCACTGGATAGACATATGGATGAAAATGGAATAGTGTAGGTCAGATAGGCTTCAGATGGTTTCACAGGTCGGCGCAACATCGAGGGCCGAAGGGCCCGTACTGCGCTGTAGTGTTCTATGTTCTATGTTCTAGAGGAGATTTACAAGAATGTTGCCTGGTATGGAGGGAAGATCATATGAGGAAAGGCTGAAGGACTTGAGGCTGTTTTCGTTAGAGAGAAGAAGGTTAAGAGGGGACTTAATTGAGGCATACAAGATGATCAGAGGATTAGATAGGGTGGACATCGAGAGCCTTTTTCCTCGGATGGTGATGTCCAGCACAAGGGGACATAGCTTTAAATTGAGGGGAGATAGATATAGGGCAGATGTCAGAGGGAGGTTCTTTACTCAGAGAGTAGTAAGGGCGTGGAATGCCCTGCCTGCAACAGTAGTGGACTCGCCAACACTAAACGCATTCAAATGGTCATTGGATAGGCATATGGACGATAAGGGAATAGTGTAGAGGGACTTTAGAAGGGTTTCACAGGACGGTGCAACATCGTGGGCCGAACGGCCTGTACTGCGCTGTAATGTTCTATGTTCAAATGCTATTAACCATCTCAAGCTCAGGCAGAACGTTCCGTCTCAGTGGCAACGAAGAGTGATTTAAAAGTCGTGAATTGAAGTTATCTCAATACATAATTAAATGTAATTATTTACATTGGGTAAATGGTTAATAAAAGCAACCAATATTTGTATTCACTAAGATATTGATTTAACGAGCTATTTACATGATGTTATCAGCCATAGTGACAGATATTATTGTGTTTTTGGCAGTTTCACTGTCCAGGATTAAAGGCCCATGGTCCCCACTGGTGTAAATAGGAGTCGGTCACCATATGTCACATGGCGCGTAGGACTCAGCAAATACCGTGACATTGACACAAGGACAAATACATTGTTAGTTGTTAATTAAGGCTTCATGGCAACAGCATCCAAGCCTATGAAATGATTCACTGTTACCTTGTCAGGCTGAGATTGGCGGCTCCTTATTCTTTCCCCCTCTATCGAAGCCTCAGGAGGTAAGAGAAATGTGGAAGTAGAATAGGTTATTGGCCACATCAAACCTAGTAACGGTCATTCATCTGTCCCATTGCAATTTTCAGAATGGTTAATTATCACCACCAATCCCTCCACCCACCGCAGACATTCTTAACGCTTCCCCGAGTGGAAAAACCTGAACCTACTATCTAGACCTGCCACAAATTCCAATTAAACAACCCAATACAGTTCATAAATTATCCAGAATCTCCAGCAACCAAAACACAATTCCATTAGCCCTTTATCTGGAACCAAGTAAGTGGTTGGAATCCATCATCACCTCTCCTTTTATGACTCTTTAATTACGGTTTTAGTAGACATACTGCCTGTATGTATTTTAAACCAGGGTTTTTAATATTTCTGCCACAAATATGAAATGATATATATCAATTTCTATATTCATTACACCAGGTAAGAATGGCTGATTTCCTTTCTTCAAGGACATTAGAGAATAAGTTTTTTTTAACGTCAATAATTCCATGGTTTTCATCGAGCTTTTAGTCTCTAATTTTTATTGAATTCAAGTTTCACCATCTGCCGCGGTGGGATTTGAACCCAGTCTCCCAAAGCATGACCCTGGGTCTCTGGATTGACAATGCCACTACGCCACATCCTGCTCCCAATTTGATACTTGTTCAATTTCGGGTCAGGAAAGTGTTGTCTTGTCTGACGCTGCACACGCGAAGTTTGGAAAAAGGTTCTGGCGCGCTGACTGACTTCAAATTCTTGGGACACGCAGCCAAGTTGTATAAAAAAACCAAAATGGTGACTGGGCCCAAACATTATTGGTGCCATCTGGGCGTGGAATTCATTTCAGTTCAGCTGCCGAATAGAGCGCGGGGACGAAATGAGGACGTTGTGAATGAAGGCAATTCGTACAAGCGGGGGTGGAATGATGAAAAAAACAACAATGTGAGGAGGAGCTTTGGGTCTGTGTTCGCAGTCAAGAATGTTTGGCTCTAAAATTGGCTTTAAGGCCCATGCACTAGGAAAGAATGCATTTGCCAACTTTTTGTTCTTGATTGCTCTCATCGGTCTGGATTTTCGCTCCCAAGTCGGGATATTTCCGGCTCCATGAGCCCATCCCAGAAGGAAGTGCCCCGTCAGTTAGGATTGTCATGGCGGGGTGGGCAGGTTTATCTGGGAGTTGGGTCCGCCGCCCCCAAAGCAAGGTTCCTCGGAACATTGGCCTGTGTCTTCACATATTTTTTAAAGCAATATAACAAAAATCAGCCCTCCACCCCTCACGCTCCACACACTGGCCATGCCCTTTCTACGCCAACCTTTGCCATCTCATGCCCTCTACCCAGCGCCCATGATCCTTCATACGGTCCATGCCCATTTATGCCTCTTTACCCACCCATTATGGCCTCCCAGAAGACCATAAGACATAGGAGCAGAATTAAGCCACTCGGCCCATCGAGTCTGCTCCGCCATTCAATCATGGCTGATTGAATGATCTTCTGCCTTCTCCCCCATAACGCCTGATCCCCCTATTAATCAAGGACCTATCTATCTCTGTCTTAAAGATACTCAGTGATTTGGCCTTCCACAGATTCACCACCCTCTGCTGAAGAAATTCCTCCTCATCTCTATTTCAAAGGATCGTCCCTTTAGTCTGAAATGGTGTCCTCTGATTCTAGTTTCCCCTCCAAGTGGAAACGTCCTCTCCACGTCCACTATATCCAGGCTTTGCAGTATCCTGTAAGTTTAAATAAGATCCAGAGTCCTCAACCGTTCCTCATACGACAAGTTCTTCATTCCAGGGATCATTTGTGTGAACCTCCCCATACCCACCATGCAAATTCATGTCCCTTTACACATCCCTGTGGCCCCCTCATACCTTCCATTCCATTTCATGTCACTCTAATCAACCCCACCGTGGTCCTTTACAGATCCTGTGCCAACTTAGTGCCAACTCATGCCAATCAATGCCCCCCCCCACACACACACACACACATTACCCTTTGCTCTTATACTTACCATGCCAAGTCACTCAGTATCCACACAGGATCTAGGCTAAGATTAAATTAAATAAATATGGAAGTGTTTATTGCAAACATTTTTTTTTAAAGCAATCATTCATGAAAAAAATTCAGTACACTTACATTCTTCGAACAACATCCTTATAAATATAAACATTTAATCCAAGTGCTTTTTTTCTTACCTGAAATCAAAAATTGAAATTCATAATCACACTTCAAAGAATCTATTTGGAGTTGTCAATCAAACCATGAATTGGAAGGCACCCTACTGTGATAATGGAAGGTTGTGAAATCAATCATGCAGTACTAATCCAATAATGGTAACCCTCCGGCTTCGCTAAACAGACAGAATTAAATCACAAGCAGTGATGTTTTAAAAACACCAGATGTTTATTCAAAGATTTAAAGAGCGGGAGGTTTAAATTCCTTGACAGCCTGACTTACCTTTCACATTTCACTTCTGACAGTTTATGCCCTGCCCAATTTCACGTGCGGTAATGGGTCACAGTGGGCTGCCCCTCTGAATCAGAAGATTGTGGGCCTGGGTCCTACTCCAGGGTCTCGAGCATATTGTCCGGGCTGACACTCGGGTCCAGTACTGAAGGTGTGAACGTCCTTCTGATGACACATCAAACCAAGATCTTGTCTGCCATTTTACCGTTGAAAGATCCCATAGCACCACTGGAATAAGAGCAGCGACGTTCTCCCAGTGTGCTGGTCAACATTGCTACCCTAACTAGTATCTAAAACAGACCTGTCTGGCCATTCGTATCATTGCCAGATTGTGGGATCTTACTGTGTGAAAATTGGCTGCCACATTTCCTGCCTCGCCACTAGGCTTCAAACATAGTTCATAAGCAGTGAACCTCTTTGAGGTGTCCCACAGTCATGAGAAACGTGACTGTAAATAAATGCAAATTGTCTTTCATGCCAAGTTAAATTGAGAGGTGGCAGCGGTAAATCAGGAAGGTCCCGAAGAAGCCACATGTGAGAGTGAGCAACCTCGAGGAGACGTTGGGCCTAGATTTCCAGTCGTGAGACGGGCAAAACGGCATAGGCGGGATCGGGGAGGGAGGGTGTGTATCCGTTGTGAGAGATAGACCAGCAAGACCGTACGCAAACCCATTTAAATGCAAGGGGGGCCCGTGTTAATCATTTAACTCTGAGACGGGTGAAAATAGGCCACATTTTTAAACCAGAATAGGTGGGATTCAATGACTTTTTTTTTTTTGCTCTCAGGTGTTTGAGTCTGTGGAAGAGGCGGAGGGTGAACAAACAGAGAAGGAAGTGGGGACCGGCAGCGAGAAAGCGGCAGCACCCATTCCAAATGGCACGGTGCCAAATGGTGCCTGCTCCCCAGACTCTGGGCACCCGTCCTCGCGCAATTTCTCCACAACGTCGGGCTACTCAGAGCGCAGCTTCAGCACTGAGGAGGTGATACAGTGCAGCCAGCAAACATTGGCACTAAGGCGGGGCAGCGGGGTAAGCAAAGCAGAGGAAGGATTTCACCCCCAGGTGGAGCTACAGGACAAGGCACCTCCCCTGCAGCGGCTGCCGGAAGTCATTCCCACAGCACATGGATCCAAAGGAGCAATGCCTCTGGTGGATGGATCTGAAAAAGTAGTTCCCATGACGGTCCAAATGGAAAAAGTAGTTCCTGTGGTGAAGGGATCAGAAGAGGTAGTTGCTGTGGCAAATCGATCTGAAGAAGCAGTTGCTGTGGCAAATAGATCTGAAGAAGTAGTTCCAGTGGCGGAAGGATCAAAAGAAGTAGTTCCTGTGATGAAAGGGTCAAAAGAAGTGGTTCCTGTGGTGCAAGGATCAAAAGAAGTAGTTCCTGTGATGAAAGGGTCAAAAGAAGTGGTTCCTGTGGTGCAAGGATCAAAAGAAGTAGTTCCTGTGATGAAAGGGTCAAAAGAAGTGGTTCCCGTGGTGCAAGGATCAAAAGAAGTAGTTCCTGTGATGAAAAAGTCAAAAGAAGTGGTTCCCGTGGTGCAAGGATCAAAAGAAGTAGTTCCTGTGATGAAAGGATCAAAAGAAGTGGTTCCTGTGGTGCAAGGATCAAAAGAAGTGGTTCCTGTGGCGCAAGGATCAAGAGAAGTGGTTACTGTCTGGGAAACATTAAATGAAGTGATTCCTGTGGCGGAAGGATCAAAAGAAGTGGTTACTGTGGAAGGAGGATCAAAAGAAGTAGTTCCTGTGGTGGAAGGATCAAAAGAAATGGTTCCCCTGGCGAAAGGATCAAAAGAGGTAGTTCCTGTGACAGGAGGATCAGTTCCTGACCATGAGGAGTCAAAAGGCGACCGTCCTATGTTTAAAACGACAGAGAATGTGACTGAGCAAGAGCTGATTGGACAAGAAGAAGCAGTACCTATTGGGCCAGAAATGGAAGGCTTTTGTCACCAGCTGAGTATGGCGGAGGGCAATGCTCCTGCAATTTCCCCAGCCTCCTCCACGGGAGTGACATACACTGTGAGTATTCAGAGCTCCACGTGGTTGTTGCTGCGGGAGAACCAACGAGAGGTCTCGTATAATTGTCCTCCTTAGATTTAATCCCAAAGGTTTAGCACAAAGCCAGTAGATCTATATGGCAGTACTTGTGTCTTGACCACGAGCCATTTTCCCATGTTTACCTTTTTATGTGAAAAAAAAAAGCAAAACCTTACTTATCAAGGGTGAGGGGTGCTGAAACTGGGGAAAAGAAAATATTTTCTTCCCCAAGTGCTCAGCGTCCGCATTGAGTGTTCAAAGATGATGGTCAGACAAATACCCAACTGGTCCATCAAGGTTGCCTCATACTCATAGATGGTCGAAGCTTCAAAACTAGACATTTGGACTTTTCACAAAGGGCAAAATTGGACTGTCTGATTCAAAACCAAGCCTAAATCCTTCTGACAATTCACCAGGTTATCTATAAAGCCCTCAGAAACCTACCAGCCAATATTTCCAAGTTCCTTAGCTTCTATCCAGTTTCTCCTATTCCCATTTTCCCCATGACCTTTACCATGATCTGTCGGTCCAGAGCCATTGCCTCGTCAATGGATCCCGCAGCTGCATTAATTCCTTCTTGAATGGTGCTGCCATACTGCCACTTGGCACCATTCCTGGCAGAAATTGGCATGTTGATTTTCTTTGTGCTTTTGCTGGTCAAGCAACATAGTGTGTCTCTTTTTTAAAAATCTTTTAGCAAGAATTGCTGGACATGTATACGGTCAATCTGCACAGGATAGAGAAGGATGTCCAGCGCTGTGACCGCAACTACTGGTACTTCACGCCCGCTAATCTGGAGAAACTGCGCAATGTCATGTGCAGGTAGGTCTTGTCCATTGTGATTTTAAAAAAATAAACCTTGATGCGGCGCCAGATGGCAGGCTGGACAAGAGGGTTACGTCCCGTGAGATTGGTGATCAGCGTTCAAGTTAGATTGTGAGGAGTATGAATAGAATTATATCCAACCTGAAAGAGTTTAGAGATGGGAGAGCAGCATGAAGAGACAGGATTCTGGACAAATATTAGCTTAGAAGGGATAATGAACAAAGCTGGCGGCACAGTGGTTAGCACTGCTGCCTCACAGCACCAGGAACCCAGGTTCGATTATGGCTTCGGGTGACTGTGTGGAGTTTGCACATCTCCCCGTCTGCATGGATTCCTCCGGGTGCTCCGTTTTCCTCCCACCGTCCAAAGGTTCGGTAGATTGGCCATGAGTGGGGATAGGACCGGGGGGGGGGGGCCTAGTTAGGGTGCTCGTTCGAACAGTCGATACAGACTACATTGGGTCGAATGGTCGCCTTCTGCACTGTCGGGATTCCATGGATATTGTGGAAAACTCCTAAAAGTTTATGAAGGGAACGAATACAACTTCTTGAAACAGATAATGCGAGAATGATACGAACAGTGGGACTAAAGTTTGCATCATTAATTATTTTAATGTTGTTTGCTCCTTTTGCAGTTACATCTGGCAGCATTTAGAGATTGGTTATGTGCAGGGAATGTGTGACCTTCTGGCCCCGCTGCTGGTTGTCCTGGACGATGGCAAGTTTATGATTTAATTAAATTTAATTAAATCGAGCAGCTCACAACATTTTTTTTAAGTCAATGTTAATTGTCAATAATAATTCTAAATTGGATTTCTAAAGTAATCCTGCGAAGACTTAGATGTCTTTCCGGTTGTTCAGCGACTCCAGTGTAACTCATTTACATTCGCTGAGTTGGCAGCTCTTTGGCCTTTGGTGAAACAGCTCTGGCTCTTAAACCCATAGCAACAGCAGAAGGTCTTTCAGCTTCTTGAGCCTGTTCCTGCCATTCAGTTCGATCTTGGCAAATTCGTACCTCAACTCCATTTACTCACCTTCGTTCTCTCTCGCTGAAAACCCTCAGCTGTCAGAAACAATCTCTTATTAGTGTTGAAAATTTCAATTGATTCCCACCCAGCCCACAGCCATCAACAGATGTTTTGTGGGACAGAGCGTGAGGTTTCCTCCAACCTCTGTGTGAAGAACTGAATGGTATAGCTCTCATTTGAAGGTTAGGCCCTTTCTTTATTCTGGATTTCCCCGCTAACTGAAATGCAGGCTCTGATATTTTAAAGCCGGGCTGATTGGACTTTGTTTTTAACTCCACAACTGATGCAAAAGCCTGAATATTGCAGTGACCTGACATCCCCGGTTTTTGTGGGAAATTGCCAGTTTTACATTCGAGGTCTCGGTGTCCCAAGTTTAAGAAGCATTTAGATGAGTGCTTGAAACGTCATAGTATACAAGGCTACAGACCAAGTGCTGTAAAATGGGTTTAGAATAAGCCCCCTACCCCCCCCCCCCCTCCCCCCCCCCCTCCCAAATCAAACTGTCGCATAAGATACCCACTCACCCCCGCTCGATCAAACAGTTCCATCGGATACCCCCCAATCAAACAGTTCCATAGGATATCCCCTTCCTGCTCAAACAGTTCCATAGGATACTCCCCCCTGCTCAAACAGTTCCATAGGATACTCCCTCCTGCTCAAACAGTTCCATAGGATACTCCCTCCTGCTCAAACAGTTCCATAGGATATCCCCTTCCTGCTCAAACAGTTCCATAGGATACTCCCCCCTGCTCAAACAGTTCCATAGGATACTCCCTCCTGCTCAAACAGTTCCATAGGATACTCCCTCCTGCTCAAACAGTTCCATAGGATACTCCCTCCTGTTCAAACAGTTACATAGGATACCCCCCCCCCCCCCCAACCGATCAAACAGTTGTATAGGATACCCACCCACCTCCGCCTGATCAGACAGTCAGTTGTCACTGTCGACTATTCCAGCAATCATTTGGAATACAGCAGCAGAAATCCAGCATATTTTCGAGACTGACAAAGCCTTTAGATACATAGAAGATAGGAGCAGGAAGAGGGCTTTTGGCCCTTCGAGCCTGCTCCGCCATTCATCTCGATCATGGCTGATCATCCAACTCAATAGCCTAATCCTGCTTTCTCCCCATTGCCTTTGATCCCATTCTCCCCAAGTGCTATATCTAGCCGCCTCTTGAATATATTCAATGTTTTAGCATCAACAACTTCCTCTGGTAATGAACTCCACAGGCTCACCACTCTTTGGGTGAAGAAATGTCTCCTTATCTCGGTCCGAAATGGTTTACCCCGAATCCCCAGGCTGTGACCCCTAGTCCTGGACACACCCATCATTGGGAACATTCTCCCTGCATCTACCCTGTCTGGTCCTGTTGGAATTTTATAAGTCTCTATGAGATCCCCCCTCATTCTTCTGAACTCCAGCGAGAACAATCCTAACCTAGTCAAAATGCCTTTTGTCACCGGGCATTAAAATGACAGTTGACCGTGAAAGGCTCAGTCTGGTGCTGGTATCTTCCTTGTGAGTTGCCAATCACTGCTGGAATAGCCTATCCTCTCCAAAGGTAATATGGAGGTCAGCTCCACAGCAGATCATTTCCCCAGCCTGCTGGCAACAGAACCAGTGCTGGAATATTTGTTTTGACTCCGCAAGAATATAGAGGTGGACGGTTGTCCATTTCAAAAGGTTGCTCCTGCGTTGAGAAAATGACAAAGGGACTGAAAGGGCAATTGGATTCCTCCATCAACATTTTAACCCTCGTCCCGGGTTCTGAAAGCAGCAGAAGGGAATTGTGGGGGCGGTGCAGTGGCCTGGCGTTTGGTGCTCCGGCGCGGACTCTACACCAACAAGAGCCTTGCTGTTAATGAAGAAGGTCAAAGATCAAGTCAGTCCATGGCACTCTGTCGCACGTTCTTATGCCCAAACCATCAGTGGGGTCGGCCCAGAACTCAGCGAAGCGCGACTTATCATTGGCCAGTAGATGACATTTAAAACTGAGGGGGACCAAAAGAAAATAGGAGGAAAAAAATAGGGGCAAGTAAACTATATTAAAAAGGCCAGAGACATTTCTAAATTTACTGTCCATAAACATTTCCATGAAGCTCCGTGTAACGAATCGATTAGCGACTTTGCTCAAGATAGTGCATTGCACGGTGAGGTTACAATGAAATAGAGGGTTCCGGGTGACTCATTGCGATAGATGAGCCTTGGTTCAGTTTCTTCGAAAGAAATGATGCAGAAATGCCATTGAAACCAAAGTCTGTGGTTCGTAACCTCTGCCTTCAACTATTGGGTGAATTAAGAGGGTTGCCAACTCTGGCTGGACAGATTCTGGGTGATGCCATCGCATGTCATCACATCTACTCCTCCCCACAGACTCCCAATATGTCAATCATCATGGAACCCCGCCTTCTCGACGCTTTTCAGTGCGTCCAGCATTGACTTTGGAAAATCTGGTCACCCAGGGTAGACGGCACGAGAGGGTGGGCAGAGGAGGGAGGGAGAGAAGTCATGGAAGGGAAAGATGGAAGGAGAGTGACACATACGAGGGAGGGAGGAAAGGGCATGGGAAGGGAGGTTGGGTGGTCAGCATGGGGGGGGCACAGGAGGGAGTGGGATATCCTGGGATGGGGCAACATGGGGGAATTACATTGGAAGAGACAGCTAGGAGGGATGAAATGTGGGATGAGAATGGCATAGGAAGAAGGGGTGAGATGTCGCTGATATTGGAGGAGTCAAAGGAATGGGATGGGTAGGGGATGAGTGGGAAGGCTGGAATAGCATGGGTTGGGAATTGAATGCAGTGCTGTTGCAGTACAGTTGCTAATTTCATCGCAAATGTTTTGCAAGTCTCTGCTGTTATTGGATTACAAGCCTGGAATGGGAAATGCAAAGCTTGGCTTTATATTCAATCTGTCAGTGCACAGTCATAGGATTGAAAATGAGGAGTCAGCTCTTTGAGAACCTCACCACCCCTCCTCCCACTCCACCCCACCCGCGGGAACATCTACAGGTGAAATTGCATTCCTTCTGCATGTCCGTCCCTCACCGCTTTGTCTTGCTGCCCTTGTCCAGAGGCGATGGCGTTCAGCTGCTTCACCCAGCTGATGAAGAGGATGAACCAGAACTTTCCGCACGGAGGGGCCATGGACACTCACTTCGCCAACATGCGTTCTCTCATCCAGGTACACTTCACTCTCTCTGGTTTTACCCTCTGCAATGCTGCCACGCCTGGTGTTTGTTGGACGTGTTATGTGAGGCAGAAAAGTTATTGTTAAACTTGTATCAAACCTTGGTTTGACCGCAATTGGAATAGGGTGCAATAGTTCTGGTCTCCATATTTAGTGAAGGATATAGAAGTACAGAAGAAGGCTGCCACATTGGTTGAGGTAAATAGCATAGCGGCATCAAGCTACGTACACAACGGAGAACAGAATAAAGGGTTATGCAGTTAGAGTTTTCTGAAGGAGACTTGTGTGAAGCTTAAACCACTTGACCTGACTACCCTGTTTCTGAGCTCTACATGCTATGTAAAAGCCAATTAGTCTTGAGTCTTACCCCGGATCAAAAAACACTTAAGAGGCTTCAATGAAGTTACTGTGAAAAGCCCCTAGTCGCCACATTCCGGCGCCTGTTTGGCGAGGCTGGTATGGGAATTGAACCGTGCTGCTGGCCTGCCTTGGTCTGCTTTCAAAGTCAGCGATTTAGCCCTGTGCTAAACCATGGGGTTGGGTGGGGGGGGAGCGTACAAACTCCACACACTGACCCAAAGCCGGAATTGAACCGGGGTCCCAGGCGCTGTGAGGCCCACCGTGCCACCCCAATCAAGCAACGCCTTGATCTTAAACTCTCATTCTTGCTTTCATGGCCTGAGATATCCCCGTCTCTGTCGTCTCCTCCAACCGCAAACTGCACCAAAGTACCTGTCTTCACCACTCCCAGTTTGAATCCCTCAGTAATTAGGGGGAGGTAGTGGGAATGTCGCTGGATCAGTAATCCAGAGGCCAAGGTTGATGCTCTGGGGGGGGGCCGAGGATTCAAATCCCACTATTGTAGCTAATGGAATTGAATTTAAATAATTAAATCTGGAATGGTGACCATTGTCATGAAAACCAATCTGGCTCACTAATGTCCTTTTGGGAAGGAAATCTGCCGTCCTTACCTGGTCTGGCCTACATGCGACTCCAGACCCAACATAATGTGGTTGATTCTTCCCTCTGAAATGTCACAAAGTTCAAGGCCAACTGGGGATGGGCAACAAATTCTGCCCTTGCCTGTGATGCGTACTTCCCATGAAAAGGTAAATTTAAAAACAAAATGGTGGCAATACTTCCAGATGCCTCGGAGCTATGCTCTGAAATTCCTTCCCTCCGAGCCTCCTCCCTCTGTTTTCTCCTGTTAAGAAACACTTTAAAACCTACCTTCTGGATCAAGCATGTGGCCACCTGCTCTGTTTGGCTTACTGCCGAATTTTGCTTATATTGCTCCTGTGAAGTGCTTTGGGACATTTTATTATGTTAAAGGTATAAATACAAGTTGTGGCTCCTGCGCTGGCTCTCTGTGATGTTACGGCATGTACGCCAAGTCCTTTTCAGCAGGGTAGCTCAATGGGAGCACTCTGAGTCTGAAGCTGATGGGTTGAAACCTCACTCTGAAACACGGCGCTTAAATCTGGACAAAGGAAACTACGAAGGTATGAGGAGCAAATTGGCTGTGGGAACCTGCATTGAAAGATATCCTGTTGGATTGGCAATGGCCAGCATTTAAGGAATTAACACGCGGTTTACAATAAATTTACATTCCATTGAGGCCCATAAACCCAGAAGAAAAGGTGATACAACAGTGGCTAACAAGAGAAGTTTAGGATTGTATTTGATCAAAGGTAGAGGCTTATAAATCTACCATAAAAAGTAGTAAACCTGAGGATTCGAAGCATTTTCAAATTCAGCAAGGGATTAGGGTCAGGGCCCAAGAAAATGATGAGGAAAGAGAAAATAGAAGATGAAAGAAAAATAGCAAAAATATAGAAATGGACTGTAATAGCTTCTATAGATACGTGAAAAGGAAAAGATTGGCAAAGACAATCCCTTACAGGTCGAGACACAAGAATATTATAATGGGGGATATAGCAATTGAGGAGAAACTAAACCAGTACGTTGTCTTCATGGAGGAAGATGTGAAAAACTTTCCGGAAGAGAACCAAAGGACTAGCAAGGATGGGGAACTGAAGATAATTAGCATGAGTAAAAACGTAGCACTGTAAAAATTACTGGGACTGAACGCTGAGGAATGCCCTGGACCAGATTATTCAAAAGAGTTGAAACTGCTGGCTGCTGTGGCGATAGTGAAATGAAAATGAAAATCGGTTATTGTCACAAGTAGGCTTCAAATGAAGTTACTGTGAAAAGCCCCTAGTCGCGACATTCCGGCGCCTGTTCAGGGAGGCTGGTGCGGGAATTGAACCGTGCTGCTGGCCTGCCTTGGTCTGCTTTCAAAGCCAGCTCTGGCTTTGGTGCTCCGCTCCCAAAATATAGTAGACTCCGGAACAGTTCCTGCAGATTGGAAGGTAGGAAATATAACCCAACTATTTAAGAAAGGAGGGAGACGGAATCAGGTAAGGACAAACCACGTCAGCAGCAGGGAAAATGGTAGAATCTATTACAAAGGATGTGAGATTGGACAGAATCAGCATGGATTTATGAAAGGGAAATTATGTTTGACAAACCTGTTAGAGTCCTCTGAGGATGTAACTAGGAGGGTACATAAAGAGGAACCAGTGGGTGTGGTGGATTTGGATTTTCAGAAAGCTTTTGATAAGGCCCCACACAAGAGGTTAGTGAGCAGAATTAGAGCACATGGGATTGAGGGTCATGTATTGACATGGTTTGAGAATTGTTTAATGAACAGAAAACTGAGAGTACGAAGAAACGGGTCACTTTCAGGTTGGCAGGCTATGACTACTGGGTGGTGTAAGGGTTAATGCTTGGCCCCCAGCTATCCACAATCTGTATCAATGATTTGCAAGGGGTCCAAATGTAACATTTCCAAGTTTGCTGATGACAAAGCTAGCTGAGAATGTGGGGTGTGAGAAAGATGCAAAGAGGCTTCAAGGAGATTTAAACAGGCTGAGTGAATGGGCAAGAACGCGACAGTTAGAATATAATGTGGTATAATGTGAAGTTATCCACTTTGGCCAGAAAACCAGATATACAGAGTATTCCTGAAATGGGGAGAGATTGGGAAGTGTTGATGTTCTTGTCCATAAGTCACTGAAAGCTAATATGCAGATACAGCAAGCAATTAAGAAGGCAAATGGTACATTGGCCTTTATTGCAAGAGGATCTAAGTGTAGGAGTGAAGATGTCCAACTGGTTTAGCTCACTGAGCTAAATCGCTGGCTTTTAAAGCAGACCAAGCAGGCCAGCAGCACGATTCGGTTCCCGTACTAGCCTCCCCGGACAGGCGCCGGAATGTGGCGACTAGGGGCTTTTCACAGTAACTTCATTGAAGCCTACTCGTGACAATAAGCGAATTTCATTTCATTTTTCATTTCATACAGAACCTTGGTAAGACCGCACCTGGAAGATTGTGTCTCCTTTCCTAAGAAAAGATACACTTTCCATAGAGGGAGTGCAGTGAAGGTTCGCCAAACTGATTCTTGGGGCTGGTGGGATTGTCATATGAGGAGAGATTGAGGAGAGTGGGCCTATATTCCCTGGAGTTTAGAATGAGAGGTGCTCTCATTGAAGTGTGCAAAATTCTTAGAGTACTCAACAGGGTTGATGCAGGAAGGATGCATCTCCTAGCTGGGGCATCTAGAGCCAAGGGACACAGCCTCAGAATACAATGTAGGCAGCTTAGGACTTAGGTGAGAAGGAATTCCTTCACTCCCAGAGTGGTGAATATTTGGAATTCCCTATCCCAGAGGGGTGTGGAGGCTCAGTCATTGAGTATATTCAGGACATAGATAGATAGATTTCTAGATATGAAAGATAATAATAATAATCGCTTATTGTCACATGTAGGATTCTATTAAGTTACTCTGAAAAGCCTCCAGTCGCCACATTCCAGCGGCTGTTCAGGGAGGCCGGTACGGGAATTGAACCCACACTGCTGGCGTTGTTCTGCATTACAAGCCAGCTATTTAGCCCACTGTACTAAACCAGCCCCTCAATAGCAAGATATATGGGGATAGTGCGGAAAAACGGTGTTGAGGGAGAAGATCAACCATGACCAAGTTGAATGGCAGAGCAGAGGCTCGAGGGGCCAAATGGGCTACTCCTATTTCCCATATTCATATGTTCCAGAAATTGAGGACATAATCTAGAGTGATACTTTAGTGCAAAATTGAGATGGTGCCTCATTATCGTGGATGCCATACTTCAGGTGGGGCATTAAATGGAGACATGTCAACTTTTCATAGCACTATCTTTAAAAGAGAGGAAGATAATCGCAGTATTTTGGAGAACATTCATCCCTCTACCAACACCGCACAAAAACCAATCAATTGTTTGTGAAAATTGTTGCTGTTTGAGGGATCTTACTGTGCACGTGTCCCCTCTCTATCTCTCTCTCTTTCTCTCTCGACATATAGGGTAGACTAACTTTTTATAATGTTCTGAAACCCAAATTTACCCTAGTGTCGAGCACAAAGGTCAGGGACTCGCTGGGCGGGATTCTCCCAGCCTTGGGCCGGGACGTAGAATCCCCGCAAACGGGCCATGCCGCCCCGACGCCAGCACGCGATTCTCCTCAGAGCGGAGAATTGGCGCCGGCGTGGTTGGCACGGTCACGGGCCGCTCTACGCGGCCAGCCCGCCGATTCTCCGGAACACCCAGGTAAGGGATTGCTACAGGGACAGGAACCCATCCCAGGTAAGTTCAGGGAAAAGAGTGGAGCAGCGAAACAGGCTCCAAATTAGAGAAAGGGCTTCAGGGAGCTGACTTTCTGGAAAGCGGAGGCCACTGGGGAACGGTGCCCCTTCACAGCAGTGGCTTTGTGCTTGGTGCAGCCGAAGATCTGAGGCTGTGCCTGTAATTTGCTGCTTTGAGTGTGGACTTGGGAATCCAGGGAAACGGAATCTCGGAAGACGAGATTGAAACACTACTGCTGTTGATGTCATCCGAGTTAGTTCGACGTTTGGAAAGAATTCCAAGGCGAGATTTTCGAAGGGGAAAACTGATGCCCTTCCTGTGCGAGACAGAGTTTCAGTGAGATTTGTGGACTCAGTGCTACTGACTTCCGGGTGGGTTGTTGTGAAATCCATGGACTCTGTCTTGTCACATCTGCCATCTATTATGCAGTGTGGTGCGTTCAACCACAGTTGGATTGTTATTCACAAGCGCCTCATATTAACATTGAATGTTCGAGTCTAAGATAGATTTTCTATATAGTGTTATCTTTCTGACCTTATGGAGTAAAATTTATTTTTGTTTGTTTAAAATCCTTGGAATCTTGTGGTTTTTGTCACTGAGCAAGTGTCTTAAATGTCAAACCTTGTTTACTTTAAACAAAACATCATCCTGGCTCCAAAGTTAATGAGGGTTTGAATGACAATTTCCAGTATTAACATAGAATCCCTACAGTGCAGAAGGAGGCCAATCGGCCCATCTAGCCTGCACCGACCCTTTGAAAGAGCCCCCAACCCCACTCTCCTGCCCTAACACCATAACCCCATCTAACCTGTACATCCATAGACACTAAGGGGCAATTTTAGCATGGCCAATCCACCTAAACTGCACACCTTTGGACTGGGGGAGGAAACTGGACCACCCGGAGGAAACCCACGGAAAAATTGGGAGAACGTACAAACTCCACACTGCCATCAAGGCTGGAATTGAATGCAGGCTCCTGCCACTGGGAGGCAGCAATGCTAACCACTGTGCCGCCCTTAATCGTCAAAGTTTATTTGCACGAGTGTATGTGGTTGAACATAGAACATACAGTGCAGAAGGATGCCATTCGGCCCATCGAGTCTGCACCGACCCACTTAAGCCCTCACTTCCACCCTATATCCGTAATCCAATAACCCCTCCTAACCTTTTTGAACACTAAGGGCAATTTATCGTGGCCAATCCACCTACCTTGCACGTCTTTGGACTGTGGGAGGAAACCGGAGCAGCCGGAGGAAACCCACGCACACACGGGGAGAACGTGCAGACTCCGCACAGACAGTTTCCCAGCGAGGAATCGAACCTGGGACCCTGGCACTGTGAAGCCACAGTGCTATCCACTTGTGCTACCGTGCTGCCCAATATGTCCTTCGCGCTGTTGTACTGGGTGATCAGACTTCTGGTGATGGCAGCTGATGGAATTTCCCTGGTCCCATTGCCCCCCAATCACACTCAATGGCCGAATCCTTTACAAGAGTCACTGTTTTTGTAAAACCAAAAGCAAAATTGCCTTTCAGAGCTTGAACTGCTTCTTGCAAAATGGCTGGCACGTCCCTCATATGATGTGTTTGTGCCTGTGTTCCAGATCCTAGATTCGGAGTTATTTGAGTTAATGCACCAGAATGGGGACTACACCCACTTCTATTTCTGCTATCGCTGGTTTCTTCTCGACTTCAAGCGAGGTAAGTGTGAGTGGGTAGTACTGGGCCATACTTTGTCCTTTCTTTTCTTTTTGCTCCCTGCTGCATTCCTCCTCAGCACATTTTCCACCTTGAATCACCACCTAGTGCGAAGTGGAGATGGTCTGTGGCTGTGGGAAATACATCCAGCAGAGACTCAGAATCGCAGAGCGACTCAAGCCAGCCGGTGGGACAGCTTTCGCAGGGTGGGGGTCTCGGGAAAGGGTAGGAATTGTGGGCGGGGGGGGTCAACAACGAGGTCAAGGTCTCTCCACCTCCTCCCCCTTTCCTTTGCTGATCCATCGATCAGGAGCTGATTGAACCCAGGGCCCACCACCGAGAGACCGCAAGCGACTCGCACAGGTTTGCTTATGGTGTTTGCTTATAGCGACAGGCCCGGCAGGCAGTAGTTGCCCACTTAACGGTCTGAAATGGTGGCTGGCTGAGAGGCCCATTCATGGGCCTTCCCGCCACAGACTGATTGGGGTGGAGGCAGGAAGGTAGCCGGGTCCTCAGCCATCACCATCCGCCCAATTTCCCACCCAGTTTCCAAACGCGTCACGGGGGAGGGTATAATATACAGGCAGCAGAGATTTGGACAGCTTCAACGTGACAGAGGGTAGAATGTGGGATTGTGTTGGATTAGCCCAGTCTAGAAGGAAGAAAGGCATAGAGGAGGGTTCCAGCAGCACATGAGCTGAGGTGGGGCAGAGTTGGGCAATGTTACTGATGTGGAACTAGGCGGTCTTGGTGATGGCATGGATATGTGGTCGATCACCATTAACCTCAATGAGCCAAAGTGGGGCGAATTTGAGTGTGAACATCGCTGGCGCTCAAATCCAGGATTCAGTGGTTGGGAGCCGGGCCTTCTACCAACCTACCTCAGTCCATTGCGTAATAAATAGCTATCCCCACACTAGCCCAGCTCCATTCCTGAGGACAACTTTCTCAACACTCTGCCAGTGCAGAGGGGGACTGATTAACATCACTCTGCCTCTGTTCCTCCTGACCTGCTGGGCTGCTCTGTGAATACAGACTTTCTTTGGGGGTTTGGTGGACTGAGGGTCCTTCTGCAGCCACAGGGACATCGGATCGTCCAGCGGAGATGTAGCGGGCCAAACTATGTCCCCTTTAAAAATAAGCGAGCGAGGGGTGGCATCATTTCCAGGTACGGGCCATGTAATTCCTGGCAGCCCACACCCACCAGCTCAACAACAAGACAGCTGGAAAGGAGAGAGTATGTCCGTGTATGTGTGTGTCCACTGAGATCGATCCATTTAACTAGGCAATCAATATGGTAGCTCCAGTCATTTTAATTATCAAACACAATTCGTCACGCACAGGAATGAAGCAGCAATCGATCTTTTTTATAGGTTTCTTTGAGATCGAATCCGTACAGTACAGGAGCAGGACATTCGGCCCATCGAGTCTGCACTGACCTTCTGAAAGAATACCCTACCTAGGCCTAATCCCCCACCCTATCCCCGTAACCCCACCTAATCTTTGGACACTTTTGCACCGTGGCCAATCCACCTAACCTGTACATTGTTGGACTGTGGGAGGAAACCGGAGCACCCGGAGGAAACCCATGCAGACACGGGGGGGAATGTGTAAACTCCACGCAGTCACCCGAGGTTGGAATCGAAGCAGGGTTCCTGACTTTGCGAGGCAGTAGTGCTAACCACAGTGCTGCCCCTGAAAAGGTCAGATTTATCCCCAGTTATTTGACAGACGGATTGTCGTCTGTTGAAACTGTCTGTTCCATTGCTCTTTGCTTCTGTTCTGCCACTCCCTCTTATAAAACAGCTTGCAAAGCCATTCAGTAACCATGGAATCGCCCACCCTCAGCCAATCAGTGACACTGTCCCTTTTGACCCACGTGTAAAACATGCTTTTATTTTACTTCCCCCGACCCTTTTCAGCGGTTTTACGGCAGGCGCAGCTCACGACAACAGCGTAATGAACTCCACTTAGTGCAGTTTAAGAATTACATTGATCAGCCTCCTGTATGAAGACCGACTTTATGAGTGGTGGAGACACTGTGCTTCTGGAGTTAAGGCTTTCAGGAGATGCAGCCTCAAGAGAAAACACAATTACCCATTTTTCTCCTCAAATCCCCCCCCAACCCCACCTGTATTTTTGCCACTTTGATTTCCTGAAGCTCTCTTTCCCCTCTGCAGAGTTAATCTATGGTGACGTGTTTTCGGTCTGGGAGACTATCTGGGCAGCTAAATACACCTCATCTGCTCATTTTGTACTCTTCATCGCGCTGTCGCTGGTGGAGCTCTATCGAGATATCATCCTGGAGAACAACATGGACTTCACGGACATCATCAAGTTCTTTAACGGTGAGCGCGGGCGGGGTAGAGAACCCGAATTGCCTGGGAGCGAGTAGGGAATGTTTTCCAGGTGTGTTTCCCCCGTGGCTGTTGCTGTGACGCAAGCTATCAGTGAGCTGCCATCAATCTCCACCACTGGAGGAGGGACCTATAAACAGGTAACCACAGAGTAAGGTTAGAGGGTAAGGAGTCTGTTGTGTCATTCAGGTATATCAGGGTTGGTCTGTAACTTCCCTCCATTTCCCCATCTTGGTTCGATAATCCTTGTTCCCCTTTATCCAGCTCCATGCACCCGATTCCTAAGAGCTGATCCCTATTAGTCCCTAATAGTCTGGGAAGGAGGCCAGTGAATGACCTGTGTCATTAGTGGGATAATCTCATCCCTTTTATCCAGGCGGGAATCATACTCGGTTTCCTGAAGTGAACGTCTTGACGGGGTGGATGTGGAGTGGATGTTTCCTCTTGTCGGAGAATCGAGATCTTCATCAAAAGATCGTGGAAGCAGAATCTTTGAATATTTGTAAGACAAAGGTGGACAGATTCTTTATTAACAAGCGAGGGTGAAAGGTTATCGGGGGGGGGGGGTTGAGGTCACATTCAGATCAGCCATGATCTTATTGAATGGCGGAGCAGGCTCGAGAGGCCTACTCCTGTTCCTCGTATGCTCGTAAAGGGTCTGGTTATAACTCATTCAAAGACTCAGTGCCTCCAGTCGCACCCGCACATCCCAATTCAGATAGGGTACTTCACTCTCCTCTGATTGGACTGGAGGTGACCTAGGATTCCCGCCCTAAGGTGCCAGGTCGATCCCAGGAGCGCCCCTTGACCTCTGAACCCTGCCAACCATCACTTCCTGTTCTACCTTCTAGAAATGGCCGAGCATCACGATGCACAGCAGGTGCTGAAGCTGGCGCGGGACCTCGTTTACAAAGTGCAGACGCTGATCGAAAACAAATGAGGCGGAGAGAGGAGGAAGACGAGGACGCCCAGGCTGCACATCAGCCGAGGATTGTGGGTGAAGTCTTGGGCACTGCAGCTGTCCAATCCATACATTGTTATTTATAGTGTTATCTTTGTGCTGGGACCACTGGTTTAGCCATTGTTTGTTCTGTTACAGCGCGAGGTGTTGAAGAGTTCTTGTTCCCTATGCTCACAAGGCTGCAGCTTATTAACGCCTGGGTTTCTCCTTCAGTGCTGCGCCCGGAGAACCTCACAGCTGCTGGTTCAATGAGCCTTTTCCTGTACACAATTTCTCTTTGGATTGGCCATTGACGTCCAGTGCATCAAAGTGTCAAAGCAACCAGGGCGGTGGTTGGGGGGGGCACGCGGCACACATTTAAAACTGGGGAATTCAGGTTGCAAGAAGGAATGCCGGGGAAGATCATTTCCAGCCTGGACGTACCACCCACGCAGACAGTATGAATGGGAAATACTTCCGAATGAGGGGATTTGGTGAGAAGGTGGGTAGATCAGGCTGAGAGAAATCAAAAATGGACTGAGTTTGTTGGGTCAATCAATCTTTCCTCCGCCCGATAGGTCATGTTAATTACCATTAACTCTCCTTTATCCAGCTATCAGGTTTTTAGGGGGGGGGGTTTGTGAAATGTTAATTGTAAGTTCCAATTCCTGCCCTCCCAGTGTGCAAAGCTCAGATGCAAAACTCAACCCGCATAACCAAAGTAGCCCCACAGAAGTTTCAAAGTGATGTAAGGAAAGGTTCCAGTTCTCAGGCGCCTCTCTCTGTCTCCGGTTACGCACTTGTTGAAGTTGTTGCCTTGATTCCACCATTTGCCACCTGCCTCTGTTCTTTTGCGCTTTGAAGCTGTCCAGCTCTGTGGGCATCTTACTCAATCCTATAGTCCGACTTGCTTCTCACACAGGCTCCCGTGGTTTGGATTAGATTTTCGAGTGGGGGGGGGGGGGGGGGGGGCAGGTATGCAGGGGGGGGAGCGCACCCGCCTCTCGGCCAGAAGCTTACTTGTTCCATTCCAGTGATTCAGGCTGACACTCGGGTGCGGTACGGGGAGAGTGCTGCACTGCCAGAGCTACTGTCACTTAGATAAGGTGCAGGATTCACTGGTTCCCCAGCCGCATGTTCCACGGCGATGTGCCGTTCACTGGCGGCGGCATCCTACACTCCCGACGCTTGTCAATGGGATTTCCCATGGTAACCACCCCACCCTGCCGGGAAACCCGCCGGCAGGAAAAGTGAATCGTAACGGCTGGAAAATTCCAGCCAAGTTGTTTAGACGAGGCACCGCTTGTCCTCTGGGCTGGGCATGAAAGACCCCTGTGCATTATCTTGAAGATGAGCAGGCCCATCCTTCCACATTCCATTCCATCCTTCAGCCAACATGATTAAACCCCTCTCCGTGATTAAATCAGATCACATATCTGATTATTGTTTACAGGGCCTTGCTATTGGCTGTTTGATTGCTGCATTTCCTATGTTACAGTAAAGAGCAGAAATACACTTCAGAGGTACCTCATTGGTACCTGCTTTGTGATGTCCTGGGGTGGTGAGAAGGTGCTATATAAATGATGCAAGTAATTCCTTGCAGCCTCTCCTTTTTCTTTAAAGTATTTTTATTCAAATTTGAATATTTTTACATTTAACAGACATAACGTTGCAAAACAAAATAAACCCAATACCAACCCCGAAACCTGCCCCCCCCCCACCCACCCCTGTAACACTCCAACCTCCCCCCCGCACCCGCTAGCAGTTGACAGTAACCCGTAACCAGCTCCCCGAAATGTAGTACAATCAAACCCCATCTTTCATGGGACCCCTCACTCACCCCTCTGATGTGACCATCAATTCACTCGGAACACGATTGGAAGTAAACTGTGGTTTTAATAGTCTTACAACTGAGCCTGCCTGCGACCAGAAGAACTGAGGGCCGGCTAACACGGCAGCACGTTATACTTCCGGCAGTGGGAGGGCCATGGGCGGAGCCGAGGGTGGTGCCCTGTACAAGCTCCTCATCTCCCCCTATGGGCAGAGCCGCGCAACGGCTCTCCGAGAGAGCCCACAAGGACACAATATTATACAATACAATAGTGTGAATTACAATACAGTATGAATTCACCACACCCTCTTAAAGCGAATATCACCTTTTCTAAGTGCAAGAGCTCCATTAAATCCCCCAGCCACACCGAGGCACTGGGTGGAGAAGCTGACCTCCACCCCAACAGGACCCACCTGCGAGCGCTCCACGAGGCGAAGGATAAAACTTTGCCACCCCACCCCACCCCACATACACAAGCACACACCCCTCCCCTCACACACACCAGTGGGATTTTCCTGAGAACTCTGACACTCTCCTCTTATTGTGGCTTCCTTGAGAGTCCCCAGGCTGGTGTTTGAAGACAATTCCCTCTGTCTACTTCTCACAACCAGTGCCAGGGAGATTCATGATGTGGAGATGCCGGCGTTGGACTGGGGTGGAGCACAGTAAGAAGCCTTACAACACCAGGTTAAAGTCCCAACAGGTTTGTTTCAAACACTAGCTTTCGGAGCACTGCTCCTTCCTCAGGTGAATGTCCATTCACCTGAGGAAGGAGCAGTGCTCCGAAAGCTAGTGTTTGAAACAAACATGTTGGACTTTAACCTGGTGTTGTAAGACTTCTTACTAGGGAGATTGATGGAATGTGCCTTCAGCAGATGCAGTGGGTTGCAGTGTCAATTCAAACACCTTTAGGAAGAGACCCAAGCCCATTATTGGGAACTACCCTGGAGGTTATAAGCCAAGATGCAATAGTTCCCAGTGGTTACTATGGGAAAGGATGGGGACGGGAGGTGCAGTCCTTGGCAAAAGGGGGGCAGCTTAGGCGCCTGACTGTCCTCCGCAGCACACTGCCACGTTTCTGGGGTGAGTATGGAGTCCCCAGTGTTTTGGTGAAGGAATTTGACATTGCCAGAGAGAGGGAACTGGATGTGTGCATCAAACCTGATCACAACTAGAAGATACTAGTTCAGATTGAGCGCTGCAGACAATTGGCCGTGATTCTCCGATCTTGTTCGCCCCGCCAGCGAGCACAGATACTTTGGGCGGGATTCTCCGGCCACCCACGACCGAGGTCAAGGAACATTTCCATTAGCCCGTGGCATTCCTGCGTTGGGTGGGGCGGAGAATCCAGCCCATTGACACTCCATTCAAATGCGGCAGGACCGGAGAATCCCAGACACCGGCAAGGTCGGAGAATTCCGGCCAGCATTCCCATATTAAATACTGCTTCTTCAAAGACATCTACGATTTGATTAGTTCTGGATTGAAGGCCCAGAAGTAAATAGTCTCTGTAGACATCACTTTGGGGTTTTTTTCATGTTTCGGTGACATTAACTTTCTTGTACACACACACAAACAGTCCAAGAATCGGTTGGTATTTCTGTGAAAGACACAGTCAATGCGAAATTAGTCACAAAAATCAATGGCTGGAATCAAGATGTAAGATCAATCTTTAATTCAAATGATCAATTTCTTGGAAATGGAGCCAGTTTGTTTGTGACTGCCACATTTCTCTGTTAATTCTGCTGCACACGAACCATGGCTCACCCAGGTTATCCAGTGAATGGCTCAGCCAAACGAGGAGGGGGGGTTGAACCCAGGACCACGTTGAGTTAATCCGTCCAATTTGATCATATGACAGAGATGTTGCAGCCTTGCCCCAGGCAGTCAGCTGTGCCACCGCGCCTGTCGTTCACCAACCCCCATCCGAACCCCCTAACGCCAAGTCTTGGGAGAGGCAATCTCTGGGAGATTCCTCAGTGTGATCAAGCAGTCTCCAGGACACCCTGGTTAGCCCTGGTCTCAGCTAACTAGCGACTTGTCCCCTCTTAACCAGCAGTGTGAGTTTCCCTGAAGAGCTGTACTGTCTCCATACTCAAACCTCACGTGAGCCGATACTGCCTCCTGGGGACCTCACCTGGCTCTGATATTCCAAAGCCAGATGCAGCACATGGTGGAGCTCTGGAACAAAAGCCAAAAACACTGGAATTATTCAGCAGCCCCGGCAGCATCAGCGGAGAGAGAGAAACAGCAAACGTTACAAGTCGATGACCTTTCATCAGTGTTCTGACAGGAGGTCAGGAACCTGAAATGTTTAACTCGGTTTTTCTGTTTTCGGAGGTGCTGCAGACTTTGATGTTAGTGTAACGGACTCTCATCCTACATCTTTCACAAAGAGCCTGCCTTACCAGATTGTAACTAGTTCCTTGGCCATTTTAGAAGTTTCAGTCATTAGCCCGTCCATTCCTCCAGAGTAAATGATCCTGATTCTCGGAGCTACCCTCGTAACAAAGAGCTCAAAGGTTTTCTCTCCGCTTTCATCCGCTCCACAGCCTCAATATTCACCTTCTGCAGGACGAAAACTGGGCCCAGTCCATTCAAAAAGATCTATAATAGGTGCCGGAATCAATATCAACCCAAATCAGGGGCTGGTTTAGCACAGGGCTAAATCGCTGGCTTTTAAAGCAGACCAGGCAGGCCAGCAGCACGGTTCGATTCCCGTACCAGCCTCCCCGAACAGGTGCCGGAATGTGGCGACTAGGGGCTTTTCACAGTAACTTCATTTGAAGCCTACTTGTGACAATAAGCGATTTTCATTTCATTTCAAAGACATTAAAAGCTGCCTTTAGCCCCATTATAATGACCTCCATTTTCTACTTCACAGTCCTGGCAATAGGGCAGGATTTTCTGGGCTGTTGATTTTGGAGGAGTCACAGTGAAACCATACCCCATCCCAGGCTCCACTGAGCTGCCCCACTCTAAGGAGCATTGATTGGCTAGGGGGTGAGGCGTCCGTCCTGACTGGCATTGTGACCCCCTGGGCTGGTGCGCAGCCAATTCCTGCCCCACTCGACCCAGAGTCGCAACACAGATGAAATTAGATTCTATTTAAAATACCCGAGGTCCTTGGTTGAGCCCCAATAAACTGCAGTCACTAAGTTTGTAACTTTAACACAAAGTAACCTTTTATTATGTACAGTATTATAATCACACGGACTGAAAATGTAACTGACTATCTAATACCACTTTCCCAATCTTCCACACCCCCCTCCAACCTTCCTTACTCGCCCCAGTCTCTCTGTGTACACACACACACAAAATCAAACACAGAGGGGAAAGGGTGGTGGAGAGGAAAAGAAAATCTCAATAAAATGAATATGGTAAGGATCTTTGCTGCACCGAAATGACTTCCAGTCAATGTTCAGCTTTTGTTTCAATACTTCTTCCTTCTAGGATTCAGATGGTTGTCTCTGGCCAGGTTGTCGACCTTCTCTGTAGACCCAGCATCATTCCATGTTCACAGCACAGGGTGTGCCAGGCACTCACTGCTTTCACTGACTGTAAGGCACCATGGGGTGTCCTGGCGTCTGAGAGGCACCATCTAGATGCAAGATTACTATCATTGGTTTTTAAAGCAAGTTCTTAGCCGCCATCAGATTCAAGGTAAAAATGAAATGCAAGGGGTATCACTGGAACCATCCAAAGGACGTTTTGATTCATTCAAGGGATGTGAGCTTCACTGGCTGGGCCCGGCATTCATTGCCCATCCCTAATTGCGAGAAGGTGGTGGTGAGCTGCCTTCTTGAACCGCTGCGGTCCCTGAGGTGGGTGTGGGAATACCCACAGTGCTGTCAGGGAGGGAGTTCCAGGATTTTTTCCCAAGTCCAGGTGGTGAGTGGCTTGGAGGGGAACCTCCAGCCTCCAGGTGGTGCTGTTCCCATGTTCCTGCTCGCCTTGTCACAAGTATTCCAATCTTCTGTTGCCGTCCTTACCAGTTGCCCTGAGCCGTACCATTGTGTTGCTTTCTCGCATTTCTTTGACCTTTCGTGGTCTATTGATCTTCTCCACATTCTTCTGACGATCCGTTACATTCCAAAGTGTCCCCCTCGAGCATCACATGTCTGATAGTGCTTGGCAGTTGTCACAACTGCCCTAAAACCTCCACAAAAGTATCTGTTTTCTGTCAAACTTGAAGGAAGCATTAACCCGCCCTCCAAAGTCTTAAAGGATGCGGTGTACCAAAAGCAAAGTCCAAATTGATTTGGTAAATTGGTCACTGTGTTTCCCCCAGCACAGAGGAGGCCCACATTAGCCTGATATTTAAATATAGCCACATCAGCCAAACATGTTCCTAATGTGCACCTAATGCCAGGGAATAGGGGAGTCGGGGTCCTAACAATTCCAGCTCTATACCAGTTGAGCTGAGGGTTTTGGGGAGTGAAGGTTTGAGGGCATTCCCGTTTGACTTCAGACAGTTCCTTGAAGCTCAGGAAGGCTGGCCTGTGGATAAGGGATGGATGTGCCCTGTGCAACTTTGTTTCCAATCCGGTTGAACAACATTCCAGGTTCTCTCTGCCTCTTGGTGCCTACCCACTCCCACAATGCATTATGTTGGTCCATGCTCATTCAGAGTTGAAGAAATATTTTTCGACGGGCATAGAATATGTATTTCCAAAGGTCCTCTAAAGATATATATATATATATCACTGTATTATTATGGAATTTAAAACGTTCAGCTGTGTGTTAATCCTGTTTTTGTTCCCCCCAAGGTGTATGTTTTATGATTCCCGTGCAGTATAATGTCTTCAGTGCCTCTCCCAGAGAATAGGCATTAGAGCCATTTCACAGTTTCATTTCTGGAACGTATCCGGTGTGATGTGAGAAGCAGATGGAAAACCAAATCTATGTGTAGCACGAGCTTGTATAAGAAAAGACAACCGGTAGTTTTAACAGAGATAAAGTAGTAGAAGTTTAGTTTGCAACATCCAAATTTCCATTTCTTTATTTTTCTTTTGGGGGTTTGAATTTGGCTGGTCTTATTGCCTTTAAAGTAACTCCCCCCCCTCTCAGTCTTCTTCAGAAGGATGACATAGGGTGATCATTGCTCGGCACAACATTGAGGGCCGAAGGGCCTGTTCTGTGCTGTACTGTTCTAAATCTAAAACATAATTTACACCCTATTTAAAACTGATTGTTACATTTTTGATATTTTAGTCTTCATTTGCACTTAGAATCATTGAATCATAGAATTTACAGTGCAGAAGGAGGCCATTCAGCCCATCGAGTCTGCACCGGCCCCTGGAAAGAGCATCTCACCTACACCCACAGCTCCACCCCATCCCCGCAACCCAGTAACTCCACCTAACCTTTTTGGATACGAAGGGCAATTTAGCATGGCCAATCTACCTAACCTGCACATCTTTGGACCTTTTGTGTGATTCGTTGTCTATTTTTGTTCAGATAGGGGGGAAATATGCACATTCCACCAAACACTAATAATGTTGAATGTTTAGTCCTTTAAGCACTATGGAACCTATTTAGAAAACTGCCAGTAATGTCGACAAATTCTTTTAAAAACTTCATGGGATGTGTGGGTTGCTGGCTTGGCCTGCATTTATTGCCCATCCCTAATTGCCCTGGCATTTATGTGTCAACTACATTGCTGTGGGTCTGGAGTCACATCCAGGCCAGGTAAGGATGGCAGACTTCCTTCCCTAAACGGCATTAATGAACCAGATGGGTTTATTCAACAATGGCTTCACGACTACACTATCGTCCCCCCACGCAAATGGCTTGCCGTAGGTTTGGTTCTCCTGCTGCTTCTCTCTGCCTCAGTCTTGGTCATTCTGATAAATCTCAATTTCTGCGTGTGTCGACATTCCTTGGACGCTGAGAGTTCAGGCTCTTGATACCAGAGTGTGTATGTTCTGCAGACAGTGAGCACGAGCCTTTGGTGTGTCAACCCTTCCTTCCTCTCTTTTGTCAATTTTGCGTTCTCGCAAGCCAGAGAGACAAGTCAAAGTCCACTTCTCCTTTAGCACAATACAGAAAAATGGAGAAAACCGGACTCAACCAACCAACCAAACTAACTTCAGATGGCACTGCTAGCACAGACTGAACAGCATAGTGGCATTTTCTGAAGAATTGTGCTTTGGAATCGTCCACTGCTCTCTTGACTCGTAGCTCGGGATTTACATCCCTCGGCTTACTGGGAGGGAACTCCCGACTTGCAAGAGAGAAACACTCCTGATCTCCGCCTTTGACGAGGATTGAATGAACTATGATTTGGAACGGCAAGGAAATAAAGCAACACCGCCCAAGCACACAGACACAGCCAGATGTGTAGCCAGGGCCCGATCAACAGACAGAAGTGGTGACCTCCTCTAGCCCAAGTGCCGTGTAACTGATTTGCGATATCCAACCCGGTTGTACATTTTGAAGGTATCTGTGTCACTGCCTGGAGTAAAATGTTGTTCTGTATATTGAGATTATTTGCTTTTAAATGTTGTAAACACTATCTATTGTAAATGTTTAAACACAGAAAAGGTATCTATACGGATGACTATAATATATATATAATATATATATATAGTAGAAGTGAATTGTGCATTCTCTGAAGAAACAGAAACAAACCACTTAGTGCTTTATAATGTGGGCCACAATTCTGTTCTGTGTGCCAAGTTCCTATCCTCTTGCTATTGTGTTCTGATGATGTTTTGATTGGTTTATATTTAATTGGACCACCTTACGCCAGCAATGGGCTCCACGCTTTCCTCAGCTTTGAAAAAGTCTCTATAACTTTCTCAGCTTTCTGTCACAGAGTATGGTGTTATTAGTCAATCTATAGAGGGACGTATCTTCTCCCGCTAGGGTGGGATATCTGATCCAAGTGGCCTGCTTTGGTGTCCTCTTCCCCTCCTCCTCCTCCTCCACTCCCCCACTTGCACAGGCAGTAAAACCTCCTGACTGTCTCGTCGCAGTTCCACAGGAAACCAGGGTCACGATTCAGAGCTGCCTTCGATTTGTTTTAACTTTCTGAATCAAATTGAAGGCACCCTGGTGAGCGTCAATCTTGCAGTTACTTGGAGAGTGAAATAAGTTTCAGGAGATGTTGGATCTCAAACGGGAGCCCATGGTGGATGTAGGGAGGACTCAAAGACAAAACGACATGGAGTTGACTTTGAAGATTTCTGTGATCAACCGTGCTGACTTTCCAGACCTGCTGTCACAGTTTGGCCCATTACGGAGCTAGACTGTTACGGGTATAGTGTTGCATCAGAAGAATTGCCAAATAAATCATGAGTGTCACGCTCTTGGTTCTTAAGGAAAACAAGGAATCTTTAGAGAACAGTCAGGTAAAATAAATGATTTGCCCTTTTGTAAGCAAGACATTGATTCCTTTGTCGTTTTGATCTTTGGCAGTGTCTGCACTGTGCTGTGATTTGCTAACACTGCCCCATACTTCAGTATTTGCAGTTCTCATACTTGTACAAAGACTTAGACTGCATTTCACAGCCTCTGAGATTAGCAGATGCTCAAGTTGGTATATCTTTGTACTGAGTGTACCTAATTTGATAAAATCTCTTTCTTCTACGCAACGTTTAGATACAGTGGACTCCCAGCTGTTTTATTTCTAAACCAGTAGGTGGTTGCTGTGATGATCCATGACTCCCAACCATGAATATGTCCAAAACTTATAATGTGCTACTGTTCCAGTAGACGCTCCCGTTTCTCCCTCTCCCTTCTGCTATGATACCAGGAATAAAGAATGTCCAAGATAGATTTTTTTTCCAGTTGTTTGGCAGCTCTTGCCTCTATCCAATGCTACTATTTACCCTCTATTTATTCTCCTACTATTTCCCCTCCCTTCCTACACACAGTATGCAACAGAGAGGATGAGGAAGGGACCATGCTGGACTCTTTAAAAATCTCCGGAAGGCCAACTACCAATGCCTAATGCGCGTGGCGGCATGGTGACACAGTGGTTAGAACTGCTGCCTCACAGCTGCAGGGACCCAGGTTCAATTCCGGCCTCAGGTGACTGTGTCCCGGAGTCTGCACGTTCTTCCCGTGTCTGTGTGGGTTTCCTCCGGGTGTTCCGGTTTCTTCCCACAGTCCAAAGATGTGCAGGTTAGGTGGATTGGCCACGCTAAATTGCCCCTTAGTGTCCAAAAAGGTTAGGTGGGGTTACTGGGCTACGACGATAGGGTGGAGGCGTGGGCTTAAGTAGGGTGCTCTTTCAAGGGCCGGAGCAGACTCGATGGGCTGAATGGCCTCCTTCTGCACTATAAATTCTATTCTGTTCATTTAGAAGGATGTTAAATTTCCCCCCTCTGTGGTTGAAATGAAGTGCATCATAAGAACTAGGAGTAGGCCATTCAGCCCCTCAAGCCTGCTCCACCATTCAATGCGATCATGGCTGATCTCCTCTCGGCCTCACCTCCACTTTCCTGCCCGGTCTCCATAAAACACGTCGTAGCTCACCCTCTGAGAAAGTAAGAGTCAGGAACATGAATATTTAGAAACTTATAAATATAATTTCAAATGTTACCCTTTACCTCCCTGTGATGCACCTTTTCTATCTATCTTTCTCTTCACCATGTATCCTCTTCTACCTGTCCCGCTCTCTTTCTCTCTCTATTTAATAGTCTGTGTTCCTGGTAAATTTCTCATTTTTCCCAAGATTGATATCCCGTGTGCTTTCCCCTCCCTACATTTCACCATCTGATATTATTATTTCCCCTGGACCTCGAAATCCTGTAGCACCTTCCCTCCGTCAGTCATCATTTTCTAACCCACTGCAAACACTTAAAACCCATGCCTGGCACCATCTATAATAATATTCTTTATTAGTGTCACAGTGGGCTCACGTTAACAGTGCAATGAAGTTACTGTAAAAATCCCTTAGTCGCCACACTCTGCCGCCTGTTCGGGTACACTGAGGGAGAATTCAGAATGTCCAATTCACCTAACAAACCCGTCTTTCGGGACTTGTGGGAGGAAACCGGAGCACCCCTGAGGAAACGCACGCAAACACGAGGAGAATGTGCAAGCTCCGCACAGACAGTGACCCAAGCTGGGAATCGAACCTGGGACCCTGGAGCTGTGAAGCAACAGTGCTACCCACTGTGCTGCCTGACTTACCTGATCATCTCCCTCTTAGTTCCTGTTCTATCTCAGTAACCTGCACTGTGGTCCTTGACCTTTCATTTAAGAAACATGGGAATATGTAATGGCCAGAAGAAACCTTTCAGGTTCCGACAGCCAGTCTAATGTCTGGGAAATATCCCACAAATTGGGTAGCAGGGTAGCACAAGTAGATAGCACTGTGGCTTCACAGCGCCAGGGTCCCAGGTTCGATTCTCCCCTGGGTCACTACGGCGAAACAGCCAAGATCTTATTTGGTCACTTTATAGATGACGCACTGTTTCCTGATGGCCTCAGCCACCTATCCACCCATATCCCTGTCTACTGAGATGCAGAATTAACTTGTATTGCCACTGTAAGTTCGTCTTTCCCAATCTCACTTATGTTTAATTTTTTTTTTTGAAAACACACAGGAAGACAGGCTGTTTTTAGAAGAAAAATGTCTTCATGGATTTATTGCCGTTGTAGAGGTTCCTAAAACAGTGAAATGCAGTCTTGAGCACCTGTGCCATTCTGTGGCTTACATATCCTGCCATTGTGTCTCTCCATCTTGACCCTCTTGCTGAAGCACTGTATCAACATGTGGTAACTTTATAATGTAGTAAAATATATATTTTATCATTGAATTTCTTTTCTAAGAATTGGCAGTTAAAGAGGAAAAATGAAACGATTTAAAAATTATATATATATATATATATATACACATGCAAATTCTATGGTGAGTGTATTTTAAATATGAGATATATCTATAAATAAATATAATATAAATGTTCCAAGTATTTTGGGATGTACGTGTGTGTGGGCTTCGTACAGCAGTGGGAGCATATTTGGTCTGGCCACTTGACAAGTTTTGGCGAGGTCTGCACATGGAAAAAGAATTGCGTAATAAACACTAAACATTTAGAAGTCACTTCTTTATTGAACATTTGGCACATCTGCCTTCCTCTATTCTTTGATAAGCTCACTCACACTTAGAGTAGAATCCCTACAGTGTAGCAGGAGGCCATTCGGCCCATCGAGTCTGCACCGACACTCTGAAAGAGCACCCTACCTAGGTTGCGTGTTCTCTGGGTGGTAAAGAGGTTTCTTCTGAATCCCCTATTAGATTTCTTGATGCCTATCTTACATTGGTGGCCTAATTGTGTGCCAATGTTTCCCCGCCAGAGAGATGCATTTTTATTCACATGGAGTGGTGTTATCTTTATTTTCCTTTTGCTGGACAGGTGGTTTTCCAATATTTTGGTTGAAGAGTCCCTGGCGGGATTCTCTGATCCTGAGGCAAAGTGTTGATGCCATCGTACAGGCCCCCAGGAGCAGCGATTCTGACCCCTACAGGGGACCAGCACGGCACTGGAGCGACCCACGCCGCTCCAGCTGCCTATACCGCCGTCAAATGGGCGCCGCAGGTCTACGCATGCGTGCTGCGACCAGCGCTAATGCGCAGTGCGACCGGCGCGATTGCGCGCATGTGCGGTGGCTCCTTCTCCGCGCCGGCCCCGACGCAACATGGCGTAGGGCTACAGGGACTGGCGCAGAGCAAAAGAGGCCCCCAGCCCGAGAGGCCGGCCTGCCGATCGGCAGGCCCCTATCGCGGGCCATGCCACAGCAGAGTCGACCCCCCCCCCCCCCCAAGGGTTGGACCCCCCACCAGGCCACCCCCGGACGGATGCATGCCGCGGTCCCGCTGGGTAAGACTTGGATTTTTTTTGCGGCCGCTTGGCCCATCACGGGCGAGAATCGTGGCCGCCAACCGGCGCCAGTGGCTCCGATTCTCTGCTTTCCGGAGAACCGTCGGGGCGGCGTCACGCGATTCGCGCGTGGCCCAGCGATTCTCAGGCCCAGCGATTCTCAGGCCCAGCGATTCTCAGGCCCAGCTTGGGCTAAGAGAATCCCCACCCCCCCCCCCCTTTTTAAATGGATTAGTGATCATGGACCTCCACCTAATTTACAATACATAATATGGAAGTACTGTGTTTAAACTTAGTGTTTAAACTTAATGCTTTTAGGAAACAAGTATTTAGTTACAGGTGTCAAATGTACAGATTTCCCCCAATATTGTTTTGTGTTACAGATAGGACTGAAAGATTTTATAAGGCAGCACGGTAGCACAGTGGTTATCACAGCTCCAGGTCCCAGGTTCGATTCCCAGCTTGGGTCACTGTCTGTGCGGAGCTTACACATTCTCCCCGTCTGTGCGTGCGTTTCCTCCGGGTGCTCCGGTTTCCTCTCACAGTCCACGCTAAATTGCCCTTCATGTCCAAAAAGGATAGGTGGGGTTATGGGGAAAGGGTGGAGGCGTGGTGCTTAAGTAGGGTGCTCTTTCCAAGGGCTGGTGCAGACTCAACGGGCCGAATGGCCTCCTTTTGCACTGTATATTCTATGATATCAACAATACATCAAAATCAGCACAGCATAAATGTCAATTCAGTGAAAATATCTGATTGTAGTTACTGGTAAACTGAAAAGCTTTCCTGTTCTGTGCTCACTGGTACTTCAAACCACTTCAGTTCCACAGAAAGTCAACGACAATCAGGAGATTATCAGATGGTTACTGACATTGTGAATCTTAACTGCTCCTCCATGGTGTCCTTCTCGCAGGTGTCACCATTCTCCGTTCCCACTTTACCTCGGGGCCGCTTCTTGGGACCATTCATTAATGGGCAGAATTTAATGGCTTCAATTTAGTCCCTTGGTGATTGTCGTGGCGGAGGGCAGGTGGAGCCTTGGAGCAACCATTGACCACAAACTGAGCCAGACCAGCAAGAGCACATCAGGGGCTTGGAATTCTGAGCTAAATAAACCCACTCCTGACTCATGAACTAAGGGCAGGCGTCAGCCACTTAGCCCTTTGAACCCTCTCTGCCATTCAATTAAATCATGGCTGATCTGACTGTGACCTCCCACCGACCCCTGGTAGGCTTTCAGCCCTGGTTTATGAAGGATTTATCTACCTCCTCATTGAACTCCCCAAAGCCTGTCCACCATTTTCCAAATCAGGACCGTGATGGAAGGCTCTCCACTTGCCTAGATAAATACAGCTCCACCAATACTCAAGGAGCTCAGCATGTTCCAGGGGCCCCATCCACCACCTTCAGCATTCACTCCCTCCACCACTGACGCACAGTGTGGGCCATCTAAAATATACACTCACGACTTCCGGTTGCGGCTATGACCAGCTAAGTCGCACATTTGGCAGCTCCTGCAACAAAGGTGTTTAAGGGCCGATTGGAGGGCCCCGACGGTACTGTAAAGACGAATCCCGGTGGGGGAAGGCTCCCTGAGGAGAGTGAGACCAACTTTATGGTCGGTACTCGGAGTGGGGCGACAAAAAAAGCGGCAGCAGCTCCCCGAAAAAAGCGGGGGAAGAGGACCAAAATGGCGGCCGGTGGCGCACTAGAAGATTGGAGAAAATGGGCGGAGGAGCAGCAGGCCGCTCTCCTCCGGTGTTTTACGGAGCTGAAAGTGGAACTCTTAGAGTCTATGAACGCGACGACCACAAGGCTGATGGGGGCCCAGGCGACCCAAGAGGCGTCGATAAGAGAGCTGCAGCAGGAGATGACTGCAAGGGAGGAGGAGGCCACGGTCCTCGTGGGAAAGGTGGAGGTGCACGAGGCACTCCACCTGAAATGGCAGAGCCGCTTTGAGGAGCTGGACACTCGAATGAGGCGGAAGAACTTGAGGATCCTGGGCCTAGCAGAAGGCCTGGAGGGGCCTGATCTCCCGAAATATGTAGCGGAGATGCTGAGCTCCCTGATGGGAGAGGGGGCCGGTCCATCGCCCCTGGAGCTGGAAGAAGCATATCGGGTCATGGCTAGGCGGCCTAGGGCGAACGAGCCCCCGAGGGCGGTGCTGGTGCGATTCCAGCGTTTCTGTGATCGGGAGAAAGTGCTGAGGTGGGCCAAGAGGGAGAAAAGCAGCAAATGGGAGAATTCGACGGTGCGGATATATCAGGACTGGAGTGCGGAGGTGGCAAAGCGGCGGGCCCGGTTTAACCGGACGAAGGCGGTGCTGCACGCAAAGAGGATCAAGTTCGGAATGCTGCAGCCAGCGCGCTTGTGGGTCACCTACAAGGACCAGCACCATTACTTTGAGACCCCAGAGGAGGCATGGACTTTTGTTCGGGAGGAAAAGCTGGACCTGAACTAGAACTTGGGAACGCCGGCGGTCGAGGCCGCCCGAGTACCCTTGACTGATCAAGTGGCCCATGTCTTTCTTAGGCCAGGTCGGAACTTGGTTAAAGTTGATGGATCGTTTGGTTTCTTTGAAACTTGTGTTATGGGGGGTTTCTTTGTTCCTTTTTGTGTGTCTCTTCCCGTTGCCAACTTCCCTTAATTATTGTTGTTGTAGGGGGGGCTTTTTTACTGTTTCTTGATCTGTTCTTTAAGGGTTATGGTTACTGTTCTGTTCGATGGAGGGTGATGGTTAAATACGTTATTATTGGGTAGTTATTTAGTTATGCAGGCATAGTTATGTATTTATGTATTTATTTGAGATTTGTTATTTATATTGTTATATTGTTAAGTTGGGGAGGCGGGACGGGGGGGGTGCAAGTTGGTTATGCGGGTTTTCTTTTTCTCTTTTTTCTTCCTCTCGTTTTAAGGGGGCTTTTTTATGGGCTTGGATGGGGACGGGGGTGGAATTGAAGATGGCGGGGTAGGGTGTGGCCGGGCGAAAGCGCGGGCTTTCCCCTGTTTCCCGCGCGCGGGACGGAGGAAGGGGGAGGAGAGAAGAGTGGGGTGTGGCCAGCAATGGCGGCTTTTCCCGCGCTGAAGCGGGGTCAGAGAGAGATGGCAAGGGGGGGGGGGGAGGCCCCTCCCCCCCCACATCGGGAGGAGTTGGAGTGTGGCAGGGGCAGCCGGGTCAGCAAAAATCAGCTGACTCTCGGGAGTACGATGGTGGATACACCGCGGCTAGGAGGGGTCCTAGCCAGGGGGGGGGGGGGGGGTTAGGGGGGGATACCGGGTTGCTGCTGGAAAGGCCGAGGACGGGAAGGGAAGAACGGGAGGAGAGAGGGGGGGGGGCCATCGCCATGGGGAACGGGTCAGAAGGGGAGGGTCGACCCGGGGCGAACAGGGGACAGGACATGGCTAATAGACAGGGGAAAGGGACAGGTCGCTCCGCGACCCGGTTGATTACTTGGAACGTGAGGGGGCTGAATGGGCCGGTCAAGAGAGCAAGGGTTTTTTCACACCTAAAGGGACTGCAGGCGGATGTGGCAATGTTGCAGGAGACTCACTTGAGAGTAGTAGACCAGGTACGCCTGAGAAGGGGGTGGGTGGGACAGGTGTTCCACTCAGGCTTGGACGCAAAGAACCGGGGGGTGGCGATTTTGGTGGGAAAGAGGGTGTCGTTCGTGGCGGCGCAGGTGGTAGCAGATAAGGAGGGTAGGTACGTGATGGTGAAGGGTAGGCTGCAGGGAGAGAATGTGGTGCTGGTGAATGTGTATGCCCCGAATTGGGATGACGCGGGTTTTATGAGGCGCCTGTTGGGCCTCATTCCGGGTCTGGAGGCAGGGGGCCTGATCATGGGGGGGGACTTCAATACAGTGCTCGACCCTGGGCTGGACAGATCGAGTTCCAGGACGAATAGGAGGCCGGCAGCGGCAGAGGTGCTAAGGGGGTTCATGGAGCAGATGGGGGGGGTAGACCCTTGGAGATTTGGCAGGCCAAGGGCGAGGGAGTATTCTTTTTTCTCCCACGTCCACAGGGTGTACTCCAGAATAGACTTTTTTGTACTGAGCAGGGGGCTGATTTCGAGAGTGCAGGACACGGAGTACTCGGCCATTGCGATTTCGGACCATGCACCACACTGGGTAGAGGTAGAACTGGGGGAAGCACGGGACCAGCGCCCGTTGTGGCGCCTGGATGTGGGGCTGCTGGCGGACGATGAGGTGAGCGGAAGGGTCCGGAAGGGCATTGAGAGATATCTGGGCACGAACGACACGGGCGAGGTGAAGGTGGGGGTAGTCTGGGAGGCCCTGAAAGCAGTGATCAGAGGAGAGCTGATCTCCATAAGGGCACACAGAGAAAGGAAGGAGAGGCAGGAGAGGGAGAGACTGGTGGGGGAACTTATAGAAGTGGACAGGAGATATGCGGAGACACCAGAGGAGGGGCTGTTGAGGGAGCGGCGCAGTTTACAGGCCCAGTTTGACCTACTGACCACTAGGAAGGCGGAGACGCAATGGAGAAGGGCACAGGGCGCGGTCTATGAGTACGGGGAAAAGGCGAGCAGGATGCTGGCACACCAGCTGCGCAAGCGAGATGCAGCCAGAGAGATTGGGGGAGTGAGAGAGAAGGGAGGGAACGTAGTGCAGAAGGGGCAAGAGGTGAACGGGGTCTTCAGGGATTTCTACAGGGAATTGTACCGGTCTGAGCCGCCCAGGAGGAGGGGGGGAATGGAGAACTTCCTCGATAGATTGAGGTTCCCAAAGGTCCAGGAGGAACGGGTGGAGGGGCTGGGGGCGCCGATAGAGCTGCAGGAGCTAGTTAAAGGGATAGGCCAGATGCAGGCGGGGAAGGCGCCGGGGCCGGATGGGTTCCCGGTGGAATTTTATAAGAAGTATGTGGACTTGGTGGGTCCAGTGCTGGTGCGAGCCTTCAATGAGGCGCGAGAGGGGGGGGTTCTGCCCCCGACAATGTCACAGGCCCTGGTCGCCTTGATCCTGAAGCGGGACAAAGACCCGGTACAGTGCGGGTCCTACAGGCCTATCTCCCTCTTGAATGTAGATGCCAAACTGTTGGCAAAGGTCCTGGCAACCAGAATAGAGGATTGTGTGCCAGGGGTAATCCATGAGGACCAGACGGGGTTCGTAAAGGGACGACAACTTAACACAAATGTCCGGAGACTGTTGAATGTGATTATGATGCCAGCAGTGGAGGGGGAGGCTGAGATAGTGGTAGCACTGGACGCGGAGAAGGCATTCGATAGGGTGGAGTGGGAATACCTGTGGGAGACGCTGGAACGGTTTGGGTTTGGGGAGGGATTTATCAAGTGGGTGAAGCTGCTGTATTCGGCCCCGATGGCGAGTGTGGTTACAAACGGGAGGAGGTCAGAGTATTTTGGGCTCCATCGAGGTACCAGGCAGGGATGCCCCCTATCCCCCTTACTATTTGCATTAGCGATCGAACCGTTGGCGATGGCACTGAGGGGTTCAGGGGGTTGGAGAGGACTGACAAGGGGAGGGGAGGAGCATCGGGTATCACTCTATGCGGATGATTTGTTGTTATATGTGGCGGACCCGGAAGGGGGAATGCCGGAGGTAATGGAAATACTAGCGGAGTTTGGGGACTTTTCGGGATATAAATTAAATGTGGGTAAAAGTGAGGTCTTTGTGATACACCCGGGAGATCAGGGGGAGGGAATTGGGCGGCTCCCCTTTAAGAGAGCAGTAAAGAGCTTCAGGTACTTGGGGGTGCAGGTGGCAAGGAACTGGGGGACCCTCCACAAGCTGAACTTTTCAAGGCTGGTGGAGCAGATGGAGGAGGAGTTCAAGAGGTGGGACATGGTACCGCTGTCGCTAGCAGGGAGGGTGCAGTCAGTCAAAATGACGGTCCTCCCGAGGTTCTTGTTTCTGTTTCAGTGCTTGCCCATCTTTCTCCCCAGGGCCTTCTTCAGGAAGGTAACTAGCAGC
Source organism: Scyliorhinus canicula (assembly GCF_902713615.1). Lineage (NCBI taxonomy): Eukaryota > Metazoa > Chordata > Chondrichthyes > Carcharhiniformes > Scyliorhinidae > Scyliorhinus > Scyliorhinus canicula. The sequence continues at coordinate 18,715,434 of NC_052146.1, forward strand.
ATTATGGGCTATGTGTGGGCGCATGGCACCCCTAGAGTGAGAAGGATTTTCTTGGAACGGAGTAGGGACAGTGGAGGATTAGCGCTACCCAATCTTTCCGGATACTACTGGGCGGCGAACGCATCGATGGTGCGCAAGTGGGTGATGGAGGGGGAGGGGGCAGCTTGGAAACGTATGGAGAGGGCGTCCTGCGGCAATACAAGCCTGGGGGCGCTAGTAACGGCACCATGGCCGCTCCCCCCCACAAGGTATACCACGAGTCCGGTAGTGGCGGCCACCCTGAAAATCTGGGGGCAGTGGAGGCGACACAGGGGGGAAGTGGGGGGTCTGATGGCGGCGCCACTGAGAGGGAACCACAGATTTGTCCCGGGGAACACTGGCGGGGGATTCCAGAGTTGGCACAGGGCGGGCATCAGGCAACTGAGGGACATGTTCATAGAGGGGAGGTTTGCGAGCCTGGGAGAGCTGGAGGAGAAATTTGAGCTCCCCCCGGGGAACACGTTTAGATACCTGCAGGTGAAGGCATTTGCCAGACGACAGGTGGAAGGATTTCCCTTGCTTCCCGATAGAGGGGTGAGTGATAGGGTGCTGTCAGGGGTCTGGGTCGGAGAAGGGAAGGTCTCGGACATCTACAAATAATGCAGGAGGTGGAGGAGGTATCGATAGAGGAGCTGAAAGACAAGTGGGAAGCGGAGCTGGGAGAGCAGATAGAAGATGGGACATGGGCGGATGCCTTAGAGAGGGTCAATTCGTCGTCGTCGTGCGCAAGGTTGGGCCTCATCCAATTTAAGGTGCTGCACAGAGCCCATATGACGGGGACTAGGATGAGTCGGTTCTTCGGGGGTGAGGACAGGTGTGTTAGGTGTTCGGGAAGCCCTGCGAACCATGTGCATATGTTCTGGATGTGCCCAGCACTGGAAGAGTTCTGGGAGGGGGTGGCGGGGACGGTATCGAGAGTGGTGGGAACCAGGGTCAAACCAGGGTGGGGGCTAGCGATTTTTGGGGTTGGGGTGGAGCCAGGAGTACAGGAGGCAGGGGAGGCCGGAATATTGGCCTTTGCGTCCTTGGTAGCTCGGAGAAGGATCTTGATTCAGTGGAGGGACACAAGGCCACCAAGTGTTAACACCTGGTTAAACGACATGGCAAGCTTCATCCAATTGGAAAGAATCAAATTCGCCCTGAGAGGGTCGGTACAGGGGTTCTTCCGGCGGTGGCAGCCCTTCCTTGACTTTCTGGATCAGAGATAGGAACTGGAGGCCGAAACAGCAGCAACCCGGGGAGAAAGGGGGGGGGGAAGGGAGGGGGGGGGGGGGGATAGCAACGTAGGGAGCACGTCAGCGGGGGGTCGCGGGCAATGACTGCCCGAGGCCATCGGCAGAAAGGGAAAAACGGTTTGGTTGCTAGACTGGTAGCGCGGGGGGGGGGGGGGGGGGGGGGGGAGGGTGGGGGGGGTGCGCGCGGGGGAGGGCGTGGGGAGGATTTTCCAGGGGGGATTTGTTGTGTTATAATTTAAAATGTAGTAGGGGTAAGTGTTTGTATCGAAAAATTTCAATAAAAATTATTTTAAAAAAAAAAATATACACTCACCAAGGCTCCTTCAACAGCAAATTCTAAAGCCGTCACCTCCAGCACCTCGAAGGACCGGGGATACTGCTGGACAGGAATAGCACCGCTTGCAAGTTCCCCTCCGAGTCACACACCATCCTGACTTGGAACTATATTGCGTTCACTGCCCGTGTGTCGAAATCCTGGAACTCTCGCCCGAACAGCACCCTGGATGTACCTACACCACATGGACTGCAGAAGGTTGCAGTAAATGCTAGCCTGCCGGCGACGTCCACATCCCATGAAAGAATTTTTAAATGTTGCACTCGTCAAACTGAGTGACATTGATACTGGGGAATGCTCATTTCTCTATTTCCAATAAGAGTTGTTGATGCCAAACACGCTCAGGTCAGGTACAGGAGAACGTAGATGCAGAGTCAGACTCATCATATAGCAATGGAAGCTCTGGGTGTAGAGGAATCTCCTGGTTCACCAAGGTGGCATTTTCCCTTTCCCACACCAGCTGTCCCATGGCCTCATTGAATGAAGAATCCTTAATCAACATCAAGGGCTGATGTCCGTTTGTCGACTAGGGGCTTTTCACAGTAACTTCAGTTGAAGCCGACTTGTGACAAGTGGTTTTCATTTCATTTTCATTACCTGTCATTGATGTTTCTCAAATATTTCAGATCAGGGATAGTATTTGAACCAGTGGGATGAGAAGAGGAAGAAAGTTAATTGGTCAGCGGGTTACCAGCAGGAATCCACTGGTGATGGCTGGCCTGGCCCAGGTGGTGAGGGAGGTTGCTGGGTAGGAATCGGCCAGCCGCCTGCTTCTGGGTAAGGAGGGTGTTAACGGGGGAGCCTCAGAGTGGTGGGGATGGAGGGGTAAAATCCAGGGCAGGCGAGGTCTCCCTTTACATTGGGAGAGCACCTGCTCCTCCTGACCCTACCAGGGATAATAAAAGGGAAACACTTTGAATATTGTGGAAGAGAGAGGCATGGGGCGCCATTTAATGGCTACGTTGCGCTTAAGCAAGAGCGTGCCGAGGTCGTTAGATTGTGGGAGAGGCCAAAATTGAGAACCGTGCCGGGTGCCGATCGGTTTGCAATCTAACTGGTCCACCCCCATTGATGAAATCAGGATCCTGCCGTGGCGTGGGGAGAAACCAATAATCACCACTTCGGCCCAATCTCCATACAATTAACAAGAGTGACACCTGTCTAATGGCCTCTCCAGCAAGTGGTCACATGGACGCTGATTAATATTCCTTTCTAAAAACGTGAAGCTGGTGGAAGGGCTGCTGGGGGTATCCAAGAAGCTATCTTCACCCCCCCCCCTTCGGAAATGAGCCCGGGGGCACTGGGGTTGCTGCCCCAATGCTCGGAGGGAGGGTGGGGGAGCCCTTGGGGGGCCAGCCTCGGTCAGTGGGCTGCCATTGGGGGAGGGGGAGCTGTGGATCAGCTCGGGAAGGCCCTCCCGCTATTCTCCCACCCGTCGTGGGGGTCGGAGAATTTCGCCCATTGAATATTTAAATTGCACAGACCGTAAGCTGGAACCACAAAACCTGGTGCAAAGCCCAAGCATGCCCCTTCGCCCCCCCCCCCCCCCCCCCCCGTTCCGCGCCCCCCCCCCCCCCCCCACACACACATTTTTGAAAACACATATATATATATATATATATATATATATACACAGCTAAGTCAGTACATTGTCCCTGAACTTGGGCTTTGGTCTGCTCAGCTGCCCTGAGCGTGTATCACATCGTGTGGCAGTACTTGGGATGCACCTGGGTTATTGCCCACATGACGGATGGCATCATTTGTGCCTGGGATGACCACGGTGCCTGGAGGGTTTGCTGCATTGGTAACAGGAGGGGGCACCGTCTCCAACAGTGCAGGGGATTCAGATTGTCGACTCAGTGTATCAGCTTCTGTGGTCCGGGTCCATGTAACAGATGACGCCGGTTCCTGACATACAGGGGCAAACATCTTTTAAAAAATAAATTTAGAGTACTCACTTCTTTTTTTTCCAACTAAGGAGCAATGTAGCGTAGCCAATCCACCTAGCCTGAATATCTTTTTTTGGGTTGTGGGGGTGAGACCCACAGACACGGGGAGAATGTGCAATCTCCACACGGACAGTGATCCGGGGCCAGGATCGAACCCGGGTCCTCGGCGCCGTGAGGCTGCAGTGCCAACCACCCTGCCGCCCAACAGGGCAAACATCTGAGGCAACCACATAACTGTTTGGTTGGGGGGCATGACTGTGGACTGCTGCCACTTTGTCATAGCCACGTGTCGTTTGCACTCTTGACTGGCCCGGATACAGAGACAGAATCTCTTTTCCCTTTGTCACTGTTTAATGATGGCTTCCCTCACTTTTGTTTCCACTTTGGGTTGCAATAGGGCCTTGGCGACAGGGATCATTGTTGTGACGTATCTGGAGAGCACTCTCTGTACTCCCTCTCTTGGCAGATTACGCAGACTAAATAGTGCGGCGTAGAAGTCTGTTGCCATGGAGGCATTTTCCGAGGAGGTGCTTTGCTGGACATTCTGCATGCTCCGCCAAACCATACTGGGGATATAGGGGGCAGCTTGTAATATGTTCAAAGTTCCATGTGTGTGTAAAGTCCTAGAACTCCCAGGAGACAAACTGTTAGACGTTGCCCATCACTGGTCTTTATATGCCATATGCAGCAAACTGTCTCTTCAGCTTTCCAATTACTGTGTTGCTCATCATGTCGGGCAAGTCACCAACTTCATACCACCCTGAGAGTGAATCAACAATGATCAGACGCGGCGAGTGAGCATGGAACCTGATGGAGGTGCAGTTGTTCTTTGGTTTGATGAGACTTGAGTGCATTGCATGGTGTACACCTGGACACTTCCCTCTCTGTGTCACCGTACAATAGGGGCCAGTACATGGTTTCCTTTGCCTCGCACTTTGTTGCTTCTATCCCTGGGCATCCTTGGTGGAGTTGCTGGGTGTAGTATTTCTGCAGAGAGCTGGGAATGACCAATCTCTGGCCACACATTTTCAGTCCATCCTGTACAGTTAACCTTTCTTTCATGGAATTAAAAATACGGAGCTCGTAGGGAAGTTCTTTTGACGTCACGGGTTTCGTGATGGTGTCATGGAGCTGCCTGCATGTGTGATCTGCTTGTAGGACAGCTTTGAGTTCTTCAACTCTGCGGGATGGGTGCACTTGAATTGTCAGAATAGAGATGCCCTCCTCACAGTCGGCATGCTCAGTGATGGATAAGTGAGCCGTAGGGAGGGCATCGGCGCGGTCTAGCTCCTTACCAAGCTTGTAGGTCACACTGAGGATGTAGCATTGGAGTCTGAGCATTATCCATTGCAGGCAGGGTGATGCAGTATAGACGATGGTGATGAGTGGCTTGTGATCAGTTTGAATGTTGACATGGCGGCCATAGATGAAATCATGGAATTTCTGACATGCGAAGACTACAGGACAAGGAGTTCCTCCTTGATCTGGGAAAAGCGAATTTCCATGTCAGTAAGAGCCCTTGATGCAAAAGCCATTGGTGTGCCATTCTGGATGTGCACTGATCTGAATCAGTGCTGAGGGACATCTGCTGATAAGGTGCTTAGAATCAAAAGGAGGCTATTTGGCCCATCGAGTCTGCACCGGCCCTTGGAAAGAGCCCCACTTAAGCCCACACCTCACCCTATCCCAGTAACCCCACCCAACCTTTTTTTTTGGACACTAAGGGAAATTTAGCATGGCCAATCCACGTAACCTACACAATTTTGGACTGTGGGAGGAAACCGGTGCACCCGGAGGAAACCCACGTAGACACTGTGTGCAGACTCTGCACAGACAGTGACCCAAGCCAGGAAACGAACCTGGGACCCTGGAGCTGTGAAGCAACTGTGCTAACCACTGTGCTACAGTGCTGCCCTCAGATAGAACATTACAGCGCAGTACGGGCCCTTCGGCCCTTGATCTTGTGCCGACCTGTGAAACCATCTGAAGCCTATCTGACCTACACTATTCCATTTTCATCCATATGTCTATTATTACGACATTTGCCGTATAATCGTCTTATCCAGATCTGGCTTCAACACCATTGGTGGTAAACAAGTGGCACATGTAGGGGACCTGGCTGACTCTGATTCCGCATTTAGTGAAGTTGAGCTTCAACTGAATGGTCCTGATTCTGTCGTATCATGTTCTTGCATCATATGTCCCCAGATCAGATCATCATCAACAATGGTTATCAAGATTGCCCTGCAAAGATCAGATCCATGGACCTTTGGCAGACCTCACCAGCAGTGGAGATGCCATTTGGCCATGTGGAGGAACCTGTAACTGTCCAATGGAGGCATGAACGTAGTGAATTTTGAACACTCTTCATCCAGCGGGATGCACCAAAATCCACACTTTGCATCCAGGATACTGAAAATGATAGCATTGGGCATGTCAGCCATGGCCTGTTCCACCGTCTACATTGGATGATGGTGGGTCAGAAGTGCTTTATTTATATGAACTGGGTTGATGCAGATCTTGACCATGCCATTTTACCGCAGCCATTTTACCGTAGCTACTGTCGCAGAAACCCACACTGTAGACTCATCTCTGGGGACGATGACACCCAATCCATAAGATCATAACTTCCCAGTTCCCAGAGGACACAATCTCAGACTAAAGGGATGATCCTTTAAAACAGAGATGAGGCGAGATTTCTTCAGCCAGAGGGTGGTGAATCTATGGAACTCTTTGCCACAGATGGCTGTGGAGGCCAAATCACTGAGTGTCTTTAAGGACAAGATAAATAGGTTCTTGATCATTAAAGGGATCAGGGGTTATGGGGAGAAGGCAGGAGAATGGGGATGAGAAAATATCAGCCATGATTGAATGGCGGAGCAGACTCGATGGCCGAGTGGCATAATTCTGCTCCTATGTCTTATGGTCTTTTCGTATTTCACCTTTTCCCAGGATAAAGTCGACACTTTCGCATTATAATGCCTTATGGGATTTGATCACTCTGTTCCTGTTCCGAACTTGGAGAGGTAGCCAGCTCTCTCTCTTATTCCTCCCCCAGCTCCCATTCCTCTCCAGCTACCAATCTCCCATTCTTCACTCCAGCTCCCAGTCTCCCATTCCTCCCCCAGCTCCCAGTCTCCCATTCCTCTTCCCAGCTCCCAGTCTCCCATTCCAGCTCCCAGTCTCCCATTCCTCCCCACAGTTCCCAGTCTCCCATTCCAGCTCCCAGTCTCCCATTCCTCCCCCCAGCTACCAGTCTCCCATTCCAGCTCCCAGTCTCCCATTCCAGCTCCCAGTCCCCCATTCCTCCCCACAGTTCCCAGTCTCCCATTCCAGCTCCCAGTCTCACATTCCTCCCCCCAGTTCCCAGTCTCCCATTCCAGCTCCCAGTCTCCCATTCTTCCCCCCAGCTCCCAGTCTCCTATTCTAGCTCCCAGTCTCACATTCCTCCCCCCCACAGTTCCCAGTCTCCCATTCCTCCCCCAGCTCCAAGTCTCCCATTCCTCACTCCAGCTCCCAGTCTCCCATTCCTCCCCCAGCTCCCAGTCTCCTATTCCTCCCCCAGCTCCCAGTCTCCTATTCCTCCCCCAGCTCCCAGTCTCCCATTCCAGCTCCCAGTCCCCCATTCCTCCCCCAGCTCCCAGTCTCCCATTCCAGCTCCCAGTCCTCCCCCAGCTCCCAGTCTCCTATTCCTCCCCCAGCTCCCAGTCTCCCATTCCAGCTCCCAGTCCCCCATTCCTCCCCCAGCTCCCAGTCTCCCATTCCAGCTCCCAATCTCCCATTCCTCCCCTCAGCCCAGTCTCCCATTCCTCACTCCAGCTCCCAGTCTCCCATTCCTCACTCCAGCTCCCAGTCTCCTATTCCTCCCAGATCCCAGTCACCCATTCCTCCCAGATCCCAGTCTCCCATTCCTCCCAGATCCCAGTCTCCCATTCCTCCCAGATCCCAGTCACCCATTCTTCACTCCAGCTCCAAGTCTCTCATTTCTCCCCCAGCTCCTTTTTCAAACCTCTCCCCAGCTCCCACTTTTCCAAACTTCTCCCCAGCTTCCAATCTCCTCCCCAGCTTCCAATCTCCCATTCCTCCCCCGACTCCCAGTCTCCCATTCTTATCCAGCTCCCAGTCACTCATTCCTCTAATTCCCAGCCACCAATCTCTCTCTCCAGGACCCAGTCTCCCATTCCTCTTTCATAATCCCTTCTCCCATTCCCCAAATAGCAATGATTGCACCCAGAATAATCGGTATGTATTAAAATCAAATTTCCCACTATTGGGTGACAGAAGGGGCAATGGTTATTTAAAAAAAAAAAAATTTAGAGTACCCAATTATTTTTTCCAATTAAGGGGGCAATTTAGCATGGCCAACCCACCTACCCTGCACATCTTTTGGGTCGTGGGGGCGAAACCCACGCAAACACGGGGAGAATGTGCAAACTCCACAGACAGTGACCCAGAGCCGGAATAGAACCTGGGACCTCAGCGCCATGAGGCAGCAGGGCAAACTACTGCGCCACCGTGCTGAAGGGGCAGGAGTTATGTTTGTTACAAATATCTCGGTACTTTAGTGTGTCACAAATATCTCGGCAGTTTTGAGCTAAATTGGTGAAGGAGCCGCTGAACGTGGAGGCGATCAATGGAGAAAACAAATATTGTTTGAAAACACTTTCATCAGTTTTGCTCTTTCAGATGCCTAATGTCTCAGTATCATTCTTACATCCAACTGGTTGCAGGATTCATTGTCATCTAAAAATTGAATAAAAAGGAATCATTTCCGTAAAGATTTAAAATGATTACACACAGCAGCTTAGCCTTTGCTCACAGAGTGCTCCATCTTGTGCTCTCTGATCAAAGCAATCCCCCTCAAACTGCGTGCCCATTTCTAATACATGAATAAATCCCCTGCAGAATAGCCTGGATTGAATTGAACTTTCCAGGCCAAGCAGTGTTAGAGGGTAGGTGTATTGAAATCCCTGTGGAGGGGAGGGAAAGGGCAGATGAAATAAATACTTTCATTGATATAGCATCATAACCTATGGAAGTCCCTAATGCTTTTATTATGGGCCAGGGTTTAGAAAACTCCAAGGTTTATCATGGAGTTCACCTGACCTACAACTGTTTATTAGTTTATTGGTTTTGGTCACGATGAGCACAAGGGCCTGCCTTTCAAGGGTTATTCAACAGAGGCCTTAAGCACTTTTTTTTTAACAAACAATTTTAATGAGGCATTTTTGGCATTACAAACAACCACAGTATAAAAAATAGAGTACAAAGAACAATAGTCATAATGCAACCGCTGACATCTGTCCCTCCAAGGCACGCCTATTTAACCTCCTACTGTATGCTACCTTAACCCCCCCCCCCCCCCCCCCCCCGGCTGACGATTAATTCTCCGCAAAGAAGTCAATGAATGGTTGCCACCTCCGGGCGAACCCTGACACCGACCCTCTCAAGGCGAGCTTGATCTTTTCCAGGCCGAGAAAGCTCGCCATGTTGGTTAACCAGGCCTCTGACTTCGGAGGCCTAGACTCCCTCCAAGCCAGTAGTATCCGTCGGCAGGCTACCAAGGAGGAAAAGGCCAGAACATCTGCCTCTCCCTCCTCCTGAACACCCGGGTCCTCCAACACCCCAAAGATCGCTACCCCTGGACTCATTTCCACCCGAGTCTTCAATACTCTGGACATGACATCCGCGAACCCCTGCCAATATCCCCTAGGTTTGGGGCATGCCCAGAACATATGGACATGGTTCACTGGTCCACCCGCACATCTGACACACTTGTCTTCCACCCCAAAAAATCTGCTCATCCGGGCCACTGTCATGTGGGCCCGGTGCACCACCTTAAACTGGATCGCGTAGCGGTTGCATTGACCCTGCTCAATGCCTCCACCCATAGGCCGTCCTCCATCTCACCACCCACTTCCTCCTCCCACTTACGCTTCAGCTCCTCTGTATGCATCTCCTCTGCCCCCATTAATTCTTTGTAGATGTCTGAGATGCTCCCCTCCCCCAGCCATCCCCTAGACACTACCCTATCTTGAATCCCTCTTCGTGGCAGGAGTGGGAAGGATGGTACCTGCCTGCGCAGAAAGTCTCACACCTGTAGGTATCTGAAATCATTCCCTGCTGTCAGCCCAAACTTCTCCAGTGCCCTTAAGCTAGGAAAGCTCCCTTCCAGAAACAGGTCCCCCATCTTCTCAATCCCCGTGGGGCTGTTTAGCACACTGAGCTAAAGTGCTGGCTTTGAAAGCAGACCAAGGCAGGCCAGCAGCACGGTTTGATTCCCGTAACAGCCTCCCCAGACAGGCGCCAGAATGTGGCGACTAGGGGCTTTTCACAGTAACTTCATTGAAGCCTACTTGTGACACTTGTGGGGTGGGTGGGGTGAGGGTCGGGGAGAGTGGGGGTGAGGGTGGGGAGAGGGTGGGGAGAGTGGGGAGAGGGTGGGGAGAGTGGGGAGAGGGTGGGGAGAGTGGGGAGAGGGTGTGGTGGGGGGAGAGGGTGTGGTGGGGGGAGAGGGTGGGGTGGGGGGGAGAGTGTGGGGAGGGGGTGGGGTGAGGGGGGTGGGGTGAGGGGGGGGTGGGGTGAGGGGGGGGTGGGGTGAGGGGGGGTGGGGTGAGGGGGGGTGGGGTGAGGGGGGGTGGGGTGAGGGGGGGTGGGGTGAGGGGGGGGTGGGGTGAGGGGGGGTGGGGTGAGGGGGGGTGGGGTGAGGGGGGTGGGGTGAGGGGGGGTGGGGTGAGGGGGGGGTGGGGTGAGGGGGGGTGGGGTGAGGAGGGTGGGGTGAGAGGGGGGGAGAGGGTGGGGTGAGAGGGGGGGGTGGGTGGGGTGAGGGGGGTGAGAGGGGGGTGAGGGTGGGAGGTGGGGGTGAGGGTGGGAGGTGGGGGTGAGGTGGGAGGGTGGGCTGAGTGGGAGGAGAGTGGGGGGAGGGTGGGAAGGGTGGTGGTGGTGGGGGGGGAGGGGGGGAGGGTGGGTGGTTGGTGCTGATGGAGATTTCCTCATTCTGCCAGCTTTGAGCCTCCTGTCATTGGGATGCCACAGCATCAGGAATGGCCACTTGACACTCAGTCACCATTTCAGAGTTTCCGAATCAAACTGCTGGGAAATCTCTGCAGCTCCGGAGGAGTGTCACAGAATGCCCCGGACATCAGCACCATGGCCACCGGGAGGAGGGGGGGGAACAGGGCCAGCGCCACCCCGCGGCTCGGAGGACCACACACTCCCCACTCGGCCACCTCCAGGGCCAACGTCACCCCGCGGATCGGAGGACCACACACTCCCCACTCGGACACCTCCAGGGCCAGCGCCACCCCGCGGCTCGGAGGTCCAAACACTCCCCACTCGGACACCTCCAGAGTCAACGCCACCCCGCGGCTCGGAGGACCACACACTCCCCACTCGGCCACCTCCAGGGCCAGCGTTATATCGCGGATCGGAGGACCAAACACTCCCCACTCGGCCACCTCCAGGGCCAGCGTCACCCCGCGGATCGGAGGACCACACACTTCCCACTCGGCCACCTCCAGGGCCAGCGTCACCCCGCGGATCGGAGGACCACACACTCCCCACTCGGACTCCTCCACAGGGTCTGGCTTGTCCGCTTGGACACTCGTCGGCGCGCGGGGTGGTGCTCGCGTGTTTTATGTCCGGGCGGCCGATCGCGGGTTTCGCCGCTGCGACTTTTGGTTCCGCGCCTGGCCGAAAGGTCCCTCCGCCTCCTCCCCCGCGCCCCCCCACCCCGCGGCTGGGGCTGGCAGCTGGGAGGCGTGTGCCGGGGCGGGAATGCGGAGCGGAGCCGGGGCCCGGTCGGAGGCTGGTGACAGGCTGGTCCGGGAGTTCCTGCAGAGCGGGGCGACTGTGAGGTGAGGTCGGGCCTGGGTCCCACCTCCTGGCCTGGAGCCTCACCCTGACCCCACCCCCACGGGGGGGGGGGGGGGGGGAGAGACATCAAAACCCGCACAGACAGGGCACCGACACCCCCATTCCGCTGGCCGCGCTCTGTCAGATGGGAAAATGTCAACGAGCTATTCGACTGTAGGGGGCATCACCAAGTGGCTTCTTCCAGGACCTGGCAGAAGGAGCTGTTTCCCCTTGTTGACCCCCTCCCCGGGCTGCTGAGGGCAACTGTCGCCGGCGGTCTTGTCCGCTGAGCTCCACCTGGGGGAATGGGGGCCATCCTTCCAGGGAGCCAGCAGTGGGCTCGACGGGCCGAACGCCTCGCCTCCTGTGTCTGCGTGAGCCATTCCCTCAGCACCAGCTTCAGGGTCGAACCTTCTTTTTGGACCCGGTGGAGTTGCTGGAGGTCCTGTCTGGAGGAGGTGACTGGGCAGCAGGACTCATTGCCCAACTGCACCCAGACCGTCCGTCCAACTGCACCCTGACTGTTTGCCCCACTGCACCCTGACCGTCTGCCCCACTGCACCCTGACCGTCTGCCCCACTGCACCCTGACCGTCTGCCCCACTGCACCCTGACCGTCTGCCCCACTGCACCCTGACCGTCTGCCCCACTGCACCCTGACCGTCTGCCCCACTGCACCCTGACCGTCTGCCCCACTGCACCCTGACCGTCTGCCCCACTGCACCCTGACCGTCTGCCCCACTGCACCCTGACCGTCTGCCCAACTGCACCCTGACCGTCTGCCCCACTGCACCCTGACCGTCTGCCCCACTGCACCCTGACCGTCTGCCCCACTGCACCCTGACCGTCTGCCCAACTGCACCCAGACCGTCTGCCCCACTGCACCCTGACCGTCTTCCCCACTGCACCCTGACCGTCTTCCCCACTGCACCCAGACCGTCTGCCCAACTGCACCCAGACCGTCTGCCCAACTGCACCCAGACCGTCTGCCCAACTGCACCCAGACCGTCTGCCCAACTGCACCCTGACCGTCTGCCCAACTGCACCCTGACCGTCTGCCCAACTGCACCCTGACCGTCTGCCCAACTGCACCCTGACCGTCTGCCCAACTGCAGCCCTGACCGTCTGCCCAACTGCACCCTGACCGTCTGCCCAACTGCACCCTGACCGTCTGCCCAACTGCACCCTGACCGTCTGCCCAACTGCACCCTGACCGTCTGCCCAACTGCACCCTGACCGTCTGCCCAACTGCAACCTGACCGTCTGCCCAACTGCACCCTGACCGTCTGCCCAACTGCACCCTGACCGTCTGCCCAACTGCACCCTGACCGTCTGCCCAACTGCACCCTGACCGTCTGCCCAACTGCAACCTGACCGTCTGCCCCACTGCACCCTGACCGTCTGCCCAACTGCACCCTGACCGTCTGCCCAACTGCACCTGCCGTCGGCCCAACTGCACCCTGACCGTCTGCCCAACTGCACCCTGACCGTCTGCCCAACTGCACCCTGACCGTCTGCCCAACTGCAACCTGACCGTCTGCCCAACTGCACCCTGACCGTCTGCCCAACTGCACCCTGACCGTCTGCCCAACTGCACCCTGACCGTCTGCCCAACTGCACCCTGACCGTCTGCCCAACTGCACCCTGACCGTCTGCCCAACTGCAACCTGACCGTCTGCCCAACTGCACCCTGACCTTCTGCCCAACTGCACCCTGACCTGCCCAACTGCACCCTGACCGTCTGCCCAACTGACAAGTGCTTCTTCCCCCTTCTGAAACGGGGGCAGTGCATTGAGGTGGGGGGAAGGCGATGGGGTCCAAACTGAAAATTGTGGACTCTGGGGAACCAATTATCCTCGTCCATTTCTCAGCTTTTTAAAAAGAAATCTGGTCCTATTCTGCTTGCCGTCATTCCACCATTGCTGTTTGTGGGCACTTGCAATGTGCAATTTGGCTACACTTTAATTAGTCGTAAAGGGCTTTGAGATGAGGTTGCAAAAGGCGCTGTATAGCTATTGTCCCTTGAGTCAGTACGTGAAATAAACTTCCAGAAAGAATAGTGAGGTAAAAATCATGAAGTTTAAGAAGCAGTTGAGTGCTGCAGTGGGGTAAATGTTAGGACGCCTAAGGATGAGTGAACATTGATGAGCAGAATAGGTCTCTTGTGGTGATCTCGTGAACCCTCTTTGTGCTATTCACTTATCTGGGTAATGTTCTGATAACTAATTCCAAAGGCTTGTTGGGGACAGGAAACAGTTGTTGTTTTCAATGTGTTGGCCCAAGTATTTCCAAATCAGGGCAACGTGGGGCTTCCAGGGGACTTGCAGGTGGTGCCGTTCCCATGCATCTGCTGCCCATGTCCTGATGGATAGAGAGACTGTGTTTTTGGGAGGTAGCATCAAGAAAGGAATGGGATTTGGCAACAAACAACAAAAAGATCGATTTATTATTTTACAGGAATAGAATGATGAAGAACTGGGGTGTTATCGGAGGAATAGCTGCAGCTTTAGCAGCCAGCATCTACGTACTGTGGGGACCAATCAGTGAAAGAAAGAGACGCAGGAAAGGTACTGTACAAGAGGAATGTATCTGTTAGAAATTGCTTCAAAGTGGTTGTGGTGTTCTTTGTGATTCTTGTTCTCAGAATGAATGTTGTAGTGTTCACAAAGGCTAGGTTCATAAACAAGCTAACATTTATTTACACTACTTAAATTAAGTTCAACCACTTAGTCCCAAAGTAAACAACAAAATAATCTATAATCTATACTCAACTACACCAGTCTCTTCACTTTGTGCAATACTGTACTGCACTCACTATCACTGCTCTCTAGCTATCCTCTCCAGCTCTCTCCCAGAGATCTGAGTCACTGCTTTCATATACTTCTGTAACTAGCTCCATCTAGTGGTTATCTACATCATTACATTAACCCTTTGTTATCTGTACATTTCCTATAATGTCACATAGAACATAGAGGGCACCCTTTTCTTATATTTTGTTACCTTTTCTGTTTGACTATCTTTTTTAATTCATTTTTCCTTTCATGGGTGGTGGGTGTTGCTGGCTAAGCCAGCATTTGTTGCCCATCCCTAATTGCCCTTGAACCGAGTAGCTTGCTCGGCCATTTCAGAGGGCAGTTGAGATTCAACCACATTGCTATGGGCCTGGAGTCACCATGTCAGCCAGACCGGGGAAGGGGGACAGATTTCCTTCCCTCAAGTGAGCCCAGAATGGGTTTTTAACGGCGACTAATGATGGTCCTCATGGTCACCATTACTGTGACTGGCTTCTCAATTGCAGATTTTATTAACTGAATTTAAATTCCACCGTAGTGGGATTTGAACGCCCCACCCGAGAATTAGCCCGGGCCTTGACACTACCTCTGGATCCCAGCATCTGTCCCGCGTTTGGCAGTTCCCGAACCTAAAATACTCGTGCCTCTTTCCTTCATGCGAGACAGACAGCTGCTTTTGAACTGTCCAAACATCGGGTGATAACCTATTCTGTAGTGAAATGAAAGCATACAAAGCCACTCAGAGCAGCCTGTACCCAATCCCACTGTCTGCCTGGTGTAGCCTTAAAAATCAATGTAAACCATGCACAAATATCGACAGTTACTGTTGCTCAGACATAAACTGGTTGCGTTTGGCTGTTCTGATTTGTGCCTTGTGATCTACACTAGTGGACAGTTTATTTTTCTGAACGTTGCCTTCCTAGCACAGGGGCTGGTTTAGCACAGAGCTCAATAGCTAGCTTTTAAAGCAGACCAAGGCAGGCCAGCAGCACGGTTCAATTCCCGTACCAGCCTCCCCGAACAGGCGGCGGAATATGGCGACTAGGGGCTTTTCACAGTAACTTCATTGAAGCCTACTCGTGACAATAAGCGATTTTCATTTAATTTTCATTTTCAACTATTTGAAGAAGTTGTTTTTTTTCATCAGAACCTTTTTAAATTAAATGATCATAACTAACATTAATGCTCTTTTTGATTCACCAATTTTTAAATACATGGGGCACTGCGTGATGTGGGAAGAGCCTAGGGTTGTTCTCCTTAGAATAAAGATTAAATCATAAAAAGTACCAGCAAAGCTTAACACTGTGGCTCCTTGAATTCAATAAGGTCATGGCTAAACGTCCACATCAACTCCACTTTCCTGCTCTTTTCCCATATTTCTCGATTCCCTTAGCGTCCAAAAATCCATCTCTCTGTATCTTGCATGTACTCGATGCCGGATTATTCAAATCCCCCTGCGATCGGCAGATTTAATCAGTGAGGGAATCAAGGGCTCTGGGGATAATGCGGAAAAGCGGAGTTGAGGATTATCCCATCAGATCAGTCATTAACTAATTGAATGGTGGAGCAGACTCAATGGGCAGAATGGCCTATTTCTTCTCCTGCGCGTATGGTCCAGAGAATGCTGAAGCTTCACAATCCTTTGATTGAAGATGTTTCTCCATTTTTCAGTTCTAAATGGTAGACACCTTATGCTAAGTCTACGACTCCAGTCCTAGACTCCCTGGCCAGCAGAAAGAACCTCTCAGAAGTGTTTAAACATTTACCATTGTTTATCCACTGTCATATTATGCTCACTCTTCCTCAGAGGGTCCTTTGCTACAATGTTATTAATTAGTCCTCTCATTAATGCAGCACGGTAGCCTTGTGGTTAGCACAATTGCTTCACAGCTCCAGGGTCCCAGGTTCGATTCTGGCTTGGGTCACTGTCCGTGCGGAGTCTGCACATCCTCCCTGTGTGTGCGCGGGTTTCCTCCGGGTGCTCCGGTTTCCTCCCACAGTCCAAAGATGTGCAGGTTAGGTGGATTGGACATGATAAATTGCCCTTAGTGTCCAAAGTTGCCCTTAGTGTTGGGTGGGGTTACTGGGTTATGGGGATAAGGTGGAGGTGTTGACCTTGGGTAGGGTGCTCTTTCCAAGAGCCGGTGCAGACTCGATGGGCCGAATGGCCTCCTCCTGCACTGTCAATTCTATGCTATCTATGATTGCACAATCTAAAAAAGGCTATTCCATCACCAGTTCAGAGAGAGGAGATAGATTTAACAGAGGTGTTCATAATCGTGAAGGGTTTTGATAGAGTAATTAAGGAGAAACTGTTTCCAGTGTCAGAAGGGTTGGCCACCAGAAGACACCGATTTAAGGTAATGGGCAAAAGGAGCAGAGTGGGGACAGGGAGTTAATTTTAATGCAGCAAGCTATTATGATCTGGAATGCACAGCTTGAAAGGGTGGTTGGTAGAAGTAGATTCAGTGGAAGCATTTTAAAGGAAATTGAATAAATACTCGAAGAGGGAAAATATGTAGGGCTACGGGAAAAGTGCAAAGAGGGAGCAACTAATTGGATAGCTCTTTCACAAGGCTAGCCCAGGTACAATGGGCCAAATGGCCTCCTTTCCTGTATTATTCTATGAATCTGACTCCGAGTGGGGGGATAATTGAGCATTTTGTTTTGTCTGTTGGCTGTACCGATCCTATTTGAAATGAGTTTGGTTGGTCTCAGATGCAGTCTCAGCCATTGTGGGCCCCCATGTTCAGACATTAATTGGCGACCTTAGGGTGGATAAGCGTTTCAACTGGTGCAGTCGGGCGTGAAGTTGGAATTTTGATGCAGGGTATATGTGCCTCTCTCAGCATCTTGCTATGTAACAGCTGACCTTCGGCTTGATGCAGAGACTGGGTACCTGCAAGAGGAGAGCGTGCCATCTCCCAGTGCTCTCATCCCTCGCCTTGAGCAGAAACCTTCACAAAATGGACAAGACACTTTCCGCAGCTCGTTTCTTGACCAGTGAACCCCGATAGCATTGTCGCGATGTGTTGTCTTCAAGGTGCCACTGAGGTCGGCCGCTGTTAAGGACTGAATTGTTGTTGTCATCGATCAGGGAAGGATGATTCAGCATTGACTGGGATATGCTAATTCAGCTCTGTCAAATGGTCAGGCTCAGTAACCTTGCCAAGCTAACATGTTACCATCAGCACTTCGCCTTTAAGGAAAAAAAAATCCTTTTAAACTATCAGCCCGCATGGATGGAGAGAAACAGAAAGATGCTTTGATGTTAAATCATGATTTTTTGTAACTGTTTAATATTTAAAAGTAACCCTGATGGTAAGACGCTCTGGTTTTTCTCTCTTTATCTCTCTCTCTCTCTGCTTCCTCTCATCCCTCTCTCTCGCACACTAGTATTATTAAGTGTTGAGGCAAAGTAGCTTGGAGGAGTCATCGGTTCTGAGTGAAGCAGTCAGAATTAACAGCTGGAGAGTCGAAACTCAAAACTTCCATCGTGTCTCTACGCTCCCTCCAGAAGAGCTGTAATGACAGTGAGCTGGGTGGAGGAGGATTGGATATATGGCTTCTCAGCCAGGGAATATGGATTTATTTTTATATTATTTACTATCGAATGTCGCTTGACATTGCTTAGTGTTGGACTGCAGCTTGTTTGCGATAGATGGACATTAATGTGACCTGCTGTAAGACCACTGCTCCTGTACGCTCTGCATGAATCCAAGTCATTGTAGGTCATTTTCAGGTTAGTTTGAAGTCAGTAAATTCCTTTGTAAATTTCCACTTCCTGGGTGAAATTACCTTATTTTAATCATTGTATTGCATTTGGGACAAAGTGTTTTGAATGCAGTGTGATGGCTCTGCAGGACTATCTCAGAATACATTTCCAGGCTTGGCTTATGTCCAGACTGTGGCTGCTGGTGGCTTCCCATTCCCTGGCAATCCAGCCCTTTGAGCCAATGCAACTCCGTCCAACTGGTGTCTATCCACTGGAAGTTTGGAACGGACGGTTCTCAATGTTTTAACCTCTCAGATGGACCTATGATAAACACGAGTGTTTTGATCGGTTAAGCTTTGCGGCCGGTGCAACGTAAAAAGGGGGCAATGATTTAATCGTCGCGGCGGTGAGGTGTCTGATACGGTTAATGGGCCAGTTTAATAACTGGTTTGCTCAGAGCTGATTGTGACATTGGATATTGTTCTTTTCCAGGCCTAGTTCCAGGCCTCTTGAACCTGGGAAACACCTGCTTTATGAACTCCCTGGTCCAGGGGCTGGCTGCTTGTCCGTCCTTCATCCGTTGGCTCGATGATTTCACCAGGCGTTACAATCTGGATAGTCCCCAGGAAGAGCGTTGTCCGTATCTCTCTGTCACGCTTCTCCGATTACTCCGAGGTGAGATACTGAGCAGGAAGGGGACCAGGTTAAAGATCAAAGTACTGACAGATCTTTTTCTATGGTGGAAGCGAGAGGCAGCAAAAACAGCGCGGACCAACAGAAATAACCATTCACCATTGCAGTTGGTCGTTGCATTGTGCTCTTTTATCATTCATTCATAACATGCGATTGCTGCTGGCTAGGCCAGCACTTATTACCCTCCCCTAATTGCCCTTGAGAACGTGGTGGTGAGCTGCTTTCTCGAGCTGCTGCAGGACGGCCATGTGGTGCTTGATACAGCCAACTTGCTGCCAGGAAGGAGGTTCCCCCCCCTTTCCGGCAATGCCCCCTGGCACTGCCAAGGCTACTGTCGAGGCCTGATTCCGCCCCCACCCCTCTCCTGAGTCTGTACTCACCTGTGCACCCCCTGTGAAGGCCATATGCCAGGTTTCCATTGGTCCAGACTTGTTGTGGGGGGGGGGGGGGGGGGGAATAATGCAGCAGGAATTCCCCCCCCCCCCCCCCATGTTTCAGGTTGATGACCCTTCTCATCAGAATTCTGATGAAATACTTTTGATGATAGGTCATTGACTTGAAACCTGTTCCTCTCCACAGCAGCTTCCTGACCTGAGGAGAAATGAGAATTGTTTTACTCGGCAAGCCATATGATCCGGAATGCACTGCCTGAAAATGTAGTGGGAGCAGGTTGAATAATAACTTGCAAAAGAGAATTTGATGAACATTTGGGGGGAAAAAAATTGTGGTGTCCTAGTGACAGAGAGAGGGTGATCGTTCTCAGAACCAGCATAGGTACGAGAGGCCGAATGGCCTCCTGTGCTTGTGTGATTCCATGGTTGTGGATTCCTGTCTATCCATTCCATTTCAAGATCTCTCATTTCTTCTGTTGGTTGAAGTTTTAAAAAACCCAGAATTATTTCAAAGGTCAAACAGTTCAGGAGTCAGCAATTCGTTCTCTCCCATTTCTTGCCTTCTCTCCCACTCCTGCTTGGGGGCAGTCCAGTGGGAGTCGGCGTCCCTTCTGCCAAGTGGGTATCCTTCACGTGTGAACATAGTCGGCACCACAGCCGAGCCTGATCGGATTGCTCCCCCTGTGTATGGATGATGTTAATGTCATGTCAATTGCGTTGTTAAGCATAAGAGAAACGGGTCATGGATATTCATTGCCTTTCAGCACATCTGATTAGGGAATATCTCAGGCCACCTGCTGTGGAGGAGGTGGGCAGATCAGAGGACCTCCTCATGGGCCTGGCCCTAGCCAAGGTGGCCATTAACAGGTCCAGGTAGTGGGCAGATGAGGGGGCCATTAGACCTGACTGCCACTCTTCCGCTGCTATGTTTGCAGGTACACTCGAGTCGTTCCGTGACCGGTGTGCACCACAGGGGCTGGAGTGCATTATCAGCCCCAGGAACATCATTTCAATTTAAGTACTTAAGTTTCCTTTGAAAGTTTCCTTTTTGTTACTGTCCTCTCTTAAGGGACTGCCTCCCCTGTTCAATGTTTATTTTATTGCCAATTTACAGATTTTTAAAAGAGTATATAAAAAAGGCGATATCTTAGGCGGATATCTCCGCACCCGGTGTGGAGTGGGGCAGGGCAGATTGGAGGTCCTCCTTGTGCATCTGGGCCTGGCTAAAGTGGCCATTAACTGGTCCAATCAACGGGCCGTAGAGGGGGTTGTGAGACACAAATGTCTGCCCTGTTCAGCTACATTCGTGTCCGCGTGTCCCTGGAAAGGGAACACGTGATGTCCACTGGTGCGCTTGAAGCCTTCCGTAACCGGTGGGTGGGCACCACAGGGACATCATCAGCCACAGGAACGACATTTTAATTTAATTAGATACGGTCCCTTTGAAAGTTCTATTTTTGTTACAGTATCCCTTCACGGGACTATCACCCCTGTTACTAGTTTATTAGTTTATTTCATTGGTTATTTACTGTTTCTAAAAAGATCACATAATTAGGGGTTAGCTGGGACACTGGGTTGTGTAGGAGGAGAGTTGTGAGACTGAATAAGTCAATAAACTCTCGTAATAAAGAAAAGCTACGTGTCTTGGTTTTGGCTTCACCAACCGGCTTGGTTGAGGTCAGCCGCTGATTGATCTGAACTGTTTGTCCCTCCCTTCACCAGCTCAGCAACACTAAGGCGTATTGCGTCGCCTCCGTTGCCATCCTGATTAAGGTGAGCTGTCTCAGCACAAACCAGGGATTGAATAGTGGGCAACTTTTCCAATAAACCTTTCTCTACTTACGGCAGACTGGACTAGTTAATTTGCAGTGCTTCGAAATGCAGTGTGGGTTTTCCCAGCAGGATCAGGAATTCAACAGCAAAACTTCTAAAAGTTTCTTGCTGTAGTTTGTCAGTATTTGCAAAGTGTATTGATCACCGTAGACATATAAGTGTACTTCATATCTGTGATGTGCTTTGGGATGTCCTGAGGTTTTAAGAGGTGCTATATAAATGCAAACCCCCCCTCCCCCTTCCATTAAATGAAATGTGTTTCCATTGAGCTGTAGTTCAGATGCAGGTCTGAGCTCTCCTGATGGCTGGATGAAGCAAGGGCCAAGGGGAAAGTTGCACATCGCATGTTTTATCTTCTGCTTTTCTGCTGCTAGTATTATCCAATGGGGAAGAGACTGCAGAGGATGTGGTGGATGCAGGAAGTCTCCTGGAAGTCTTGAGGATGTACAAATGGCAAATGTCTTCATTTGAAGAACAGGTAAACAAGACATCGAAGAGCCTGTGGTGTTATCACAGCTGAAGGAGTAAGACTGCTGTATGAATACACTCAATCATCAACCAATAGGAGACGGGGAGATCTTGCGTGGTTAGTTAATTTCATCATAGAATAGAATAGAGCATAGAATCCCTACGGTGCAGAAGGCCATTCAGCCCATTGAGTGTGCACCGACCCTTCAAAAGAACACCCCACCAAGGCCCAATTCCCTGCCCTAACCTTGTAACCCCACTCAACCTTTGGACACTTAGGGGCAATTTAGCATGGCCAATCCAGCTAACCTGCACATCTTTGGAATGTGGGTGGAAATAGGAGCACCCGGAGGAAACCCACGCACACACGGGGAGAACGTGCAAACCCACACAGTCATCCGAGGTCAGATTCGAACCCAAGTCCCTGGCGCTGTGAGGCAGCAGTGCTAGCCACCGTGCCGCCCACTATCACTTTCAGTGATCGAAACTGGCCTCCGGTCCTTCCCTGTACCATCAGTGAGCTTCCTTCAACAAATCTGTGAGCCCAGGGAAGACACCATGTTAAGGAACTACTGCTGCTGTACCAGGCCAAATGACCATCTCCCGCTGTCAATTTTATGATTCTCTATATTGTCATCCATACCAACACCGGAGGGTCATTTACTTCATTTCACTTCCTGTGCCATCACTGATAGCGTTTGGCTGATTGAGCTTCTGTCAATGATATCTCTGTTTCTGTGTTTTGTCCACATGTGTCTACTTGTAAACAGCGGTCTGGCAAAATGGCAAACGTGAAAAAATATGCCGAATCCCTCCCTGAGCCATTCCTCCTTGTGTGCGAGAGTGCTCGTTCCTGTCACATCTGAACCTCTTTCTGACCCCTTTTCCTGTTTCCACTAAGTAACGGCATGCTTCTAACCTTGTGCCGGCAGGACGCTCATGAATTGTTCCACATTCTCACTGCCGCCCTGGAGGATGAGAGAGATCGCCAGCCTCGAGTTGCACATTTATTCGACGTTCGATCTCTGGAGGTAAAATAGCTTTTACACTGGGATTGTGTTCTAAAGGCTCCACGTTCTGATGTGACGACAAGACACGTTGTGACTGAGGTGTTTTAAGGAAAGCCCGTCACCTTTTGTTGCATCCAACATTGAACCGGGCTTTTAAAAAGGAACTGTGTACAAACACCAAATAGTTTGATCACGATTGTTGCGTGTTTCAGTTTATTTCCCCGGAATAATTTGGAAATAATTGACCTTTTTTATATAGCATGTTTTCAATCAAAGTGAGTTCAAGAAGGCACGCACTGCAATTGCTCAGACACTTTCTCGATAATGAGCCATGTCTTGAAAATGTGTATGTACGAAAACTAATTGAGTAGATTGGATTGGATTGGATTTGTTTATTGTCACGTGTACCGAGGTACAGTGAAAAGTATTTTTCTGCGAGCAGCGCAACAGATCATTGAGCACATGGGAAGAAAAGGGAATAAAAGAAAATACATAATAGGGCAACACAAGGTATACAATGTAACTGCATAAGCATTGGCATTGGGTGAAGCATACAGGGTGTAGTGTTAATGAGGTCAGTCCATAAGAGGGTCATTTAGGAGTCTGGTGACAGTGGGGAAGAAGCTGTTTTTGAGTCTGTTCGTGCATGTTCTCAGACTTCTGTATCTCCTGCCCGATGGAAGAAGTTGGAAGAGTGAGTAAGCCGGGTAGGAGGGATCTTTGATTATGCTGCCTGCTTTCCTCAGGCAGCGGGAGGTGTAGATGAAGTCAATGGATGGGAGGCAGGTTTGTGTGATGGACTGGGCGGTATTCACGACTCTGAAGTTTCTGGCGGTCCTGGGCCGAGCAGTTGCCATACCAGGCTGTGATGCAGCCAGATAGGATGCTTTCTCTGGTGCACCTGTAAAAGTTGGTAAGGATTTCAACATGCCAAATTTCCTTAGTTTCCTGAGGAAGTACAGGAAGATTGTGAAATATTGCTGCTTTGCTTTGAACTGAGAGCCAACTGACTCATCCCACATCCATTCACATGAGATGCTCCCCATTCATTTTGAAAATAGCAAACTTTTTTTTTTTTACATGGCCCAGACGGGGGTGGGATGGGAAGCGACGTCTGTTTGACTAAGAAGGAAGAAGTCAGAGGGGCAACCTCCCAGTTTCTGCAGACGCTGGAAAATAAAAGGAAATAAAAGAAACCAGCACAGTTCAACCTGAGATGAGAGTAGGCCCAGTGAGGGAAAACCACAGGCTTGGTTAGCGGCAATCAGAGTTTGCCCACTCGTGTGGAATAATGCGTTTATGTATTCGGGAGATGCGATTTGAGGTTGTGAATTCAGTGAGTTATGATTATATCTCTCACTTCACATTCCTTCGCTGCCCGTAAAATGAAGCAGTTCAGCACCAACTTGCAGTTAATGTAGAAAAATGTCCCAACACGTTTCACAGGCTAATGATGGCGAAATTAGGACGGGTGACTACAAGCTTGGTCGATGGGGTAGGATATAAGCTGCATCTTGAAGGAGGGCTGAGAGGGGGAGAGGCTTAGGAGGGCCTACTCCACTGGAGGTACGGCTGCCTCTGGTGGGGGCGCAGGAAGTGGAGGACGGACGGGAGATCAGAATTGGAGGAATGTAGAGTTCTTGGAGACTTGTAGAGCTGGAAGAGGTGATGGGGAGATGCCTTGGAGTGATTTGAACATGAGGACAGGAATTTTAAATTCAAGGTGTTAGTGGACTGGGAGGCAATGTAGGGCATTGGCCATGGCGATAATGCATGAATGGGATGTGGAGTGAGTTAGAATAATGGCTGAGTTCTGTCTGACTAAAACATTGGAAAAACACACGATGGATATGTATAAGAGAGACAATACCCAGATCAGAATGCAAAGTGGCACAATTATGAGCATTGCTAATAGTACAACTGCTGTTCTAATACAAGAGATACAGGTAACAAATACATTGAAACTAAGAGAATATCAGATGGAAAATGTTCATAAATAGTCGCTCACTCACAATGTGCACTTGTGACAAAGACTACAAACAGCAGGTTATTTTAAACCCTGTTGAATTGTCTGTTTTCCTCCCTGATTCTTGACTAATATCAACAAATTCCTTATTTTTAAAAATAGAAGTATTTTGCCTTCTATCAGCGTTGGTAATCTGCATCTCTGGTTTTGTAGGCTCCACCAGAATCGGAGGAAAAACAGCTGAGCTGCAGGAGTCGAGGTAAAAAAAACCTTTGTTCCTGAATGAACTTTAGTGATGAGATCTCAATCCAACAATCACTCTGCATAACAGAGCAGTGAGCAACAATAACGACATGACTGGAGAGACTGAAGCTATAAGTTATCCAGGCAATGAGATAATCTTTATTGTCACAAGTAGGTTTACTTTAACACTGCAATGAAGTTACCGTGAAAAGCCCCTAGTTGCCATACTCAGGCACCTGCTCGGGTACACAGAGGGAGAACTCAGAATGTCCAAATTACCTAACAGCGCGTCTTTTGGGACTTGTGGGAGGAAACCGGAGCACCAGGAGGGAACCCATGCAGACTCTGCACAGACAGTGACCCAAGCCGGGAATCAAACCTAGGACCCTGCTTGCATCATGCTTACAGCCAGCATTTATGGGTAAATTGTATTATAGAATAGAATCCCTACAGTGCAAAAGGAGGCTATTCAGCCCACCGAGTCTGCGACCGACCGACCAAAAGAGCACTTTACCTAGATCAACTCCCCTGTCCTAACCCTGTAACCTAACTGGCACATCCCTAGACAATGAGGGGCAATCCAGCATGGTCAATCCACGTAACCTGCCCATCTTTGAACCGTGGGAAGAAACCGGAGCACCCGGCGAAAATTCACGCAGACACGGGAAGAACGTGCAAACTCCACACAGACTAGGCTGGAATGGAACCCAGGTCCCTGGTGCCGTGAGGCAGCATTGCTAACCACTGTACCACCCTCAGGCTGAGTTTTGATTTGAAGGATTACATCATGATAAAGATTGACCGGTACCATGGTTTTGAATGCTGAGCTGAAAGAAAATAGCACTGCATTCAATTTTTAAAAGCATGCTATTTGGATGTTTATTTTAAAAGTCACCCGTGACCTAGTAAAATGTCCAAGGCATTTCACGGGAAATCATCAACCAAAATTTAACACTCGAACACGTGGCGTGACAATGGGACAGGGACTAACTAAATGTTACCAAGGGAAAATCCAGTCTTGGGAATATTCTCTATGACATGCCACAAGTGTTTCACGATCCAATCGAATTGGAGTGCGGGTGAACACAATCCAAAGATTAAACACGAGTAAGTCCCGATAGTTACGTATTGTTAAGCCTGTTGCTGCCAACCTTTCATTGCGGGTCGATTTTAACCTGTCTGTCTGAGATTGTGATTTGTGACTTTTTTTTACAGCAGCCGTTAAAATTGGGCTCCACTAATAATAATATAATAATAATCGCTTATTGTCACACGTAGGCTTCAATGAAGTTACTGTGAAAAGCCCCTAGTTGCCACATTTCGCCGCCTGTTCGGGGAGACTGGTACGGGAATTGAACCCGCGCTGCTGGCCTTGTTCTGCGTTACAGGCCAGCTGTTTAGCACACTGTGCTAAACCAGCCCCTAAGTTGCCTGAGGTGTTTTGCAGGTCTCATTCCAAATCTATCACTGTTAATTCGTCCTGTATCTATCTATTATTGAAGGGCCTTTGCTGCCACCACCAAGTCCCTGGAAGTCCCAGCACCCGTTCCACGGCCGACTGACCAGTAACATGGTGTGCAAACGGTGCGAGCAACAGGTGGGTTTTCATGTGAAGAAAGAGGAGAGATTACACAAACTAGGGTTGTATTGTGAGGAATTTAGAAGGTTAGGAGTTATTTGATCGAAGTTTACAAGAAATGAAGAGGAACAGATAGAGTTAGATACGGATACTTCTGCTAGTTAGGGGGTCTAGAGCTATAGGACATAGTCTAAAAATTAGGGCCAGACTTTTCCGGAGTGGAATTAGGAAACCGCTCTATAGGCAAAGTGTGATAGCAGTTTGGAACTCTCTTCCACAAACTACAATTGATGCAAGATCCATTTTAAAACTTGAG
Organism: Scyliorhinus canicula; assembly: GCF_902713615.1. Lineage (NCBI taxonomy): Eukaryota > Metazoa > Chordata > Chondrichthyes > Carcharhiniformes > Scyliorhinidae > Scyliorhinus > Scyliorhinus canicula. The sequence goes on from NC_052146.1 coordinate 18,741,851, forward strand.
TTTTTGTTCTCCAATTGGGGATATGGTGCAACGGTGGAGTTAGGTTGCAGATCAGCCATGACCCCAAAGAATGGCGGACAGAGTCAATAGATGGTCTGTTCCTGCTTCTGTGTAAACATGTGAGGTTTTAAGCTTCAAATGGTGTAGTTTAGTTACCCGCTGAACTCTCAGTATGAATTGTATTTCTTTTCTCATTTTGAAAGATATACTGAATGTAAATGTAACACCTGAACCTGTGGTGGTTTCTGGGTGCCTATGCTGTAAATATTCACGGGGCATGTTGATTACGCCATACTGCTGGCTGAGAAAGTCTGAGCTGGGGGAACAATCCATGCCAATCCCTACGCCGCTTATTAACTGGCTTACTCGAAAACATTGCCGGACTGGTTCCCATTAGAAATCCTTGTGGATGAGAACTAGTGGAGATAAGAGAATTGTGGATGATTGACATTTCCTGTTATAACCATTGCAAGTGCATTCGCATTGAATTCTGTAGAATTAGCCTAAAATCAGGCCATTCAGCCTTGGTGTTCATGCTCCCTCTCACCCTTTCTTCATGTCACCACATCAACTTATCCTTCCATTCCTTTTTTCCTCATGTGTCTGTGCAGCTTCCCCTTGAATGGATCTGTAATATTCCCTCAACTATTCTTTGTGGTGGCGTGCTTTACATTCTAAGCACACTGGTTAAAGACCTATCTCCTGAATTCTAACAGAATTTATTAGTAACATTTTTATAGTCCCTACAGTGGGTGAAGGCTCCTAACTCTGGGCTTCCCCACAAGTCTACCTGATCAAACATGATCAGAATTTGTATGAAACAGCAGCACGGTGGCGCAGTGGGTTCGCTCTGCTGCCTCACGGCGCCGAGGTCACGGGTTCGATCCCGGATCTGGGTCACTATCCATGTGGAGTTTGCACATGCTCCCCGTGTTTGCATGGGTTTCGCCCCCACAACCCAAAGGATGTGCAGGCTAGGTGGATTGGCCACGCTAAATTGCCCCTTCATTGGAAAAAAAAATGAATTGGGTACTCTAAATTTAAAAAAAAAACATAATTTCTATGAAACATCGTAAACCTGTAGATGAATTTGCCAAGCAAATCTCCTGTTTTATGTGGAAGACCAGGATTTATGCTCTCTGTTTGTTGAAAGCTACAGTCCCTGAGCCGTGACTCACTAGACTGCCTGTAATGCAGGTTCACCCGCTGATTTTTGCTTCATTTTATCAGTTGACACTCTTTCTCCTTAATCCTGGCTCTGTAGACGGTGAACTGTGAATTCAGGCCCACCGACAAATGGAACAGAACAGCCCCGCTAAGGTTGCAAGTAACGAGGAGGGGGTGGGGTCGGCTGCTAATGCCCTCCCTCCCCCACCCTGGCCTCTATATATTATTGCAAAGCTCTGGTGTGGGGAAAGAATACTGCGAGAATTTTACCACATAATCACTGGCTTTGCGTTTTCTTGTCAGAGTCCTGTGAGGTATGACACATTTGACAGCCTCTCCCTCAGCATTCCGACAGTCACATGGGTATGTACTGTCTACAGTTTATTTTGTGCTGATTGCTTTGTATTATTTTTACTGATTAAGAACAGACAAATTCTTCTGTGTGGTGTAGCAACTTCAGAGACTTGAGCACTGACTCTCGTGCAGTACTGCACCATCTGAGGGGGGATTTTCAGATGCGATATTGTGTGCCCTCACAGATGGACACAAAAGGTCTCTTGTCACTCTTTCGAAGAGAAGCAGGGGAGTTTTCCCTGGTGTCCCTGGCAATATTTGTCCTTCAACCTAAATTACTGAAACAGATGATCTGGTTATTATCATGTTGCTGATTCTGGGAGTTCTGCTGTACTTTATTGGTCAGTATCAGCGCTTTGGGATGTTCTAAGGTAGTGAAAGGTGGTGTATCAATGCAAGTTTCCCTTCAAAATGAATGACATTGCGGAAAAGTTTTCTACGACTGCTCATCAGTTTAGTACCGGAGAGTGGGGAAGACAAGTCAGGGAAGATCAGTTGAGTGAGGCTGCAAGGGAGGAACTGTAGGTAGGAGATGAGGGACTGAGCTGGCGAAGGGGACCAAAGAAGGTCGTGATACAGTCCCCAGGAAGGGATAAAGAGGAGAGACGATGATAGAAAAACATGGGATTAAATCTAAATAACTTAACAAGACGGCACAGTAGCACAGTGGTTAGCCCTGTTGCCTCTCATCGCCAGGGACCCGGGTTTGATTTCCGACTTGGGTCCGTGTAGTGTCTGCACGTTCTCCCCGTGTCTGCGTGGGTTTCCTCCGGGTGCTCAGTTTCCTCCACAAGTCCCGAAAAATGTGTGAATTGGACATTCTGAATTCTCCCTCTGTGTACCCGAACAGGTGCCGAAATGTGGCGACTAGGGGATTTCCACAGTAAATTCATTGTAATGTTAATGTAAGCCTACGTTTGACACTAATAAAGATAATTATATTATTATCTTTGAAAAAAAGTGGAAGTTGAAAGCAAAGTTTCACCAGTGGGAAATAAAATTGAAGTGTTTGGATACTCTCATTATGATGCTTCCTACATGACAAAAGTGACTACATGTCAAAAAGTACTTAATTATCTGTAAAGCGCTTTGGGATGACCCAAGGTCATGATAGGTGCTCTATAGATGCAAGTCTCCTTTTATTTGTGTCACACTGCAGCAACCAGTGCAACTGCATTGATACAGTAACCTGGTTACATACAGTTTTCCCATGATAAAATGTTGCCATGCTTAGATAGGGTTTCACCGTTTATGGTAACTTATGTAGGCATTTTCAATTATAAGTGTTGGCAATGGTGATTTGAAAAGAATTACAAGACTTTTAACATTTATATTAACCCTTTGTGGGGATCTGCGCCCCAAGCAGCATATGCACCCTGTTCAACTAAGTAAAATACTCCACCAACATACTTATTGTCGGATATATGGTCATGGTTTAAATGGGATTGAAAGTGGCTGGGACGTGGAGATAGAGGTAGCAAAATAAGCTAATTACTCACTTTACAGTTCAATAAAGCTGGACAGTGACTTTACTAATTGACAGCTGTACTTTTGTCTCATGATTATAGAACATAGATAGAACATAGAACATTACAGCGCAGTACAGGCCCTTCGGCCCTCGATGTTGCGCCGACCTGTGAAACCACTCTAAAGCCCATCTACACTATTTCCTTATCATCCATATGTCTATCCAATGACCATTTGAATGTACTTAGTGTTGGCGAGTCCACTACTGTTGCAGGCTGGGCATACCACACACTTACTACTCTCTGAGTAAAGAACCTACCTCTGACATCTGTCCTGTATCTATCTCCCCTCAATTTAAAGCTATGTCCCCTCGTGCTAGACATCACCATCCGAGGAAAAAGGCTCTCACTGTCCATCCTATCTAATCCTCTGATCATCTTATATGCCTCAATTAAGTCACCTCTTAACCTTCTTCTCTCTATCGAAAACAGCCTCAAGTATCCTCAGCCTTCCCTCATAAGATCTTCCCTCCATACCAGGCAACATTCTGGTAAATCTCCTCTGCACCCTTTCCAATGCTTCCACATCCTTCCTATAAGGCGGCGACCAGAATTGCACGCAAGACTCCAAATGTGGGCGCACCAGAGTTTTGTACAGCTGCAACATGACCGTAGGGCTCTGAAATTCAATCCCTCTACCAATAAAAGCTAACACACCGTATGCCTTCTTAACAACCCTCTCAACCTGGGTGGCAACTTTCAGGGATCTATGGACATGGACACCGAGATCTCTCAGCTCATCCACACTACCAAGAATCTTACCATTAGCCCAGTACTCTGTCTTCCTGTTATTCCTTCCAAAATGAATCACCTCACACTTTTCTGCATTAAACTCCATTTGCCACCTCTCAGCCCAGCTCTGCAGCTTACCTATGTCCCTCTGTAACTTGTAACATCCTTCCGCACTGTCCACAACTCCACCGACTTTAGTGTCATCTGCAAATTTACTCACCCATCCTTCTACGCCCTCCTCCAGGTCATTTATAAAAATGACAAACAACAGTGGCCCAAAAACAGATCGTTGTGGTACACCACTAGTCTGAACATTTCCCATCAACCACCACCCTTTGTCTTCTTCCAGCTAGCCAATTTCTGATCCAAACTGCTAAATCACCCTGAATCCCATGCCTCCGTATTTTCTGCAATAGCCTACCGTGGGGAACCTTATCAAACGCTTTACTAAATCCATATACACCACATCAACTGCTTTACCCTCATCCACCTGTTTGGTCACCTTCTCGAAGAACTTAATGAGGTTTGTGAGGCACGACCTACCCTTCAAAAAACCGTGTTGACTATCTCTAATCAAATTATTCCTTTCCAGGTGATTATACATCCTATCTCTTATAGACCTTTCCAAGACTTTGCCCACAACAGAAGTAAGGCTCACTGATCTATAGTTACCGGGGTTGTCTCTACTCCCTTTCTTGAACAACGGGACAACATTTGCTATCCTCCAGTCTTCTGGCACTATTCCTGTAGACAAAGATAACTTAAAGATCAAAGCCAAAGGCTCAGCAATCTCCTCCCTAGCTTCCCAGAGAATCCTAGGATAAATCCCATCCGGCCCAGGGGACTTATCTATTTTCACTCTTTCCAGAATAGCTAACACCTCCTCCTTATGAACCTCAAGCCCTTCTAGTCTAGTAGCCTGTATCTCAGTATTCTCCTCGACAACATTGTCTTTTTCCTGCGTGAATACTGATGAAAAATATTCATTTAGCACCTCTCCTATCTCCTCGGACTCCACGCACAACTTCCCACTACTGTCCTTGACTGGCCCTACTCTTACCCTAGTCATTCTTTTATTCCTGACATATCTATAGAAAGCTTTAGGGTTATCCTTGATCCTACCTGCCAAAGACTTCTCATGTCCTTCTCATTATCATGCATGATGGTAATAGTGGGGGGAACTATATAGGTGGATAGAAACTATTGAGATGGATAGAAAACTGGTTGGCAGAGAGGAAACAAAGAGTAAGAATTAATGGGTCCTTTTCAAATTGGCAGGCAGTAACTAGTGGGGTACCACAGGGATCGGTGCTGGGACCCCAGTTATTCACAATATATATTAATGATTTGGATGAGGGAACAAAATGTAACATCTCAAAGTTTGCAGATGATACCAAGTTGGGTGGGAGAGTTAACTGTGACGAGGATGCAGGGATCCTACAGCAAGATCTGGACAGGTTGGGCGAGTGGGTAAATCAATGGCAGATGCAGTATAATTTGGATAAGTGTGAGGTTATTCACTTTGGAAGCAAAAACAGGAAGGCAGATTACTACCTAAACAGTTGTAAATTGGGAGAGGGGAGTGTGCAAAGGGACCTGGGTGTCCTTGTGCACATTCACTGAAGGTAAGCATGCAGGTGCAGCAGGCGGTAAAGAAGGCTAATGGTATGTTGGCCTTCATTGCGAGAGGTTTTGAGTACAGAAGCAGGGATGTGTTGCTGCAATTATACAGGGCCTTGGTGAGGCCACACTGAGAATATTGTGTGCAGTTTTGGTCTCCTTTTCTGAGGAAGGATGTTCTTGCTCTCGAGGGAGTGCAGTGAAGGTTTGCCAGACTGATTCCAGGGACGGCGGGACTGTCATATGAGGAGAGATTGACTAGGTTAGGATTGTTCTCGCTGCAGTTCAGAAGAATGAGGGGGGGTCTCATAGAGACGTAGAAAATTATGACAGGACTAGACAGGGGAGATGCAGGGAAGATGTTCCCAATGGTGGGTGTGTCCAGAACCAGGGGTCACAGTCTGAGGATTCAGGGTAAACCATTTCGGACAGAGATGAGACATTTCTTCACCCAAAGAGTGGTGAGCCTGTGGAGTTCATTACCACAGGAAGTAGTTGATGCTAAAACATTGACTATATTCAAAAGGCAGCTAGATATAGCACTTGGGAAGAATGGGATCAAAGGCTATGGGGAGAAAGCAGGATAGGCTATTGAGTTGGATGATCAGCCATGATCGTGATATATGGCTCGAAGGGCCAAAAGGCCGCCTCCTGCTCCTATCTTCTATGTATCTATGTAAAGGCAAAGATTGTGGGTGTTACAATGAGCTGATGCGTCTGCTCTGTGCTCTGGTTTTAAATGACCTCTTATTTTGTACCTCCCCAGGGCAGACCTGTGACACTGGACCTCTGCCTCCAACACTTCATCTCATCAGAGTCCATTAAAGATGTGATGTGTGAAAACTGTACCAAGGTGAGCACCAGTCTGTTTTTTTCCAATTAACACGGGTGGCAGGGTGGCACAGTGGTTGGCACTGCGGCCTCCAGCGGGTTCGATTCCAGCCTTGGGTGACTGTCTATGTGGAGTTTGCATTTCTCCCCGTGTCTGCGTGGGTTTCCTGAACCACACAAGATAGGCTGGTTTGAGGTTCAATCCCTGATCCATGTTGAGTTAGCTAATCTAGAGTCGGAACAGCGGGAAATGCAATGAAGTTGCCTCTAAGTGGCTAAGTGGAGGGGGAAAGATATTACTTGGGGTTCCCACTCCTGAGATGGTGATCTCTGTTGGGAAAACATGTTTCTTCCAGGTTTCAGGTGAGAATGTTAGCTGTGATGCTGCCAGTGGTTGGACAGCTCGCTAATGCTTACTGTCTAGACGTGTCATTTGAAGAGTAACTGTGGCAACAATTGCAAAGATTTAGAGTAAAAAGTTGAATAATGAGTAAAGCTGAAAGATAATATGAATGCTTTGCTGCAGACAATTGGCCATAAAGCTGTTATCTAGCAATATGATAACATAGTTGTTATGTTACTGGAAACATAATCTAGGGGCCTGAACTAATATAATTTCCTTAAAAACTGAAGCAGTCCATATGCAAATGCAACAAGACCTGGATAATACCCAGGCTTGAGCTGACAAGTGGCAAATGATATTCGTACCATACAAGTGGCAGGCAATGACCATCTCCTACAGAGAGGATCTAGCCATCTCCCCATGACATTCAATGACATTACCATCACCAAATCCCCCATTATCAACATCCTGGGGGGTTACCATTGAACAAAAACTGAACTGGTCTAGCCATATAAATACTGTGTCCACAAGAGCAGGTCAAAGGCTTGGAACTCTGCAGCGAGTAACTCACCTCCTGACTCCCCAATGCCTGTCCACCATCTACAAGGCACAAGTCCAGAATGTGATGGAATACTCTTCACTTGCCTGGATGAGTGCAGCTCCAACAAGACTCAAGACTTTTCACACCATCCAGGACAAAGCAGCCCACTTGATTTCTCCTCCTTCCACGAACTTTGACTCCCTCCACCACCGGAGGACAGTGGCAGCCGTGTGTAACATTTTCAAGATGCACTGCAATAACTCACCAAGGTTCCTGAAGCAGCACCTTCCAAACTCACGACCACTACCATCTAGAAGGACAAGAGCAGCAGATACCTGGGAACCCCACCACCTGGAGGTTCCCCTCCAAGTCACTCACCGCCTTGACTTGGAAATATATTGCCGTTCCTTTACTGTCGCTGGCTTAAAATCCTAAAACTCCCTCCCTAACAGCACAGTGGGTATACCTACAGCGGAAGGACTATAGCGGTTCAAGACAGCTCACCACCACCTTCTCAAGGGAAACTAGGGAAGGGCAATAAATATTGCTCTAATCAGTGACGCCCACATCCCGTAAAATAATTTTTAAAAAATACAAATTTGGAGCAGGAGTAGGCCATTCAGCCCCTCTGCCTGTTGTACCATTCAATAAGATCATGTCTGATCTGATTGTGGCCGTAACTCCACATTCTGCCTCCCCGCCGTATCCATTGACTCCCTTATTAATCCAAACTATGCGAGTCCAAATCCCACCGTGGCAGCTGTGAGATTTAAACTCAACTAATGAAATAAATCTGGAATAAAAAGTCCGTATCACTAATCGTGAACATGAAAACGAATGGCGTGTCACTAATTGTTCACTTGCATCTTTACAGAAGAGAAATTAATGTCCTTCCCTGGTCTGACCGATACATGACCCCGGACCTAAAACAATGCCTCCTAACTACCTTCTGAAATGGCCCAACGGGTCACTCCATTACATTCAAGAGGGTAGCTCACCAATACCATTTCGAGGGCCATTAGGGATGGGTGATCAATACTGGATTTGCAAGTGACACTCATACTCTGTGAATGAATCAAAAACAAACCTATACCATTTGTTTATCATGAGAATCTTTTCACTGACACTTATGCTCCTCAAGTTACCTTATTGTCAGTCCCCAATATTCCACTTGTTAAGCTGATGAACAATCGAGCCCAAACATAATTTTTGTTTTCAAAACCTTGTAAATTGAATGAATCGTGTGTCATGACCGAAAGGTGGTCCGGCATGATTCAGGGGGGTGAGGAGTGTCTAGAAGCTGGGTGAGAGCATTAGGCAGCCCATCTAACTGAGGCCTGCGTGTGTTCATCTGCTTTGTTCAGTACATTGCTTCAAAGTGCGGTTTCTGAAACGACTGCAGTCTGAGGCTGTCCAATGCTGCGTTGGAAGCAGCTCCCAAATTTCCGACAGGCGAAGTTAATTGTGAACCTCGAATGACCCTGGACGTGTCGGGAGAACCTAGGTGGAGAGGGGAGAAATGGGAGTGTGAGAAGGTGGTCCATAGTGACTGTCCTGAGTGTGCAAGGTGTAAGTGAGGAAGAGATTGCGTTTAAATGGTTTTCTCCTTTCTGACAACACTTTCTGTTCTTCGGGAAATCCAGGAAGGGGAAACGCTGAACGGAGAGACTGCGGAAAACCAAAGGACAACCTTCATCAAACAGCTTAAAATTGGAAAGGTGAGGTTTGCATCAACGGTGGGGCCTGCTTCCTGCGAGTTTTATGGTTATGCTCCTGAAAAGGCTTTAAAGGTTTATTTTAAAGGAGTATTTTTTTAAAAAAAAACAAAAATTGGATCTCACTTGGAAGAGGGAAGACTTTGTGACTGGAAGCTCTCAGCAAGTCAGGCAGCATCTGTGCAGAGAGGACGATGGGATCAACGTTCCGGGTCTATCATTCTTTGTCAGAAGGGTTATGGTGAAGGGCTACATAATAATCTTTATTGTCACAAGTAGGCTTACATTAACACTGCAATGCTGTTACTGTGAAAATCCCCTAGTCGCCACACTCCAGCGCCTGTTCGGGTACACTGAGGGAGAATTCAGAATGTCCAATTCACCTAACAAACACGTCTTTCGCGACTTGTGGGAGGAAACCGGAGCACCCGGAGGAAACTCACGCAGACACGGGGAGAACATGCAGACTCCGCACAGACAGTGACCCAAGCCAGGAATCGAACCTGGGTACCTGGCGCTGTGAAGCAACAATGCTAACCCTGCCATGCCTACACAACAAATACTGCTGAATGATCTCCCCGTGTTTGCGTGGGTTTCCTCCGGGTGCTCCGGTTTCCTCCCACAAGTCCTGAAAGATGTGCTTGTTAGGTGAATTGGATATTCTGAATTCTCCCTCTGTGTACCCGAAGAGGAGCCGGAGCGTGGCGACTGGGCGATTCAAATAGAACTTCATTGCAGTGTTAATGTAAGCGTACTTGTGACACTAAGAAAAATTATTATTACGTATTGTCTGTTTCTATCGTGTGGAGATGCCGCCGTTGGACTGGGGTGAGGACAGTAAGAAGCCTTACAACACCAGGTTAAAGTCCAACATGTTTGTTTCAAACACTAGCTTTCGGAGCACTGCTCGTTCCTCAGGTGAATGAAGAGGTATATTCACCTCAGGAAGGAGCAGTGCTCCGAAAGCTTATGTTTGAAGCAAACATGTTGGACTTTAACCTGGTGTTGTAGGACTTCTTACTGTTTCTATAGGGCACAGCTGAGACTGCCAGTGAATTAATGTAATCTCACCACCACTGGGCATCAGAAATGTGGCGTTAATGCCCCTTACATTTGATAGATGTGTTCTCGACCACTGCCTATCCCCTCCCATCCTTCAGATTGACTTTGGCATCCCAAGTACTTACTGATTCATGTCTATCTGCCATCCTCCAGGGTTGTTCGAGGAGCCATTCTTTATACATGAGCTTGATAGTGAGCATTAGCAGCTTACTCCAACACGGTAAAGTGAAGATCACAGCTGAACCACATCCCTTTCGCACTTGGCACTCAGACGTTCATTGGGAGCCACTGCTGTTTGGGAGCTAAAAAGATGACAAGATTTTCCCCAGGCCCCCATTACCATTGTAGCAGTGGCCTGTTAACACAGTAGAATTTGGAGCTTTCCTGGCTAAGATCCACGTTGGCACCTTTTTACTGAGTTAATATCCTTCTTTTAAAGAAACTGAATTTTCTGATCTTATCCAGGGTGATCACAGATGGAACAAACTGGCCGCGGCTCACTTGGGGTAGAGAAAGGCAACATGAGGCCTGTCTCCCATTAATAGCTGTGAAGTGTACCAGTGCACAGGGACTGGGCCCTGTTTATAATCCTCCGTCTAGGCTCTGTGCTTCCCTCAGCGCTGGCCTCTGTGTATCCCTGACTTTTATCGCATCATCACTGATGACAGTGCTTTCAGCTGCCTGGGCCCCTAGCTCTAGAATTCCCTCCCTAAACCCCACTGCCTCTCTACCTTTCTGAAATATTTCTGAAATATTTTAACAAGCTTATGATCACCTGTTCAGTAACTCATTACCTGGCTTGGTATCAAATTTTGTTTGATAACCTGGGACATTTTACTACATGAAAGGTGCTGTATAAATTCAAGCTCTCGCAAGCTCGCACGTTAGTCTCTATTAGAGGAATGTTTGAGAATCTATATCCCAGCTAGGGGTCAGTGCCGTTATGTGAGAAAGCATATTTAAATTTTAAAAACAGGGACAGTGAAGATCAAGTGCGCTGTAATTCCTAATCCTTGCATCCTGATGTTTTGATGTTTTCTTTAAGCTCCCGCAGTGCCTGTGTATCCACCTGCAGAGGCTCTCGTGGTCCAACCGTGGAACCCCCCTGAAACGCAATGAGCACGTGCAGTTCAGCGAGCTCCTCTCGCTTGATACCTACAAGTACCGGAGTCCATCTCAGAGGTCGGGCCACCGCAGAATGAGCAGGCCCGCCAGTACAGGGAGTTTACCACGTATGCTAGAGGAGACCAAGACAGGTACTTGCTGTGTTAACCGGGAAATCATCACGCAGCCTCTGAACTCAACAATGTGATGCTTATTTCCACTTCAAACTCTTATTTTTTTATTTAATCAAGGATTTTTATAATCAAGGATTTTCATAATAGAAGTTCACTCTTTTGGAATATTTCTGATTCTGTTAATGGATCCATTCCAGAGTAAAGATCAAAGCTGTACAGCTCAGCAGCAGACCCAGCAATAATACTTCAATAAAACGTCCTTGCTCAACACTTTGGCTTAATTACACAGGATCATAGGGCATGGAAATAAGCCATACAACCCAACTGCTGACGATGTTCCATCGAGGTCTTGTGCATCTTCCTCGTCTACATTTATCATAGAATTTACAGTGCAGAAGGAGGCCATTCGGCCCATCGATTCTGCACCGGCCCTTGGAAAGAGCACCCCACTTAAGCCCGCGCCTCCACCCTACGCCCGTAACCCAGTAACCCCACCTAACCTTTTTTTTGGACACTTAAGGGGAATTTAGCATGGCCAATCCACCTAACCTGCACATCTTTGGACAGTGGGAGGAAACCGGAGCAACCGGAGACATGGGGAGGACATGCAGACTCCGCTCAGACAGTGACCCAAGCCAGGAATTGAACCTGGGACCCTGCAGCTGTGAAACAACTGTGTTAACCACAGTGCTACTGTGCTGCCCTTATTGTAAGCCTCTACTTCCTCTCCGTCACCCTCATATACCCATCTAGCTTCATCTCAAATTCATCTATACCACTCGCCGTGGTAGCGGGTTCCATGTCCTGACCACTCGGTGAGGAATGCAATGAAACTTCATCCAGCATTGGACTCCACACACCAAATGATTTGATTATTTTGTTAATCTGGTGGCAAAACCAATTTCAAAGAGGGTGCATTCCACCTAAGAATGTACGACTTTAGGTCTAACGGCAAAATAAATACCGTACAAAATCTTATCAAGTTTCAGTTGATATGAAGAAGCTTTGTATATTGTACTCAGTAAGATGAGGGGTTGTGTCTGGACTTTTGACACCCTCCCTCTACCTGGAGGACAGGGATATGGGTTCCCACCTCTGCTCACCCCCTGAATTACTGATCTGTGCTTCTATTGATGACAGGCCCAACATTTCCTTACAGGGAGGAACAATGAACGACTGTCCCTAAGCAAAGTGTAGCTCCTTTGCCATCTATCTCTCCAATTAATTGATCTATCCTAACCTTAAATATGTTCAACAATGGAGCTTCCACAACCCTCTGGGACAGAGAATTCCAAAGATTCACAACCCTTTGAGTGAACACGTTTCTCCTCAGTCCTGAATAATTGGTCCCTCAGCCTGAGAATGTGTCCCCATGTTCTAGATTCCCCAATCAGGGGGAACAATCTCTCAGTGGCCACCCTATCAAACCCCCTCAGAATGTTTTAGGTTTTAGACGAAGCCTGTGTGGAATATAAGGAAAGTAGGAAGGAACTTAAGCAAGGAGTCAGGAGGGCTAGAAGGGGGTCACGAAAAGTCATTGGCAAATAGGGTTAAGGAAAATCCAACGGCTTTTTACACGTACATAAAAAGCAAGAGGGTATCCAGGGAAAGGGTTGGCCCACTGAAGGATAGCAAGGGAATCTGTGTGTGGAGCCAGAGGAAATGGACGAGGTACTAAATGAATACTTTGCATCAGTATTCACTAAAGAGAAGGAATTGGTGGATGTTGAGTCTGGAGAAGGGTGTGTAGACAGCCTGGGTCACATTGAGATCCAAAAAGACGAGGTGTTGGGCGTCTTGAAAAATATTATGGTAGATAAGTTCCCCAGGGCCTGATGGGATCTACCCCAGAATAATGAAGGAGGCTAGAGAGGAAATTGCTGAGTCCTTGACAGAAATCTTTGGATCCTCACTGTCTTCAGCTGATGTCCCGGAGGACTGGAGAATAGCCAATGTTGTTCCTTTGTTTAAGAAGGGTAGCAAGGATATCCAAGGGAACTACAGGCCGGTGAGCCTTACGTCAGTGGTAGGGAAATTACTGGAGAGAATTCATCGAGACAGGATCTACTCCCATTTGGAAACAAATGGACGTATTAGCGAGAGGCAGCATGGTTTTGTGAAGGGGAGGTCGTGTCTCACTAACTTGATAGAGTTTTTCAAAGAGGTCACAAAGATGATTAATGCAGGTAGGGCCGTGGATGTTGTCTATATGGACTTCAGTAAGGTCTTTGACAAGGTCCCTCATGGCAGACTGGTACAAAAGGTGAAGTCACACGGGATCAGGGGTGAGCTGGCAAGATGGATACAGAACTGGCTAGGTCATAGAAGGCAGAGAGTAGCAATGGAAGGGTGCTTTTCTGATTGGAGGGCTGTGACTAGTGGTGTTCTGCAGGGATCAGTGTTGGGACCTTTGCTGTTTGTAGTATATATAAATGATTTGGAGGAAAATGTAACTGGTCTGATTAGTAAGTTTGCAGACGACACAAAGGTTGGTGGAATTACGGTTAGCGATGAGGACTGTTGGAGGATACAGCAGGATTTTGATCGTTTGGAGACTTGGGCAGAGAGTTTCATCCGGACAAATGTGAGGTAATGCATTTTGGAAGATCTAGTGCAGGCCGGGAATATACAGTGAATGGTAGAACCCTCAAAGAGTATTGACAGTCAGAGAGATCTAGATGTACAGGTCCACAGGTCACTGAAAGGGGCAACACAGGTGGAGAAGGTAGTCAAGAAGGCATACGGCATGCTTGCCTTCATTGGCCGGGGCATTGAGTATAAGAATTGGCAAGTCATGTTGCAGCTATATAGAACCTTAGTTAGGCCACACTTGGAGTATAGTGTTCAATTCTGGTCGCCTCACTACCAGAAGGATGTGGAGGCTTTAGAGAGGGTGCAGAAGAGATTTACAAGGATGTTGCCTTGTATGGAGGGCATTAGCTATGAGGAGCGGTTGAATAAACTCGGTTTGTTCTCACTGGAACGACGGAGGTTGAGAGGCGACCTGATGGAGGTCTACAAAATTATGAGGGGCAGAGAGAGAGTGGATAGTCAGAGACTTTCTTCCAGGGTAGAGGAGTCAATTACTAGGGGGCATAGGTTTAAGGTGCGAGGGGCAAGGTTTAGAGGAGATGTACGAGGCAAGTTTTTTTACACAGAGGGTAGTGGGTGCCTGGAACTCGCTGCCGGAGGAGGTGGTGGAAGTCGAGGCATCTTGACAAATGCATGAATAGGGTGGGAATGGAAGGATACAGACCTCGGAAGTGTAGAAGATTTTAGTTTTAGACGGACAGCATGGTCGGTGCAGGCTTGGAGGGCCAAAGGGCCTGTTCCTGTGCTGTACTTTTCTTTGTTCTTTATTTCAATGAGATCACACCTCATTCTTCTGAACTCCAGAGAGTTAACCCCATTTGCTTAACCTCTCATCACAGGACAACTGCCTTATCGCAGAGACAATTTACTGAATCTTCGCTGTAGCGTCTCCAAAGCAACTATACCCTTTCTTAAATGTGGAGACCAAAACTGCACACAGTATTCCAGATGTGGACTTACCAAAACTAATACTGTACTCCAGTCCCCTTTCATTAAAGCCAACGTACTATTTGCCTTCTAATTGCTTGCTGCACCTGCATGCCAACTTTCTGCCTTCCTTGCGCAAGCACAGTCAAATCTCTCTCTGTACATCAACGTTTCTTGTGAATATAAAAATATTCTGCTTTTTTATTCTTGTCACCGAAGTGAATAAGTTCACATTTCCCTCCACCTGCCATGTTGTTGGCCACTGACTGAACAGAAATTTCCCTTTTTGAGGCAGAGCTTTGCAGCAGATGGGAAAAGCGGCATTGAAGCCACCGGCCCGTGTATTGTTAGCAAAATTCAACAGGGGCCACAGCTGGAGTATTGTGTGCAGTTCTGGAATCCACACTATAGGAGGGATGTGATAGCTGTGGAAATGGTGCAGAGGAGATTTACCAGGATGTTGTAGGGGCTGGAGAGTTTTAGCTATGAAGAGAGGTTGGATAGACTGGGGTTATTTTCCTTGGAGCAGAGGAGACTGAGGGGACGCACGATTGACATGTATCATTAATTATGAGGAAAAATGAAAATCGCTTATTGTCACGAGTAGGCTTCAATGAGGTTACTGTGAAAAGCCCCTAGTCGCCACATTCCGGCGTCTGTCCGGGGAGGCTGGTACGGGAACATAGATAGAATAAACGTTTACCCTTGGTGGAGGGCTCAATGCCCAGGGGGCATAGATTTAAGGTAAGGGGCAGGAGGATTAGAGGGGATGTGGGGGGAAACATTTTCCACCCAGAGGTTGGTAGAGTCTGGAACTCGCTGCCTATAAGGGTGATGGAGGCAGAGATCCTCAGCATTGAATAAATATTTAGATGTGTACTTGTGATGCCAAAGCATACGAGGCTATGGACAAAGTGCAGGAAAATTTTTGACTGGCGCAGACATCGGGCCTTTCTGAGCTATGACATCCTCCCCAGCCCTGCAGAGAGGAGTGACAGAGTGCACTATTACACCACTGGTGAGGGAGGGGATAATTGCGACGGGACTTACCACCGATGTATAATGCGATTTGGACCTCTTGAGATTTTGCGCTCCTGTGGCTATTCACGCCTGATGCAAATAGGAGCGCAAGATCCCAGCCAATATCCCTTTGCGGCCTCTGTGTCCTTCCCCACAGCTTATCTTCCACCTAACTTAGTGACATTGGTTAATTTGACACATTGCATATATTAGATACGTACGCAAACTTCAATGTCATTGTCTCCCAGCAGCTGTCAGTTCACTTCAATAATGGTTCTTTAAATTTTATTTTCCTGTTTGTCTCCTTTCAGGATTCATGCAGCCCAGTCTGAGTAAAATGCAAGTTGCAAACGGAGCATGTGCATCATCTCTGCTATCCGCTTCTTTTGCAACCTCTCCGTCTCCTGTAACTCGAAGTTACGCGTGAGTCTTTCGATTTAATTTTTTCTCCCCCGAAGGCTTAATTTTGTTTTTGTTTTTATACGGACCTAATGGCGCATCAGAATGCACTTCAGAATCGAAAGATCCTTCAAGTGGGTTTCCAGGATGAATCTGGTATTGCAAAGAACAAAGAAAAGTACAGCACAGGAACAGGCCCTTCGGCCCTCCAAACCTGTGCCGACCATGCTGCCCGTCTAAACTAAAATCTTCTCCACTTCCTGGGTCCGTTTCCCTATGTTCCTATCCTATTCATGTATTTGTTAAGATGCCCCTTAAACGTCACTATCATCTCTGCTTCCACTACCACCTCCGGCAGCGAGTTCCAGGCATCCACTACCCTCTGTGTAAAAAAAAACGTGCCTCGTACATCTCCTCTAAACCTTGCCCCTTGCACCTTAAACCAACGTCCCTAGTAATTGACCCCTCTACCCTGGGGAAAAGCCTCTGACTATCCATCCTGTCTATGCCCCTCATAATTTTGTAGACCTCTGTCAGGTCGCCCCTCAACCTCTGTCGTTCCAGTGAGAACAAACCGAGTTTTTCAACCGCTCCTCATAGCTAATGCCCTCCATACCAGACAACATCCTGGTAAATCTCTTCTGCACCCTCTCTAAAGCCTCCACATCGTTCTGGTAGTGTGGCGACCAGAATTGAACACTATACCCCAAGTGTGGCCTAACTAAGATTCTGTAATAGTGCTGGCTTTCTGCCAATAAAGGGCCCTCAGGCACTTCTTTGAAGACAAAAAATAATTACCGAGAAATGCACTTTCTACTCAAAGGAACATTTTGCAGAGCTGTGGGGGAAAGAACAAGGGATGGGGATTAATTGGTTTGCTGGCACAGGCAAGATGGGCTGAATGACCTCCTGTGCTTGTATCATATGATGATTCCATTCACTTTCCATTTCTTGTCGGAGCACATTCTTGTGCGAGCAATAAAATATCAAATAAATTGTGTCACTTTTGATGTCAGAAACAACACTTCTATTGGCTGAACAAAAGGGAGGAGAGGGAAAGAAAGAACACCTTTCTCCAGCATGACAGCACTGTTCTGCTTTATTCCCGCAGCACGTCGATGTATTTGTTCCGACTGATGTCTGTGGTTGTCCATCATGGTGACATACACTCGGGCCACTTCGTGACCTACCGCCGTTCGCCGTCCACCTCGAAGAACCCGGCGGTGGTGAGCAACCAGTGGCTGTGGATATCGGACGACACGGTGCGCAGAGCCAACACGCAGGAAGTACTCGCCTCCAACGCTTACTTGCTCTTCTACGAGCGGGTTCGGCCCCTGGTGAGGCGGGCGAGCCGGGAGTTTGGGTCGGAGGAGTGAGCAGAATGTTGGGCGTTTGGCTGGTGCGGTAAAGAGACAAATAAGCTTCATGGTTTTTTTTTTAAAGAGGAATCCAATTGCCGAAAGGAACAGGAGCCCAACGATTACCCACCCAGATACTCAACTCAATATTTGTGCAGTAAACCAAGAGTTTGCGAGGTCTGTTGTATTTTTTTTTAAATGTATTGATTTGTCACTTAATTCCATCGCAAAAGTTCCACAAAAGGGAGTAATGGCGATATATTTATGAACTTGACTGTGTGCTTGAAGCAGTTGAGAAACGTTATTGCAGAGAAAAGTCAGAGTTAGCTCAGCAATGTCATGATGAGGGCAGCACGGTGGCAAAGTGAGTAGCACAGCTGCCTCACGGCGCCGAGGTCCCAGGTTCGATCCCGGCTCTGGGTCACTGTCCGTGTGGAGTTTGCACATTCTCCCCGTGTTTGCGTGGGTTTCGCCCCCACAACCCAAAAAGGTGCAATCTAGGTGGATTGGCCACTCTAAATTGCCCCTTAATTGGAAAAATGATTGGGTACACTAAATTTATTAAAAAAAAAAGCAATGTCATGATGGATTGTTGAGTCGAAAGCCTAAAGTGAGATATCAAATCAGCCACATGTATCTATCCAGGTTGGAACAATCACCTTTTCGGGCACTGGCCAGTTGCGTATTGCTGCAGCCATGGCTCAGATCGCAAAAGGGGCTGTCACTGCCAGTCACAGGCTTAGTGTGAAGGTTTTAGTGAAAGATTGAAGAAGCTTGCTTGACGACTTGGTAGGCGCGTGCAGTGCATGTACAGATGGTCCCAGGTTCTCTCCAGTCTGTGCTAATTCCAACACAGGATAACAGTAGAGAATGCTTTATTTACCCTGTGCAGAGAGGGCAACGTTTTGAGTTCTAATTACCTGCTGCCTGACTGAGAGGCCTGTCAGGTTAGACTAGACTGTGGTGCCCCAACCCAGTCGGATGATCTACTCACACTCCCTATTGAGATTTGTGCACCAAGGGCTCAGGTGCAGCACTGTAGGATCAGCAGTGCCTATGGGACCATGTCTCAGCAAGAGTTGACACCTTCAGAGAGAAGAAATAGGTCGAAGAACATGACAGATCATGTGAATTGTAATGTACCAAATCGCTGATGTGTTATTTTCGCTGCCATGAAACATGCCGGGAGAAGAGGTGACACAATCTCTGAACATAAACAGTTAGGAAGTGATTTTCGGCAGTTTCCAGAAAGTGGGATCACACTAATAACTGTGAACCCTCACTAGTGAGGGAGTGTATTCCCAGGAGTCAGGCATGGTTTTCTGATCGCATGGAGTGCCTGCGTGAAATAACAAGAAGTGAGTTCTTTATTGTATGGGTGAAAGTTCTGTGATCGGCCAACCTGAAGCAGTCACGTACAACAAAAATAAACCGTGGGTGATTTATATTCGAGTCTCAGCCCTGTCAACTGGATAATGAAACAAGTCAAGCTGGGAGAGACGGAATCTGCTAAACTTCTGTGCCAAGTTTGAAGCCTGATTTTGGCCAGACAACTATTGGCCTCACTCCCCAGGTTAGAAAAGGGGGGAATTAAGCCAGTAATCTACCCATTTCCTTTACCCTCTCAGTATTGGACCCCCTTCTTCAGTCAGAAGGTACATGAATCATTCATTGCCTGATGGCAGTAAGAATGCTTGCACAGGTTAGAGCAACAGCCACCCGGTCATCCATGGGTTGATTTGCATTGGCACCCAGTCTTATTCAGCACTGTTCAGGCGCTGTGAAGAAGTGCCCTTTTTGTTGGCTGTCTTCTGTTCTGTTTCAAGTTGACTGTTTTAAAAAAAAAAATCTGTACAAATCGGTGTGCCCCTTGTACCCCCTTCATTATCACCTCTGAATCTTTTTCGTGGGAGACTGTTCAACATGCACACAGTCTGTTTATAACCTCAGGTGAAGCTATGTACAGGCCGGTTGCTTTATTTTGTGAAAAGGACCACCTGAGTTGACAAGCCTGTGATTTCCCCTTTCTCCGAGCACTGGTGGGCAAAGGCACTGCACGGTGATGTGTTGCACTAAGCGGGTCGCGTTCCATTGGGGTTGGTTTAGCTCACTCTGCTAAATTGCTGGCTTTTACAGCAGACCAAGCAGGCCAGCAGCATGGTTCGATTCCCGTACCAGGCTCCCCGGACAAGCGCCGGAATGTGGCGACTAGGGGCTTTTCACAGTAACTTCATTGAAGCCTACTCGTGACAATAAGCGATTTTCATTTTCATTGCTGCTTTCTGCTAAATCAGCTGCTTTCTGACGAGGCAGAGCCACAATTAGCCGGAGTTTCCACTGACGAGGGGGGAAAATCCAGTTCCGGTTCACTTCTCCTACAACTACATATTTGTGTGTGCAATGGGTTGTGAGTATCGTGGGCGGTGTGTACAGTGGGTAAGAACAAGAAATTGACTTTGAAGCCGTCCCTGGTTGAATAGCTCCCCAGAGCCCGAAATACTCAACCTCACAGCGGGAGTTGACATGCAGCACTGCCTTTACCACTCCGGGGAAGAGGGTGCTGGGGAGCCTGTGTACTGTACTCCATGAACACTCCCATCTCATGGTGTATGAGTTGAAGTGTTAATCACACTGGGTCATAGACTGCAGCTGGAGTGGATGTGACACACCACACTGCACCGTGTGGCAGGCAATAATGGTGGAGGGCTGGTTATATGGAAGGAAGGGAATGGGTGTTTGCTCGGGTGAGCTTTTCTCCAATTTTCTATGCACAATATATACACCACCCGACAGTAAGCTTTATTATTCCACCACTGTGTAATGCAAGTATAAGTTTAGTATTCAAGTGAGGTACTCTCACCTCAGTCATCACTTCATTTCAGTATCAGTAATTTCTGGAGTGGTCTGTGATATATGACTGGATGAAGCTATGGGAAATAAAGAGTCTGTTCTACAAATAGGATTGGAGGAAGTTTGAAAGGTGCCCTGTCCCCATGACAAACCCGGTGTGGATCTGAACCACAAATACCAGGGACGCCCCACGTTCATAGAATCTACAGTTCAGGAGGCCATTCGGCCCATCGCTTCTTCACCGATCCTAGGAAAGAGCATCCTACTGAAGCTCACGTCTCCATCCTATCCCCGTAACCCAGTAACTCCACCTAACCTTTTGGACACTTAAGGGGCAATTTATCATGGCCAATCCACCTAACCTGCACATCTTTGGACTGTGGGAGGAAACCGGAGGAACGGGGAGCACGTGCAAACACCACACAGACAGTTACTGAGGCTGGAATTGAATCTGGGTCCCTGGAGCTATGAGGCAGCAGTGCTAACCACTGTGCCACCCGTTTGACTAAGTTAGCTGAGCTTAGTTAGGATGGCTACAGTTGATCTCTGTGCCCATGAGGGCAAGGTTCCTGCTGCTGACTTTATCCAGTGACCTCCCTTCTCTGCCATAAAGTTCATCTCTGTGGACATTAGGTAATGACTGGATCAGGCTTGGCAGTGACATTCAGTATGATCATGCAATCTGCAGACACTCACTCACTGCGATTTCACAATGACTATGTTTGATTCCTACTCTGTCAAAATCCTACAATTGTCCCCCAATGTCCTCTTATAGTTCTCATCTTCTCTGAGAGGATTCTGGGGTATATGATTCCATAAACGCTGACCATCTGCCAGTACCTCATTTAGTCTTTGTCCGTAACTATACCTAGTATGGTTTTCATCTGGGTGTGCGTTCTGAGCAGAGCTCACTGGATTGTGAATCCAGGTTGTTCCGGCTGAGTTCAGGAAGCTTTAGGGAGCAGATTTTTTCATTGGCTGGTGCAATTACACCTGGGGCAGGAGCCTGGTGAGATCTGTTGGTGGTGGGCAGGATGTATTGGCAACACTGCCACACATAAACCGTCTGCCAGAATAGTTTCTGATGTGAATCCTTCTACTTTGCTGCAAGTATTATTCCTGAAAAGGGTGTCCCGCCAAATATGGATGAGCTGTGTGGGGCTGCATCCTTGTCCACCTGGAGTTGGATAGTTTACTATGCCTGTCAGTAGTTTGATGAAACCTAACAGACGTCCTGATGAAAGAGGGTTGTGTTAAGGAAGTGCTGCTGTAATCATTTGTTTCAACTTTCAATTCAATTAAAAGGGTGACACAGTGCTTAGCACCGCTGCCTCACAACGCCAGGGACCCGGGTCCAATTCAGGCCTTGGGTTACTGTCTGTGTGGCGTTTTCACTTTTTCCCCCCCCGTGTCTGCGGGGGTTCCTCCGGGTGCTCCGGTTTCCTTCCACAGTCCAAAGATGTGCAGGATTGCGCATGCTAAATTGCCCCTTAGTGTCCAGAGGTTTGGTGGGGTTAATGGGGTTGCATGGATAGGACAGAGAGGAGTGCGGGGACAGAGAGAGCGGTTGGGGTGTGTTTACAGAGGGTCCGTGTCGACGCAATGGGCCGAATGGGCTCCTTCTGCCCTGTAGAGATTATGCAAAGATGAGAGTGATTGGTGCCTCTAGGTTGAATCTGGTGTGACCTAGGCTGCAAAAGAGTAAAGCCCAGTTAGCTGGTTCCAGTCCATTTTTAATTTTAATTCAACAGTACAGCTTTCTGGCTGCCTTACTCCTGTCCCAAAAGAACAGCAGCAGGCCATTCAGCCTTCCTGGGAGAGTTCCAGATTTCCCACTAACTTTAGTATGAAAAAGTGCTTCCTGATTTTATTCATAAATGGCTTGGTTGGAAGGCTCAACTACAGTATGTCTGAGTGTTACTGTTTCCACACCTTGTTGAATACATGACAGTATCCAGAAATCTCAGCCCTATTTTGCAAACCTGAGCAGAGTTTGTGTTTATCCCAAAGACTTGATTATAGATCATTCTGTAGCTGTTTATGTATTGAATTGAGTGTAGGGACTCCTCAAAGTGCCCTTAGTTCTTTGTACCTTGATTGACAGTCTGCTTTATTTTGTACTTTATTGCATGTCTACTGTATGTGGGAAATGGAGTAAGACCAACCTTCTAAAGCTACCAGAAACGTTGATGGTGGTCATTCCAGTGCGAGCCAAGGTTTGTTAACTGTTGCGTATGGACCCTTCATTGCAGACACCAGCCCTGCTGCGCCTGAAGCACGCATGGGTAACATCAGCTCAGTGCTGTCCTACAGAGGTGTGTCGAAGGGCAGCGATGGTGGAGTCTGCTGCAAAGCAGGCATGTATGTGGAGGGGTGAGAAAGCCTGGACTATGAGGCATGTGCCTCAAATAATCTATGCGCCCAGTCAACCTGAATAGGCATTCTTCAGTGTCGAGGCCTGCCTTAACGGTTGGTGTACCAGTTAAATCCCTGAAGGTATAACCGAGAGGTTGTGCCAACGCGCGAGATGGAGAGTGTGGGAAACTTCAAATGTTTGATTTTAATATTTTTGTGAGAAAATAACGTGAAGTCTTGATTGTATGAACAAGAAACTATGAAAAGAGCACATTTTGCACTAACTCACTAATTGTACATGTGTGTATATGTATATATGAATGAAAAGGTTGCAGCAGAAAGTATTTTCCAAGTGTTTTAATTAATTTGTCAGACAAAAAGTAATAAAATTTTCTTTGGGCTAACAAATCTCCACTTGTGTATTTTTACTAATGCTTTGAACTTCACTGCCTTGTTCCTCCTAAACTCCCCATGGTGTTCAAATAAAGACTTATCACAGTGTCCTGTTCCAGCTCATTCATAGAAACCCTACAGTACAGAAAGAGGCCATTTGGCCCATCGAGTCTGCACCAAACTATCACACCCTGACCTAGGCCCACTCCCCTGCCCCATCCCATTACCCCACCTAACCTTTGAACACCAAAGGGCAATTTAGCATAGCCAATCCACCTAACCTGCACATCTTCGGACTGTGGGAGGAAACCCACACAGACAGGGAGAAAGTGCAAACTCCACACACAGTCACCCAAGGCCGGAATCAAACCCGGGTCCCTGGTGCTGTGAGGCAGCAGTGCTAACTCTCCAGGACTACAGAGTTATGGAGCTCCCATCTTCTTTCAGTCATCTTTCTTCCCGGGATTAAGTTTTTCAAACAAAATAATCTTTATTAGTATCACAAGTAGGCTTATATTAACACTGCAATGAAGTCACTGTGAAAAGCCCCTAGTCACCACACTCTGACACCTGTTCAGATACATAGAGGGAGAATTCAGAATGTCCAATTCACCTAACAAGCACATCTTTCAGGACTTGTGGGAGGAAACCCACGCAGACACAGGGAGAACGTGCAGACTCCGCACAGTCACCCAAGCCAGGAATCAAACCCAGGACCCTGGTGCTGTGAAGCAAAGTGCTAACCACTGTGATTCACTGCCTCTTGTTCCACTTCACCTTTACTGTTCAGCCTTGATGATTACCTGCACAGTGGGCCCTAGCCTCATGACATAAGAAATAGGAGCAGGATCAGACATTCAATGAGACCATAGCTAATCCTTTACCCCAACTCCACTTTCTGCCCTCACCCTACTCCCTATGGAGTACCCAAAAATCTTACTGATCTCACCCTTGAACATATTCAATGACTGAGATGCGACTCCAGAGAAACCCCTGCTCCAACCTACTGTATATCTCCCGCCTCAGAACAGCAACACGCCATCTGCACAATCAACATCCTGAGGGATACCATTAACCAGAAACTGAACTGGACTAGCCATATAATTACTACGGCGACAAGAGCAGGCCAGAGGCTAGGGATTCTGTGGTAACTCACCTCCCTGACTCCCCACAGCTTGTCCACCATCTACAAGGTTCAAGTCAGGAGTGTATTGGAATACTCTACACTTCAAGTAGAGTGCAGCTTCAAGAACACTAGATGCTTAGCAGGGCAAAGCTGCCCACTTTATTGGCATCCTATCCACAAACAATTACTCTCCACCACTGACACAGAGTGGCAGCCGTGTGTACCATCGACAAAATGCACTGCAGGACCTCCAGGCTCCTTAGGCAGCACCTTCCAAATCCACAGCCCTACCATCTAGAAGAGCAAGGGCAGCAGACACATGGGAACACCAGCACCTGGAGGTTCCCCTCCAAGCCACTCACCATCCTGACTTACAAATATATTGGCCATTCCGTCACTGATGCTGGGTCAAAATCCTGGAACTCCCTCCCTAACAGCGCCGTGGGTGTACCTACACCACATGGGCTGTCGCAGTTCAAGGCAGCTCACTACAACGTTAAGGGCAACTAGGGATGGGCAATCAATGCTGGCCTAGCCAGCTATGCCCACACCCCATCAGTGCTTTTTAAAACCTTACCTCAGGCAAAAGGTCAGTTACAGCCAGCAGAGAATCCGAGGAAATCCCAGGATAAGGCTCCTTACCAATGCAGAAACCGGTTCTTGAACAGTAAGGGGACCAGATTCTTATTTGAATTCCCCAACAAAACTTTTATTGATTAAAAATGGTCCCTTACCCACTACAGACTTGGGTCTTCCAAATCTAATGAGTTCTAGGCTTCGCCCTTAATCTTTGCTGGATCAGCTGAACCAGCACATGGGATGCTACCATTGGTATCTGTGCACCTGGGAGATAGTTAAGAAGCCAGGCATAAAAATCAGGCCGGTTTCCCCACTCACAATGCCTCCTTCTATCAAGTTGGATATGTTGATTGAAGGATTAAATATCGGCTGGGACACTGGGTGGGGGGAGGAATCACCCTCCTGCTCTTCTTCAAAATAGTACCATGGGATCTTTTACACCCAGCTGAGGGGGCAGACAGGCTGCCAAATTAACATCTCAGCAACAAGAGTGATGGACCAAGAGCTGCTGGCGGCAAACCTTAACCCAGAATGGAGAGAATTCAAACAGGCCAAAAACAAATCTCTCCATCGTTTATCGGCAATCTCCATTGGCTGGGGAGGAGGGGGGACAATCTCAATTCTTTGGTGGAGGCAGAACTTTGCGGAAGGTTAGGTTGACCCTGGGGGTGAGCACTTTCTTGCGGACCGGCAGGCTGTGGTACCAGTAGACATTCGTCGGGTAGTTCATCATCAGCAGGCTGCCATGGACAAGAAGCAGCTTGACCGGTTCCAGGTGGCGTGTAGCACTCCTCCCCCGCGAGTCGCAATGGCGGAAGACGAAGTCCCTGCAGGCGCCAAAGGAAACGGACGCAATAGGGCTGAGAGGCTCCAGTTCCTTCTCATCGTCACGATGCTCCCCGATGTGATCACTTCCATCTTTGTACCTGCGGGTGAAGGATGGAAGATTAGTCCGAGGGTTCTGAATATGCATCCAGCCAGTGGCTGGATTGTGATACAACTTCTTACCAATTAGAATTGCATCGCCTGTTCCACATTTCAGTTTCCCTTTAGTCCCTGGAGATGTTCCTTATTATATACCTTTGATACCTCACCCAATTAGACATTCGTCTGAGGGTAATAATCATTAGAGTGTTTATGTAAGCCTACTTGTGACACAAATAAGGATTATTATTATTAATCCTGCATAATGATGGTCCTAAAATAATGCAACCATGGAAGCGGAGTCCAAACCGCTCCAACTTGAATTTATCCAGTGCATTTAACTGGAGTAAAACATCCCAAAGTGCTGGACAGGAGCACTATGAAACAAACTTTGACACTGAGTTTGCATGGGGAAATTAGCACTGGTACAAACTCCGTCAAAGAGGGAGGGTTTACATCTTAAGAGGGAAAAAAAAAAAGAAAGAGGTTCATGGAGAAAAGTCCAGAACTTTATGGGAATTGGCATCTGGATGCCAATGATGGAGCAAAGAAAATAAGGCAGGTGCAACAGAGCTTGGATTCCTGCAGCGAGTAGCTCACCTGACTCCCCAAAGCCTGGCCACTACCGACAAGCCGTAAGTCAGCAGTGTGGGGGAATCCACTCCACTTGCCTGGATGGAGCAACTAACATGAGAAGTTTGATTATATCCTAAACAAAGCAGCCTACTGGATTGGCACCCTCTCCACCACTGGCAGCAGTTTGTACCATCTACAGGATGCACGGCAGCAAGTCCAAAACTCTTCCACCGAGAAGATGAAAAGCCTGGGAACTGCACCGCCTGCGAGTTGCACTCCCAGACACTTAAGCTTGGAATCCAGGCTCTCATGACAATGGGAAATAGTGACGGAGTGAGGATTATAATACCTATAAATTAACCAGCTAACCAAAACATGTTGAATTCTTTAAAGAGGACCTGTTATTATTTTTAAATGCAAGATAAGACACTGACCAGAGATGGCTACCACAAGTCACCTGATATCCGGTATTACAAGTTGACCACCTTTCCACAATGTTCGACAAGCTACACCTCAAGGACAAGCAAAGGACTTAATTGTATCTTCTTTCAATTTTTATTTGGACTCTGGCATCTGTGCCTGTCTTTTATTATTTCTTCTCGGGTTTAAGAACTTTCTCTTTCTTTGACTCAAGAAAATCTTGTTTGATTGGTTCCTTATTACAAAGTAAATAAGGTTGGATTGGAAAAAGCACCTCCAGGGAAGATAGGCAAGAAGAAATTGTTGTTGCAACCAATCCGAGAGGCTGAATAAAGGAGAGCCAGATTGCCCCTTCTCTCCCGATCGTACAAGTCCCGCACTCCCACTGCAGTTCTGAGGGAATGCTGAATTTGAGGTGCAACCTTTCTTCAGATGAGACATTAAGGCGAGGCCCCATCTGCCCTCTCAAATACATAACAACATATAAAATAGGAGAATGGGCCATTTGGCCCCTCGAGACTCCTCCACCATTCATTAAGGTTACGGTTGATCGGTTTGTGTTTTGAATCCCATAGTTCCATTTACTCCCAATAACCTTTCATTCCCTTGACTAACAAGAATCTATCGACCTCCACCTTAAAAATATGCAATGGCCCCGCTTCCATCACCTTCTGTGGCAGAGAGCTCCAAAGTCGCCCAACCCTCAGAGAAAAGGTTTCTCCTCGTCGCTGGTCCATCAGGGTGACCCCTAATTTCAAAATAGTGCCCCCCATCTCTGGGCTCACCCACAAGATGAAACACCCTTTCCACGTCCACCATATCAATACCGTTCCGGGTCTTATAACCTTCAATCACTACTCACTCTTCTGAACTCCAATGGAAACAAGCCCAGCCTGTCCAGCCTGTTCTCATTCCAGGTATCAATCTAGTAAACCGCCTGCCTCCAATGCATAAAAGATCCCAACACACTATTGAGAAGAACTCCAGGCAAGTTTTAACCTCAATCAACATCAGGAAAACATGATCTGATCATAGTAACATTGCTACGTGTGGGATCTTGCTGTGCATTGACTGGCTGCTGCATTTTCTACATTACACACATAGACGTTTCCAAAATGACTTGATTGGCAGTCCGAAATATGCCAAGGTCATAAAAAGCAGTATATAAACGCAACTCTTCTGCTCAGATTCCCACCCCTTTCATAGAAAGGTGGCCAGCCTCGATGTAGTCAGGATCAAGAACTGTATCTGAACCTCCCCTTCTGCCTCACCGCGATTACAGCCTCTGTTTGCTGCAAGTAATCAGCCTCTTCAAAGCATTTCAGCACCATTACCTTCACCCCCCCCCCCTTGTTCCGTCCCCTCTCCACGGTCTTTGAACATTCACCTGTTGATCAGCACAAAGTTGAACGTGTGTCCTGTAGCCTGTGTTACTCTGTCTCTTATCTTCTCCAGTACAGGAAGCCAAGGTTTAGGGACCAAGGTCACCCCCGAATACGTGTAGGTCAGACCAAGGTCGCCATACGTCACCTGTCTGCGCGGAATATCGTGCCATTTGCCAAACACCTGTACTTTGGTCTGTTCACCTTGAAGTAAACACAATTTGAGAAAAGACAGAGATCACAGTACTTAACCAAACTGGCCAAGATTTTTTAAAAATATAAATTTAGTGTACTCAATTTATTTTTTCCAATTAAGGGACAATTTAGCGTGACCAATCCACCTAACCTGCACATATTTGGGTTGTGCGGGTGAAACCCACGCAAACACAGGGAGAATGTGCAAACTCCACACAGGCAGTGACCCAGAGCCGGGATCGAATCTGCGACCTCGGCACCATGAGGCGGCAATACTAACCATTGTGCCACCGTGCCGCCCCAACCTGGCCAACTTAATCAATTGCCTTGCTAATACCGAAAATTGCAGTTTGATCAGCTCCAAGTTCCCTTTCCAATGAAACAGACTAAACTGATGTAACCTTTCTCCGAGGTTAAACTGCCAGTGCACAAAACAGTCACCGTAGCAGGTGGTCAGGTTTTTTCAAACTGCAGAGGGCTTTGAAGAGGAGCTCATGAAAATGGAAAAAGTTAATCTGAAATATGACTGTCAACTGTCAGAGCGAGCAAGGGATTCCTCTTCACGTTGCATGGAATGTGCAGGGAATGGAGGTCACAACACCAGACAACCTGGTCACGCAATGAGGTTAGAAAGAGCCCTCTGCTGACCATGGATAAATCTTTTAACAAAGGATATTTTCACAGATAAGGGGATGACAGAATGTGTGACATTTACTCATCCATCAATTTGATCAGTTTTTTTAGAACAGTAAAATGAGAGAAAAAGAGTTTGAGAACGCAACAGAACCACGGTAAGAGAATGATTAAAAGAGATTGAGAGGGGCTAAGTGCATATTACAAAATTCATATTGTCACTCTGCCATCCCTTTGTCTAATTATGATTTATTGGTGGCATGCATGAATGTTGCGATCAAAAGTGGAGTTAGTAAAGAAGTTGTGAACAAAGGCAGAGCATTTACTCATACTGGGATTGTGAAATACGTTGTCTCAGCAAAGGCCTGGGTCCTGCGTTGTTACAACTGAATGTGTGGGTACACACTCTGGTGTTTTACACGATGGAGTTGAATCAGAAAGCTGTCCAACAGAACGGGAAAGAGCACTAGAGGAGGAAACCCTGGGATAATTTCAGAAACAATTGAACAATACAAGGACTACTTTAGGATCTTTCTGGATGCACAAATTTAGTTGGGCAGAATGCAAATGAGGAAGGTCAATCGCCCTCTGCAATGGAAAGGCAGCAGATTCTGGAACACAGGCAGTCAGAATGGACCTCGCTTAAATAGAAGCTTTTGATAGCCAAATGAAAATTAGCTGTTACCAACGTTTCTATCCCAGATTCCATCTCATTCAGAAAACAACAGCAGCCCAGCAGTGAGTGAGCCAGGGTTGCAGTTCACAGTGAGCGACCGGTCAGAGGTATCGTTTTTGTTTAAAGGGAACTGTGCTTCTGCACGTTCTCTCCACTGCATCAGGCAGTGGTCTGCACGCAATGTCCTAGGGACCCTGCGGGAAAAGGAAACGGTTGACCTGTCGGATGGTTCCCCGAGCAGATTGTCAAACTAATTTGGCAGAATGCTAAAATTTTCAAACAAGCTCCAAGATGTAACTCGACTGGTGACGAGAAAGGCCTCCCTCCCTGTCCCTACGCACTCAAGAGTCTCAGTGCCCTCCACACGTTGCTCTCGAGGTAGCTGCGGTGGGAGAAAAGACCAATTGTGTATTCTCATGTATTTTCTTGAATTTTGTTTAATTCCCTTTTCTTCCATGTACTGAATGATCTGTTGCGCTGCTTGCAGAAAAATACTTTTCACTGTACCTCGGTACACGTGACAATAAACAAATCCAATCCAATCCAATCGCCACCTCCTTCTGCAACGTGCCTTTGCAAAAGGAGGTCGAGAGAGAGATGCAGCAGTTTTTGTTGAGGTTCATTCTGTGACGCAAGACTCTGTGCTCTACGGACTGTTCCCAGGAATGCTCACAGGGACAAGCGTCAACTACTGCTGGAGGATCATCAACTAGGTGAAAGACACCCTTTGGTCTGCCCATGGCCTGCTAGTTTTCCAACGCAAAGTGAGTGTTGCAAATTGGCACATTCCATAATCTAGGACTATGTCGAAGGTGAGAGGGCGCTAAAACCTGCGATACACAGGGGTGAAATGGGGAAAGGTCACTGTCTAAAGCCTTTCAGCCATAGTACACGGAGAGATTAAGCTCTGTATATAACCCCGCAGATTGTATTTCTGACATGGAGAGAGTTGAAATTGTATTGAGGCACCTCAAGAGTGAAACAAGCTGTGTGGAGGCAAGTTGAATTCTATTACACTTTCTGCAAGATTCAGTTTGAAATGTACTTTTACAACTGTTACAAAAGTATTTTTTTTTGGGTGGGGGGAGAATTCTTCCCACTCCATTGTACCTGAAAAGTACTCCAGCACTTTCTCCAATTGCAAGAATATGTCATCTGCCTCAGATTTGCTGAATATTTTGGTATAATCACAGTTCAGCCCCTCAGCTCTGAGTTGCTTCCAGGAATATTTCACATCTCTCGCTGACTCCTGCTCAGATAAGAGAGGTGGCAGTTCAGTTTCTTCACTTCCTCCGGTCCCGCGTTTCAGTTTCTTCCTCGGACTCTCATCATTCAAATCCACCTGGCATTTTATCTCACACTGTCCTAGTTTGTGATTGTCAGGGTTCTTTGAGTGTTTCATCACAAACTTGTCCATCATTGTCTGGTCACATACAGTACACTGGGGTGCGGAGGTGAACAGCAGCAATCTGTTTGGAAGACAGCATATGTACGTTATAAATGTAGAATCATAGCATTCCTATGGTGCAGGATGCCATTCGGCCCATCGAGTTTGCACCAGCTCTTCGAAAGAGCACTCTACTCATGTCCACTCAACCGTCCAGCCCATCCTATCCCCGTAACCCCATAACCTAACCTGCAAATACCTGGACACTAAGGATGGGCAGCACAGTAGTTAGCACTGTTGCTTCACAGCTCCAGGTTCCATTCCCGGCTTGGGTCACTGTCTGTGCGGAGTCTGAACATTCTCCCCGTGTCTGTGTGGGTTTCCTCTGGTTCTCTCCCACAACTCCCAAAAGACCTGTTGTTAGGTAATTTGGACATTCTGAATTCTCCCTCAGTGTACCCGAACTAATGCCGGAATTAGGGGCTTTTCACAGTAACTTCATTGCAGTGTTAATGTAAGTCTACTTGTGACACTAATAATAAGTAACTTAGCACAGCCAATCCACATAACCTGCACATCTTTGAACTTAGGGAGGAAACCGGAGCACCCGGAGGAAACCCACGCAGACAATGGGGAGAACGTGCAAACTCTACAGAGACAGTCACCCGAGGTGAACCCAGGTTCTTGGCGCTGTGAGGCAGCTAACCACTGTGCCACCTGTGTTACTGTGCCACCCAACATGCTTGACTATAGTCACCACTCCAATGCTGCTTCCATTACCACACCTTTGAGTGGCACAGCCTATACCACCCACACTTTCCAGGCGAGTCAACAGCTCAATCCAAACTTGTTTTTACACAATAACAGAGGATGCTGGAAAAATACAGCAGGTCTGGCAGCATCGGTTAAAGTTGAGTTCTCTTCTTACAGATGATGCCAGACCTACTGAGATTTTCCAACACCCTCTTCGTGTTTCAGAGACCAGCACCCGCAGTATTTTGCTAATTTGAATACATCTCCGCCGTCCTGTGAGAATCACTGGGCCGTTACCATTGCTACTCCTAACTGAAGTGGGGGTAGATCACGACACTGCCTTCTACGGAACAACCCCACTTTTGAGTTGGGGCTGCTAAAGAATTGAAAGGGCTAAGCTTACAGTCGTTGCAAATTTGTCATTCAGCCAGACTCCCACCTCAGCAGAATTCATCATCACACTTTCCCAGCTTAACACTTGACAAACTGCTCACTTCCTACTTCCTGTATCTCAACATGTGCCCAGAATCAACCAATGAACGCGCAACTTTGCTCCAAATTAACCCAGTAATACCGGGCCAGTCCCAATAGCTGTATTGCAATGAATGAATGTTTTTTTTGGGAGGGGGAGGGGGAGGTGCAAATACGTTGTCCAATAATAGTACTTAATTGGACAAAACAGATACATGGTATTTGTATCAACTTATAAATGATTGGCCACAAAACATGACGCTACGTTTACTGCTCCACTTACTGGTTTTCCATGTTAAATGATCGATTTGCAACAAATAGACCTTTAAACCTCTGAAGCTGAGATGGAAAGAGATGATAAAAAACGAACAACTCGTGCACATGGCTTGAGCGTTTCTTTAACTCGAGATTCATTGACCTGCAACTTTTGAAGTCAAATGTTTTTTTTGGGGGGGGGACAGAAATAATTTAATCATTAGTAGTGTGTAGAAAAGTAATTAAGTGGCTTGCTATTTCTGTAGGGTTACGTCACAGTGTGTGTTTTCCCCTTTGCAACTTTCCTTCAGGGGGAGGGGAAGTTCTGCTGAAAGTTTTGGGTCAGAATAACTTTTTGGATCCGCCCCTCGATCGGGATCTGGCGCGAAAGAAACCACGTTGGTCGGGTGGGGAGGGTTGCCAGTTAGACCAGTGTCTGTGTCTTTCCTGCATCCTTTCAAAACTCTGAAAATATTAATTCACTTGGAGGGAAACCGCTCTTTAAAATGATCGGGCAGAAGACGATTGCCTCTTACTTCATTCCTGCGACCAAGAAAAGAACTTTATCTGAAGTTTCCGACGAAGAAATCGACAATGGGAAAGAAAAGAATCCAGAAGAGGTTAAAACTAAAAGTGTTCTTGTAAAAAGTGCGGGATTAATGTGAATTTAGTCACATTTTGAATAAGGGGTTCAGGATGTTTTAAATATTTCGTAGCTCTGAGGTAGTGTAAGGTTCTGTTTCACAATTGCAGTCTTTTGAAGAGGTTTCTTTCCAGGGTTTGAGCATTTTAGATTCTGTTTAAAAATCACCCATTTGGATGACCTCCTTTACATCCTCGGGCGTTTTAATTCGCTGGTTGTCACAGTTAATCTAGTGCGGAGAAAAATAGAGTAACTTGTTCTAAAATGGCTCATTGCTGTTTACAATTTAAAAATAATAGTGCATTAAAATGCACCACAACATGGATTTCGTATCAATTATGGTCAAATTCATTCTTTTCTCATTTTAATCGTGGAAAATAAAGATTTCTGCATTTTTTATCTAGAAATACTATTTCCAGATAAAATAGATTTCCGATTAAAAACCAATTTGCCCAAAAGATTAATTTAATGTTGTGATATCTGTTACAGAGACATTTATTGTTTTCCTCATTTAACAAGTAGTCATTTCCCAGATTAAATTAATGTTGTGATGGGAGTTCTGAACAATTTTTTCCCTCATTTAACAAGCAGTCATTTCCTTTGCGAATTTCAAAATGTTAAGTTTGTTCCATTTTTCTTGATCTTAAAAATGTTGGGGAGGGTTTTTTTTTGTAAAGTTCTGCATAGATCCATTACTTTCATAATATCGTCCCTTTTTCAATGAGTTGGCGGGAAAGTCACCAAAGAAGAGGCAGCAGCCAATGGAAGTAAGGGGGCGGGGCTTTTGGAATGTTGCAACTTTAGGGGGCGGGGTTTGTGAATTTCTCCCGCGGTCTTGCTCCCAGGTGAGTTGCAGGAGGACACAAACCTGCGGAAATGCCGCCGACCCTTCGCTCCTGGCTCCTGCTCCTTTTAACCCGTCGCTTCTCTCTCCGCGGCCAGGAGCCGGACGGCATGAGGACGCCCGTGAAGAAGCTGAAAGTTGGCCTGGAGGGAGAGGAGGCGCCGCTCAAACCCAGCTCCCCGCTCAGCCCCGAGCAGGTGTCCCGCATGGAGAGGAACAGACAGGCGGCCTTGCAGAGACTTGCTGCCCGCAATGTGCCCCCGGGCTTCGGGGAGAGCTGGAAGAAGGAGCTGATGATGGAGTTCAGCAAGCCATACTTTAGCAAGGTAAGAGAGACTGGCACATCAGTTCTGACAGTAGATTTTATATTTCACCCTGGCCTTCTCTCCCAGAATCTAGACTTGTTGAATACCTGTTGCATTGATGACAATTCACCAACTCCCAATGCAGCTCTGTTTACCTCTCCACAGACCTTTCAGCATTTTCCGCTTTAATTTGAGATTTTCAGCATCTACATTAAGTTTGAGTTTTCTATTCCTCTAGAATCCTTTAAATTTCATCTCTGATCTGAATTGTAGCTGTATGTATTTTTTAAAGTACCCATTTTTTTTTCCAATTAAGGGACAGTTTAACGTGGCCAATCCACCAACCCTGCACATGTTGGCTTGTGGGGGTGAGACCCACGCAGACATTGGGAGAATGTGCAAACTCCACACGGACAGCGACCTGGGCCAGGATCGAATCCGGATCCTCGGTGCCTTGAGGCAACAGTGCTAACCACTGCGCCACCTTGCCGTCCTTGCTGTTTGTATTTTCTACAGTGAGGTTACTTGAATAAATTTTTAATAGCCTGTTGGATATATAGTTAGAAATCTAGTTGAATCTTTTCTATTCTTTCATGTGATGTACTGAGCCAGCATCTGTCACCCATTCCCTAATTGCCCTTGAACTGAGTGGCTTTGCTAAACCATTTCACAGGGTAGTTAAGAGTCAACCACGTTGCTGTGTGTTTGGTGTCACATATAGGCCAGACCAGGTACGGGTGGCGGATTTCCTTCTGTAAAGTACATTAGTGAATCAGACGGGTTCACGTTCACCATTACTGAGACCAGCTTTGTAATCCAGATTTATTAATTGAATTTTAAATCTGCCGGCTGCCATGACGGGGTTGGGCTGGGATTTGAACCCATGTCCTAAACTCATTAACCTGGACCTTCTGGATTATTAGTCCAGTGGCAATACCACTGTCACCATCTCTCCATGGTAAGAAGTCTTACAACACCAGGTTAAAGTCCAACATGTTTGTTTCAAACACTAGCTTTTGGAGCACTGCTCCTTCCTCAGGTGAATCTATTCACCTGAGGAAGGAGCAGCGCTCCGAAAGCTAGTGTTTGAAACAAACATGTTGGACTTTAACCTGGTGTTGTAAGACTTCTTACTGTGCTCACCCCAGTCCAATGCCGACATCTCCACATCACGGCTACCACCTCCATGATTCTAGTGGCAATTCACTTGACAGTTGAATTTCAGAACCCACTGTTCTTTTGGTCATGATACGCAACAGTAACTAGATATAAGCTCGTATGAGAAAGAAAGGCTTGCATTTCGAAAGCTTTTCACAACCACCAGATGTCTCTAAGTGCTTTGCAGCCAATAAGATAGTATGTCCTGAAGCACCAGAAATGCAGCAGCCAATCTGTGCTCAGCAACCTCCACAAATAGCAGTGATCATGACCAGGTAATCAGGTTTTTTTGTGTGATGTTAATTGAGGGATGAATGTTGGCCAGGATTCTGGGGTAACTCCACCCTTCTGCTCTTCGAAATAGAGCCGTGGGATCTTTTGCACCCACCCAGGCAGGGGAGCCTCAGCTTAACATCTCTGAAAGGCAGCTGCTCTGACCATTCCGCGTTCCCGTAGTCCTGCACTGGAGTGTCTGCCTTGATGCTCTGGGACTTGATCTCAGATCCTTGTAACTCCGGCCAGAGTGCTGCCAACTGACGGTATAGTAGGCTGGATGGTCTTTGTGAAGTTAATTTGTCTTCTCCCCACTCCCTGCACAATGTTAATTTTGCCTCCTTGCTTGATGCCTGTGTCTGCTCTCTGGGTTGGGATGGTGCCTCATGTGGCTCAACTCTATTTTTTTTTTGGAGACAGTATTGTCGACTTGGGAAAATAACAACCAAGTCGGTCAACACCGTCTCCATTCCGCTTTTAGCTGGAAGGGGTGGGGGCTAGTGAGTGACAGAGGGTCTGGGTCTGTTGCTTCAGGTCTGTCTTGACACGTGTTGAAATCTACATTGTTTGTTTGCAGCTGATGGGGTTTGTAACATTGGAGAGGAAGCGCTACACGGTTTACCCACCACCTCACGAAGTCTTCGCATGGACAGAGATGTGTAATATCCGTGATGTAAGTACCGCATGCTTGTCCGTTTGTATTGCACGCTCTGCATTTGGTAAAAATGTTGACAGGTCGACGACCAATCCACGCTTTTGCAGCAAATATTTAAATTCAAATCTGAGGTAGGAAGGATGCGAAACGTTAGATGTCAGTCATGGCAGCGTGCTCCACTGCGAGCTGAAAGCTTTTTTGCTTCAAGTTCACTGCAGGGACTTGTGTTTGAGCCAGTGCCATTCTGTGGAAGCAAAGGGGGATTTGGGGGAGAAACTTTTTTTAATGTACGGACTTAATAAATGGAGTAAAATTTATTGTCGGGATGACCAACTGTTCCTGTATTTTAAAGGATTGCCCCTTATTATGTTCCCTTAAGGGGTAGGGTC
The DNA here is from genome assembly GCF_902713615.1 of Scyliorhinus canicula. Lineage (NCBI taxonomy): Eukaryota > Metazoa > Chordata > Chondrichthyes > Carcharhiniformes > Scyliorhinidae > Scyliorhinus > Scyliorhinus canicula. Next base: position 18,778,518 of record NC_052146.1, read on the forward strand.
TGTTTAGAACACTGGGCTAAATCGCTGGCTTTGAAAGCAGATCAAGGCAGGCCAGCAGTACGGTTCGATTCCCGTAACAGCCTCCCCGAACAGGCGCCGGAATGTGGCGACTAGGGGCTTTTCACAGTAACTTCATAATAATCTATTTTCATTTCATTTCATACCTTCTATTCCTTCTTTCCAGGTTAACCTATGGGAAACCGAGCTGAGATTGTTCTCTGGCCTTTGTTTGTGTGTGCATTAGGTGTAGACCACCAGGGGGAGTTGTAGTCATCAGCACTCCATCCCCAGTCGCACAAAGTGTCCCTTATTTTAGCTCATTTAAGTATTGGTCACCCAGCGTAAAGCTAATATACACAAATTAGCATTAATTCCAGTTCCCATGTGCTTGTACGTTCTCCCCGTTTCTGTGTGGGTTTCGTCCCACAGTGCAAAGATGTGTAGGTTAGGTGGGTTACGGGCTAGGGCAGGGGAATGGGCCTAGGTAGGTGCTCTTTTGGAGGGTCCGTGCAGACTCTAAGGGCTGACTGGCCTCTTCGGCACTGTATGGATTCTATGGATCAGAAATCGAAGCAGGAATAGGCCATTCAGCCCATCAGGCCTACTCTGTCATTCAAGAAGATTACACCTCAATTAGTTGGCTTCCTTAGTCTATTTGGAAATGAGCATACTCAGGTTTGGAAAGGAAGATTGGTTAACCTCTTAAACTCATCTGTGGCATATTTGCTTTGATGTAAAGAACTTGCATTTCGCACCACAAGAGTTTCATAGTCAGTGGTTACTGTGAGATGGCATCACTGTTGTGTTGGCCAAAATGGCAACCAATGTGCGCACAGCAAGATCCCACCAACACAAATTGGTGACCCGGGTGCCCATAGGGAAAACTGGACGCCCATCGGGAAAACTAACAGCTGTTGAGGGCGTGCAACTCTTACATTCGCCTGAACTGGGGCCTCTTAATATCTCAAAAGTCTGACATTTCCAGTTGCCGTTGCATGTTGCCCTTCCCGTACCGGCCTCTCCGAACAGGCACCAGAATGTGGCGACTAGAGGCTTCTCATAGTAACTTCATTGAAGCCTACTCGTGACAATAAGCTATTATTATTATTATTATTATTATGTGACATGGGGCTGAGACCGTCTTGTACACTCGTTTCCATTCAAGCGCTGGCTTCTGATTATCCCAAAGTATGCTTCACCCAATGTCTATATATTTACATTGTGTATTTGTTTTTTCATGTATGGAACGATCTGTCTGACTGTGCGCAGAACAATACTTAATAATGATGATCTTTAATCATTTTTATTGTCACAAGTCGGCTTACATTAACACTACAATGATGTTACTGTGAAAAGCCCCTAGTCGCCACATTCCGACGCCTGTTCTGGTACACAAAGGGAGAATTCAGAATGTCCGATTCGCCTAACAAACACATCTTTTGGGATTTGTGGGAGGAAACCGGAGCACCCGGAGGAAACCCATGCTACCTCGTCACAGGGAGAACGTGCAGACTCCGCACAGACGGTGACCCAAGCCGGGAATAGAAGCTGGGAACCTGCCGCTGTCAAGCAACAGTGCTACCGTGCCACCCGTAGAAAAACACTGGAGATGCCGGTGATTGAACCCGGGGCCTCATAAGAGCAAAGCGTGCGCCCAGTGAGCTGCATTCCTTACTTTTCCCTGTACCCCGGTACATGCGACAAACTCAAATCAAGTCAAGTTCCATCAGGCAGAAAATTGGTGGAAATATACGATGGAGAAAAGAGATTTGTTTCTAAACTGGTGTAGCTACCCCCCCACCCCCAAAAATTATTTTTCTATTTGAGCTGCAGAATTTTCTGCTAGTTTCTCGGCTTTTAATTTTTCATTTGCTTTCTCATCTGTCTGCTGGATTTAACTCTCTCCACATTGCTTGGTTGTCCTTTTACGTTTTGACGAGGTAGTCTGGTGCATATTGGCTGGCATGGCTAAACCAATCCTGGTTTGTCAAAGTGCCATGTTTAAGATGGAGAGTGAGAGTCAGCGATCAACTGGGTCACGTCACATTGTTGCAAACTTTGAACTATTGCCTTTAAAATGGACCTCTACCCTGTCCAACGGGAGTCGATCTATGGTGAGTTTTAACACATGAAAACATGTACGCATGAGCAGGAATCACCAACCATTGATCAGGAACAAATGGCTTTTTGAGGGAGACCGTTCTAGCACCCAGTTCTGTGGCGTGTAGATAAGATGGAATAATTGGGCTGAGAAAACCCGATGGCTGTGAGACTGGTGGCTTCCTGGTTTCTACACCTCTACTGCAATGCGCAGCATTATGGAAGTTTCCTGACCAAACTGTCTGGCCGATCAATTCTTTGGAAAATTCAACACTTAATGGCGCTGCTAGACTTCACAATAGCTCTGTACGTTCCCCTATTTGAACACTTAATTTTTTTTCTCTGTTCCTTTTTCAAGGATAGTGGCTCCTGCTTCTGCTATTCCTGTAGCAAAAACGATTCCATGCTGGATTGTCAATTTGCAATGGATGAACCTTCATAAATGACCCTCTTCTTTTTTTTTTTTCCCAGCCTCCCTCTGCCAGAGGCTGGAATCTGTCTTGTGTATCTCCACTCTATCCAACCCCCCACCAATCTTTATAAATTCTACTCTCTTCCTGTGCAAATACCATGATCTTGAGCCTCTCCTTCGTAACTATTGTTTCCTGTCCTTGGTGAATCCACAATATACCCTCCCTCTGCTTTTAATACGTTCCTGTAATCAGACACTACAAGTTTGGCATAATACTTTCTGGTATAAGTATTAGCGTATTGATATTCGTCATTATAGAATCCCTACAGTGCAGAAGGAGGCCATTCATCCCTTCGAGTCTGCACCAACCTCTGAAAGAGCACCCTACTGGGCCCACAACCTAACCTGTATATCTACGGACACTAAGGGCAATTTAGCATGGCTAATCCACCTAAACTGCACATCTTTGGACTGTGGAGGGCAGCCCGGTGGCGCAGTGGGCTAGCACTGCAGCCTGACGGCACAGAGGTCCCAGGTTCGATCCTGGCTCTGGGTCACTGTCCGTGTGGAGTTTGCAAATTCTCCCCGTGTTTGCGTGGGTTTCACCTCCACAACCCAAAAATGTGCAGGGTAGGTGGATTGGTGTCACTAAATTGCTCCTTAATTGGAAAAAATGAATTGGGTACTCTAAAAAAAATTTTAAAAACACCATAACGCCCGACGGAAACCCACGCAGACACACGGAGAAAGTGCCCTTATTTATAAAACTGAAGACTGTTGACCTTTTAATGACCACGTGTACTTTCAAAGCCAGTTCTAATTGTACTTCTGGGGACTGCGCCGATAACCTCTTTCACATTCACTTTATATTCCTGGTTCCTCCACATTCTGCATTTCGCACCATTAAATTGCCTCTGCTGAAGATGAGACATCTGGACTGCATTCGGGTTAATGGGTGACTCTCTTTCTCTGGCACAAGACCTTGCCTTTGAGGGTATCCTGCAATGTGGGGGCTTGGGCAGAAATTGTGAAATGAAGTAGCGTTGAAACCTCCGTTTCCGATTTAGGGTCATCAATTCAGCTACTAATCTGGTGTGAAATGTTAAACATTGATAATGCCTGGGGAGGGGAAGGACTATTCGGAGCAGAGGACAATAGAGTAAAAGGAAGCTTTGTATTTGTCTAGGTAAAGGTGGTTATTCTTGGCCAGGATCCGTACCATGGACCAAAGCAGGCTCACGGACTCTGCTTCAGCGTAAAGCGGCCAGTGCCGCCACCACCCAGGTATGTCGCTGTCTCATCTACAGAGTTCGAGCTCAAACTTTTGATTTAAGTTTTATGTGTAACTTGTTCAACTGTTCTCGAAGTTTTAAGGGGGGTGATGATTTACCCAGGAAATCCTCTTGGCGAACAGATCGCTAATGTTCAAGATATCAAACAAAATACGTCGCAGCTTCAGTTTCTGAATGTATGTATAAAATTATCAGGAAAGGAAAGACCAGCTCCCCATCCAAGCCTGCCCCACACATGAAAGCTGAAGCATTGAATGAAGGAACACTCCCTCCTTCTCCTCGAGTCACGGCATCTCTAGGATAGGCTGACCCTTGGCTCTGGAGAAATGTCACTCTGCATTCCTACCGTACACACTCTAAACTGGTCCAGCAGATCTCATGGACTGGGTGTTCAATAAAGTCACTCACCTTCTCTATGATGCAATTTCCGTTTCGGTCATGATCTGGTCCAGCTCCTAATCAGAGTTGTGCAGAGAGTTTGTATCCACCACCCCCTGCCAGCAACATGTTCGAGACCTAGGTTGAGTTGCTGATTTTTGGGGAAAGTAACTTGTCTTTTCCCCCTGGGTCGGGCGACTTGGGGAAGCCTGTAGTGTCTTTGTGGATGTTGGTAGGGAATGCACTCGCATGCCCTTTCTTGCCTTGTTCCTCGAAGATGTAATAAGCCAAGTGGATGATGGGGATCCTGTAGATGTAGTATATCTGAACTTCCAGAAGCCAGGGTGCCGCACAAAAGGTTAATACACAAGGTCACATGGGATTAGGGGTAATTTATTTGCTTGGATAGAAGACTGACAGAAGGCAGAGTCGGGATAAATGGGTATTTTTCTGGTTGGCCAGCTGTGACTAGTGGGGGTGCCACAGGGTTCGATCCTCAGCCCCAACTATTTACAATCTATATTAATGACCTGGATGGAGGGGTAGATGGTACTATGCCCACATTTTATATCCGCATTTTCAGATGACACTAAAATAGGTGGGATAGTAAGTTGCAATGAGGAAATAAGAAATTTACAAATGGATATAGATGGGTTAGGTGTATGGGCCAACATATGGCAGCTGGTGTTTAACATGGATAAGTGTGAGGTTATCCATTTTGGTCAGAATAATGGAAAGGCAACTTATTATCTAAATGGAGAGCACTTTGGTGTAGAGGTCCCTGGGTGTCCTCATGAATGGATGGCAGAAAACTGGCATATAGGGACAACGGGTAATACGGCGTGTAAATGGAATTTTGGCCTTTATAGCTAACGGAATAGAGTATAAAAGTAGGGAAGAGTTGCTGCAACTGTACATGGCATTGGTGAGACCGCACCTGGGGTACTGTGTACAGCTTTAATCCCCTTATTTGAGGTGGGATGTAGTTGTGTTGGAGGAGGCTCATGGATGAGGAGTTTGTCTTCGAGATTGAGCAGTTTAGGTCTATACTCTCGAGTTTAGAAGAATGAGAGGCGATCTAATTGAAGTATATAAGATGATAAAAGGTATCGACAAAAAGCAGACGTAGAGTGGATGCTTCCTCTTGTGGAGTAGTCTAGAACGAGAGGTCATAGTTTTAGGGTAAGGGGTAGCAGCTTTAAACGGGTGAGGAGAAATTACTTCTCTCAAAGGGTTGTGAATCTCTGGAATTCACAACCTCAATGCGGTGGATGCTGGGACAGTGAGTAAATTTGAGGAGGTGGACAGACTTCCGATTAGTAATGGGTTGTGGAGTTGAGGCCAAAGGAGATCAGCCATGATATTGAATGGTGGAAGCGGGCTCGGGGCTGAACTGCTCAATCCTGCTCCTTGTTCTTGTGTTGCCCATGCTCAATAGCCTATTGCCCAGCTTTTCAGGCAGCACGGTAGCACAAGTGGATAGCACTGTGGCTTCACAGCTCCAGGGTCCCAGGTTCGATTCCCCGCTGGGTCACTGTCTATGCGGAGTCTGCACATTCTTCCCGTGTCTGCGTGGGTTTCCTCCCGGGTGCTCTGGTTTCCTCCCACAGTCCATAGACGTGCAGGTTAGGTGAATTGGACATGATAAATTGCCTTTAGTGACCAAAAAGCTGAGGAAGGGGTTACTGGGTGATGGGGATAGGGTAGTAGTGAGGGCTTAAGTGGGTCAGTGCAGACTCGATGGGCCGAATGGGCTCCTTCTGCACTGTATGTTCTATTGTACTGCACAAAGGGTGGTCAGTTGGGTGTGGTGTTCAGAGGACAGCTGCCATCTGCAACGTACTGTAGTCTGAATCTGCCAATAAATTGGGTTTTACCACCCATTGGTAATGAGGGGAAATTTGGTAATAATGTAATTTGCCATTTTTTAACATTCAATCTCTCAAACGGTTTAAAATCGGTTTGGTGTTATCGCCCAAGGACACTCCTTCTAGAAAGCAATTTCTGTGCTTCTAATTATGATGATCTTCATTGTTTTGGTGATTGTTGAAGGCTGGGGTGGGGTGGTCATGGGGGTGGGCGAGGTGAAGGAGCACCATGTCCTGTGAAGACAGTCGCTGGGAGATGCTCACCCCAGGGGTGACGTCTTCCCAAATCGTCTTGGTAAATATTTCTTTGGTGGGTCATTTGGTTCCGAGCAAACTTTAATGAGTTAGATCCTGTCCTCTTTTCTGTCGAGGTTTACTCATGGATTTTCGAGCAAATAGCCACCTGGATGAACAATGTTGGCTGATCATCTTCTGTAGCTGAGCTGAGATGGGCTGACTAAGTGAGCTTAACTTCGGTAGTAGGGAAGATGCTGGAATCTATCATCAAGGAAAAAATTGCGAGGCATCTGGATAGAAATTGTCCCATTGGGCAGACGCAGCATGGGTTCGTAAAGGGCAGGTCATGCCTAACTAATTTAGTGGAATTTTTTGAGGACATTACCAATGCAGTAGATAACGGGGAGCCGATGGATGTGGTATATCTGGATTTCCAGAAAGCCTTTGACAAGGTGCCACACAAAAGGTTGCTGCATAAGATAAAGATGCATGGCATTAAGGGTAAAGTAGTAGCATGGATAGAGGATTGGTTAATTAATAGAAAGCAAAGAGTTGGGATAAATGGGTGTTTCTCTGGTTGGCAATCAGTAGCTAGTGGTGTCCCTCAGAGATCAGTGTTGGGCCCACAATTGTTCACAATTTACATAGATGATTTGGAGTTGGGGACCAAGGGCAATGTGTCTAAGTTTGCGGATGACACTAAGATGAGTGGTAAAGCGAAAAGTGCAGAGGATACTGGAAGTCTGCAGAGGGATTTGGATAGGTTAAGTGAATAGGCTAGGGTCTGGCAGATGGAATACAATGTTGACAAATGTGAGGTTATCCATTTTGGTAGGAATAACAGCAAACGGGATTATTATTTAAACGATAAAATATTAAAGCATGCCGCTGTTCAGAGAGACTTGGGTGTGCTAGTGCATGAGTCACAGAAGGTTGGTTTACAAGTGCAACAGGTGATTAAGGCGGCAAATGGAATTTTGTCCTTCATTGCTAGAGGGATGGAGTTTAAGACTAGGGAGGTTATGTTGCAATTGTATAAGGTGTTAGTGCGGCCACACCTGGAGTAGTGTTCAGTTTTGGTCTCCTTACTTGAGAAAGGACGTACTGGCGCTGGAGGGTGTGCAGAAGAGATTCACTAGGTTAATCCCAGAGCTGAAGGGGTTGGATTATGAGGAGAGGTTGAGTAGACTGGGACTGTACTCGTTGGAATTTAGAAGGATGAGGGGGGATCTTATAGAAACATTTAAAATTATGAAGGGGATAGATAGGATAGATGCGGGCAGGTTGTTTCCACTGGCGGGTGACAGCAGAACTAGGGGACATAGCCTCAAAATAAGGGGAAGTAGATTTAGGACTGAGTTTAGGAGGAACTTCTTCACCCAAACGGTTGTGAATCTATGGAATTCCTTGCCCAGTGAAGCAGTTGAGGCTCCTTCATTACATGTTTTTAAGGTAAAGATAGATAGTTTGTTGAAGAATAAAGGGATTAAGAGTTATGGTGTTCGGGCCGGAAAGTGGAGCTGAGTCCACAAAAGATCCGCCATGGTCTAATTGAATGGCGGAGCAGGCTCGAGGGGCCATGTGGCCTACTCCTGCTCCTAGTTCTTATGTTCTTATGACTGCAAACTTGGGATCAAAGCTTGGGCGTCCGTTTGTTCCATATCTGATTGATCCTGATGTGGAGATGCCGGCGTTGGACTGGGGGTGAGCACAGTAAGAAGTCTGACAACACCAGGTTAAAGTCTAACAGGTTTGTTTCAAATCACTAAGCTAAGCTAGTGATTTGAAACAAACCTGTTGGACTTTAACATGGTGTTGTCAGACTTCTTACTGATTGATCCTGAGCGAGAGATTGGGATTTTAAAGAATTATTTTACGTGCATGCGGGTGAGATTCGGTGAAATGGTCTTGATTATTACAGCTCCATTCAAATCAGGCACCACAATTTTGAGAATGAGATGTCTCTGAAGTAATATATCATATTCCGTGTATTAAAATAAATGTCTTCTAGGAGGGGATTTCTACTTGGAAGTAGGTAGTAGATCAGAACAGGACTGTAACAATTATGTGACTCGCGTGCATAAGAAGTCTTTGTTTTTTAAAAGAAGAATCCGATCTTCCTCTGCCTCATCCTACAAGGAACGAAGCAATAACCCAACAGGAAGGCCCAAGCTTTGTTCCTAGTTTTCACCGTCGGCCAATCTCTGCTAAAGTCAGCCAGGGCTTCTCTGAGAAAGTGAGTGGATCTGGTGGTTCGTGCAGGAGTTTGAATGAAGACACTGATTTGGCCATTCCTGTTGGCGTGAGTTGAACCATCTACCCAAGCTCACCAGTAATTGTCTTGTCTCCACGCAGTTTGGAAAACATGTACAAGGAACTCCAATCGGACATTCAAGGCTTTGAACCCCCAGGGCATGGCGATCTGACCGGGTGGGCTAAACAAGGTAATTTGTCGATTGTGTGGGGTTGGGGGGGGCACGACCGTGTACTCTGCTTGCGTTAAGGTTTACTGGATGGAGGTGATGCTCTCTAGACTTAAAACTGATCCTCGAGGTTAAAATTGGTGCTTGTGTCCCTTTTAACATTGAGGAGATAGAGACCGATGTGTCTGGCTCTCCCATCATAGTACACTGAGGGTCCAGAACCCGCATCAAAGCCCTCGGGCTGCAGTTTGACATGAAATGGATATTCCTGTAATTGAGGTGCCTCCCTACAGGTACATTGTTCTGCACTTTAACAGTTCAAAATGGTACTTTTACGAATAAAATATATTTTGGGGGTGGGGAGAAGTGAGACCAAGATCAATGAAAAGGGGGAAGTGCAAGGGTAGATCCATCAAATGTCTCTGGCAGTGAATCGTACCTTGGTCTGGGCACTTTAGATCAATGTACTTGCTGTGTGCCAGATCGACCTGCTGTGTGCCAGATTAAACTAAACCTCTTTCCTGATGTGTTATATTTTCAAATTGAAACAGGAGTGCTGCTGCTCAATGCTGTCCTCACCGTGCGATCACATCACCCAAACTCGCACAAAGAGCGGGGTTGGGAAGATTTCACCGACGCGGTGGTGTCTTGTCTGAATAACCAGCTGGATGGCGTGGTCTTCATGCTGTGGGGAGCGTACGCACAGCGGAAAGGCAATGCAATCGACAGGGTAGGTCTTTGTAAACGTATTCCCTTGGGGCTAGGCTGTAATCTAGGGAAGACTTTTTATCCGCATGTGATGTGAATCAATCTCGCATGAGTGGTGTTTGAAAGAGGAACTAGCGTTTGTAGTATCTTTCACATCCCGGGCATTTCCCAAAGTGCTTCACAGCCATCGCTGTTATGTCAAAAGGTAACAGTCTATCCACATGTAGCATTCCCCATAAAGGGCGATTTAAATGAAAATGGTTTACTCATCGAATCTCTACAATGCAGAACTGGAGCTGTTTAGCTCAGGGCTAAATCGCTGGCTTTGAAAGCAGGCCAGCAGCACGGTTCAATTCCCGTAACAGCCTCCCCGGACAGGCGCCGGAATGTGGCGACTAGGGGCTTTTCACAGTAACTTCATTGAAGCCTACTCGTGACAATAAGCGATTTTCATTTCATTTCATTTCATGAGGCCGTTCGGCCCATCGAGCCTGTACTGACCTTCCAAAAGAGCACCTAATCTATTATCTGAGGGAGAAATGTGCCCCAAAATCTGTTGCATGCCGTGGTTGAATTTCTCATCCAATGGGTGCATTGAATCTCTTGGGTCTACATAGGCATTTTGCTTCAAAGTTTGATGCCGTTATCATTGCAGTTCCTGGGACGTTGCGATATCTAGTTGAGGGAGAAAGAGTGCCACTGACTGGTAGTTGTGTTGGTTCTGGTCACCTTTCTAATGATTTTGGTTGGTTATTGTTGCTAGTTTATTCTTCTTCTGTTAACGTGTGCAAAGATGGAGGGATGGCATTTTGAATGTGACGTCACTAGCGGTAAATGTGACCTGGGAGACCCATTATAATTGTGGAATAGTTTGGCACGTTGTACCCGGGGAGCTTTTCCAATCATTGCCTCCAGTTTCACTTGTTCAACACCCCACCACCCCGTCACAAAAAAAAAGCTGTGAAGATTCTACTCTCCCATAGCTACCACAGGAGTGACTACAGTAAAATTCACTTGAGTTTACCACCGAACGTGTTGGTCAAAATGGCTGCTTTTGCAGAGAAATCGGAGTAGTTGTGAGATACTTTTGGTCACGCAATAATTTGCTTTCCGTTCTTGTGCGTTGTCACACTCCAGCCAGTCTCCGTGTATGTCTCTGGTCATTGGGGTTTGTTAATGTGACAAATAGGCATTGAGGCAAGGACCTGCTAATTCTCTGTCTGACTGGATAACCATGACGGGTCAGTCTAGGCAATGGGAAATATTGGGTGTTTGCTTTATCTGTCACGTACGATCCTGTGTTGAGTACACTCTGTTCTGTGTGAGGGACGTATTGCTGCGATGACGTGGAGGAGTCCCTCGCACAGTGCTACATGTAAGTAATATGCTCTCTTTCTAACTGGGATTGCCACTATGTTGCAGAAGCGTCACCATGTCCTGCAGACAGTTCACCCGTCCCCGCTCTCTGCCCATCGAGGCTTCTTTGGCTGCAAGCACTTCTCCAAGACCAACGCGTTGCTGGAGAAATCCGGGAAGACTCCAATCAATTGGAAGTTGTTGTGAGCCCAGTCAGGCAATGGGAGTACATGGGTGGGATTGTGTTGAGGTTTAATGAGCATTTATCATTAGCCAGACTTGGAGAGGATAACTGATTTCACGTTAACTGTGGTTGATGGGACCTTATCACTAGATAGATACATGTTTTGAAATTTGGTTACATTTATTTAACCCTCGGGGGAGCACAACCGATCAGGTTGAGATGCTTTGTTCCAGTGAGTATCTTAGTGAAGGTAAAATATCCTTTAACTACAGAGTCTCCACTGAAATGGCTGAATTTAGTCCATGACTAAAAAGTTTTTAATGTAATTTTATTGTAAATATGTCTGTGTTTCTTTCATTTGTTAATGCTTCGACTGTAAAATGCTTCAGCATTGGCTTGTGAATATTGTTAAATAAAAGCTTTTATTTCTTATTGCTAAGCTCCTTCATCACCAAACATTTTGAAGATGAAAAATTCATGACTTGAAGAAAGAAAACTTGCATTTGAAAAGCCCTTTCGTGTCCTTTTTGGCTGTGTTCCAGCCAAATACTCTTTTGAAGTGGCAGTCATTCCTCTTTAGACAAACAAAGCAAAATCGTACAAACTCCACCGAGACACTTGCCCAGTTAAGACATTTTGGTTGAAGTATAATTCACAGTTACGTGCACCTGTACAGCAACATGTCTTCAGACTCGGCACGCTCCAGGCTTCCGGTCTCAACATCGAATTCAGCAATATCAGATGATTAGCTCTAACCCACTTGGACACATTTGTTTTCATCCCATTTCATTTCAACTGTCTCTTACCATTTCTTTCTTTCTCGTCTTAATGTATATTTTAACCCCCCCTCCCCAAAATCTTATCCACCTTCCGCTCCCCCCACATCTCCATCTGACACAGTTTAGCCTCTGATAGTTTCTCTGCTGTTTGGCCCCTCGCACCTTTTGTTCTCTCTGGGGACTGCCATTAACACTCTTTCCCCTGGGTTTCTGTGGCTATTAGCACCCCGTTTCCCTGGGTTTCTGTGGCTATTAGCACCCCGTTTCCCTGGGTTTCTGTGGCTATTAGCACCCCGTTTCCCTGGGTTTCTGTGGCTATTAGCACCCCGTTTCCCTGGGTTTCTGTGGCTATTAGCACCCCGTTTCCCTGGGTTTCTGTGGCTATTAGCACCCCGTTTCCCTGGGTTTCTGTGGCTATTAGCACCCCGTTTCCCTGGGTTTCTGTGGCTATTAGCACCCCGTTTCCCTGGGTTTCTGTGGCTATTAGCACCCCGTTTCCCTGGGTTTCTGTGGCTATGACTCCTCTTTCATTCTCACTCCACAGTATAAATATTCCCCACATTCTCTGACTGTTAGCTTTGACAAAGAGTCATCGGACTTGAAACGTTAGCTCTTTTCTCTCCCTACAGATGCTGCCAGACCTGCTGAGATTTTCCAGCATTTTCTTTTTTGTTTCAGGTTTAGTGTCTCTGTTGAAATAACAGCACCACTGTCATCCTCGCACAGTAAGAAGTCTTAAAACACCAGGTTAAAGTCCAACAGGTTTGTTTCAAACACGAGCTTTCGGAGCACTGATCCTTCCTCGGGTGAATTCTGTGTTCACCCCAGTCCAACGCCGGCATCTCCACATCAGCCTTACACAGTGTGTACTGAAGTGTTAGTTTAGTTTAAGGAGAACTCAACCTGACAGTCGGGAACAGTGATGGACAACTTATTGAGTGAGCCTCCATCTCTGGGACCCAAGATTGAAATCTGGGTTGTTCGCTAACCATGACCAGTGAATAATATTAAATACATTACATGCACACTGAATATTTCATAATGACTTTTTAAAATGCTTAATAACTTGTATATTAATAGAACTGTCATAAAATTCCAATGGTAAAAACAATAAACATTTACACTTTGGACTCGGAGGGAGGGAGTGCACGGCTCTCACAGTCAGTCTTGTGAGTACTTGCTTTGTGTGTGGATCACTTCAGCCACACCGGTAGGAGGAAAAACAGGATGGAAATCAATGGTCCAAATAGTTTGTGAGCAGCACTCCAGCAGTAGTGGGCAACCTGTGGCCTGTCTGGCTTCTGTGTTACTAATGATGCTCCTTGATTCCTCTTGCTTTTGCTGTGTCACGCGTGTTCACCTAGATTTTACCTTCCCTCTCGTACAGCGATGCGATACTGTGGGTAGTGTCCCTGCTTCTGAGCCAGCTGATCTGGGCTTGAGTACTTCCCCAGGACTTGGGGGTCAAGGAAGGTGTGTTTGTAATGCAGCCAAACAGGTGATGAACCCTTCCAACACGTCGTGTGTAGGTGGTACGGACAGGACAGACTCTTGGTCAGACATGGAGCCTCTAATGTCACTGGCCAGTTCCAGACTACATGCATGTTTTAAACAAAAAAAAATACCTTTTCATCACAGCAAGGGGCAGCATGGTAGCACAGTGGTTAGCACAAATGCTTCACAGCTCCAGGGTCCCAGGTTTGAATCCCGGCTTGGGTCACTGTCTGTGTGGCGTCTGCACGTGCTCCCCGTGTCTGCGTGGGTTTCCTCCCACAGTCCAAAGATATGCAGGTTAGGTGAATTGGCCAGGCCAAATTGCCCTTAGTGTTAGGTGGGGTTATGGGATAGGGTGGAGGTATGGGCTTGGGTAGGGTGCTCATTCCAAGATCCGGTGCAGACTCGATGGGCCGAATGGCCTCCTTCTGCACTGTAAATTCTATGAAATCAATCCTGACTAGTGAACTAACATGCCAGCATCTAGTTTTGACATATTGGGGAATTAGCAGAACTCAGTGTGTTTGAGTACTGGGCTGGGTGTACTGGAAGGGGACTTGGTCTTCTTAATTCAGATGTGCTAAATTAAGGCTGTAATTAAAATAATGTAATAAAGACTCCCATGTGAAATATTTTGAGGGGATTAAAATGTGATGTGAATTACATCACGTTTGCAGTTCACACCTGGGTATCTTCTGAGCATGTGGATTGGGTTGTGGCTTTTATCTTGGTGAATAGCTCATGGTAACGGTGAGCTGGCTGAAGAATGGAATAGTCGAACACTCCCAAGATCATTCCTCCATCCTGCTCCAGCAACTCTACCATCTTGGGTTGAATAATTAACACTCCCAGCAGATGAGCCCCAATTGCAAACAAGTGTTCTAAAACTGTGTTTTTTAAACTTTCAGCACCCATCTAACCAACCAGCCATCCTTATGTCTACTTCACAATCCACCATTTTTGCTTATCTTTAAACAGGTGAGCCTGCTTGATCCTCTCAATCTCAATTGCTTTGTTAGTCAATGTTACATTTCTTTAGCCAATTTGGTTTTTTTCCAATTGAGGGCCAATTTAGCATAGCCAATCCACCTACCCTGCACATAGAATTTACAGTGCAGGAAGGAGGCCATTCGGTCCATGAGTCTGCACCGGCCCTTGGAAAGAGCACCCTACCCAAGCCCACACCTCCATCCTATCCCCGTATCCCACATAACCTTTTTTGGACACCAAGGGCAATTTAGCATAGCCAATCCACTTAACCTGCACACCTTTGGACTGTGGGAGGAAACCCACACAGACACAGGGAGAACGTGCAGACTCCGCATAGACAGTAACCCAAGCCAGGAATTGAACCTGGGACCCTGGTGCTGTGATGCAACTGTGCTAACCATTGCACCACTGTTGTGGAGGCTAAACCCACGCGAACACGGGGAGAATGTGCAAACCACACAGACAGTGTGCCAGAATCGAACCCAGTACCTTGGCGTCGTGAGGCAGCTGTGCTAATTACTGCACCACCCTGCTGCCCATCAATGTTACATTTCTGATGAGGACTTCTGCTGATGATTTAAGATGACTGCTGGTTTAGCTCAGTGGGCTAGACAGCTAGTTTGTGATGCAGAACAAGGCCAGCAGCACGGGTTCAATTCCCGTACCAGCTTACACGGACAGGCTTCGGAATGTGGCGACTTGGGGCTTTTCACAGTAACTTTGTCCTTGTGACAATAAAAGGTTGTTATTAAGATTCACTGCATCCGTTGAAAAAAATCAAGAGGTTTGTTCTCTAATTCACCAGGCTTGGTCTTGACATGCCTTTGACGTTTGAGGGGTTTAATCTTCCATTTGCCAGCACTTTCCTACATATAACACACAGCCTTTGTATCCTGATCTGCATTGGCACAACGAATAAACCCATACCTCAGGTAATCCTCTTTATGCTGCTTTGTTCCTGTTTTCAGCTTCTACATGGGTTGTTCACCAGAGGCCCTGGAGCTCAACCAGCACTGCTGGCAGCTACAAAATGGAGGAATCTCTCCTGCCCAGAGCACGTGACGTCAGCTCTCTGCTGCCGCTTCTGGAGAGAGGATGCCAAAAAAGAATCTGCTCCTGGGTTAGCGGTCTGACATCGGGAGGGGGCATTCTGCCTCGCTGGGCTCTGGGCCTGCGCACTGCTGAGGGGGCACGCATGCGTGGGATGGCCGGCATTCTGAAAGCAGGCCGTGGACGGTTTTCTGAAATGGCTGTTTGGGCGCTTCCTACGATCAGGAATGCCGCAACTACTGCCCTTCCGATACCCGCCTGCAACCCACCCGTGGATCACAACCCTGACTTTTGTTACTTTCCAACAGTCACCTTCTAGATGAGTGCTGGGCTAAATCTGGGTTTGTTGTGATTGTCCCTTCAGGGGCAACACAGCAGAGTAAGGGTGATCAATCAGGATTTGGGGAATCACCCAAGGGGGAACAGTTCTCCTAGGCAGAGGTATTAATAATCTTTATTAGCAAAACAAGTAGGCTTACATTAACACTGCAATGAAGTTACTAAAAATCCCCTGGTCTCCACACTCCGGCGCCTGTTCGGGTACACTGAGGGAGAATTCAGAATGTCCAATTCACCAAACAAGCACGTCTTTCGGAACTTGTGGGAGGAAACCTGAGCACCTGGAGGAAACCGACGCAAACACGGAGAGAACGTGCAGATTCTGCACAGAGTGTGACCCAAACCGAGAATTGAACCCGGGTCCCTGCCGCTGTGAATCAGCAGTGCTAACCACTGTGCCGCCCTTTTGAGTATTAGCTGCAAACATGCTGCTGCTCTTTAGGATCACTTGTTCATTAATGACGACTCAAAATGCATCTTTATCGGGTTCACGGAGTGTGAGCAGCTAGAATGAAATTACCCAAACTCATTTAGCTGTTTAGCACACTGGGCTAACTCGCTGGCTTCAAAAGCAGGCCAGCAGCACGGTTTGATTCCCGTAACAGCCTGCCCCAACAGGTGCCGGAATGTGGCGACTAGGGGCTTTTCACAGTAACTTCATTTGAAGCCTACTCATGACAATAAGCGATTTTCATTTTTTCATTTCATTTTCAGCTAGGACTCTTGTTTATTATGGAGTCTAGGCTTGTCAATGGCGACACACCTTAGTATTCAATTTAAGTGTGCATTTTTAATGTGGCACTGAATGTTCAGCAGTCTGTTTATAGTTTTGATCATCTGCATCCCTGCAATGGGCCCTAACTTTGAACTCTCAACAGCATGCTACCACGCATGACCTTTTCTCATTTTCTGCACAAAGCTCAGGGAATGAGATTGCTGATCTGACACTGCATTGTTACTCCAACTTCAACTGTTTTGGGTCCCACTCCAATTCCATATGGCTAGAGCTGGAGCAAATCTCGAACAGGATTGAAGAGCTCAATTGATTCAGTCGCTGTCTCCCATAAACCCACGTATAAAAGAGTTGGCTGCCATCAGCAGGAGAGTTTGTGACATTACAGGAGAGGAAGAACTCCCAATGCCTTTGACAAGAGACCAGGTTTCACTTCTGGTCTTAAATTCAAACACAGCGCAACAACCGGAGGATGTTCCTGTCTCCCTGGTGTAACAACCCAAAGCAAAACTGGGCTCCATAAACAATGGCACTTCAAGTCTTCCGTGGCAAACATCAATAGCATGTAGCTTCTATCAAACAAATCAAAACCGAGACACTTAGTTTGGAGGTGCGGCGATGGTTTTATCTGTCAGACATCTAACTGCAAGTTTCAGTGTAACTGTGGTTATTTCAGATCTTTCATGTGTGTCCCTGGCAAGGCGAGCATTTGTTTTTAAACGTGTGGAGCTTTATCGATCTCTGCTTTCAATGTCTCCTGCTGATAGCTACCTCCTCCTTCAGTGATAGTGGTTTATTCCAGACGGTTGCCTACAGAGACCGCATGAATCCACTTTGCTTCTACAGATGGACCCCGGGAGCTTTGGTGACAATTTAGGGGTTATATTCCACAACTCTTTTCCTATGAATATTGTTAGTCCAGTTTTGTACAAAGCAGCCCATTCCTCCAACTTGCGATTACAGCATGGAACTGACCATTCAGCTGGACAGTGCCATGTTGTTTGTTATCTTCCTGACTGCCACAGGAGCAGTCATGTTAATTTCCTGTGTCCCACTCCTTTTACACCATGCTCAATTCTCCTTTCCTTAAATAAGCTAGGAGCTGGTTTAGCTCACTGGGCTAAATTGCTGGCTTTTAAAGCAGGCCAGCAGCACGGTTCGATTCCCGTACCAGCCTCCCCGGCCAGGCGCCGGAATGTGGCGACTAGGGGCTTTTCACAGTAACTTCATTGAAGCCTACTCGTGACAAGCGATTTTCATTTCATTTAAATGTTGACATGACCTCCTTAATGACACAAACACAGTTGGTTGAATGATGGGCTATGGGAGCAGAGCAGTTACATTTTGATGTCCAGTTCTATTGTAAGGTCAGCCACCTGAAACTGTAACTCTTGATTTTCTCGTTGTTGCCTCCCCTGCTGAGTTTTTCCAAGAAGTTTCCGTTTTAATTTCAGATTTCCAGTACCGACAGTATTATGCTTTTGTGTTAGTGGTTATGTCACTGGACACTGTGACGGACATTGACACTGACAACTGGGCAACAGTTACGACGGCCGTGACCTCTGAAGGCTGGCCGTTTGGAAGGGCTCGGAAGAGGCGAGCAGAAATGAAAATCTCAGCCGGACTGAGAAGAGGGGCCCAGAGAAAACAGAAGCAGTGAACTGCGCACCTTAGCCCAGTGCCTTCCTCTGTGGCAAATAAGGCAGAGACTGCCGCGTCAGAGTGGGGCTCCTCCTGAGCCACACCAGGCCACACTTAAACAAAGAACATAGAAAAGTGCAGCACAGGAACAGGCCCTCCGGCCCTCCGGCCCTCCAAGCCTGCACCGACCATGCTGCCCGTCTAAACTAAAATCCACACTTCTGGGGTCCATATCCCTCTATTCCCATCCTATTCATGTATTTGTCAAGATGCCCCTTAAACATCACTATCGTCCCACTTCCACCACCTTCTCCGGCAGCGAGTTCCAGGCACCCACTACCCTCTGTGTAAAAAACGTGCCTGGTACATCTATTCTAAACCTTGCCCCTCGCACCTTAAACCTATGCCCCCTAGTAATTGACCCCTCTACCCTGGGAAAAAGCCTCTGACTATCCAGGCCTCTGACTATCAGGTAAGGAATCGAACACTAATTATTTTTGAATAATATTTTCAAATGTAAATAAGCTGGTAAATACTAAAAATAATTAAAATCATTCTGGAAAGCAAAATAACGCTTTTATTTTTCTATGAAATGTCAGAGAACATTCATATTATGTACAGACATTTTTACGATGTATACAATACTATGCCGTGCTTCTGTGGATTATATATATATAGATATTTTAATTCTATTTTTGTCACATTTTCACAGATTAAAGATGACACAAATTAGTTCCCACTCGTCATGCCTTCCACCTTCTCTGGTGGGCTGTTTTCCAGAAGTGACGTTATCCACCAAGCTGTGCTTCTCGGTAAAGCCCACATCACAAGTACAACTTAATTTAAGTAGCAACGGTGATTCATTTCCATTTTAAACTGTTAAACAGCAAGGTAGACCACAGAGGGAGACAGCAGTTTACATTTATTTATATCTTACTTTGAACGCAAAGAAGGATCCCAAGGGACGTCAAAGATCTGCGTAGGGAAATCTGACAGCCATATGGGGCAAGTGGACGATGAGAGGAGTTTTGACGGGGCTTTTTTACAGCAGAAGACAGCGGGAAAGAGCTTTCCCAGAGATTCTAACCAAGGTGGTCGAAGGCCTTACGATGAAAGGGGGAGAGCAAGAGGCCAGAGTCCGAAGAACATAGGACCAGAGAGTTGAGGGGTCGAATGGCCTACTGCGGTTCCTAATGCTCGCAAAGTCAATTATCACGTGGCATCAATTTTCAGGGGGCGCTGCAGTGTTCGACATGATGGGCAATGTGCTTGCTCGTTCTGAACCAACTATCCGCCCACCGCACACCATGTTGCTTAAGGTGCCCTGTAGCCCTCGGATATGCAAATTGAAGGCCGCTCACCCAATTCCGACCACCTAAGGATAATTGGTTCCCAGCTGATCATAGACCGGGGACAGTTTCCTCAGGTAAAAAGCAGTCAAATTAAACCGGGTCTGCCAGCGAAAAAAAAAGGCACGCAATTAATTTTTAATAAAATCGCCTGTATGTGGAACCAGGAAGAGCAAAGTGATTCTCCCGGCTTCACATTACAACTGTCCACTGCTGCCTTCCATCAGCCCCCACCCAGCTCCTCCCCCACATCCAACCTGGATCAGGTGGGGGCTCCGCCCCTCTGGCTGACCTTTGCCCTTTTCGGGATTAGCGCACTGACTCTTGGGGCCTGGCTGATGTTCTCTCTCTGTCATGTCCTGATGGCACAAGAGGACCGTTGTCAACTGGTTCCCTTGTACACCACATTTGGCGAGATGCTTTGTGGCTAACGGGCTTGGTCTCGGCCTGGAGGAGGTTGCAGGGCTTTGCTGAGGAGAGGCTGTGGAAGAATTTAAAGGAAGATTTTGAATCTCAGATGGCGATGTGTAGCCACTGTACCCCGGCGAGGATAGTGAGTGATACTTTGTGCGGGACAATATGAGGAGCTGCTAAATAAGGGAGGGTATTCCCTGCAGGTGTCACAACACGGTGATCATGAGCAGGAAACCTTGCTGATTCCTCTCGTCCCTAGCTCAGGGGTTTTGAATCAATTGGAGCGCCAGCATTGCCACATTGGCTCAGATCAACTAACCGGACAGGACGAGGGTCGGATGTGTGACTTCCTGATTCTTGTGACTGAGTTCACTCACTGGCCACACCAAGATCCGCCCATTGAATCAAACCTCTTCTGCATCTGGCTGTTTGTGACTTGCAGGCACTGAAATGGCTTGGACAAGGAGACGTTATTGGACAGGCCCATTGCCCCAAACATGCACTGTATGGAAGGACAACATGTGACATGTCATTGAGTGGGGAACATGGTAATACAATGAATACCTTTGGAACTTGTAGGAAATTGCTACTTCCCATGAAATTTATAAACAAAAACAGATGGATAATAATGGAAGGTCATCGAGACTTTACTCTTGGGGTCATCTGTAAAAGTGAAAAGAGAGGAAACCTGTTACAACAGCTCTGCCGGAATGAACATTCAACAACATTCAGATCATTGATCTGTGTGTTTCTGCTTATTAACTAACCAGTCAGATATTATTCTCTTTCAGAGGCTACAAAGATGGGAAATGGTGCAAATTCTTAGTTCTGGGAATCTAAGCTCTGATTCGGGACCAGCAGTCTCTTAGATCTGCTCAGGGCCTCACTGACTCTGGGACTAGTAATGTGGTGAAATTGAGAGATTCATACAGCAAATAGCCCAAAACATGGTGATTTCATTTAAGGTATATGGTTGCGTTGGCTAGGCCAGCATTTACTGCCCAGCCCTAGTTGCCCTTGAGAAGGTGTTGGTAAGCTGCCTTCTTGAACCGCTGCAGTCCCTGAGGTGTAGGTACACCCATTGTGCTGTTGGGGAGGGAGATCCAGGATTTTGACAGGAAACAGTGAAGGAGATTCATAGAATCCAAAGAATTTACAGTGCAGAAGAAGGCCATTCGGCCCATTGAGTCTGCACCGGCTCTTGGAAAGAGCACCCTACTTAAGCCCACACCTCCACCCTATCCCCGTAAACCAGTGACCCCACCTAACTCTTTTCTTGACACTAAGGGCAATTTAGCATGGCGAATCCACCTAACCTGAACATCTTTGGACTGTGGGAGGAAACCAGAGCACCCGGAGGAAACCCACGGGGAGAACGTGCAGACTCCGCACAGTCAGCGACCCAAGCCGGGAATCGAACCTGGGACCCTGGAGTTGTGAAGCAACGGTGCTAACCACTGTGCCTCCGTGCCTCCCTATTTCCAAATCAGGATGATGGGTGACTTGGAAGGGAATCTCCAGGTGGTGGGGTTCCCATGTGTCCGCTGCGCTTGTCCTTCTAGATGGTGGTGGTCGTGGGTTTGGAAGCTTCTGCCTCGGAAGCTTTGGTGGTTTCCTGGAACTCACTCTCTGAGCAATGAGATTTCAACCTAATCCATTATACCAATAACCCAAATCGAAATTTCTTACCACCATCAGATGACCATTCTTGCCTTTGAAAACCTGTGATTCGTGGCCTGAGGTGAAATCGACAATACCTTCCTTCCCTGGTTGAATTGTGAATTTCAAGCTGAAATGGAAACATTTATATAGAGGGTGAAGCTCCGTTAAATTATTATGTTTACAGAGCAATATATATATATATATATATATATATAATCTGCAGCAATTTCTCTAATTTGATCACAAAGTTCTGTTATAATACTGTTACAAATCATACTGCCCTCCAATGTCGATGTAAGACTTTCAAGTTATGGCACACACTCTGTTACATGTCGCATTCTCATTCCAAAGTTTTGTTTCAACTCTGTCTTTGTTATGCAATCCAGCGCTATCACTGCCTCACTCTCAGTATAAGATTCTCAGTTCCAACATTTCTGTTCCTTGCTCACTCCAATAAACGGCTTTAAGTTACAACACTTTCTGTTACTTGTTCCTCCATTGTTATCAGACCCTTGGTTGTAATGTGTTGTCCACTGCGCTTTAATCTACATATTTGCATTAACATCATCACTGCTGTCTGCCATTGTCAACTACATTGACTTCACGGCTCTGGAATTTCACATATTTAGGCAGGTGGCTCTAGCACCATTGGTACCTGCAGTGGTTCAAGAAGGCCAATCACCATCACCTTCTAAGGGTAACTAGAGATCCCATCCTTGCCAGTGTGCCCATCATCCTTGGACTGAACCTTTTAAAACGTTGCCCAATTCCCACATCATTGGACTGAACCTTGTAAAACGTTGCCCAATTATGGCCAAGATGTAAACTAACCCAAGGAGCACACGATCATCGTTGGCAATTTTCAAACTGCTCAATAAACAAATTTACTGCCCCAAGTCAGTCTCAGTCTGCGCTATGTTCGCTGAAATCAGCCGAGGCAGTCGTTGGGACTTGGCCGTATTGGTCTGAACGTCCCTGAGTTAGGATGTGGTAAACCAGCCAGGACTCACACTCTGACTGCGAGCACTGCTCCCGCTGAGAGGTACACCCATGGGGCAGATCGAGGAAATGCTCGGATTGCATTCCTGGGGCCAAGGCACCCACTGTCTGAGCCAGACCAGGACTATCCCGCGGACAAGTTTAGAACGGCTGCCAGGGTTTGTAATGCCAAGTTGAACATGAGCCAATGCCTTCAAAGGGAAAGACGACCACCGAATAAAGCAGATTGATTTTGTCAAAGACTCAAGGATGAGAATGTATGAACAGAAGGAGGCCGTTCGACCCTTCCAGCCTGTTCTGCCTCTCAATTAGATTGTGGCTAATCTCCTTCGACTTCCTGGTTCCAGAACCCTTGATCCGCCTGCCTAACAAAAACCTATCAATCGCTGTTCAGAAATTCTCAATTAGCCCTCAGACTCTGCAGCTTTCTGAGGGAGCAGGTTCTAGATCTTCACTTCTCCTTATGTGGAAAAGTCCTTCCTGACATCTCTGAATGGCCTAGCTCGAACTTTAAAGTCATGCCCCCTTGCTGTGGACTCCCCCACCAGAGGAGATACCTTATCTTTATCTATTCTACACAATTTCTTCAATTATCTTCAACACTTCAGTCGATCATTCCTTCAACTTCCATATTCAAGGGAATGCAAAGCTGAGTCTATCCAAACTGTCCTGATGGTTTGACCCTTATTGCCCAT
The DNA here is from genome assembly GCF_902713615.1 of Scyliorhinus canicula. NCBI lineage: Eukaryota > Metazoa > Chordata > Chondrichthyes > Carcharhiniformes > Scyliorhinidae > Scyliorhinus > Scyliorhinus canicula. Next base: position 18,801,621 of record NC_052146.1, read on the forward strand.
GTGTAATTCTGTGTTGAGTAGAGACTGAAGCGTGTAGTACATTTGTATTTCTCTCGGACGGTGCCATTTATTTTTCTTTACCTACCTGCCCTGAACAATTTTGAAGCTGTTCTGTTTGCTGGCCATTGTACAAAGCTTGGTCACCGTCTCAAACACATTGTCACACTGCAGAATGACATCGCCCTGCATACATGAGACAGACAGTCAGCACAATACCTGAGAGAGGAGCCATCACCACCATGGTCACATGTGGCACAGGACTTTGTCAGTAATGTTCAGCGCGGCAGTGATGTATTGTACAGTGGAGATTTGAAAATATGGGCCGGCACAGCGGCAAAATGGTTGGCACAGCTGCCACACTGCGCCCGAGGCTCGGGTTCGATTCCGACCTCTGGCGACTATGTGGAGTTTGCACATTCTCCCCGTGTCTGTGTGGGTTTCCTTCATCTGCTCCCACAGTCCAAAGATGTGCAGGTTAGGTGGAATGGCCATGATAAATTGCCCCTTAGTGCCCAAAAGGTTGGGTGGGGTTACAGAGGTGTGGGCCTGGATAGGGTGCATTTTTGGAGGGTCAGTGCAGACACTATGGGCCAAATGGCCTCCGTCTGCACTATAGGAATTCTATGATTCTATGCCAGAATTCACATGGAAATGGTGGCCCTATCTTAAAAGTCTGGCGCAAGCCCAAATCCACACGGCCGGAAGGGCCTGAGCTGATGTAATGGCTGTTGGGCTGTTAATTGGCTTCTGGCGAGACCTGCACCCCCCTCCTCATCTGGGAGGACATCGTCTCTCTGGGAGCTGTTGCCTAATCAAATTTTTTTTTTTTTTTTTTTTTTATAAATTTAGAGTACCCAATTATTTTTTCCAATTAAGGGGCAATTTAGAGTGGCCAATCTACCTATCCTGCACATCTTTTGGGTTGTGGGGGTGAAACCCACGCAGACACGGGGAGAATGTGCAAACTCCTCACGGACAGTGACCCAGAGCCGGGATCCGAACCCGGGTCTGTTGCCTAATCAAATGGCTGGCAGATCTCTAGTTGCAGCACCACCATTGGGAGTGGTTGCCTCTGCTGAGACAGCAGCCAGTCCCCAACACTGACTGTCACAGAATCAGTACAGCACAGGAGGTGGCCATTCAGCCCATCATGTCAGCACCAGCTCTCCGAGTGAGCAATGCGCTTAGTGCCATTTTCCTGCATTCTCTCCACAATCCTGCATATTCTCTGGAGTCAGGTTAGAAGGTGAGTTTGGGGGGGGGGGGGGGGGGCATGGGGGAGGCTTCATCAGGGGGTGTGGGGCCTGCCATTGGGAGAGCAGAGGGGAACTGGGTGGGTACTGTGAACACTGGAGGGGGGGTGTCCCTAGAGGAGGGAACGCCCAAGGCTGCCAGAGTCTACATGGCAGCCTTGCCACATGGCGTAGGCACCCCACCACTGATAAACCCCGCCGATGGCGGCAGGAGGATGCCCTTAATCGGCCTCAATTGGCCTAGAGTGGGTGGGCTTCCCAACACCTCCAGCAGAGGTGGGTAGGCAATGGGCACAACACCCCTGCCATGCCACCTCATTTTGTGTCCCCCACCTACCCGCCCACTCCTGGGAGATTGGGGGTGTAACATTGCGAGCCATGTTTCTAACTGTGATTCGCTTTTCCTAATCTCTGCACTGTTGGGAGGGTGGAAACCAGGCCCTTCCATTCAGAAAGGAAGATGAGAAGTTGGTTTAAGTCACAAAGGAATAGTTAGATATATAAAATATATAAAACAAGAGGGTCCTGAATCTTTGGGACTCTCTTCCCTGGTGATGGAGGAGGAGTCATTGAATATTTTTGAGGTGGAGATAGGTGTATTCTTGACTAACAAGAGAGTCAAAGGCTATTGAGGGGTAGGCGGGATGTGGAGTTGAGGCCACAATCGGATCAACCACGATCATACTGAATACTGGGACGGAGTTGAGGTGCCGAATGGCTCCTAATTTGTATGTTCTTCTGCAAGGTCTGGCTCTAATTGTTAAACTACCCCCTCTCATTTTAGACTCCCAAATAACAGGAGTCCCTCTAACTATTCTATCTGTTCACCTTAATATTTTGAAAACTGTGATCAAATCATCTGTAATGCAACATTAATTTGAGTATGTTGGAACAATTCCTTTAAATCCTGTCAGCGTTAGTTACCTCTTACAAAGATATGCAGATTAGGTGGATTGACCATGATAAATTGCCCCTTAGTGTCCAGGGATGTGCAGGTTAGGTGGGGTTGTGGGGATGGGGCGGGGGAGTGGGCCTGGCTGGTGTGCTCTTTCGGAGGGTCGGTGCAGACTTGATGGGCTGAATGGCCTCCTGCACTGGTAAGAATTCTATGGTTAGTCTTAAGGAAGAATGTTAGATTGAGACGGCAAGGTGGGGGAGTTTGTGTTAACTCCAGAATTCTCAGGAATCTGCGATTTCTGAACCCACCAGAGACCATGGTGAATTGAACTTCTGGCTCCAGTGCAGTAAAGGCTTCCTGTCGATTCCGGGTGGGAAATCGGCAGGGAACAACTTCAGGAATTGGGTGGCTCATGGATGCCCTTTGGCAGTCAGCAAGATATAGGGAAGTGGGCTTTTGGCCCCCAGGAAGGTTTAATCATGGTGGTAGGAAGTGAGAGAGAGAGGTAAACCCCAGGGAACGTGGCCGAAACATTCCCTTTGGATCCCAGAAGAGGCCCTGGAACAATGGGAACACGAGCAATGTGTTAAAATTCCAAACAACCCTGGTGATTGGTCATGTATCATCCAGCAAATGTACCAGGAATACCAAATTTCCTTTTGCTGTTGGTGTCTAGAGTGCTTTTTATTTCCTTCTCCCTTCATGCTTTGCAAAGTAGCACAGCGGGAAATCTATAGGGGGTCATTCCGATTTGTGGGGTGGGGAGGCTGGGCAGGTGAGGAACGGCCTAAGGGTTAGATCCTACCCAAAGTTGCTATCCATTGAATTCCAAAGCAATCAATGGACAGGAAATTGTCCAATTTTGCCCATTTTACACTGTCAACACCTAGCCAAGGTGGCCCCCTATATAAAAATGAGAAGAAAATGAAGTAGCAAGGAGCTGAATCTTTACTTTCTGATTGTTGTTCTCACAGGGAACGTGGATGACGAATACCCCATCACTCAGGTTACTGACAGACACACCTAAAGGAGACAGAGAAATGCAGCGTGAAGTGAGTATTGTCCAATTCCCACAAAGCCCCTTGACATGACATCATAGAGTCCACAGCATCATAGAATGGTTACACCACAGGAGGCCATTTGGCCCATTGAATCTGTGCTAGCCCTCTGAAGGAGCTACTCACCGAGTGCCACTCCCTGCCTAACCTCCGTAGACCTGCAAACGTTTTCCTCACATCATAAATCCCATCCCCTTTGAGAACCTCAGCTAACCCTGCCTCCACTAGACACTGCGTTCAAGATCCTAAATCACTCGCTGCGTGAGAACATTTTCCCTCATGTCACCATTGCTTCGTTTGGCCAATTGCCTTCAATTAGTGCTCTCCTGTTCTCAATTCTGAAACCGAGAACAGTTTCTCCTCATCTACTCTGTCCCAATCCCTCATGAGGTTGGAATACCTCAATCAATTTAACCCCGTGGTTTGTATAACCGAGGCCTACATTTCTCACCAGGTGGAGCAAATTAAGATGGCCATGATGTGGAGATGCCGGCATTGGACTGGGGTGTGCACAGTAAGAAGTCTGACAGCACCAGGTTAAAGTCCAGAAGTCAAACTTAATTACTGGAATCACGAGCTTTCGGAGCGTAGCTCCTTCGTCACACTCACCTGCTGAGCTTTTCCAGCATTTTCTGTTTTATTTCTGATCTCCAACAGCTGGGGTATTTTGCTTTCTTTAACAAAATGACCTTAGCTGGAAGGTTTGGATCAGTGGACTAAAGTGTGGCAGGCAGAAGGGATGGTATAGGTTGGGTGGTGGGATTGCATGGGGGGGGGGGGGGGGTATTAGATTGGGAGGGGGCGACGTCCGGGGACTGAATGGGCCGGTTAAAAGGCCGCGGGTGATCACGCAGCTAATGGCTGGGGATGTGGTCTCAGAGCCAGGGAAGATAAATGAGGCGTTTAGAGAGTATTACCAGGGACTTTATGAGGCAGATCCAGGAGGAGAGGAGGGGGACATGGGGTGGTTTCTGGACGAGCTGGAATTTCCCCAGGTGGATGAAGCAAAGAGGCAGGTGTTGGAGGAGCCCCCTGGGGATGAGGGAGTTGTCTTTTTGCAGGAGGGACACCTCCATGTGAAGGACCAGGTTGGGTTAAGGAAGGGGTGGGTCGGGTCGGGCAGGTTTTTCACTCGGGGTTTGATTTGAAATCAAGGGGTGTGACAATTTTAATGAGCAAAAAAATGGGATTTGTGAGCGCGAAGGAGGTGAGGAATCCAGGTGGGAGATATGTGATTGTGAGTGGGGTATTGGAAGGGGCACCGGGAGTGTTGGTAAATGTGCATGCCCCAAATTGGATGATGTGGATTTTATGAGTGGGTTGCTGGCAGCAATCCCGGATTTGGCCACGTACCAGTTGATCATGGGAGGAGATTTTAACTGTGTCCTGGAGCCGAGGTTGGATAGATCGAGCCCCAGGTCGATGGGTAGGGTACAAGTGGCAAGGGAGCTGGGGGGGTTTATGGAGAGGATGGGTATGGTGGATCCATGGCGCTTTCAGAACTCAGGGAAGGGAGTATTCCTTCTTTTCACATGTCTATAAGGTGTATTTGAGGATTGATTACTTTGTAGTGAGTTGGGAGATTTTGGTTGGAGTGGAGGGGGCAGAGTATGCGGGGATAGTTATCTCGGTCCATGCACCCCACTGGCTGGATATTCGGTTCAGTACGGGACGAGAGCAGAGGCCGGAGTGGAGGTTTGACTTGGGGTTGTTGGCCGATGGAGGTTTTTGTGATTATGGTGCGGTTGGCGATTAGGGATTATGTGGAGTTCAATCAGAATGGGGAGGTGTTAGCGGGCATTTTTTGGGAAGCACTGAAGGCAGTGGTACGGGGAGAAATGATCTCATATATGGTTCATGCGAATAAGAAAAGGAGGGCGGAACATGACCGTTTAATGAGCGAGATAGTGGAGGTGGACAGGGAATATTCAAGGGTGCCCACCGTGGAGGGATTGGCGAGGAGGAAAAAGTTGCACGGGCAATTTGACAGGCTGACAATGGGGAGGGCGGTAGGGCAACTGCGTAGGGCAAGAGGGGTTCAATACGAGTATGGGACGAAGGTGAGCCGCATGCTGGCGCACCAGCTGTGGAGGCAGGCTGCGTCCAGGGAAATATTGAAGATACGGACTGTGGCTGGGGATGTGGTGTCAGAGCCAGGGAAGATAAATGAGGCGTTTAGAGAGTATTACCAGGGACTTTATGAGGCAGACCCAGGAGGAGAGGAGGGAGACATGGGGTGGTTTCTGGACGAGCTGGAATTTCCCCAGGTGGATGAAGCAAAGAGGCAGGCATTGGTGGAGCCCCTGGGGCTGAGGGAGGTGCTGGCTAGTATCAGGGGTATAAAGCCGGGGAAGGCCCCAGGGCTGGATGGGTACCCGGCAGAATTTGTTAAGGAATTTGCGGTGGACCTGGTACCACATCTGTTGGGGGTGTTTAATGAAGCACTGGAGAAGGGGGAGTTGCCGGAGACGATGAAACAGGCAGTAATCACACCAATCCCCCAAAAAATGGAAGGATCCGGTGGAATGTGGGTCGTGTGGACCCATATCACTATTGAACACGGATGTGAAAGTATTGGCTACGTTGTTGGCGGGGAGGATGGAGGATTGTTTCCCGGGGGTGGTTGCAGAAGATCAAACAGGCTTTGTGAAGGGCAGGCAGCTCATGAGTAATATAAGGCGGCTGTTGAATGTGGTGATGAATCCATCGAGAGCTCTGGTACCGGGGGTGGTGGTGTCCATGGACGTGGAGAAAGTATTTGATCAGGTGGAGTGGCGCTTTGTGTTCGAAGTTTTGGGATGGTTTGGGTTTGGGCCGAGATTTGTGGTATGGGTGCGGTTGCTGTATGTGGCGCCAAGTGCGAGGGTGAGGACGAATGATATGAGCTCACAAAGCTTTGACTTACACAGGGGTACGAGGCACGGGTGCCCGCTGTCGCTGCTGCTGTTTGCGCTGGCTATAGAGCCATTGGCGATGGTTCTCAGCGGGTCGGCAGAGTGGCAGGGAATAACGAGGGGACAGAGGGAGCATCGGGTGTCGCTCTATGCCGATGACCTCTTGAAAATGAAAATCGCTTATTGTCACGAGTAGGCTTCAATGAAGTTACTGTGAAAAGCCCCTAGTCGCCACATTCCAGCGCCTGTCCGGGGAGGCTGGTACGGGAATCGAACCGTGCTGCTGGCCTGCTTGGTCTGCTTTAAAAGCCAGCGATTTAGCCGAGTGAACTAAACCAGCCTCTTGCTGTATGTTTCGGATCCGTTGGAGAGTATGGGAAGGATTATGGGCCTGTTGGGGAGGTTTGGAGGGGTCTCGGGATACAAACTGAATGTAGGGAAAAGCGAGGTAGAATCATTCCCGGTGAATGAGCTGGCACAGCGGGCTAATTTAGGGGGGATGCCATTTACGGTAGTGAGGGATAGGTTTCGGTATTTGGGGATTCAGGTAGCGAGGGAATGGATGGGTCTCCATGAGTGGAACTTTACGAAGCTGGTGGAGGAGGCCAGGGAGGATCTTAAGAGGTGGGATACACTGCACTTAATGTTGGCGGGGAGGGTCCAAGTGGTGAAAATGAATATTCTGCCAAGGTTCTTATTTATCTTTCAGGCTCTCCCGATCTTTATAGCAAAGGCCTTTTTTTCGGAAAGTGGACACAATCATCTCTGACTTTGTATGGGTGGGGAAGGTGCCGAGGGTGGGGAGGCAGCAGGGGGGGTTGGCGTTGCCGAACTTGCTTCATTATTATTGGGCGGCGAATGTGGACAAGGTGCGGCGGTGGTGGGAAGGAGAAGGGGTAGAGTGGGTTAGGATGGGAGAGGAATCTTGTAAGGGGTCTAGTTTGAAGGCTATGGTGACGGCAGCATTGCCAATGGCTCTGAGTAGGTATTCAGGGAGCCCAGTGGTGCAGTTCACAGTGAAGATATGGAATCAGCTGAGGCATTTTAGGGTGGAAGGGATGTCGGTGCTAACGCCGCTGTGTGAGAATCATGGGTTTGAGCCGGGGGGGATGGATAGTGTATAGAGGAGGTGGAGGGAAGTGGGGCTGGTCAAGTTGAGGGATTTGTGTTTGGAGGAAGGGTTTGCCAGTCTGGAGGAGCTAAGGGAAAGGATAGAGCTGCCGAGGGGGAGTAAGTTCAGGTATCTACAGGTTTGAGACTTTGCACGAAAGGTCTGGAAGGGGTTCCCCAGATTGCCGGGATACACCCTGCTGGAGTGACTGCTGGAAGGGGAGGGAAGAATTGGGGATATATATAAGTGGCTGGGGGAGCAGGGAGGCGAGCGGGTGGTGAAGATCAAGGAGAAATGGGAAGCGGAGTTGGGAATGGAGATCAATTGGGGAGTGGAGTGAGGCACTGCGAAGGGTAAACGGGACCTCCTCTTGTGCAAGGATGAGCCTGATACAGTTTAAGGTGGTGCATATGACTCGGGCGAGAATGAGTGGATTCTTTCAGGGGGTAGCAGATGAGAATGAGAGGTGAGGGCAGGTGCCAGCGAATCATGCGCACATGTTTTGGGGTTATGAAAAATTGGGAAGATTCTGGGCGTGAGTGTTTGTGGTCTTAGCCAGGATAGTGGAGGAGTGGACCCGGACCCTTTGGTGGCGATATTTGGGGTTTCAGAGAAGCCGGAGCTCATGGAGAGGAGGAAGGCCGATGTCTTGGCCTTCGCCTCTCCGATTGCACGGCGCCGAATTTTGCTTGGGTGGCGGTCGGCATCACCACCCGGGGTAGCAGCATGGTTGGGTGACCTGTATGACTTCCTGCAGTTAGAGAAGATAAAGTGTTTGTTAAGTGACTCAGCAGGGGAGTTTGAAAAAGGTGAGGGATGTTTCTGACTGTGATTGAGGAGCTGTTCGTCATGGGGGGGGGGGGGGGGGGGGGGGGGGGGTGGTTCCCGGGGTGTTTATTTGCTGTAACCTACTTTGATACAAATTTGAATAAAATAGGTTTTTAAAAAAAGATGGGGGGGGGGGGGGGGATGGCATTGGAAGAAGGGGTGAAATGGGAGATGGCATTGGAAGAAGGGGTGAAATGGGAGATGAGATAGGGATAATGTGAGAGGTGTGGCATGAAAGGGATAGCATGGGAAGGTTGGAAAAGCATGTGTCAGGAAACATCGTGATGACATGGAAATATCAGGGAAATCCAATACATGGTTATACAATTTTTTTAACTATTGGGAATGTTTAAAAGCAAGGCCAGTTTGGTTATTCTATTGAAACTAGTGCTTTGATATGTTGATGAGAATAGCAGCACTACAGACAGATGCATACCTAAGGCAAGCTGGTAACAATGGGGAACAGAACATACAGGGTTTGAATAAGGGGTTTGAGGTTCAAAAGAGGAGCCAAGGGCTGAGGCCTTGCGGGCGTTCCTGCTGGTGGCAACTCCCCAATGCAGGTTCCCCCATGGTGGTGGGTATGAACAAGAGGAAAATCCATTTACAGCGGTGACCGGAAGGCCACACCACCGGCCAATGGCAGGCCATCTCCATACCACAAAGCACGTCAAGAGGAGGATAGAAAATCCCATCCACTGTGCCAACCATGCATTTACATTCTAAAAGGTAAACTCACAAAATGAAGGTAATTAAGTTTGACTTCTGATAAGGGAAGATTGAATAGGAAAAGCTGTACGTGGCAGGTACATGACCTAAGTAAGTGTGTCTGGGTCTGACCTCAGACACAGCAAGGATAGCTGTTAATTCCCAGCAAGGCAGGTCCACGAAGAAAACCTGTCTTGAGAAATCAGTTGTTTGTTTGATCTCAGAAGCAAACTCTAAGAGCTATAACTGCCTGGTATGGTAACAGTTACTGGATTTTTGTTATAGTTTGAAAAAAAATCTATGAGATGTTGCAAAATGTCTGGGGAGAATTAGCTCGGAAGGTAGTGAAATAAAGGTGTTTAGAACTGGGTTAAGTTAGTGATGTAGGACAGGATTCTTGACGGCGTCAACATGGCCTCAGGAGTAGAAATTCTGATCGCTACAGGGGGCTAGCACGGCACTGGAGCGACCCACGCCGCTCCAGCTGCTGATCCCGGCTTCAGATGGGCGCCGCGGGGTCGGCGCAGGCGCAGTGGGACCAGTGCGATTGCCGTGCATGTGCGGTGGCTTCCTTCTCCGTGCCGGCCCCGACGCAACATGCGTAGGGCTACAGGGGCCAGCGCGGAACAAAAGAGGCCCCTCACCCGAGAGGCCGGCCCGCCGATTGGTAGGCCCCGATTGTGGGCCAGGCCACAGCGGAGGCCCCCCCACCCCCCCCCACCCCCCACCCCCCCCCCCCGGAGTCGGACCCCCCCTTTCCCCCCACCAGGCCGCCCCCAGATGCATCCACGCCGAAAGTCCCGCCGGCTAAGAGCAGGTGTGGACGGCGCCGACGGGACTGGGCTTTTTTTAGTGTGGCCGCTCAGCCCATCTACGGGGCCGGGTGGGCCCCGTAGAGCGGACCCTGACCGGCGTCGGGGCGGCGTGACACAATTCGCGGCGGTCCCGGCGATTCTCCAGCCGGCCCCCAGGGTGAGAGAATCCTGCCCGCTGTGTATTGGGATTACCTTGGCCAAGATTACTTCCAGTTTATCATTTAATAAACCTGACATTTATTTCATATCATCCCAAAATGGCTGGGACATCATTCTCTTCGATTTGGAATAACCCACGTTTAGCACCAGCTATATTTGTAATGATGTGAAGATGATTTAAAGGAATACTGTTGCAATAAAGACACAAATTGCACCCCAAATATTGTGCAGGCCTCGTTCAGTTTTTAAGTAATACTTTCACCCTTTGACCTGACTGTGAGTTAGCACGAGGTGCAATTGAAGCTGTCAGGAGCTGGCTTCCATACTCAGCCTGTCCCCCACCAAACGTTTGATGAACGCAGTGACCATAGTCTATTACCTTTGAGAGTCACATATTCGATTTTCTGTTTGATTTTGTCCTCTTCAACAATGTAGGCCTTTGTCTGCATCAAGAGCAGCTGCCTTGGTCTTGGTTTGAAACCGTTTCTGTTGTATTTAATGACGGGAACACCATACTGAAAATAAATTAGCACAGACATCATCAAACACTCGCAATTACAATCAGATTGTGCCTAAAACATCTTTTCTGTAATCCCTTCATTTTGCCATCCTTGCCTGTGAGTGAGAGTGATAGGGCAATGCCAACTAGGTAACAGTGCGAGATCTGCAATATTCTGGGGAATCTGCCTATCTGCAACAGCTGGTGAAGTACCCGCCCATTGTGAAACAATGGGTGCCAATGGATTGATGCTCTTGCCATGCCGCACGTCAGTACCCAGCCTACACCATGGAATCCAATGATCCTCCTAGCAAACCAAATTCAACAAATATGCTGCTGAGGAATCCCAGTATCTCGCATCCAAAAGCCAGCAGCAATCTGACATCCTGTGGCTACCACACTCTCGGAGCTGAACTTTGCATCCTGTAACTCAACGTTGAGGGACCGTCTGCAGTTAAGAGACACCTAGTCAGGGCCCTCCCTCAACAAAAAGCCATCTGAGGGGCTGGTTTAGCACAGGGCTAAAGAGCTGGCTTTTAATGCAGGCCAGCAGCACGGTTCAATTCCCGTACCAGCCTCCCCGAACAGGCGCCGGAATGTAGCGACTAGGGGCTTTTCACAGTAACTTCATTTGAAGCCTACTTGTGACAATAAGCGATTTTCATTTCATTTTTTTCATTTTCAATATGATCTGCCTTCAAGAAACACATCTCCCATCCGGTGCAGCTGGGTGGTACAAGATGGACAGTTTTGTCCTGACATCCTATATTGCATACCCTAATCACAGCCCTGCCACACCTGTCCAAGCCAACTACCCTAATCACAGCCCTGCCACATCTGTCCAAGCCAACCATTGCTAACGCAGTCCACTGAATGGTCTGACATTATCAAAGTTGGTGCCTTACGGATAGCAGGTGCTGGCAAATCCCTGAGAGTGTACTGGGACGAATGGATCTTCCCAATTTTATCGCACACAAACTCTCTACACTGGAGACATTACCGGCCACCACACAGACTGGGGCTACCAAGAGGGTAATGTAGATGGTGAAAAACTCCCAAACTGGACCTTACGGCATGACCTTTCTCTCATCCACATTACCAAACAGCCCGGAATTTTCCATGCTGTTGGATGGAAACATGACTACTCTCCTGATTTGTGCTGGGCCAGCTCCCCCACACAGCAATACGCATCATGCTAAATCCTGCCCAGCTTTCCGCACGACTGGCACAAACCATCTATGACCCACATTGGACTTCAACTGCCAATCGATCAATCACCGACTCAAAGAAGAAGTGCTGCAACCTGCAAAATGGCAACTGGGAGGAATGTTATTGGAACAAATGATTCTAATTATTATAATGATACATGAGCCCAGAGGTGGCGATCTTTGGTGTGTCGGAAGACCCGGGAGCCCAGCGGGTGAGAGAGGCCGATGTCCTGGCCTTTGCCTCCCTGGAGGCCCGGAGACGGATGCTACTAGGATGGAGGGACTCGGGACCCCCAAAGTCAGGGGTATGGGTTAGTTACATGGTGAGGTTTCTCAGACACGAGAAAATTAAATTCGCCTTGAGGGGATCGCTGCAGGGGTTTGCCCGGAGGTGAGCCATTTCTCAACTTCTTCGAGAAAAATTAAGCTGTCAGCAGCGGTGGGGGGATTGGGGGGGGGGGGGGCGCGGAAGAAGGCACGGGGGGCGCGTCAGAGCAGGAGAACCGGTGGAAAGGGGGTGGGGGAAGGTCCTCTTTGTGTAAGCCATGGTAGCTGGTGATTGTTACTGGGGGGAGGGGGTGTTGGCTATATTGCTTTGTCCTTGTTGAAACCCGATGTTTAAAATTGTTAAAATTATAAATGCCTTAATAAAATATTTTCTAAAATTAAATTATTATAATGGTACCAATAACATCCCAAAATATCTGCATGGAGCTGGCATAGAATCGCCTTTGCAGAGCCTTCCACAAAGCATCCACCACAACCATTCCAGGAGGACACAGACTGGTGTAGATAACTGCCTGGTGTGGTAAATGTCACTGGATTTTTGTTACAGTTTTAGGTGTAGCCAACGTGCCTGGACAAAGAGTCTGCTTCCCTACTCCAATGATATGAGCTTGCCGGTGATTCAGCCGTGTTAGACAATTTGATGGAATTTCTGGACTGTACCCACCAGGCCACACAGGAAGAGACAACAAAGAGCCTGGATTTCACCTGCTCAATGCAGAAATGTTGGAGAGTCCTCCATCACCTCGGAGCCAGCCAGTTAACATCAACATCAAACTTCCCATGTGTAAATGTCAATCAGGTAGCGAGCCATCTCCTTCACATGGGAAAGGCACCGTCGGAAAAAAGAGTAAAAGAGTAACTCCGGAGCGAGTGGATTCCATTAGGCAGCAGGATTCCAGTTTAGAATCCCTCACCACCCAGGAGTTGGACAAATGTCATGTGAGTGTCCCTTTAAGATATGTTTTTGTCTTACATGGATTTACATAGAATTTACAGTGCAGAAGGAGGCCATTCAGCCCATCAAGTCTGCACCGGCTCTTGGATAGAGCACCCCACCCAAGGTCAACACCTCCACCCTATCCCCATAACCCAGTAACCCCACCCAACACTAAGGGCAATTTTGGACACTAAGGGCAATTTATCATGGCCAATTCACCTAACCTGCACGTCTTTGGACTGTGGGAGGAAACCGGAGCACCCGGAGGAAACCCACACACACACGGAGAGGATGTGCAGACTCCGCACAGACAGTGACCCAAGCCGGAATCGAACCTGGGACCCTGGAGCTGTGAAGCGATTGTGCTATCCACAATACTTTCACTTTGATTTGGGGGCTGGCTGTGGTTCTGAGTTTTACTTTCGCTTTGAGTTTGGACTGGTTTGTACTGCACAGATTGAAAGAAGGGTTTCTCGGTCTTCATTTTAAAAGCTGCTTCCAGACTACTTGAGAACTTAAAAGAGGTAATTGCTTTCTGGAAAGAATTCAAACTTGCTGTTTGGAAAGGAAACAAGAGTATCCATACCAAGTCCTGAGTGCCGTGTGCTGGGCCAACACCTTTGAAAAGGGGGTTCTGGTTTTTACTTGGATCTTGTTATTAAATTGGAACAGTAAAGAAGGGATTCATTAAGGGTTATACATAGATTGCTGTAGCTGTGTGGGGTATCTATGTTTGTAGTTGAAAAAATTGCATGCGTGTTTAAGTGAATGGGCTAGGGTCTGCCAGATGGAATACAATGTCGACAAATGTGAGGTTATCTATTGTGGTCAGAATAACAGCAAAGGGGATTATTATTTAAATGATAAAATATTAAAACATGCTGCTGTGTAGAGGGACCTGGGTGTGCTAGTGCATGAGTTGCAAAAAGTTGGTTTACAGGTGCAACAGGTGATTAAGAAGGCGAATGGAGTTTTGTCCTTCATTGCTAGACGGATGGAGTTTAAGACTAGGGAGGTTATGTTGCAATTGTATAAGGTGTTAGTGAGGCCACACCTGGAGTATTGTGTTCAGTTTTGGTCTCCTTACCTGAGAAAGGACGTACTTGCGCTGGATGGTGTGCAGAGGAGATTCACTAGGTTAATCCCAGAGTTGAGGGGGTTGGATTACTTGGAGAGGTTGAGTATTCATTGGAATTTAGAAGGATGAGGGGGGATCTTATGTAAACATTTAAAATTATGAAGGGAATAGATAGGACAGATGTGGGCAGGTTGTTTTCACTGGTGGGTAAAAGCAGAACTAGGGGGCATAGTCTTCAAAATAAGGGGAAGTAGATTTAGGACTGAGTTTAGGAGGAACTTCTTCACCCAAAAGGTTGTGAATATATGGAATTCCTTGCAGTTGAGGCTCCTTCATTAAATGTTTTTAAGGTAAAGATAGATAGTTTTTTGATGAATAAAGGAATTAAGGGTTATGGTGTTCGGGCCGGAATATGGAGCTGAGTCCACAAAAGATCAGCCTTGATCTCATTGAATGGCGGAGCAGGCTCGAAGGGCCATATGGCCTACTCCTGCTCCTAGTTCTTATGTTCTCATCACCCTTGTCAGAGTCCTCATGTAGAGATTGCACCTTATCAAAACTGAAGAATAAAATTAAAACCCACAATAACCCCCAGAGTAAACTGGCCAAGACCCTAAGACTCTCTGCTGTTGCCATCATGTATTTAACTTCAGAATACTGTGTCGCACTATGGTACCAAACCCCAATTCAGTTCAACAAAGTGCAACATCACAAACACTGTTCAATAAACTCACCTCCCTTGGCTCCGAGTCCTGAGCAACATTGTCCCCCCCCCCTCCCCCTCCCCACCCCAATCCCCTGATGTGGGGGGAGAGGGGGTGGGGAGATCTACCCCACCTCAAGCCTGCCAGTATTCAAGGACCTCCTCAACCCACCAGCAGGACACCTTCTCTCATGCCTCCCCATAGGGTTAAACCCACCACTCTGAGGAGTCCAGCTGAGGATCCATGGCAGGCGGGATGGCAGGAGAAAAGAGAAAACATCCACTGGGATCCATTCTCTCATCATAGACGCAACTGCTCATCTACCCAGCTTTGATCTCCCACAGTGACAGTGGACCACTTTAAACTCTTTGCTGGTCAAGGCCTCTGTGTCATCACCCAACATCAGTGGGGTCACCAAGACCACCCAGGCTGCAGCTGTGGTGCAGTCCAAGCAATGACTCAATGAGGAGTGCAGTAAGAAGTCTTACAACACCAGGTTAAAGTCCAACAGGTTTGTTTCAAACACGAGCTTTCGGAGCACGGCTCCTTCTTCAGGTGAATGGAAAGGCTTGTTCCAGAAATGTTTATATAGACACAGTCAGAGATGCCCCGGAATGCGAGCACCTGCAGGCAATCAAATCATCAAAGATGCAGAGAGAGAGGTAACTCCAGGTTAAAGAGGTGTGAATTGTCCCAAGCCAGTTCAGTCGGTAGGCCTCTGCAAGTCCAGGCTTGTTGGTGGGGGCCGAATGTAATGCGACATGAATCCCAGATCCCGGTTGAGTCCGCATTCATGCGTGCGGAACTTAGCTATAAGTTTTTGCTCAGCAATTTTGCGTTGTCGCGTCTCCTGAAGGCCTCCTTGTAGAATGCTGACCCGGAGATCAGAGGCTGAATGTCCTTGACTGCTGAAGTGTTCCCCAACTGGAAGGGAACAGTCCTGCCTGTTGATAGTCGCACGATGCCCGTTTATTCGTTGTCGCAGTGTCTGCATGGTCTCGCCAATGTACCACGCTTCGGGACATCCTTTCCTGCAGCGTATGAGGTAGACTACATTGGTCGAGTCGCACGAGTATGCGCCGCGTACCTGGTGGGTGGTGTTTCCACGTGTAATGGTGGTGTCCATGTCGATGATCTGGCATGTCTTGCAGAGATTACCCTGGCAGGGTTTTGTGGTGTTGTGGTTGCTGTTCTGAAGGCTGGGTAATTTGCTGCAAACAATGGTTTGTTTGAGGTTGCGCGGTTGTTTGAAGGCCAGTAGTGGGGGTGTGGGGATGACCTTGGCAAGATGTCCATCCTCGCTGATGATGTGTTGGAGGCTGCGAAGAAGATGTCGTAGTTTCTCCGCCCCAGGAAAGTACTGGACGACGAAGGGTACTCTGTCAGTGGTGTCCCGTGTTTGTCTTCTGAGGAGGTCGGTGCGGTTTTTTTGCTGTGGCGCGGTGGAACTGTCGATCAATGAGTCGAGCGCCATATCCCGTTCGTACGAGGGCATCTTTCAGCATCTGTAGGTGTCTGTTGCGCTCCTCCTTGTCTGAGCAGATCCTGTGTATACGGAGGGCTTGTCCATAGGGGATGGCTTCTTTAATGTGTTTCGGGTGAAAGCTGGAGAAGTGGAGCATCGTGAGATTATCTGTGGGCTTGCGGTAAAGCGAGGTGCTGAGGTGACCGTCCTTGATGGAGACGAGTGTGTCCAAGAATGGAACTGAATTTGGAGAATAGTCCATGGTGAGTTTGATGGTGGGATGGAACTTATTGATGTCATCGTGTAGTCGTTTCAGTGATGTCTCGCCGTGGGTCCAAAGGAAAAAAATGTCATCGATGTATCTGGTGTATAGCATCGGTTGAAAGTCCTGTGTGGTGAGGAAGTCCTGTTCAAACTTGTGCATGAAGATGTTGGCATATTGAGGTGCAAATTTGGTCCCCATGGCTGTTCCGTGCGTCTGGATGAAGAATTTGTTGTCGAAGGTGAAGACGTTGTGGTCTAGAATGAAACGGATGAGTTGCAGAATTGCGTCTGGAGATTGGCAGTTGTCGGTGTTGAGGACTGAGGCTGTTGCAGCAATGCCGTCGTCATGGGGGATGCTGGTGTAGAGTGCCGAGACATCCATTGTGACGAGGAATGTTCCTGGTTCAACTGGTCCATGGGTGCTGAGTTTCTGTAGGAAGTCCGTCGTGTCGCGACAGAAGCTGGGTGTACCTTGTACGATGGGTTTCAAGATGCCCTCGATGTGGCCAGAGAGGTTCTCACACAGGGTCCCATTGCCTGAAACGATAGGACGGCCTGGTGTGTTGGCCTTGTGTATTTTCGGGAGGCAGTAGAGATCTCCAATGCGGGGATTACGTGGGATGAGAGCACGTAGGGTGTTCTGAAGGTCTGGATCTAAGGTCTTGATCAGTCTGCTGAGTTGGCGGATGTGTTCCTTGGTTGGATCTGCGGGTAACTGCCTGTAGTGTTCCTGGTTGTCGAGTTGTCGGTATACTTCTTTGCAGTAGTCTGTTCTGTTCAGTATGACGGTGGCCCCTCCTTTGTCTGCTGGTTTGATGACGATGTTGCGGTTGGTCTTGAGAGTGCGGATGGCGTTGCGTTGTGCTTGGGTGACGTTTGAGGCTGCCTTGTGATTGCGAGTGATGAATCTGGCATTGACACGGCTTCTGACGGCTTGAGCATACATGTCGAGTCTAGGGCAGCGGCCTTCCGGAGGGGTCCAATTTGACTCTTTCCTTTTCGGTTGCTGCACTGCAGATCTCGCGGTCTGCTGTTCCGGTTCATTGGTCGTGTCCCTGGGTTCGCTGTCGGCCTCTTGGGGTCTGTGGAAGAATTCCCGGAGCCTCATTCGCCTGATGAATTCCTCCGTATCTGCCGCGAGACTGATGGGGTCCATTTTGGTGGTGGTGCAGAAATTGAGCCCTCTGCTGAGGACTTCGATTTCGTCTGGTTGAAGGGTGTAGTCTGACAAGTTGACAATGGATTTCCCTGTATTGTTTTCGACTGTTGTACCGGGAGAAGCTTGATTGCTGCTGGTGGTGATGCCAAGTTTCTCAAGCTTCCTGTTCTTGGTGTGCATGTAGGTGGCATAGTATTGCTGTCTCATCTGTTTGGCGGTGTTCCGCAGCTGGTCTGCTGTGTCCTGAGCGCAAGTTGAGAATATGGCCTCTCTCTTGGTTTCCAGGTTGCGTCGACTGCTGTAGAGTTGGTGTACGAGGTGTTTGAGGAGTGTGACAGAGGTGCGGTGGCAGAGTCTTTCAGCGTAGTCTGTGTTGTAAGTCGACTTGAGTGGGTTTTTGATCTGTAGTCCTTTCGGGATCTTGTCTGCTTTTTTGCATCTTTGTAGAAACTGAATGTCAGTGTCTATATGCGCGATCTTCCTGGAGATCCTCTCCACTTTGAGCCGGCAGTTTGCGGTGTCAATGGTAGCCATGATGTGGAGATGCCGGCGTTGGACTGGGGTGAGCACAGTAAGAAGTCTTACAACACCAGGTTAAAGTCCAACAGGTTTGTTTCAAACACGAGCTTTCGGAGCACGGCTCCTTCTTCAGGTGAATGGAAAGGCTTGTTCCAGAAATGTTTATATAGACACAGTCAGAGATGCCCCGGAATGCGAGCACCTGCAGGCAATCAAATCATCAAAGATGCAGAGAGAGAGGTAACTCCAGGTTAAGAGGTGTGAATTGTCCCAAGCCAGTTCAGTCGGTAGGCCTCTGCAAGTCCAGGCTTGTTGGTGGGGGCCGAATGTAATGCGACATGAATCCCAGATCCCGGTTGAGTCCGCATTCATGCGTGCGGAACTTAGCTATAAGTTTTTGCTCAGCAATTTTGCGTTGTCGCGTCTCCTGAAGGCCTCCTTGTAGAATGCTGACCCGGAGATCAGAGGCTGAATGTCCTTGACTGCTGAAGTGTTCCCCAACTGGAAGGGGACACGACGGACTTCCTACAGAAACTCAGCACCCATGGACCAGTTGAACCAGGAACATTCCTCGTCACAATGGATGTCTCGGCACTCTACACCAGCATCCCCCATGACGACGGCATTGCTGCAACAGCCTCAGTCCTCAACACCGACAACTGCCAATCTCCAGACGCAATTCTGCAACTCATCCGTTTCATTCTAGACCACAACGTCTTCACCTTCGACAACAAATTCTTCATCCAGACGCACGGAACAGCCATGGGGACCAAATTTGCACCTCAATATGCCAACATCTTCATGCACAAGTTTGAACAGGACTTCCTCACCACACAGGACTTTCAACCGATGCTATACACCAGATACATCGATGACATTTTTTTCCTTTGGACCCACGGCGAGACATCACTGAAACGACTACACGATGACATCAATAAGTTCCATCCCACCATCAAACTCACCATGGACTATTCTCCAAATTCAGTTCCATTCTTGGACACACTCGTCTCCATCAAGGACGGTCACCTCAGCACCTCGCTTTACCGCAAGCCCACAGATAATCTCACGATGCTCCACTTCTCCAGCTTTCACCCGAAACACATTAAAGAAGCCATCCCCTATGGACAAGCCCTCCGTATACACAGGATCTGCTCAGACAAGGAGGAGCGCAACAGACACCTACAGATGCTGAAAGATGCCCTCGTACGAACGGGATATGGCGCTCGACTCATTGATCGACAGTTCCACCGCGCCACAGCAAAAAACCGCACCGACCTCCTCAGAAGACAAACACGGGACACCACTGACAGAGTACCCTTCGTCGTCCAGTACTTTCCTGGGGCGGAGAAACTACGACATCTTCTTCGCAGCCTCCAACACATCATCAGCGAGGATGGACATCTTGCCAAGGTCATCCCCACACCCCCACTACTGGCCTTCAAACAACCGCGCAACCTCAAACAAACCATTGTTTGCAGCAAATTACCCAGCCTTCAGAACAGCAACCACAACACCACAAAACCCTGCCAGGGTAATCTCTGCAAGACATGCCAGATCATCGACATGGACACCACCATTACACGTGGAAACACCACCCACCAGGTACGCGGCGCATACTCGTGCGACTCGACCAATGTAGTCTACCTCATACGCTGCAGGAAAGGATGTCCCGAAGCGTGGTACATTGGCGAGACCATGCAGACACTGCGACAACGAATAAACGGGCATCGTGCGACTATCAACAGGCAGGACTGTTCCCTTCCAGTTGGGGAACACTTCAGCAGTCAAGGACATTCAGCCTCTGATCTCCGGGTCAGCATTCTACAAGGAGGCCTTCAGGAGACGCGACAACGCAAAATTGCTGAGCAAAAACTTATAGCTAAGTTCCGCACGCATGAATGCGGACTCAACCGGGATCTGGGATTCATGTCGCATTACATTCGGCCCCCACCGACAAGCCTGGACTTGCAGAGGCCTACCGACTGAACTGGCTTGGGACAATTCACACCTCTTTAACCTGGAGTTACCTCTCTCTCTGCATCTTTGATGATTTGATTGCCTGCAGGTGCTCGCATTCCGGGGCATCTCTGACTGTGTCTATATAAACATTTCTGGAACAAGCCTTTCCATTCACCTGAAGAAGGAGCCGTGCTCCGAAAGCTCGTGTTTGAAACAAACCTGTTGGACTTTAACCTGGTGTTGTAAGACTTCTTACTGTGCTCACCCCAGTCCAACGCCGGCATCTCCACATCAATGAGGAGTATCTGCTGACTAAATCTGTAAGTGGTCTTGAGGAATTCTATATAGCCACTGATAAGGATATTGCTTGCCTCTGTGATTATGTACACACTGAATAATTAAACGTGAAACCAAACCACAGAGGCCCTGCAGGTCTTCAATGCAAACTTTGGTTTACGTTGTGTTAATTACAGTGCAGGCTTGGAAACAATCAGATTCTGACATCAATCCTGCTGGCTAGTCCACAGGTGTGGTGTTTTGAAATTGCATTGAGCATTTTGTCCACCTTAGGCTACTATGCACATGTACCAGCAGAGGGAGTCTAGAAGGAGAATAAAGGAACGCATGTTTTAACAGCACGTGCAACAGTTCTGACTCTGAATACATCTTCTGAAATCTTTTTTAAAATAAATTTAGAGTACCCAATTATGTTTTTAAATTAAGAAGTCTTACAACACCAGGTTAAAGTCCAACAGGTTTGTTTCAAACACGAGCTTTCGGAGCACGGCTCCTTCTTCAGGTGAATGGAAAGGCTTGTTCCAGAAATGTTTATATAGACACAGTCAGAGATGCCCCGGAATGCGAGCACCTGCAGGCAATCAAATCATCAAAGATGCAGAGAGAGAGGTAACTCCAGGTTAAAGAGGTGTGAATTGTCCCAAGCCAGTTCAGTCGGTAGGCCTCTGCAAGTCCAGGCTTGTTGGTGGGGGCCGAATGTAATGCGACATGAATCCCAGATCCCGGTTGAGTCCGCATTCATGCGTGCGGAACTTAGCTATAAGTTTTTGCTCAGCAATTTTGCGTTGTCGCGTCTCCTGAAGGCCTCCTTGTAGAATGCTGACCCGGAGATCAGAGGCTGAATGTCCTTGACTGCTGAAGTGTTCCCCAACTGGAAGGGAACAGTCCTGCCTGTTGATAGTCGCACGATGCCCGTTTATTCGTTGTCGCAGTGTCTGCATGGTCTCGCCAATGTACCACGCTTCGGGACATCCTTTCCTGCAGCGTATGAGGTAGACTACATTGGTCGAGTCGCACGAGTATGCGCCGCGTACCTGGTGGGTGGTGTTTCCACGTGTAATGGTGGTGTCCATGTCGATGATCTGGCATGTCTTGCAGAGATTACCCTGGCAGGGTTTTGTGGTGTTGTGGTTGCTGTTCTGAAGGCTGGGTAATTTGCTGCAAACAATGGTTTGTTTGAGGTTGCGCGGTTGTTTGAAGGCCAGTAGTGGGGGTGTGGGGATGACCTTGGCAAGATGTCCATCCTCGCTGATGATGTGTTGGAGGCTGCGAAGAAGATGTCGTAGTTTCTCCGCCCCAGGAAAGTACTGGACGGCGAAGGGTACTCTGTCAGTGGTGTCCCGTGTTTGTCTTCTGAGGAGGTCGGTGCGGTTTTTTGCTGTGGCGCGGTGGAACTGTCGATCAATGAGTCGAGCGCCATATCCCGTTCGTACGAGGGCATCTTTCAGCATCTGTAGGTGTCTGTTGCGCTCCTCCTTGTCTGAGCAGATCCTGTGTATACGGAGGGCTTGTCCATAGGGGATGGCTTCTTTAATGTGTTTCGGGTGAAAGCTGGAGAAGTGGAGCATCGTGAGATTATCTGTGGGCTTGCGGTAAAGCGAGGTGCTGAGGTGACCGTCCCCTCAGCGCCGTAGGCTAACCACTGCGCCACCGTGTTGCCCCTATCTTCTGGAGTCTTACTGTTCCTTCCCAAGGCTAGGTGAAGAACTCTTTCCAATATTAGCAAGACTTTCTGGAGATGAGAGGGGAACTTCAAGAAAAAGAGAGACATACAATATGGCCTGAATATCTAGACAGTGATAATGGTTTAATCCTAGCTGTAAATTTGATGGATGATGTGCCATCCCAGTAGGAATGGAAGGTACTGATAATTGAGTCACCAGCAGAGTGTTCTGAAACCAGTTATGAGGGATTCTCCTCCCTGAAAGATAATATTCAGCCTCTGCCTAGTACCACACTGGGCACTGCTGAAATCTGGAAGCTCACGGTGGGTAAAGCTTATCAGCTCTTAAACCCTGGGAGCTCAGGATACACAGCACCACATGCCCTTTAGCTGAGTGCCCACTAGGCAGTGCCACCATGGGAAAGCACCATGGGAAAGTGGTTAGCACTGTTGCTTCACAGCGCCAGGGACCCGGGTTTTATTCCCGGCTTGGGTCACTGTGTGGAGTCTGCACGTTCCCCCCATATCTGTGAGGGTTTCCCCGGGTGCTCCAGTTTCCTCCCACAAGTCCCGAAAGACGTGCTGTTAGGTGAATTGGACATCCTGAATTCTCCCTCCGTGTACCCGAACAGGCGCCGGAATGTGGCGACTAGGAGATTTTCACAGTAATGAAAATTATTATTATTTAAAAATGGGCATCTTGTTGCTTTGCACCAAAGAGAGATAAATCAGCCGGTTGAGATATGGTGAATTCCTCACATTAGCACTTCAGGCAAATACAGATACAATTTAAACTTTTAGAAAGCCCAGCTAAATGTACTTCAAAAAAGGTTGCACTGCAGTAGGAGTCACAGGGACAATTTCCACTAAACTGATTGGCAAAGAAATGTGTTTGGATGCCACATTGGTTTTCCACTTTCTGTTGTAGGTAACACAGGCCGCTATTGATCTGGGGGTGAAATTGGTTTTCCACTCAATACCAAGGGTTTCTTCCCCAGTGAGGTAGGTTAAGATTATTCTGAATGGCAGCAACGTCTCTCATATACCCCCTCACCCCCAGCCTCTCCACGATCAAAATGAAGACAACGTCCCCAACTGGAACCCAACATAGAGTCCCTGCCCCTTTCACTGTCCACCTATCAGACAAGGCCTGATTGAGTTGAATTTGGAATTTTACCCGGAGTCTTTCATGACGTATCAGCTGAAGAACCTTCGGGTTGATATCCTGTTCACCTGGGGATGGAGAACATGTCATATTGAGAAGGATCTGTGCTGTAGGAAAAGAGCCCTCACAATTTGTCCCTTTGTGCCTCGGAGGGAACTGGGTATATACTTACGAAGTCTGCTGTCACTAAAGGGTTTGGTTACACTTTGCAGATATCCATCTTTCTTTCCTTTGAACAGTGCGCTGGCCACGACCTTTTGTTGCATCTGTGTAAAAGGCATATTAAATGAGAGAAAGAAAGATTTAAAAGTTATTTCTCCCCTGTTGATTTTCTCTTGGTTCTTCCCGGAAGGCGGTGGCACACGGAGTTTAGCTCCAAGGGTATCTCTGCTCCCTCACCCACATAGCCGTTCTCTTCAACTTACTGGGGCAGTGGTGGGTGACCTGAGGTCTGGGAGCAACATGCGGCCCCTCAGGGATCTGGGTTTAGCCTGTGAGAGAGTTTGTTGACTTGGCCACATTCTGCTGTTATCCATCCGTGTAGAGTTTTCCCACCAGTATGACTGAAGGGATTCGCTCGCAAAGCAAGCGGAAATGAAGTGAGGTACATGCTGATCGCTCACAACATTGACTGTGAGGGCCATGCGCTCCCTCTGCGTCCATTCAAAGTGTATATATTTATTGTTGATGACAATTTTGTTAATATATAAATGATTTAGAATTTTCAATAACTCATTCTGAAATATTTGGCATTTATTAAATGTATCCAATTTTACTCAGGTGTCACAGTTAGTGAACAAGCCGAATTTCAATCTTGCGGCCCACTGAGGTGAAGGGGGCCACTCATGTAGCCCACTCACTAGCCTAGGTTGCCCGTCACTGATTTAGAGAATGCCAGTGATCTGTCCGACTGTGGGGGGCATCTGATCCAAGCCCAACCCTTGCTCTCACCCACATTTTGCAGATAACACGGATCTCTTGGCTGTGGCTAAGCATGGCTGAGATGCTGCCCTCACAGTCGAATAGCCTGTCATCACACTATCTTTAACCATGGCTGAAAACAAGCCACTCGGGGTGTCAGCAGGGAGGACAAAAATATGGGGCAGAACGTTGTTCACCTTTGATCATCAGAAATGACAGATTGGATTAAATGTCACTCAGGAAAATCAGACGACAAACGAACTGACAGCTTTTGCCTGTTGCCAACGGCAGACGTTCAGCTTTTGGACTTTCAGGTAAATTTCAGAACTAGTCAATAATCTGACAAACATCAATAAACCCAAAGACGGGTTTTCCGGTGGCGGCTATGAGGGAGTAAGTCGCACATTTGGTGGGTCTCGCTCCGCTCGGACTTTTGGACCTTTTCCCCCGACTTTTATGTGCTTTTGAGCGCTGGATCCGAAGGCATTGGCACTCAGGCACTGATTCCATACAGAGGTGTATGGAAGTAAGAAGTAGAAAGAATCGTATACAGTTGAAGAAGTGGGCAAACAAGGGCAGTGTGGAGGCTGCTGCTGTGGACAATATGGCCGATGTCCGGACCCCGGTGCCGACAGCCCAGCCAACAATGGAGCATCTGTTGAAGGTCATCCAAGAGGGCTTCACCACGCTGAAACGGGACAGTTTAGACCCGATTCAGAAATCAATTGAGCGCCTGGAGCACAGGCTGGATGCCCAGGGTCGGAGGGTCCAGAAGCTGGAGAAGGTGTTGGAAGAGCAGGAAGATAACCAAACGGTGGTGGAGGTGGAGATGGGGAGGCTGAAGGACCAACAAAAAAGGCTTCTGGAGAAGGTAGAGGACCTGGAAAATAGGTCCCGTGGGCAGAATTTGAGCCCCTCTCCCGGAGGGGGCTGAGGGAGAGGATGCCGCCGCGTATGTGGCAGACATGTTCCAGAAGCTGTTGGGGGTTGATGTCTTCCCTCGTCCGTTGGAGGTGGACAGGTTCCACAAGTTCCTGGACAAGGAGCGGGTGGTACAGTGGGCCAAGCGCACACGGAGCTGCAATTGGAACAATAGTGTCCTGCCCGTCTACCAGGACCTGAGCGTGGAGGTGGCCAGAAAGAGGGCAGGCTACAGGCAAGTCAAAGAGATTTTGTTTAAGAAGCAGGTGAAGTTTGGGCTGCTATATCCGGCGCGTCTTTGCTCACGCACAAGGGACTGCACCATTATTTTGAGGAGCCCGAGGACACGATGGACTTTGCCAAGCGAGAAGGGCTGGTGCCGAACTGAGGCATTTTGAACTTAAGTTAAAAAGTTATTGAGTGATATTTGTGTGTTTTTCGTGTTTCTTTTCCTCTTCTGTATTCGAGTTTTTGTTGGAGAAGAGGGGAGATGTGGGGCTGTATTCTCTGCACCGCCACGCCACATTTCTGCCCCGACCCGCCGGCGGGATTCTCCATTACACCGGCTGGTCAATGGGGTTTCCCATTGTGGGGCAGCTCCACGCTGTCGGGAAACCGCCGGGCACCGGCATAACGGAGAATCACCCCGGCGGGATTCTCCATTACACTGGCTGGCCAATGGGGTTTCCCATTGTGGGGCAGCTCCACACTGTCGGGAAACCCCCGGGCACCGGCATAATGGAGAATCACCCCGGCGGAGAATCCCGGCCCAAGTTATTTGGTCCTGTGGGCTTTTTATGTTCTGATGGGGGTGGTTGGAAGTGCCTATTACTTACTTTGTATTACTTGAATTGCACTATCGTCGGAGTTTTCTTTGTTCCTTGATTTTTTTTTCCAGAGCAATTGCTCAAGGATGGCTGGTTCAGGGAAGTGGTGTCGATGGGTGGGGGAGATGGGACAGAGGGAACAATAGGTGGGAGACTTGTTGGCGCCGGAGTCGAGAGCCAACAGGCTGGCTGGGTGAGCTGGTCTACGGAAGCCAGGTGGGGGGGGGTGCATATAGCTAGTTTATGGCAGGGGTTATGTTACAGAGTGTCATTGCTCGGCAGGTAAAGGTGGGGTAGTTGATCTGCTGACGAGGGAGGGACTTGGGTTTAATAACATTGAAGAGGTTGGAGTTGGGGGCTGCCAAGAGGCGGGCCAAGGGAGGCGCGACACAGGGGCTGGGGTTGGGCCCAAGAAAGGAGATGGCTGATCGGCGAAGGGGGGAGCACGGTGCCCCCCAACCAGGCTGATCACCTGGAATGTTAGAGGGTTAAACGGGCCGGTAAAGAGGACACGTGTGTTCGCGCATCTGAGGGCGCTGAACATCGACGTAATTATGCTACAGGAGACTCATCTGAAAGTAGCTGACCAGGTCAGATTGAGGAAGGGGTGGATTAGCCAGGTCTTCCACTCGGGGCTGAATACTAAAACCAGAGGGGTTGCGATTTTGATTAACAAATGGGTGCAATTTGAGGTGGGTACCACAAATTCGGATGAGGGAGGTAGATTTGTCATGGTGAGTGGCAAGCTCGAGGGGGTGAGGGTAGTTTTGGGCAATGCATATGCCCCAAATTGGGATGATGTGGATTTTATAAAGAGACTGCTGGGGAAGATACCTGGATTCGCACAAGCTGATTATGGAGGTGATTTTAACACAGTCCTTGACCCCGGCCTGGACCGGTCGTGTTCAAAAGAGGGTAGGGTGCAGGCAATGGCAAAAGAACTGAGGGGGTTCATGGAGCAAATGGGTGGGGGGGGGTTGACCCATCGAGGGTTAGTCGGCTGACGGTGAAGGAGTTTTCGTTCTATTCGCATGTTCATAAGGTGTATTCCCAAATTGATTTTTTCATCATGAGCAGCGATTTGCTGGCGGGGGTGACGGACATAGAATATTCGGCGATCACTATTTCGGATCATGCTCCACATTGGGTTGATCTGTAAGGAAAGCTTTCAGCGCCCACAATGGAGGTTAGAGGTTGGACTGTTGGCGGGCGAGATGGTGTGTGAGAGGGTGAGGAAATGTATGCAAAACTACCTGCAGGGTCAATGACAAAGGGGAAATCTCAGCAGCGGTGCTCTGGGAGGCGCTGAAGGTCGTGGTGAGAGGGGAGCTGATTTTGATATGGGCCCATAGGGACAGGACGGACAGGGCAGAAAAGGACCGACTGGTAAAGGAGATCTTACAGATAGACAGGAGGTATGCGGAAACCCCGGGGCAGAGCTATTAAGGGAACGACGAAGGCTACAGACTGAGTTTGGGGTGTTGTCCACAGGTAAGGCTGTGGAACAGCTTAGGAAGGTGAGGGGGGGGGGGGGGGGGGGGATTTATGAGCATGGGGAGAAAGCCAGTAGAATGCTGGCACAGCAACTGAGGAAGAGGGAGGCAGCCAGGGAAATAGGGAAGGTAGTCGACGGGGAGGGAAACTTGGTAGGGGATCTGGCAGGGCTGAACAAGGTGTTCAGGGACTTATACAGAAAGCTTTATACCTCGGAACCCCCCACGGGGCCGGAGGGGATGAGGCGCTTTCTGGATGGACTGACCTTCCCAAAAGTGGGTAGGGGGTTGGTAGACGGGCTGGGGGTCCCGATTAGGGCAGAAGAAATATTGGAGGGCTTGAGGGCCATGCGATCGGAAAAAGCCCCGGGGCCAGATGGGTATCCGGTGGAGTTCTATAAAAAGTTCTCTGAGATAGTGGGGCCGGTGCTGGTCAGGGTTTTTAATGAGGCAAGAGACAGAGGGGTTTTACCCCCGACGATGTCACAGGCCACCTGATACTGAAACGGGACAAAGACCCGGAGGGATGTAGGTCCTATAGGCCGATCTCTCTGCTCAATGTAGATGCTAAAGTACTGGCCAAGCTCTTGGCGGCTAGGATTGAGGACTGTGTGCCGGACATTATTATGGAAGACCAAACCGGGTTTGTCAAGGGCAGGCAGCTGGTGGCCAATCTAAGAAGGCTGCTAAATGTGATCACGATGCCCCCGGAGAGTAGGGAGGTAGAGGTAATCGTGGCAATGGATGCCAAAAGGGCTTTTGACCGGGTTGAGTGGGACTATTTATGGGAGGTGTTGGGACGATTTGGGTTCGGGGAGGGCTTTATTGACTTGGTTAGGCTGCTGTACCAGGCTCCGGAGGCTAGTGTAAGGACGAATAGGATACGTCTGACTATTTTAGATTGCACCGAGGGACAAGGCCTCTCCCCACTGCTGTTAGCGCTAGCAATAGAGCCGCCGGCAATTGCTCTGAGCTTCAAGAGGCTGGAAGGGGCTGGTTCGGTGTTGAGGGGGGGGGGGGGGGGGGGGGGTTGGAACACAAAGTCTCGCTCTACGCCGATGACCTGCTCTTATACGTCACGGATCCAGTGGCTGAGGATGGATGGAATCATGGGAATCCTGAGGGAATTCGGCCGGTTCTCGGGGTATAAACGGAACAAGACAAAGAGTGAGATGTTTGTAGTCCAGGCGAGGGGCCAGGAGGGTCGGCTGAGGGGGCTGCTGTTTAGGTTAGTAGGAAATAGTTTCAGGTACTTAGGGATACAGGTGGTTCGGGACTGGGGTCGGTTGCACAATTTGAACTTATCTCGGTTGGTGGAGCAAATGAGGGTCGAGTTCCGGAGGTGGGGTGTGCTCCCACTGTCACTAGCGGGGGGGGGGCGTGAAAATGACGATCCTCCCAAGGTTCCTGTTTGTATTCCAGTGTCTCCCATGTTCATTCCGCGGTCCTTTTTTAAGAGGGTCAATAAAATTATTATGGGATTTGTGTGGATGGGAAAGTCCCTGTGGGTGAAGAAGGTGATGCTCGAGAGGAACCGAGGGGAAGGGGGGCTGGTGCTGCCAAACTTCAGTAATTACTACTGGGCGGCCAACATAGCTATGATAAGGAAGTGGATAGTGGGTACGGGGTCGGTTTGGGGGCGGATGGAGGCCGCTTCGTGCACCAGTTTGGCAGCCCTGGTTACGCCGCCCCTACCGCTCCCGCCGGCACGGTACTCCACCAGCCCTATAGTGATGGTGGCTTTGCGGATCTGGGGCCAATGGAGGAGGCACATGGGGTAAGTGAGAGCTTCGGTTTGGTCCCCAATTTGCGACAATCACCTGTTTGCCCCGGGGAATATGGACGGTGGGTTCTGAATATGGCGGAGGGCTGGGAATGAGAGGATGGGGGATCTGTTCTTAGAAGGGAGCTTCCCGAGCATGAGGGCGCTAGAGGAGAAATTTGGGCTGGCGAGAGGGAATGATTTCAGGTACTTGCAGGTGCGGGACTTTCTACGCAGATTCCATCCTTCCCGCGCCTGCCACTCAGGGGGATCCAGGACAGGGTAGTGCCCAGTGGTTGGGTGGGGGAGGGGAGGGTCTCAGATATATATAAAGAACTTATGGGAGCAGAGGAGATGCGACCGAGGAGCTGAAGCTTAAGTGGGAAGAGGAGCTCGGAGGTGAGATAGAAGAGGGCTGATGGGCGGAGGCGTTGAGCAGGGTAAACGCGCCTGCAACATGCGCCAGGCTCAGCCTGATCCAATTCAAGGTCGTCCAACGGGCCCACATGACAGTGGCCTGGATGAGTAAATTCTTTGGATTGGAGGACAGGTGCGCCAGATGTGTGGGAGGACCAGCGAACCATGTCCACATGTTTTAGGCACGTCCAAAACTCAGGGGGTACTGGCAGGGATTCGCGGATGTTATGTCCCGGGTACTGAAAACAAGGGTGGCGATGAGTTCAGAGGTGGCAATTTCTGGGGTTTAGGAGGACCCGGGAGTCCAGGAGGGGAGAGAGGCCGACGTTCTGGCCTTTGCTTCCCTGTTAGCCCGGCGACGAATAGTGCTGGCATGGAGGGACTCAAAGCCCCCGAAGTCGGAGGCCTGGTTATCGGACATGGCGAACTTTCTTGGTCTGGAGAAAATTAAGTTTGCTCTGCGAGGGTCACTGATGGGTTCCCCCGGAGTAGGGTAACGTAGATTAGGGGGTTATTTTGGCGGGTCCTTGTGGGATGGGAGCCGGTTTTTGCACTATGTTTATTGTTCATTGCACACTGTTTTGTACTGTTGCTGTTTACTATGCCAAAAATGCCTCAGTAAAATTGTTTATTAAAAAAAATAAACCCAAAGACGGCACGGAATAGATTTAATAAAGCTTAAACTATGTGTAACCAGATCACTGATACGTCACAGTTATTGAGCTCCTTAGTCAATAAGACCAACCATAGTGCCTGGGGGATAAGGGCTGAAGAAAGATGGGTTCAGCAAAGCTGCCACATTATTGTGAACACTTTACCTTTCAAAAGGAATTGGATATTTAACAATTGCTGAGCTACGGGGAAAGATTGAGGGTTAGGGACCAGTGGATAACTCTTTCAAACAGCTAGCATAGGCACAATGGACCGAATGGCCTTGAGCTCAGCTACACGGTTCTATGATTGCACCTCATCATGAGTAGGTGTGTAAAAGGAGCGATTACCTGGAGCTTGCGTTGGGCAGAGATTCCCTTGCAGTATTTTCGAATCAAAGTCCGAGTGTGCAGTTTCCTCAACAGCTCTGAGGTCTGTCAGAAAAGAACATTTAATTCATTAAACGTTAGCTTTCTTGTGTCGACGGCAACGATGTGTTGTTATTTTTCACTTTCACTGTTTCTGTGTTAAGTCTCGCCAGGCAGGATGGCTACAACCATCTTGTGGGCATCCTCGGTGAAGTTCTTCAAGCGACCACTTGGAGGCAAATCTCAGCAGGTTGACTAAAACTCTCCCTCCGAATTAACCCCTTTCCCTGCAGCAGAACAGCTGATTAGAGAAGTCAGTGGGGTTGCCAACACGGTCTCCTCTAATATTTGTATTGAGTGCAGATGCAAGTTCTTAAAGTGCGTGTAGAATCCGGGTCACTGTCCGTGTGGAGTTTGCACATTCTCCCCGTGTCTGCGTGGGTCTCACCCCCACAACCCAAAGGTGTAGGTGGATTGGCTACGCTAAATTGCCCCTTGATTGGAAAAAAAGAATTGGGTACTCTAAATTTATTTTTTAAAAGTGCGTGTGGAATCCACACAGAGTGATCACATGGAAGGAAGGATAGGATGTGAAAAAAAGGTTAATTGGTACGTACATTAACTACTCCACTTCCCGCAGAGTTTGCTGCCCCGACCTACACTCACTGGGGTTTTTATACTCTGTGGGCTCCCCTCATTAAAGGGGAAGTCCGTCCCATTATTGATGCAGTTCATACTCTGTAGAGGTCACGAGGAACCGGACGGTCCGCACCCTGTGACCTCTGCGGGGGTTGGAACAGTGCGCAGCTCCGTTGAACTTTCCTTGGCCATGCATGTGTGGTAATTTAAAGGGGCTGACTCGTGCATGGCCTGCTTTCGTGTTGCTTCATAGCCAGGCTTCTTGCACAGTTTAGATGGAACATGGATCGCCAACCTTCCAGAAGATTAAACTCAGGGGCACTGGCGAGAGAAAATCCTCAAGGGGCAGGAAAGAAAGATTGTGTGTTGTATCCGTTTTCTTTGAACAGGTTGTTTAGCGGGTCATGAGCAAATTGGAGATGGGGGAGGGGTGGATGATGGGGGAAGGTCATTTGAGACTGAGTGTGGAGGTTGAAGGTGGGAGGATGGAATTCTTCAGCAATACGTCCAAATAGAGTTCGACAACACGAGGGGGGCGATTCTCTGAGCCCCGCGTCGGGCTGGAGAATCGCCGCAAATGCGCCACGCCGCCCCGACACCGGCGCACGATTCTCCGAGGTGCTGAGAATCGGCGGCATTCGCGCGGCGGCGTTTGGCACGGCACCGGCCGTGGGCCGCTGGAATTGGCGGGCCCATCGAATCACCAGCCCGGATGGGCCGAGCGGCCGCTCTGATACGGCAGAGTCCCGCCGGCGCCGTTCACCCCTGGTTGCTGTCGGCGGGAACTCTGCACGAACGGTCGGGGGGCGGCCTGTGGGGGGCGGGGGAAGGGGGCTCCTTCACCTGGGGGGGGCTTCCGATAGTGTCTGGCCCGCGATCGGGGCCCACCCTCCCGGGGCCCACCCTCCCCGGGCCTACTTCCTGGCGTGGCCGGCCCCTGAACACCGGCCCCATGTTGGTCGGCGCAAAAGAAGTCCCCCGTGCATGCGCAGGTTGGCGCGGCCCAACTGCGTATGCGCGGGTTGGCGCGGTGCCCATTTGGTGTCGCGTAAGGAGGCTGCAGCAGCGTGAACTGCTCCAGCGCCGTGCTGGCCTCCTGTGGGGTTCGCGCCGTTGTGAAACGCGACGGCGTTCACGACGGCGCAAACCCTTGGGCCCAATACTGGAGAATCGCCCCCTAGCACTCGGAATTGTAAAGAATTTACTCAAGCCCTGCCACCCAGTACAGTCTGCTGCTCAGCACAAGTCAGTAGTTCCATCAGAAGAGGGGAGAGCTGTGGATAGTAATGGAATAAGCTGCAACTTTCTTTCCAGCACATGGTTGACCAGGAATCTCTCCCACTCTTATCGCCTGCCATTGACGTCTTTTGGAAGGTTGATACTCAACCTGTTTGGCTGCATTATGAACTCACCTTCCTTGACTATTGAGTCCTGGGTGGGACTTGAACCCAGAGGCAGGGTCACCACCCTGGCGACACAAGACATCGACTTTCCAACACCTTCGCTAAGTGAACACTAATGTTGCTACGAAATGAAAGAAAGCATCCATATCAGCCTCTCCTTACCGTTTCCAGAAAGGCAGGCGGCTTGAGCCAAGTTTTTTTATCCAGAACATTCTGCGGCAGGTTTTTCCTGAGTTTCAGCAGGTAGCTTGACCGAGCGAAGGCCAGGAAATCTTTATTTTCTGGACAAGTCGGCTGATTTCTGAGCATGAAGCCTTTTATAAATCTGAGGAGAATAAGGATACAAGAATTAAGAGGAGCAATCCACAAAGGGGCAGTGTTCTTTAAAGGGGCAGTGTTCTTTAAAGGGGCAGTGTTCTTTAAAGGGGCAACATTCATTAAAAGGACAGTGTTCTTTAAAGGGACAGCATTCTTTAAAGGGACTGTGTGGTGATCCACCATGTAATTGTGTGTGTGCCTGTATTAGGGGATGTACAGCAGTACCTGTATTACAGGTTCGTCGGTAGCCCCTGCCGGCTAGCTCCGCACACAGGGAGCCGTATAAATATGTATGAGTTCTCCTGAGCAGCCATTCTACCAGCTGCAGTCGGAGGATAAACATCTAACTGTAATAAAGCCTCTCTTGTACCCATTCGTGTCTTTAGTACAATTGATAGCGCATCAATTTATTACAGTTAGATTTTCCGCATCATGGACATCAAGATCAAACCAGATCGCTTGCAGCTGGATCCGCAATTGCCAAACGCCAGAAAGGACTTTAATCACTGGCTGGCTTGCTTCGAGGCCTATATCAACTCAGCGACTCCCGAGCTGATGGAAACTCAGAAAATCCAGGTTCTCTACTCAAGGTTGAGCTCCAGCGTGTTACCGCTGATACAGGACACGTCGAATTACGCAGGCGCCATGGAACTTCTTAAAGAAAACTACATCCAGAAGACGAACACTCTGTTTGCAAGGCATGTACTCGCCACTCGCGTACAACTACCTGGTGAGTCGATTGAAGACTTCTGACGGGCCCTTATCCCTCTAGTACGGGACTGTGACTGTCAGGCCGTCACGGCCACGGAACATTCCAATCACCTCATGCGTGATGCATTCGTGACGGGGATTGCATCGGACCCCATCCGTCAACGACTGCTGGAAGGGGCCGCGCTCGACCTAACGGAGATGAAAGCTTTAGCGTTCTCCATGACGGTCGCTTCTCGTCCACGTGCAGCCAGTGGGTGCCGCCATCTTGCGCCGCCCCCACAACTTGCGCACCATGGCGCCGCCATCTTGCCCCGTGCCCGCAACGTGCGCTGCATGGGTGCCGCCATCTTCTCCCCCACAGGTCCTTCGGAAGCCGCCATTTTGTCCACTCCTCGGGACTGGACTGCTGGACCCGGGTCGCTGCCGCTCCTCATCGGACTCCTCGGACGATCGCCTGCTGCTTGCCTCCATGACACTGGACCAGTCCCGTCCTCACAACCTGGCTACCGCTTCGACGATGGTGCTCATCAACGGCCACGCGACCTCCTGCCTACTAGACTCTGGGAGAACCGACAGCTTCATCCACCCAGACACGGTAAGGCCTGCTCCCTCGCGGTCCATCCTGCCAACCAGCGGATCTCCCTGGCCTCTGGATCCCACTCTGTCCCGATCCGGGGTTTCTGTCTGGTCAACCTCCATGCAAGGCGTTAAATTCAGAGGTTTCCGCCTGTACGTTCTCCCCAGTCTCTGTGCTACACTATTACTGGGCCTGGATTTTCAATGTAACGTCCAGAGTCTCACCCTCAAATTCGGCGGGCCCCTACACCCACTCACCGTTTGCAGCCTCACGACCTTCAAGGTTGACCCCCCCTCCCTCTTTGACAATCTGACTGCAGATTGCAAGCCCGTCGCCACCAGGAGCAGACGGTACAGCATCCAGGACAAGGCCTTCATCAGGTCCGAAGTTCAGCGGCTGCTTCGGGAGGGTATTATCGAGGCCAGCAACAGCCTCTGGAGAGCCCAAGTGGTGGTGGTTAAAACTGTGGAGAACACAGGATGGTCGTGGAGTATAGCCAGACCATCAATCGGTACATGCAGCTCGATGCGTACCCCCTCCCTCGCATATCTGATATGGTCAATCAGATTGTACAGTACCGGGTCTTCTCGACGATTGACCTTAAATCAGCCTACCACCAGCTCCCCATCCGCAAATCGGACCATCCATACACTGCCTTCGAGGCGGACGGTCGCTTCTATCAATTTCTTAGGGTTCCCTTCGGCGTCACTAACGGGGTCTCGGTATTCCAAAGAGAAATGGATCGAATGGTTGACCGGTACAGACTGCGGGCCACGTTTCCGTACTTAGATAACGTCACCATCTGCGGCCATGACCAGCAGGACCACGACGCCAACCTTGCCAAATTTCTCCACATCGCATCTCTCCTCAACCTCACTTACAACAAGGAGAAGTGCGTGTTCCGCACAGACCGCTTAGCCATCCTCGGCTACGTAGTCCAAAACGGACTGCTTGGGCCCGATCCTGACCGCATGCGCCCCCTCATGGAGCTCCCCCTTCCCCACTGCCCCAAGGCCCTCAAACGCTGCCTGGGGTTCTTCTCCTACTACGCCCAGTGGGTCCCACAATACGCGGACAAGGCCCGCCCACTGATACAGTCCACTCGATTTCCCGTCACGGCCGAGGCAAAACAGGCCTTTGCCCGTATTAGAGCAGACATAGCCAAGGCCGGGATGCACGCAGTACACGAGACACTGCCCATTCAAATAGAGAGCGACGTTTCAGATGTCGCCCTTGCCGCCACTCTAAACCAGGCAGGCAGACCCGTGGCATTCTTTTCCCGCACCCTCCATTCCTCCGAAATTCGACATTCGTCCGTTGAAAAGGAGGCCCAGGCTATCGTTGAAGCTGTGCGGCACTGGAGGCATTACCTGGCCGGCAGGAGATTCACTCTCCTCACTGACCAGCGATCGGTAGCCTTCATGTTCAACAACACGCAGCGGGGCAAGATCAAAATTGATAAAATCTTGAGGTGGAGAATCGAGCTCTCAACCTATAATTACGAGATTTTGCATCGCCCCGCCAGGCTCAACGAGCCCCCAGACGCCCTCTCCCAAGGTACATGTGCCAGCGCACAAGTGAGCCAGCTCCGTGCCTTGCACGACAGCCTTTGCCACCCGCGGGTCACTCGGTTGTACCACCTCATCAAAGCCCACAATCTGCCCTACTCCGTCGAGGAAGTACGGACAGTCACCAGAGACTGCCAGGTCTGTGCGGAGTGCAAGCCGCACTTCTACCGGCCAGACTGCGCGCGCCTGGTGAAAGCGTCCCGCCCCTTTGAATGCCTCAGTGTGCAGTGAGAGGAATGCCTCCTCTCCGCCGACCGCAACACATATATCCTTAGTGTGGTCGGTGAATTCTCTAGGTTCCCCTTCGCCATCCGATGCCCGGATATGACGTCTGCTACCATCATCAAGGCCCCTGATTCCATATTCGCTCTGTTCGGTTTCCCCGACTACATCCACAGTGACAGGGGATCCTCATTCATGAACGATGAGCTGCATCAGTTCCTGCTCAGCAGGGGTATCGCCTCCAGCAGGACGACCAGCTACAACCACCAGGGAAACGGGCAGGTAGAGAGGGAGAACGGGACGGTATGGAGGGCCGTCCAACTGGCCCTACGGTCCAGGAACCTCCCAGCCTCTCGCTGGCAGGAGGTCCTCCCGGATGCATTGCACCCCATCCGGTCTCTACTGTGCACTGACACGAATAACACACCCCATGAACATGTTTTTACCTTCCCTAGGAAGTCCACATCCGGGGTATCGCTCCCAACTTGGCTTGCAGCTCCAGGACCGGTCCTACTGCGTTGGTATGTCCGACTCCACAAGGCGGACCCTCTGGTGGACAGGGTACGCCTGCTCCACGCAAGCCCCCAGTATGCCTACGTGGAGTTCCCCGACGGCCGCCAGGATACGGTCTTGCTCAGGGACCTGGCTCCCTCGGGTGCCAATCCCACTCCCACACACCTCCCCGCCCACGCGCCACCCGCGCTCCCAACACCAGCCCCACCAGGTCCATCCCTCCTTCCCCTGCCCACGCTAGAGGACGAGGAAGATTTCGGCACGCTCCCGGAATCATCCAGCTACTGGCCAGCACCAACACCGCCAGCACCAACATCGCCAGCACCAACACCGCCAGCACCAACACCGCCAGCACCGGCGCCGTTGATGCCGCCACCGCCTGTACAGACATCGCCACCACCGTTACGTCGCTCCCAGCGAACCGTCAGACCACCGGACAGACTTAACCTCTGACGGGCACCGGGTCACAACATTGACACATAATATTTTTCCTCCCCTCTGTAAATAATTCCACAATTTTGTTTATAGTTCCACGCCACCCCCACCGGACTCATTTTTAACAGGGGGTGAATGTGATGATCCACCATGTAATTGTGTGTGTGCCTGTATTAGGGGATGTACAGCAGTACCTGTATTACAGGTTCGTCGGTAGCCCCTGCCGGCTAGCTCCGCCCACAAGGAGCCGTATAAATATGTATGAGATCTCCTGAGCAGCCATTCTACCAGCTGCAGTCGGAGGATAAACATCTAACTGTAATAAAGCCTCTCTTGTACCCATTTGTGTCTTTAGTACAATTGATAGCGCATCACAGTGTTCTTTTAAGGGGCAGTGCTCTTTAAAGGGACACATTCCTCAAAGGGGCAGTGATTTTTAAAAGGGCAGTGTTCTTTAAAGGGGCAGTGTTCTTTAAAGGGGCAGTGTTCTTTAAAGGGGCAGTGTTCTTAAAAGGGACAGTGTTCTTTAAAGGGGCAGTGTTCTTTAAAGGGGCAGTGTTCTTTGAAGGGACAGTACATTTTAATCCTTTTCCTCCCTCCCTTTTCTGTTCAAAGCCAGTGGGCTGAATTTTCCTGACCT
The DNA here is from genome assembly GCF_902713615.1 of Scyliorhinus canicula. Lineage (NCBI taxonomy): Eukaryota > Metazoa > Chordata > Chondrichthyes > Carcharhiniformes > Scyliorhinidae > Scyliorhinus > Scyliorhinus canicula. Next base: position 18,838,936 of record NC_052146.1, read on the forward strand.
GCCCGCTGGCGGGATCTTCCGTTCCCACTGATGGCGACAGCCCCCTTCCCCCTTGGCAAGTTTCCCGGCAGCAAGGGTGGAAAACAACGCAAAACACCCTTGACACCAGTGGGACCAGAAGACCCTGCCGGTGGCCAATGATGGGCCTCCTCCGCTGCTGGAAAACACGCTCTGGGGAAGGGCATAAAATTCCATCCAAAAAACTCTGCTGACTGATTGTCATTAATGAGGTGAAATGTCCTTAATGAGGTGAGGGACCAGATATATATTCGCTGATGTACCTTTCAGGATCGCATCTTAAACTGCAATTCATCATTACTCACCACAACACAGGTGATATATGATCCCATGAATCTGCAGCCAGAACAGTATAAAAGTCCTATAGCTCTGACGTGTTCTACATAACCTCACAGTTACCATTGTATGTACTCTGATGTAGTCTTAACTTCAGATATAGGGCCCACAAATTATTGTTCCACCAATCCTTGCTGTATCTTTGGAACGTTTGCATTAAAACGAAGAATGTAACGTTCACGACACATGGCTTCGATTGGTCATGCTTCCTTCCGTTGATTAAAAACGATATAAAGAGTATGAGACCACGTACTTTTTGATGACTTTCACAGCCCAGGCTCTCTTCCCTGCGTCCTGCCTTGCCTGAATTCCTCTCCAGCAGGTTTCGATCTTGATTGCTGCATTAAATGGGAAGTGTAGAATCAGGGTAGCTCTACGGTGGGGGGATCAATCGTAAAAAAACTATAGATTTTTGCCGAGGGTTGCCAACTTTCCTGGAGGTGTCATCACATGACGTCCTGCTTCTAGCCGCCCTGCCCTGCACTCCCACCAATGGGTCACCCAACAGGCCTACACTCGTGGGCCAATCGAAAATTCGATCAGCCCTTCATTAGCTTATTGGATTATTCTGGACTGTCACTCAGTTACTTTCCCTCATGCCTGTTATTTTTACAACTAGTAAATATAAGTCTTCAAAGAAAATTTTTTAAAACACAATATTTTTTATTTCTAGATTTGTGTCCTGGGATTGCTCACAGAACTGCTGTGGAGGTTAATCATTAATTCCTCAAGTAATCCTAGAGGCTTGAAAACCATAAAGCTTTACCTGCTTTCATTGTGTGTGGTCAAAAGCAAAAGGATGCAAATCCATTTGGCCCATCCTCTTGTGTAGGCCCGAACCAGCTGAGGAGCATTTTCACTTCCTTCTTTCACTCGTCCCAATTCCGCGCCATGTCCTTTCCTTTTTGTTTAATGCATTCAATGAATCCTCATCAAATCTGCTCAATGATCCCTCAGATATCACAACTGGAGAATGGAAGACTTTCCATTTTCGCGCCAAACTCCGCCCCTGCAGCCTTCCCAATGCCGTACCCAACCCCTGGTTTTCCCAATTACAATACGGACAAATGAACAAGGACTAGGGGTTGGCCATTCGGCCCATTGTGTCATCTCCGCCATTTAATAAAGATCATGATTGATCTGACAGACATGGGGGCAGGGGTCTTAGATCGCTCCCTGCGTCACATAAGAATGGATGGTGTGCACATTAACAAGTTTCAGGACAGCTAGAAAATACAAAGACTGGTTGAGACATCACGGGGGTCATTTCAACCTAACCCGCCAATTGGAAAGTTCTGCGGATCTGATGTAATGTCACCTATACACCCTACCCAATATCACCATTTGTAGATTTGAATGGTGAGCGAAGTCAGACATTGTTTGAAACTAACTTTGCACCCAATTTGCCAATGGGCGAGAGGTTACAATGTCCGTTAGGCTGTGAGGGAGATACAAAGGTGAGTGAAAGAGCTCCAACACTGCCATGTCCCTTCCACTTACCTGCTTTCTTCTGTTTCTGAAACTCCCCCCTTTGGACTTTGCCCCTGTATTTGGCCTGGAGTTTTGCAACTGGAAAGAGAGGAAAGCTGGTTGGTAATGGACTACATTCAGGACCAGCCAGCGGTTAATAATCCAACTAAGATCTTGTCTGTGGAGCAGAGGGAAGTTAAGGTGAGATTTTCCGGCCATTCACCCGGCGGGATTTTCTGTTTCCGTTGACAGTGCGCTCCCGCCACGGGTTTCCCGGTGATGAGGGGTGCATACAACAGGAAACCCGTTGACAACAGCGGGACCAAAAGATCCCCTGTCAGCCAATGGCGGGGTGCTTCCTGCTGCTGCGTAATGTGGGCAGGTTGCTCAGTAAATCCCAACCTATGGCCGGATTCTCCGACATGACTCGGTGTTACTCTGCTGAAGGAATGAAGTCTCCCTCTCGGTTCTTGGTCATATGTCTCTTACATCATCATTATGGGTGGTGCTATTTACACAGTCCCACACGTTAACCCTCACAATGACCCTAATACCACACCCATCTTTCTCCCACACCATCCCATTGGATCAGAGTGGATAAATCATCTTTGACCATCACATTCTGGGTCTTGGTCGCTTGCTGTGTTTTATAATGCTCCTGCGAAGCTCCCCGGAAGGTTTCATTATGTTAAAGCGCTACATAAATATATTGTTGTTGTCCCTACTTTTTTTTAAACGATAGAAAGTCAGAGAGAGAAGGTCTACAAGCTCACCTAAGGCGTTCTTGCTGGCTTGATACGCGTCCTCAGTAGCGAACAGCGTCTTTGGAAAACGGATAAATATTTTTGTTCTGAGAAACAAAATGAAACAAATGATCTGCAACATCTTTCACAAAAAGCTTCAACTTTCCAGTACCAGTGGACGATTCCTATTATTCCCAAATAATAGGTTGGGGGACAGTTTAGACCTCGGTAGCAGGGGAGGGTTACCAAAACACATGAAAACCAAAGAGATTTTCTCTGACAGTATTCTAATTGACGATGGATTTGTTCATGAAAGACTGACTTGCAGACTGTTCTTTTTGTTGTGTTGTGTGTGATGACAATTGTAATGCTGTACACAGAACCTCTAGTTGTTCAACTAGAAAGATGATTTATTAACAAACACGTGGAAAGATAACCAACAAACTATAATACAGACAATGGCTACTAAATGAATTCAGTAAATTCTCCTGGAGCTACTCTAAGTGCGACTATCCTCTTGTACATCTTACTACCATCTGCCGGGTGACACATCATGTGATAGATCTCTATCATCACCTGCTGTTTGGAGGTCGCATTGCTAACTATACACACAACTATGTAAAGGCATATCACCACACTTTTCTACAGGAAAGAGAAGGTTGAGGGTGATAACCTAGACCGAGGTCCTTACTGAAAGGATTTGATGGGGTAGACTAAAACTAAGGGTCATAAATATAGGACAGCCACTATTAAATCCAATAGGGAATTCTGGAGAACCGTCTTTCCCCAGACTGTGGTGAGAATGTGGATATCTACAAGGAGGAGTTGAGGCAAATTGCCTAGGTGCATGAGACTAACGGGACCGAAGAACCAGTTAATAGGGTCAGATGAAGATAGGTGTGGGAGGAGGCTCGCGTCGAGTATGGACCAGTTGGGCCGAACGGCCTGAATGTGTGTGGTACACTCTATGTAATTCTATGTATGCATACAATTCGGGATGTGAGCTGTGATGGTCATTGCGCTGCTCATGAGAAGCTGCTGAGACCCTCTGCCTGGCTAGAAGATCAAATTCACTTGCCAGATGTTCTATGGTCAACAAAGTGGCCGAGCTCGATGGGAGGATCTATTTGGTGGTTTCAAGAATATATACTTGGAGATCTCTGGGCTGGAAGTTTCCACAGCGTTAACTTGGCCCCGCCGCTGGGATCAAGAGCAGGACCTAATTCCGCACTGGTGGCTGGTGGGATCCCGAGTGGGATTTTACTGGCGGCACCCAGTTAAGAGGCCACCATCCATGGGAAGGCGGTGGCATAGTGGTATTGTCACTGGACTAGTAATCCAGAGACCCAGGGTAATGTTCTGGGGACCTGGGTTCGAATCCCACCACGGCAGATGATAGAATTCAAATTCAATTTTGAAAACAAATCTGAAATTAAGGGCACGATTTACTGGCCACGCCACTCCCAAAATGCAGCTTGCCACGGCACAGTGTGGCCGGTAAAATCCGGGAGACGCCGCAAAGCGGGATCACTTTTTAGCAAATCTACATATTAAAGTGAAGCAGCTCGTCTCACTTTAATATGCAGATTGCGGAATTACCCGAGGTGTGGGATCAATCTCCTTCAGCTTGGAGACCTCGGGTGAGCACAGTTCAGTACTGGTCTCCACAAACGGGGACCAGTCAGAACGGCACTCGTGTGGGCCTTTGATTCCCTGGGAATCCCAAGTGCATGCCCTTTTGGCAAGGTAGTACCCTGGCACTGCTGGTGCCACCTGGGTACCCTGGCAGTGCCACCTGGTTGCCAACCTGTCTTTTCCAAGATGCCCAGGTCACACTGCCAGCTGGTAGGGGCACTGCCAGGGTGCCTGGTTGGCACTGCCAACTACATGCTGGCATTTTTTTGCGTGCATCTGGTTGTCTGGGGGTGCCCTATGCATGTGTTGGGAGGGTGAGGGAGGGGCTGTGGACTCTCCCATAGTGCGCTGGGGCTTGGGAGGGGTCGGGGATCGCTTTGGGGGCCTTGGAGATCGGGACGCCATATAAAAATGGCACCCCAGCCTCGCGCTACGCTGAGGAGATTCAGCGAGTGGAGCTCTTGAGAGTACAAAATGGGGCGATATGCAGCCTCGGCCGTGCATACCTCATTGAGGCCCCTTATTAAAAACAAGTTGCATTTTACAGCCTCATGTTTCTCGGCACTGTGAGCACCGGGAAACACGTAGCTAATCGTGCTCGCTAGGGGGCTTTGATCCCTCGCGCCATAAAAGACTAATGATGACCATAAAACCCACCTGATTCACTAACGTCCTTTGGGGAAGGAAATCTGCCGTCCTTACCTGATCTGGCCTACACGTGACTCCAGACCCACAGCAATGTTGTTTATTCTTAAACGCCCTCTGAAATAGCCGAGCAGGATACTCAGCTTAAGGGCAATTACGGAAGGGCAATAAATGCTGACACCCATATCCCACAAAACAATTTTTAAAAACTCACTGTCCAATTGAGGACAGTGGCCCCCCTCCCAGGCCACTGAGAGAGTGATGGTCTCACAAGGTCAGGTAGGGGCTGCAATGTTTCGGAAGAGCTTCAGTGTGGAAAATGGGAGGCCAGACAAGGCGAGGATCAGAACAATCGCGTCCAAATACATCCATTTATATTTGACCCAAGATTTCTGGCGCCCGACAAGAATGACACAGAAATGTCGGCCATTTGATAAAGGGTCCCAAAGCTGCTCCAGTACGACCCAAGGTCTGGTGCTACAGAGGACAATCTAATCTTGTGTGCCTGACCCACATTCAGGGGCAGGCTTTACAATACATGAATAACGATAAGAAAAATGAGCAGGAATAGGCCATTCGGCCTCTCGAACCTGCACCCCCTGTGCAATAAAACCATGGCTGATCATACGCTGCATGTCATTTTCCCTGATTCTTTCAGTAACCAAAAAAGAATGATTTTTTTTTTTACATTTGTCTGGTGACATTTTCTTTAAGTACCTTCCCATTTTGTATTCCTCGTGTTTGTAACCAATATGTTTCACTAGTCGTTCAACCCCTTCTGAAGCAGATCCATGCCAGTTTGGCCAGGTTTCGGGGCACAATAATTTATACCTACAGGAAAAGAGCACTGAAATGTGAATGTGTAACTCCAACCCAAATATGTACAGTGTAGGGGGGCGGGGAGCATTTTTTTCTGCATGGGTAGAATTGTCCCATACTTTTTCAGAGTGTCAGGTTCTGACTGAAAACCAGCTTGTCTCACTACAGCTTCATAGCTGAGTTTTTGGATCAGATTTTCTGGCACTCTGACAAAAAGAGTGACCTTGGTTTTTGCCATCAGTCTGGCGGGGGGGGCCTAATAGAGCCGGCAAACCCGGCTCCATCTTTAAAGGGCTCCCCAATCAGCGCAGGAAGTAAATTCCCCCCAACCCCCTCCACCCCGCCACAGACACGGAGGACCCCCCTTCGCAAACATTGGGCCACCCCGCGCCACAGCACAAGCAACAGAGCTCTCCACCCCCCGGCCAAAACTGTTCCACCACCACAGTCTCGGGCGCACTCTCCCCCCTCACAGCATTCCACAATATCGAATACCCATGGAGCACTCCAGAGGGCCCATCTCGGCACTGCCCCGGCACAGGTTGGCACTTCCAGTGTGGCAGTGTGAACCTGTGCCAGGGGCATTACCAACCTGTGCCAGGTGGCTATGCCAGGGCACTGCCTGGGCATGTCCCACTCACCCCCCCCCCCCCCCCCCCCCCCCCCACCCCACCTCAGGGACTATACTTAATTTGTCGCCCCAGTGGGATCCTCTCAACTGTTTTCCGGCCTATTGTAAAGCTCACTGATACAACGTATTAATATTAAGTGAGGGGGGAGGGGGGGTCATGTGGCGGGGGGCATGTTAACATTAAAATGCATTTAAATGTATTACAGTGAGGTTCTTGCCTTTGTGGGTGGGAATCTTGTTCCAACATCGATGAGGGATGTGGAAAATCAGGAAATGCGAACTCACTGGAAAGAATTTTCCGACTCTCGCAATATTTTGTGCCCACGTCGCTGTTCTCACTGATAGCTAATGCGGCTGCAGATTCACCCCCACTTGCATTCCCCCCTCTCCCTTCTTAAGTCTTTGAACATCTGGTTATCAATTTGAACCATCAGGGAGACAGAGGAATTGTCAGTTGCTTTGTCACTCTCTGAAACGTTCCTCACGGGATAATGTAACTCAGTGGCTGCTTGGAGCCACTTCTGACCTATTCTCCCTTCACCTGGTGCCCCCAACAGATGTTCTATTCCATGTGCCTGTTTGGTTAATGGGCTATCCAGCTGTGCCATGTTGCCAGATGTGCCATTCAACACAATTTCATCTCCCTTTTTGATCTGAGAAAGCCGTGGGAGGACAATTAGGAAGCGGAATTAAATCCATTAGGGAAGTGAAAGGGATGTGTGGCTACACAGAGAGTATCAGTCCTTAACTCCAATTTATAGCTACATATCCAGAAACTACCCTCAGTGGCATTATAAAACCAGTAACCCATTCTGTGGAGATCTGTGGGCATTGACCCTGTGAGCTATTGGACCATTCCAGCTTTCAGCAAGATATTTCTTTTTTTTTTAAATTTAGATTACCCAATTATTTTTTCCAAATAAGGGGCAATTTAGCGTGGCCAATCCACCTACTCTGCACATTTTTGGGTTGTGGGGGCGAAACCCACGCAAACACGGGGAGAATGTGCAAACTCCACACGGACAGTGACCCAGAGCCGGGATCGAACCTGGGACCTCAGCGCCGTGAGGCGGTTGTGCTAACCACTAGGCCACCATGCTGCCCAACAGCAAGATATTTCTTGGGTATTTCCCCAATGCCTATGTTAATTGAGCAGTTTTGGGCCTGGATCATCCAGTATATAGTTCAGCTCCAGTCTGGTTCTTGGGTCAATCGGAGTTTTTTCAGCCTGGGTGGAAATTGGGGTACTCGCTTTGGTTTCAGATCCCTGGTTAGATAAAATGGGGGAGGGATCTGCAAGGTTTCCCACTCCTGCTGTAATAAGCTGGGAAATGTGTGTGCAGGCACCGAATCAGGACAGGCACAGGCCCAGGTTGGGCAATCTGCTGACAATCCACAGTTTAGAGGAAGTACAGCCAATCGGGTAAATTACTGGAGGGTGGCAGTCCACCATGGTGTCAAAACCCAGCAGGAATTAGTACCATCTCATTGGTCGGAAATGTCCGTGTTTGCTCCAATTGCCTGGCCTGATACTGGAAGGTCAAGCTTCTGGGTCTTCAGGTGGGAACACAGGAACAGGAGTAGGACATTCGGCCCATCAAACCTGCTCTGCCAGTCAATCCGATCATGGCCAATCATCTACCTTAAGGCCGCTTTTCCACACCACCTCCATATCCCTTGATGTCATTTGCCTCCAGAAATCTATCAAATTCTCTCTTGAACATGCTCAATGATTGAACTTCCACAGCCCTTGGGGGATGGAGAATTCCAAAGATTCACCATCCTCCGACTGAAGAAATTCCTCTTTGTCTCAGTCTTAAACGGCCTTCCCCTTGTTCTGAGGCTGCGTCACCTGATCCTAGACTCACCAGCCAGTGTAAACACCCTACCTCCAACTACCCTGTCACGCCCTGCCAGGTTTCACTGAGTATTCAACACCGTATCCATCTGGTGCATTCCGTTACCTTTTTAAGAACGCATCGTACTTCCTGCGGTAAGCAAAACCCGCTCGTCTCACGCGGAGGTGTTCCATGAGGCCCAAATACTTCACCTGATGTCTTACTAGCATGTCATCGAACCTGCCTGCAGAGTGAGAGGGGGAGACAGGGGAAAGTGACAGGAGTAGAATAAATTCAGTTTGTCTGTACCACCATGCCTGTGCTTGCAATTAAAATGTATTCCTGTACTGCGGGTCAGTTTGGGGATACGTTATAGATTGTAGACATTTACAGCACAGAAGGAAGCCATCGTGTCCACACAGATCTGACTGTCCAAATCCCATATGCCAGCGCTTGTCCCATAGCCCTCGAGGTATTCGCACTGGGAAATGGAAAGCGCGCCGGTTTCTGACAGCTAAGGTAGGATCAAGCACTCCCAGCTCAGGCACAACACAGTCGCGATACAACATTCAACAATATTCAAGATGGCGGCGCAAAGTCTGAGGCTCACCTGGCTGCTTGGCATCATTTGGTTTGATACACCTAACATACGAAGGCACCTTTGACATCAGGATGTCAATCAGACCCATCAAGCTGCATTTGAACTGCGTGGCCACCTGTCACGGGAGAAACCATCGTAAGAATGAGCAGCACACCAGAGGGAGAACATATAACATTTTAAACACAAATGTTTCAAATCCCAGTAAAGATCGGTAATATTGGTCGCAGGAAACCCGGAGTTCCTTCTAACGTATACAAGACCAGTTCAGACAAGCTTTACTTCATTTCTGAGTTTCACTATTTTTTTTCCCCAGGTCTAAAGTAAAATTTTTCTTTGCAATAACTTGCATGGAAATAAACCACCCGCGGTTATTGCTTTTGATTAAAACTCTGCGGTTCCTTCCAGAGTTACAATGAGGGGTATTATCTCCCAGAAGTAATTATGCTGCAACAAGCCCTTAATCTGAAGATCAACATCAGTCGAGATTTCTGTTGGCAATCGGCCTGCATTATTTTACAAGAATTCAAAATGACTCCAATTCTCTGGAGTGGGTCGATGGGAGCAGAATGTGATGAGCCACAGTCGACAGAAGGTCTTGCCTCGGGTAGGATAGCAGTGGAGGCACAATTAAACTCAGGGTGGCTGTGGGGAAATTCAACCAGGATTGCGTGACTCCGTTGGTAGCACCCTTGCCTTTAGGTCAGAGGGTGTGGACTCAAACCCCACTCCAGAAACACAGCACACAATCCAGGCTGATGCTCCAGTACAGCACTACGAGATGGGATGTTAAACTCAGGCCCTGCCTTGTCCTCTTCAATTGGCATAAAATATCCCATAATGTTACACATAGAAGCATACACAGAAAATAGGATCAGGAGGAGGCCATTCAGCCCTTCGAGCCTGCTCCGCCATTCATTATGATCATGGCTGGTCATCAAGTTCAATACACTGATCTCATCTTCCCCCCATATCCTTTGATCCCTTAAGAGTTTAAGAGCTATATCCAATTCCTTGAAATTACGTAACGCATTGGCCTCAACTATTTTCTGCGGTAGCGAATTCCACAGATTCACCACTCTCTGGGTGAAGAGATTTCTCCTCACCTCAGTCCTAAAAGGTTTACCCCTTATCCTCAAACTATGACCCCTAGTTCTGGATTGCCCCAACATTCTTTCTGAATCTACCCTGTCTAATCCTGTTAGAATTTGATAGGCTTCTATGAGATCTCCTCTCACTCTTCTAAACTCCAATGAATATAATCCTAACTGACTTAGTCTCTCCTCATATGACAGTCCCGCCATCCCAGGAATCGCCTGGTAAACCTTCGCTGCACTCCCTCCATAGCAAGAACATCCGTACCAGCCTCCCCGAACAGGTGCTGGAATGTGGCGACTAGGGGCTTTTCACAGTAACTTCATTTGAAGCCTACTCGTGACAATAAGCGATTTTCATTTAATTTTCATTTCATCCTTCCTCAGATAAGGAAGAAAGGTGGGGATGGTCTCCTTGGGATCCAATCCAGCATCCAACATCACTAAAGCAGACCATAAGACATAGGAGCAGAATCAGGCCATTCGGCCCATCGAGTCTGCTCCGCTATTCATTGAGATCATGACTGATCTGATGTGATAATCCTCAGCTCCTCTTTCCCGCCTTATCCCCATAATCCTTGATTCCCTCCCTGATTAAAATTCTGTATACCTCATCTTTGAACATACTTTTTTTTTTAAAATTTAGATTAGCCAATTATTTTTTCCAATTAAGGGACAATTTAGCGTGGCCAATCCACCTACTCTGTACATTTTTGGGTTGTGGGGGCGAAACCCACGCAGACACGGGGAGAACATGCAAACTCCACACGGACAGTGACCCAGAGCCGGGATCGAACCTGGGACCTCAGCGCCGTGAGGCGGTTGTGCTAACCACTAGGCCACCGTGCTGCCCCGTCTTTGAACATACTTAACAGCCCAGCTTCTACAGCCCTCTGCGGTACAGAATTCCACAGATTCACTCCCTCTGAGAGAAGAAATTCCTCCTCCCCTCTATCTTAAATTGGTGACCGTTACTCTGAGATTTTGCCCTGTGGTCCCAGACTCTCCTACAAGGGGAAACAGCATCTACCCAGCAAGCCCCCTGAGAATCCTATACATCTCAATGAGATTGTGTCTCATTCTTCTAAACTCCAGTGAGTACAGGCCCAACCTACTCAACCTCTCCTCATTAGAAAATCCTTCAAACCCAGTATCAACCTAGTGAACCTTCTCTGGACTGCCTTCAATGCCTGTATATCTTTCCTTAGATAAGATTCTCTCATTGTTGTTTGTGAGTTCAAGCCCCACTCCAGGACTCTTTGGCCATGGAAGGAGCAATCATAATGCATTTCAATAGGCTGAGAAACAGCCTGCCAATCATTCCAACACTTTCCCACAAGGGGTGGGGAGGGGCAGGGGAAGTGTGTCAAAAAATGGCCCTCGGATGAGGAATTGCACCCTCACGACAGGAGCACAGGAAAACTGGTTCAAAATAAAATGACCAGGAATAATCTATTGACAAGTCATCGGTGAGTTGGCCTTTATGTGGCATAAACCACAAGAATGTATTTATCGCCAATTATTGTTCAGATAAAGCCTCTGCAAAATTAATACTCACCGTCTCAGGTCTTTTCTTGGTATCTAATTCAGGTTTGCTGAAACAATCTTTAACTATGAAGTTTGTAGAGCCGCACATTACCTGCACAGAGAGAGGTACCAGTAACATATTTACAGTTTGATACAGTGCCAAAGTTATACAGATGGAGATTTATTTGCAGTTGAAATGAAGAATTAAAATACATCTGAAGGCAAAGGGTAGGAGCGGGGTTGGCAAGGTGCCTTCGATTCTGCAATAATAACTGTCGTGTTTAATTATTCCGTGTTTGTTTAGCTGAGTCTGTTTTGTATTGATGCTCACTGTGCTTGATTAGCTAAGTCTACGTGTGAACACAGGGAAAAAACATATTATCGGGAAGGCATTCTCCGGCTGCGTGTTTCTCGGCAGCTGCGCCGTTCGCTAGCGGCGGTATTCTCTACTCCTGCCACATGTCAGTGTGATTTCCCATTGAAATCACCCCGTGCCGCGGGATAACCAAGGGACGCGCAGGGATGCACCGTTGGCGGGAACGGAGAATCCCAATGACTGGAGAATTCTGGCCGAGAAGCTGCTGGAAGTAAGGGGAAGACACATGTGAATAAACCCTGCTCCACACAGAAACCAGTATAATCTCGGCAAAGCTTTAAAATGTCTAAAATATAGAAGAGTAATGATGGGGAAACCGTCAGCCCCTGCTGTCATTACTCCTCTGAAGCTGACAGTAACTTCAGGAGTCTACATATGTGCAGTTAATTGCAGAAATCCAGAAGGTGCTATCTGTAACTCTACACTTCTGCAGAGGGTGCACCGATGAGAACCCCCCCCCCCTCCCCCCGCGACAATCAATTAGAAATCACTGAACTGACAAAACCTCCACTCTTAGGATCTTATTCCCACTCCATAAATTTGTGAAAAATTTACACCTTGTTGAAGAGGCGTAATTGGGTTTTTAGCAGAGTACTAAGTTCATAATTACTGACTTTGAAAGAGTAATTGTATATTTGTTAAATGTCAAATTTCTCCATTTTGATAAGGAATTCCGCATATTTATAATATTATGTTTTCAGTTGGTTTCCAAAATTTAGTTTCTGTCTCAATCCCTTGTACCTGTTGTAATCATTTATTATGCTTTTTGTAAAATCCCAGGTTTTGCTGTCTGTGAGGAAACTTCAATATGATTGGCTGTTTACCCTGCTTGATGATATTACTGTTGCTGGATGTCTGGGGGTTCTGTTGATTTGGTGCCACATTTAAACTGACATCAGGGTTTGGGCCACAGAGATCGTTGGTCTTCTTTTGGGGCCAGCTTTGTTCATTGTCAGAGAGGAGCAACTTTGCTTCACCGCTAATCACAAACTCTGTCAGTGGAAGCAAAGTAAAACACCCTTAAGGGGGTGCCGGGGGGAAGGGAGATTCAAAGAGACAGTCAACCATGTTCTCTGGCTCCCACCATCCATTTGAGTTTACCTTCCATCATATGAACTAGGTTGAGTTACAGAAGTCAGTTGTATGCAGACTGAGGCCTCGGGAGAGATTGTTTGGAAATAAGCTGGTGGTGTGAGCCAAGGTGTGGAGGTTAATTGCTTGCATAGGCCGAAGCCTGGGAGCAGGTTACCTGCAGAGGCCGAAACCTGGGAGCAGGTTACCCACAGACGCTGAAGCCTGGGAGCAGGTTACCCGCATCGGCCGAAAGCTGGGAGCAGGTTACCTGCAGAGGCCGAAGCCTAGGAGCAGGTTACCTGCATGGGCCGAAGCCTGGGAGCAGGTTACCGCAGGCACTGATGCGCCTGCCCCACCCTCCCTCATTTGGGTGCATGAGCAATGTTGGTGCATGTGATCCAAGTAGTTAAATCTGATATAATAAAATCATAAAGTGTAATTTACACAGTTGCCCTAAAACCAGCTTAAACACAGCTTCACCAAGCCACAATGTTCTGATTTGCTTTATTCTTTTAAACCCTGGTGCTGCTCTGGACCATGAGCTCTGGACCTTCACTTGCATCTTTCAGTGTTCTCTTCTAAAGCAGCACTCTCTGGTCGAGGGCATTTTACATCAAAACTTATTTCTCCTCTTTGACAATGAGCTGCCATGTTACCCATGCCAACGTGCCCATCAGCTTCACAGAGAATAACACAGATTGACATCCAATAGATTGTGCTACAATCTCCTGGCTCAGATATCCCCTGGAATCATTGGGGGCGATTCTCCAATATGGAGCCCAAGTGTTCGTGCCGGCGTGAACGCCGTCGCGTTTTACGATGGCGCGAAATGGGCACGGGGTCGACCGATTCTGGCCCCCACAGGGGGTCAGCCCGGCGCTGGAGCGGTTCACACTGCTCCAGCCTCCCTTCCTGGCGCCAAATGGGCGCTGCGCCAACCCACACATGCGCAGTTGGGCCGCGATCGCGGGCCAGACCCCATTGGAGGCCCCCCCTGCCCCCCACCCCCACAGGCCGCCCCCCTGACCGTTCGTGCAGAGTTCCCGCCAGCAGGGCGAACAGCGCCAGCGGGACTCTGTTGTATCCGCTCGGCCCATCCGGGCTGGAGAATCGGTGGTCCCGCCGATTCCAGTGGCCCGCGGCCAGCGCCACGGCAAACACATCGGCGCAAATGGCGCCGATTCTCCGCACCTCGGATAATCGCGCGCCGGCGTCGGGGCGCGGTTGCAGTGATTCTCCGGCCTGGAGCGGGGCTCGGAGAATCGTCCCCATTATTCTGATGATTAGCACAATGGGATTGAGGAATGGTCCTCCCAATTAATTGCTGGCTACCCCTCCAGAGTTTCTAACACAAATGATTTCTCCTTCCATGATGACACAACCCCATTAAGGAAGGAACCACTGGAGGTGCTTTTCCTGAATTGATGCTCACCTCTTTGAGATTCCTGTACAGAAGATCATTGTTCTTATCGAGAAATCCTAGTTGAATAAGAATTTAAAGAGTCATACCTTTTCAGAATACGAATAGATGCAAATTATCCAAACATAAATTATTTAATGAAGGAACCTTCTCTGATATTGTAAAGGTTCACAGTGTCTTTGCTCTTAACAAAGCAAGGTCACGGTGGCACGATGGTTAGCACTGCTGCCTCATAGAGCCGGCACCCGGGTTTGATTCCAACCTTGGGTGACTGTGTGGAGTTTGCAAATTCTCCCCGTGTCTGCGTGGGTTTCCTCCGGATGCTCCGGTTTCCACCCACAGTCCAAAGATGTGCAGCTTAGGTGGATTACTATGTCCCTTAGTGTCCAAAGATGTGGGATGAGGGTGGGAAAGTGGGCCTAGATAGAGTGTATTTTCGGAGGGTTGGTGCAGGCTCAATGGGTCGAATGGCCTCCTTCTGCACTGTCGTGATTCTAACCTATAATAAGTATAACCACAATGAGACTCTCCTGTCTTCTGACCACAGAACCTGGCGGCGTGTAGAGATCCTGAGCTTTCAACAATCACAATCTTCAGATAGAGTGGTGCAATTAAATCAATGACGGGCATCATTATTAATTCTGAGCCAGTTCTTGTCAGATAGATTAATGAGAATGATACCACAGAGAATATGTATACAGGGGAAGTTAGAGATAAAAAACAGAAAGACTCTGCAAGTCTGGTGGCATCTGTGGAGACAGTAACAGAGTTAAAGTCTGGAGTCCTCTTCAGAACCTATCTTGTGTTGTGAAGATGAGTCATTCTGAACTCGAAACGTTAACTTTGTTTCTGTCTCCGCAGATGCTGCCAGACCTGTTGAGTCTTCCCAGCATTTTCGGGTTTCATTTCAATTTTACAGCGTCCGCAATATTTTTGCTTTTATTGAGAGTCAGAGACAGTTAGAAGTGGCCACCAATTTGTGAGCTTGCTCCCATTCCGTAGCTCCTCACTTACCGATAACATTATATGTGACATCTCCTGCATAGTGTAGCAGCCTGAAGTCACCACGGTGCATGGTCTTCCTCGTCTTCTGATCTGCCAGCTTGTGCCTGCAGTGCATAATGGAGAAAGAGTGACCCCAACTGGGTGAAGGGCGTTTACAAGTTTCCAGAAGCCACTCTTCTGGCTAGGTCCTTGCAAACTGAAACGTCATTCAGCGTTAAATAAAACATGCCCTCTATGAACTGAACCCCTGCTTTCCACTTTCTCCCGCAGAATAAAGTTAGCTGGGCTTCAGCACAAACCTTTCCATTTTTTCCCTTCTTCTCTTGAAGAAGCTTATTCAACTCCGCAGACATGAGCAGCTGTTCAGTATCTATCGCTGGCTTTGAAAGCAGACCAAGGCAGGCCAGCAGCACGGTTCAATTCCCGGAGCAGCCTCCCCGAGCAGGTGCCGGAATGTGGCGACTAAGGGCTTTTCACAGTAACTTCAACTTTAAGGGCAGCACGGTAGCATGGTGGTTAGCATAAATGCTTCACAGCTCCAGGGTCCCAGGTTCGATTCCCGGCTTGGTCACTGTCTGTGCGGAGTCTGCACATCCTCCCCGTGTGTGCGTGGGTTTCCTTCGGGTGTTCTGGTTTCCTCCCACAGTCTAAAGATGTGCGGGTTAGGTGGATTGGCCATGCTAAATTGCCCGTAGTGTCCTAAAATGTAAGGTTAAGGGGGGGGTTGTTGGGTTACGGGTATAGGGTGGATATGTGGGTTTGAGTAGGGTGATCATTGCTCGGCACAACATCGAGGGCCGAAGGGCCTGTTCTGTGCTGTACTGTTCTACTGTTCTATGTTCATTTGAAGCCTACTTGTGACAATAAGCGGTTTTCATTTTTTCAAACCGGTATCATACCAGTTCGGTGGCGGGGGGGGGGGGGGGGGGGGGGGGGGGGTTGTTGTCAGGAGATTATCTGACTACAATACATCAAAATGCATCAACCCTATGTTCAATCAATGTCCGCACACCTCTATCCTGCAGAAGTGGCAATCCACAGGCAGATTTCCAGGCTAAATGATTGCTGAATCAATTTATTATTCAACTTCTGCCCGAGCACAGATCAAGGATTGAACCCAGGCTTTTGTGAGCAGTGCGACTCAGTATTACACTGGCCGATTTTATCAGATCAACTGCATCTCTAACAGTCATGAAAACCCATTGTTAATGATCATGAGCCTTTACACTAAACAACTGAGAATACGTGCAGGACGGCTGGGAAAATAATAAAAACTATTCCTGTCCCTTAGGATTGTGGAGACGCCATTCCTAATCACAAACTCGGAATACAATTAAAATCAGAAATCTGCCCGCGTATGTACAGTGACCCATAGCAAAGGACAAAAAATACCAACCTCAAATACAGATGCAAGGAAGGAATATATGAAGATATGAAATAGGAGCAGGAATAGGCCATTCAGTCCCTCGAGCTTGCTGTGCCATTCATGGCTGATCTGTTTGTGTTACAGATTCCACGTTTCTATCTACCCCACCTCCCCCATAACCTTTAATGCCCTTGCCTCACAAGAGCCTATTGACCTCCACCTTAAAAATATTCAGTAAGGCTAACTTCTGAGGCAGAGAGTTCCAAAGCCACACAGCCCTCTGAGAAATAAATTTCTCCTCATTTCTGTCCTAAAGGTCGAACCCAAAGTTTAAAACAGTGTCCGTTAGTTCTGGACTCATTCGCAAGAGGAAACATCCTTTCCACGTCCACCTTCTCAATGCTGTTCAGGATCTAAAAGACTTCACACTCCAGTGGAAACAAGCCCAATATGATCAACCTATCCTCATAAGACGACCACTGAGCACCCAACAATGGGGGCAAAATGCCTGTACTTGACTGTTGACTGGTGGAGTGTGCAGCTTTAACTATGGGACTGGTATTGAATCTAGCCTAACTGATGGTAATGCCTATGGCTGTACAGGTCCATGTCTTTGGTTTTTGAGATCAAAGTTTTGTTTTGAGTAAGTGAATTCCAAACTCCATCAGAGAATCGTAGAATCAGGTTGGGGGCGGGGGCTGCCTGAGGGCGGCCGGTGGAGGCGCGGAACATGGGCTGGAGGCGGGCCCAAAAAAGGGGATGGCTGATCGGCGAAGGTGGGGGGCAATGAGTTCCCCAACAAGGCTGGTCACCTGGAATGTTCGAGGGTTAAATGGGCCGGTCAAGAGGGCATGTGTGTTCGCGCATTGAGGGGACTGAAGGCGGACATGGTAATGTTGCAGGAGGCGCATCTTAGAGTAACTGACCAGATTAGATTGAGGAAAGGCTGGGTCAGTCAGGTTTTCACTCGGGACTGGATTCAAAGACTAGAGGGGTCGTGATCCTGATCAATAAGCGGGTGGTGTTTGAGACGGGTAGAATAGTTTCGGATGTGGGAGGTCGGTACATTATGGTCAGTGGGAAACTGGACGGGGTGCAGGTGGTATTAGTAAATGTGTATGTGCCAAATTGGTTTGGAGTTTATAAAGAGGACGCTGGGGAAGATCCCGGACCTGGACTCGCACAGGTTGGTCATGGGAGGGGACTTCAACACAATTATTGACCCTGGCTTGGACCGGTCAAGCTCGAAAACGGGCAGGGTGCCAGCAATGGCAAAGGAACTAAAAGGGTTCATGGAGCAGATGGGGGTGATGGATCCATGGAGATTTGGGCAGCCGAGGGTGAAGGAGTTCTCCTTCTAATCACACGTGCATAAAGTGTACTCCCGGATTGATTTCTTCATTATGAGCAGGGCCTTACTGGCAGGGGTGATGGATACGGGGTACTCGGCGATCACAATCTCAGACCATGCTCTGCACTTTGTTGACCTGCAGGTTAGTAAAGACAGTAACCAGCGCCCGCACTGGAGGTTGGATGTGGGACTTTTGGCTGACAAAGGGTGTGCGAGTGGCTGAGGAAATGTATTCAGAACTACCTGCAGGTCAACGACACGGGGGAAATTTCAGCAGGGATGGTCTGGGAAGCACTGAAGGCGGTAGTCAGAGGGGAGCTGATCTCGATACGGGCCCATAGGGAGAAGGTGGACAGGGCAGAGATGGACAGGCTGGTTAAGGAGATACTGCAGATCGATAGGAGGTATGCGGAGACCCCAGAGGCAGGGCTTTTAAGGGAACGGCAGAGGCTACAGGCGGAGTTCGGCTTGTTAACCACAGGGAGGGCGGTAGAGCAGCTGAGAAAGGCGAGGGGGGCAATCTATGAGTATGGAGAGACGGCCAGCAGAATGCTTGCACAGCAGCTTAGAAAGAGGGAGGCAGCCAGGGAGAGAGGGAAAGTAAATGACGGAGATGGGAACCTGGTTGGAGATTCAGCAGGGGTGAATAAGGCATTTAGGGATTTCTACAGTGGGCTGTATAGGTTGGAACCCCCTACGCCTCGGGAGGGGATGAGGCACTTCTTGGGGGGGCTGAAATTCCCAAAGGTGGACGGGGAGCTGGTAGAAGGGCTGGGGGCCCCGATTGGGTTGGAAGAGATAGTGGAGGGTTTGAAGGCCATGTAGGCGGGTAAAGCCCCGGGGCCAGATGGGTACCCAGTGGAGTTTTATAAAACGTTCTCTGGGATATTGGGGCCGGTGTTGATGAGGATGTTCAATGAGTCAAGGGAAAGAGGGGTGCCACCCCCGACGATGTCATAGGCCACGATTTCGCTGATTCTGAAGCGGGACAAGAACCCGGAGCTGTGTGGGTCCTACAGGCCGATATCCCTGTTGAATGTGGACGCCAAACTGCTGGCAAAAATGTTGTCCTCCAGGATTGAGGATTTTGTTCCGGACGTTATTGGGGAGGACCAGACGGAGTTTGTTAAGGGAAGGCAGTTAGTGGCCAATGTAAGAAGGCTGTTAAATGTGATCATGATGCCCCTGGAAGGTAGGGAGGTGGATGTAGTGATCACAATGGATGCAGAAAAGGCTTTTGATCGGGTAGAATGGGACTATTTGTGGGAGATACTGGGACGGTTCGGATTTGGGCGGGGCTTCATTGACTGGGTCAGGTTGCTGTATCAGGCTCCTGTGGCAAGTGTACGGACGAATAGGACAACATCGGACTATATTAGACTGCACCGAGGAACGAGACAGGAATGCCCCCTCTCCCAACTGTTGTTCGCGCTAGCTATAGAGCCGTTGGCAATTGCTCTGAGAGCTTCAAGGGGCTGGTCTGGGAGGGGGGGGGGGGGGGGGGGTGGAGCACAGAGTCTCGCTGTATGCAGACGACCTGCTTCTGTATGAGGGGATGGAAGAAATCGTGAGGATTCCAGGGGAATTTGGCCGGTTTTCGGGGTATAAGCTAAATATGGGGAAAAGTGAGATGTTTGCGGTCCAGGCGAGGGGGCAGGAGAGGCGATTGGAGGAGCTGCCGTTTAGATTAGTAGGGGCAGCTTTAGATACCTTGGCATTCAAGTGGCGCGGGAATGGGACCGGCTGCATAAATTAAATCTGGCACGGCTAGTAGACCAAATGAAGGATGATTTTTGGAGATGGGACGCGCCCCCATTGTCATTAGCTGGGAGGGTGCAGACAGTGATGATGACGGTCCTCCCGAGACTCCTGTTTGTGTTTCAATGTCTACCCATCTTTACTCCGCGTTCCTTTTTCTGGCTTTGTTTGGGCGGGCAAGACCCCACGGGTAAGGAAGGTAATGCTTGAGCGGAGTCGGGGAGAGGGCGGGCTGGCGCTGCCAAATTTTAGTAACTATCACTAGGCGGCAAATATAACCATGATCAGGAAGTGGGTGTTGGTAACTGCGCCTCTGCCATTCCCGCCGGCACGATACTCCACCAGCCCATGGTAGTGGCAGCCCTGAGAGTCTGGGGCAATGGAGGAGATATGTGGGAGCAGTGGGAGCATTGGTCTGGTCCCCAATCTGTAATAATCACTGGTTTGCCCCGGGAAGTATGGATGGGGGGTTCCGGAAATGGCGGAGAGCAGGGATTGAGAGAATGGGGGATATGTTTATAGAGGGGAGCTTTCCGAGCACGAGGGCGCTGGAGGAGAAGTTTGGGTTGACGAGGGGAAACAAACTCAGGTATCTGCAGATGCGGGACTTCTTCCGTAAACAGGTGTCAACCTTCCCGCTCCTACCGCTAACGGGGATTCAGGATAGGGTAGTTTCCAGAGGGTGGGTAGGAGAAGGGAGCGTCTCGGACATTTACAAGGAACTTATGGGGTCACCGAGGAACTGAAGCACAAGTGGGAGGAGGAGCTGGGAGGAGAGATAGAGGATGGTCTATGGACAGAGTCAACGCATCCACACCATGTGCCAGGCTCAAGGTCGTTCACCGGGCTCACATGACAGTGGCCCGGATGAGCAGATTCTTTGGGGTGGAAGACAATGCGCAAAATGTGCGGGAGGACCAGCGAACCATGTCCAAATGCTCTGGGCATGTCCGAAGCTTAGGGGATTCTGACAGGAGTTTGCAGATGTCATGCCCACGGTGTTTAAAACAAGGGTGCCGCTGAGTCCAGAGGTGGCGATTTTCGGGGTGTCGGAAGACCCGGGAATCCAGGAGGAGAAAGAGGCCGACGTTCTGGCCTTTGCTTCCCTGGTAGCCCGGAGATGGATACTATTAGCTTGGAGGGACTCAAAGCCCCCGGAGTCGGAGACCTGGCTATCGGTCATGGCTAGCTTTCTCTGTTTGGAGAAAATCAAGTTTGCTTTGAGAGGGTCAATGTTAGGGTTCACCCGGAGGTGGCAACCATTCGTTGACTTCTTCGCGGAAAAGTAATCGTCAGCAGAACGTGGGGGTGTTAGTTTAGCTTAAAGTAGGGGATTAATAAAGGTGGGACCTGCAAGGGAGGGAGACGGCTTTTGCACTATGTTTATAGTTTTATGTACATTGTTTATTGAACCGTGCTGCTGGCCTGCCTTGGTCTGCTTTCAAAGCCAGCGATTTAGCCCTGTGATGGGGCTGGCAATCGCTTACTGTTACAAGTAGGCTTCAAATGAAGTTACTGTGAAAAGCCCCTAGTCGCCACATTCCGGCGCCTGTTCGGGAGGCTCGTACGGGAATTGAACCGTGCTGCTGGCCTGCCTTGGTCTGCTTTCAAAACCAGTGATTTAGCCCTGTGCTAAACAGCCCCTGACAATGTGGTAATCAAAATAGCACATGGTCCCACTGTCTGTGACTGAACCTGCATGAGAGAAAACCTCACTTCATAAGAAAAGGTGCGGCTGTAATCAGTTTCTGCTCACTGACAATGTTCCTTTCCTCCCCTCGCCCAAAGAAATGGCTTCATCTTAAAGCTGGGGCCTTTGAGACACACCAGAAGCTGTGGTCTTACAGAGCACCTCAGATACCCACGTTAGGAAGTGAGGGTGGGCTCCCACTTTCTCCTCCAGTCTGTCCAGAAAAGTAAGATCTGTGGCTTCTCCAGGTCGCAGACATTCTTCATCCTCATTGGAAAGGAAACAAAAAGTCACTCAGACAACAGCACATTAACATCAAATACCAAGAAAACATGTTCCAATGTAAAAACCCAGGCACATTGAAGAATGTTTAGTGGGGGAGAAACAGAGGGGGTTGTTGAATATCCAATTTTATCATGACAACAATACAGGTTATGATAAAATCAGTGCAAATGGAGGCCATTTGGCCCATTATGCCTGTGGTGACTCTTTAAAACACTTACCCTGGGCGGGATTCTCCGACCCCACGCAGGGTCGGAGAATCGGCGGGCAGCGGCGTTATTTCCGCTCCCGCAGGGTTTTGAAATCTCCCACCGGCCAAAAACCGGCGTTGTGCAAATCCCGCCGGCAGCCTCTGAAAACAGCTGGCGCCGGCGGGATTTCAATTTTTTTTCACTTACCTTAAATCTCCGGCCCGGATGGGCCGAAGTCCCGCCGACGTGGCCACGGGTCACGTCGGCGCAAATCAAAGTTGCTTTAAAACGGCGTCAACCATTGATGATGGTTGACGCCGTTCAGTGTCGGGGGGGGGGGGGTGGGTTGCAGCATCGGGGGGGGGTTGGGTTGCGGCATCGGGGGGGGGGGTTGGGTTGCGGCATCGGGGGGGGGTTGGGTTGCGGCATGGGGGGGTTGGGTTGCGGCATGGGGGGGGGTTGGGTTGCGGCATGGGGGGGTTGGGTTGCGGCATGGGGGGGGTTGGGTTGCGGCATGGGGGGGGTTGGGTTGCGGCATCGGGGGGGGTTGGGTTGCGGCATGGGGGGGGGTGGGTTGCGGCATCGGGGGGGGTGGGTTGCGGCATCTGGGGGGGTTGGGTTGCGGCATCGGGGGGGGGTGGGTTGCGGCATCGGGTGGGTTGCGGCATCGGGGGGTGGGTTGCGGCATCGGGGGGGTTGCGGCATCGGGGGGGGGCATCAGGGGGTGGGTTGCGGCATCCGGGGGGGGGTTGCGGCATCGGGGGGGTTGCGGCATCCGGGGGGGTCGCGGCATCGGGGGGGGGCATCGGGGGGGGCATCGGGGGGGGGTTTGGGGGCAGCGGCGGGCAGAGAGGGGGGGCTACGGATGCCCTGGGCCAACGCACCGTCGCCCCCCCCTCTCTGTACGCCGCTGCCCCCTACCCCAACCACCACCCCCCCCCCCCCCCCCCCACTAACGGAGGAAGGAAGGGGGGGAGGAAGGAAGGGGGGGAGGAAGGAAGGGGGGGAGGAAGGAAGGGGGGGGAGGAAGGAAGGGGGGAGGAAGGAAGGGGGGGGAGGAAGGAAGGGGGGGGAGGAAGGAAGGGGGGAGAGGAAGGAAGTGGGGGGGAGGAAGGAAGGGGGGAGGAAGGAAGGGGGGGAGGAAGGAAGGGGGGGTTGCGGCGTTGCGAGAGATGGGGGGCGGCGTTGGAGGGGGGTAGGGGTGGTGGGGAGGGAGGTGGGGGTGGTGGGGAGGGAGGTGGGGTGGTGGGGAGGGAGGTAGGGGTGGTGGGGAGGGAGGTATGGGTGGTGGGGAGGGAGGTAGGGGTGGTGAGGGGGGGGGTTGGGGTAGGGGGCAGCGGCGTACAGAGGGGGGGGGGCGACGGTGCGTTGGCCCCGGGCATCCGTCGCCCCCCCTCTCTGCCTGCCGCTGCCCCCAAACCCCCCCCCCAAATGCCGGAACCCCCCCCCCCCAAATGCCGGAACACCCCCCCCCCCCCCAAATGCCGGGTCTGTCTCTCTCCTCCTCCTCCTCCAAAAAACGCCGGGTCTCACCACTTCCGCAGCTGGTGAAACTGACGCGTATCGCGTCAGTCAGCTGCTAGCCCCTCCGGGAACGGAGATTGCCAGCTTAAAAGAAGGCCCCGACGCCGGAGTGATTAACACCGATTTTTCTCGCCGGAAACCCGCGTTACGACGGGCAACGGAGAATCCCGCCCCCTATTAGTCTCACACCCCTTCGCTTTCCCCACAACCCCTGAAAATACTCAGTTCTATATCCAGTTCCCTTTTGAAAGTTACTATTGACTCTCCTTCCATCACCCTTTCAGACAGTATGCACCAGATCATACAACAAATTGCTGGAAGCAAACTCTCCTCACCTCCCCTCTGGAAGGTAAGAATAGGTGAAGGCCATTCAGCCCCCTGAGGCTGCCCTCCCTGTCGCGAACTACATGTCGGGTGGAAATTGGGTGATGGCAGGGATTTTGATCAAACAGCCTGCACTAAGGCCAAGATTAACATGAGTCAAGGCCTTCGGAAGGTAAGACGGTGATAATGTTGGAATAAAACAAATTGATGGTGTCAAAGTTTCACATGTGAGGTATTTGCTGGGAGAACATAGGAATGCAAGTGGACTATTCGGCTCTTTGAAACTCTTCCAGCACTCAGTGAGTTCATGGCTGAGCTGCCACATGTTCAGCTTGGTTGATTAACATCCTTTCGAGAAGGAAATCTGCCTGCCTTACACGGCCTGGCCAGTATGTGACTCCAGACCCACAGAAATGTGGCTGATTCTAAACTGCTCCCTGCCTAGCAAGCCACTAGTTGCATTCAAGAAGACGGCTCACCACCACCTTCTTGAGGGCAATTAGGGATGGGCAATAAATGCTGGCCCAGCCAGTGACACACATATCTCATGAATGAACAAAAGGAATGAATGGGATATGGGGAATGTTACAATGATAGGTGGTGACTTATTTCTGATGGAATGATACAGAGAAAGGTTGGTGTTCTTACCAGGATGGAAATAATCCCTTTGAACTTTTGCTCCACAAGATCACAGATGATCTTGTTGTTGAAATACTGGATTGACTCCCACTGCAGACACAAGTTTGAACAAAGTCAGACAGACATAGATCCATAGACTGAAACATGTTCGAAGGAGGCTATTCAGCTGATCAAACCTCTTTCAGCTCTTTGAAAGATTTTTCCAATTGGCCCTGCTCCCCAGCTCTTTCCCCACTGCCTTGCTATTTGTTTTCCTCGTCAGGTCGTCATCTAATTGCCCCATGAAAGTTATGATTGAATCTGTTTCCACCTCTGAGCGGCATGCAAACTCTCTGTTCTGTACTCTGGCTAGTCAGCAGTGAAGTACATTAACGAGCCATTACAAATTCCCATTGGAATAGCATGGCTCCGGTTCATCCCGAGCATTGCAGTTAAGGAATTGGCACCGTGTGGAGATACATCTCGGAGGAACCGGTTTCCCGATGGTGAATCCTCCTGGTCTGTCCATATGACTCTTAAATCAAGGCCGGAATAGAACTGGGAAAACAATCCACCATTGGATATACGTTAACCCTCAGGAGTTTACAAGCTCAGAAACCTAACCAAACATTGGATGTTTTTCTTTTGCCTTTCATTTTTAAGGGGTTGTTCGATGACTTATGTTTCAATCTAAAATCTAGGTGATTATTTTTGTGCATGTGCAAGTAAGGTAACATTTTTCCAAAGTTACAACTGAGTTCTCACACATCAGCTGTCACAGTAACTGCATGCAGCATCAATCTCCCGCTGACTTAATCCAATCTCAGGCCCAATGTGGCACTCCTACCTCTCACACCAACAATCTTTATTACCTCTCTTCAGCTCTTAGTGCCAGTAAGTGCTGAATTATGAGTGTGTTTCGCTTTGTGAACTCACACTGACTTGAGTTAGTGGCATCCCATTAATCTAGCTGGATTTAAATCTAGACAATGCTCGGAGAGGAAAAGAAACGGACGTGCTCCACACATGTCGACGCTACCACCAAGAAAGCACAACAGCGCCTATACTTCCTCAGGAAACTAAGGAAATTCGGCATGTCCACATTAACCCTTACCAACTTTTACAGATGCACCATAGAAAGCACCCTATCGGGCAGCACGGTGGCCTAGTGGTTAGCACAACTGCCTCACGGCGCTGAGGTCCCAGGTTCGATCCCGGCTTTGAGTCTCTGTCCATGTGGAGTTTGTACATTCTCCCTGTGTCTGCGTGGGTTTCGCCCCCACAACCCAAAAATGTGCAGAGTAGGTGGATTGGCCACACTAAATTGCCCCTTAATTGGAAAAAATAATTGGGTAATCTAAATTTATAAAAAAAAAAGAAAAAGAAAGCATCCTATCGGGCTGCATCACAGCCAGGTACGGCAACTACTCGGCCCAGGACCATAAGAAACTTCAGGGAGTCGTGAACACCGCCCAGTCCATCACACGAACCTGCCTCCCATCCATGGACTCCATCTACACCTCCTGCTGCCGGGGGAAAGCAGGCAGCATAATCAAAGAACTCTCCCACCCGGCTTACTCACTCTTCCAACTTCTTACATCAGTCAGGAGATACAGAAGTCTGAGAACACGCACGAACAGACTCAAAAACAGCTTCTTCCCCGACTCCTAAATGACCCTCTTATGGACTGACCTCATTAACACTAAACCCTGTATGCTTCACCCGATGCCGGTGTTTATGTAGTTACATTGTATACCTTGTGTTGCCCTATTATGTATTTTCTTTTCTTCCCTTTTCTTCCCATGTACTTAATGATCTGTTGAGCTGCTCGCAGAAAAATACTTTTCACTGTACCTCGGTACACGTGACAATAAACAAATCCAATCCAATCCAATCCAAAGGTTCAACCTCTGGCACTGACTTGGGCATGACTGGCAAAATGCTCCATTCCTGGTTCTTTCTCCCCTGACCAAGCTCAACAATTCACCTCAACCACAATAAAAATACCCGGAGTGAATAATGGGGCCTTTCAATGGCTGCCACATAACCACAGCGTTCTAACTGCGCTGCACTCAACTGGTTCATCATGTCATGTTTGGAGCAATCACCTCAAAACTTTGGCATTCTATTTGCGTCCCGCTATGGTCTCTGATTGAGCACTAGGGCAATGCTTCCAGAATGTGAGAAGTATTTTATGGGCACATTGAAAGGTTTCATCTGTACGTCTCTGGCTTTGTGACAATGTTGCGAACTCGTTGGTAAAGAATGTGTTTACAATTCCCTCACATTTTGGAGCTCATCTCCCATGGTCTGCAGAACTAGGTCTCAAAGTACACTCACTATTGGCTGCTTTTAACAGATTGAATGTTAGCATTCCCGTACCAGCCTCCCCGGACAGGCGCCAGAATGTGGCGACTAGGGGCTTTTCACAGTAATTTCATTGAAGCCTACTCGTGACAGTAAGCGATTTTCATTTTTCAGTCATTTCATTTCATTCATGTCCAGTGGGCTAGAATAGGAGGGCAGCATGGTAGCATTGTGGATAGTACAATTGCTTCACAGCTCCAGGGTCCCAGGTTCGATTCCGGCTTGGGTCACTGTCTGTGCGGAGTCTGCACATCCTCCCCGTGTGTGCGTGGGTTTCCTCCGGGTGCTCTGGTTTCCTCCCACAGTCCAAAGATGTGCAGGTTAGGTGGATTGGCCATGATAAATTGCCCTTAGTGTCCAAAATTGCCCTTAGTGTTGAGTAGGGTTACTGGGTTATGGGGATAGGGTGGAGGTGTTGACCTCGGGTAGGGTGCTCTTTCCAAGAGCCGGTGCAGACTCGATGGGCCGAGTGGCCTCCTTCTGCACTGTAAATTCTATGATAATACAAGACCAGGGATGTACTTCTGAGGCTGTATAAGGCTCTGGTCAGATCCCATTTGGAGTATTGTGAGCAGTTTTGGGCCCCGTATCTAAGGAAGGATGTGCTGGCCTTGGAAAGGGTCCAGAGGAGGTTCACAAGAATGATCCCTGGAATGAAGAACTTGTCGCATGAGGAACAGTTGAGGACTCTGGGGCTGTACTCGGAGTTTAGAAGGATGAGGGGGGATATTATTGATACTGAGAGGCCTGGATAGAGTGGACGTGGAGAGAATGTTTCCACTTGTCAGAAAAACTAGAACCAGAGGACACCATCTCAGACTAAAGGGACGATCCTTTAAAACCGAGATGAGGAGGAATTTCTTCAGCCAGAGGGAGGTGAATCTGTGGAATGCTTTGCCGCAGAAGGCTGTGGAGGTCAAATCACTGAGTGTCTTTAAGACAGAGATAGATAGGTTCTTGAATAATTAGGGGATCAGGGGTTATGGGGAGAAGGCAGGAGAATGGGGATGAGAAAATATCAGCCATGATTGAATGGCGGAGCAGACTCAATAGGCCGAGTGGCCTAATTCTGCTCCTATGTCTTATGGTCTCATGAATAATGTGTAGGAGCCACTTGCCCTGTTGCCCTCTGTTTTCTCTTGAGGGTGATCAATGGTGCCTTACCAATCAGCCATTGCCCACACATGTCCCCAAATAATGGGCATCAGCAATGTGTTTAACTCTGACTCAAGCCTGATCTTGTCCTCACTCAGTGTCCTCACATCCACCGCCCCACTCAGCGCTCACTGGAAACAGTGCGCAGGAAGGAAGGAGGACACCGAGACCAATTGCGACACCCACACAGCTCACTTTCCTAACGTCAGCTCATCAAGAGTCAAATTTGGGACCTCCTCGGCCCACATGGCTCAAGAAACGATCTTTCACCAACTGAATCGTGTTGAGGGGGGGCTGGGAGGGGGGGGGGGGGGGGGGGGAGAGAGAGAGAGAGAGAGAGAGAGAGAGTCCCTCTCCACATCTCCCTTCGCCTTTCAGATGCTCCCCAAACCCTCCCTCTTGAACAAGGCCTGGCCTACCATCTCCTTATATGGCTCAGTGGCAAGTCTTGTTTGACAATCACCATGGGATGCTCCACCACATTAAACGTGCGACATAAACACAGGCAGCTGCTGTTTGGTTTTAATAAACATGTTCCTATCATTGTAAAATGTCCCCGAATGGATTTTCCCAGAATAAGTCTGAATTATTATGAGAACAATACTGGGAGTTCATTAAGAGGGATAAAACCACCATGATGGCGGCACGGGGGCACAGTGGTTAGCACTGCTGCCTCGCACCGCTGAGGACCCGTGTGCAGTTTGCACATTCTCCCCATGTCTGTATGGGTTTCACTCCCACAACCCAAAGATGGGCAGAGTAGGTGGATTGGCCACGCTAAATTGCCCCTTAATTGGAAAAGAATAATAAAAAAAAATGAAAAAAACCCACCATGACACAAGCTGACTTTCTTCAAAGTGAACAATGGGATATTATCAGAGTAAAATAATCCGAGTGGAATAGTCTGTACCTGAATCCCCTCAGCCTCGTACTCCTCCTGCTCAGATTTCAGTGTCAACTCTATCAGCAGCTGCTGGAGCTTCTCATTACAGTAATTAATACAGAACTGCTCGAAACTGGAGAGAAAGAAGTCATTCACTTGATTAAATCCATTCAAAAGAAAGACAATGTTTAATTTATGCTCCCCTGCCCATCTGAATTTGCTAGCCTCTTCCCTATATCCCACCTTCTTTTCTCCCAGATTCCCGTTAGCTGCTTCCGATATCAGGATACCCCTCTGATTTTGTTACCCACTCAGCAAATCCCAATGGGCTTGTTTTCCCGACCTGGGATCTCACCGTGAATGACCTGCACCGTACTGTACTCTGCCACGATAGATAACGCGGCGGAATCTTACCACCAAAAAACAGCAGCGTCAGTTCCTGTGAGAAAAACCGTGCAAATCCCGCCAGCTCCTTCAGCGGGAATTCTCACGGAATATTGACCCTCTCAGGCAAAATTAACTTTCTTCACGTGACTCAAGCCACGCTCTTGCAAATGAAATTGAAATGAAAATCACTTATTGTCACATGTCGGCTTCAAATGAAGTTACTGTGAAAAGCCCCTAGTCGCCACATTCCGGCGCCTGTTCGGGGAGGCTGGTACCGGAATTGAACCCGTGCAGCTGGCCTGCCTTGGTCTGCTTTCAAAGCCAGCTATTTAGCCCTGTGCTAAACCAGCCCCTGGCAGCCTCTCGCTGATTCACTCGCCCTGGGGAATCTTAATCACTGCGAAGTTCCATCAATCGCCTCCCCCAGACTTGTCCATCCTGTCCAAGCGAGGGATGGCAGCCAGCAGGCCGGCTCTAAGAGTCTCAGAGGAACACTCTCCAGACTACAAGATGGAGTCAAATAGAGGCGGGACCTCCTGTACCCGCGGTCCAGAAGATGTCCCTCCAGCAAAGTGGCCATCTCCGCCTGGGAGGCAGCGACTGCTTCAGTAAAGTGCCAGCTCCCTGCAGAAGAGGACGGGGCAGCCAAGGTAAGCCTGCCACCTCCAGTCTCCCGCTGCAGCCCCTCACACACCCCTCACACCTCCAACGTGATCTCTCGCCCAGCCACCTGTCACATGGTCCTTTTAACCCCCCTTCCCCCCAATCCCCATGGTGGCACCCCCCCCCAGACTCTAATCTACTCCTCACATCTCCGCTCCCAATTCAGTCCCATGCATTGGACTCCTCAGCCATCTGAACTGGCAGATCCCCCGCCGACACTCTCCCCATCTGTCGGACAAAATCGAGCACAATAGATGCTGTAGTGATATGCGTACATGCATATCTGTATATAACTGTACAAATATATAAAGCCATTTATCAATGTATGTAATCACGTGTATGACCTCCAGCCATTGGGTAGCGCCAGACATGCCACAGGTAACTGATGCAGGTCGGCAATTGGTAGTAGAACGGATAGTGGGACAGTCGCACTTAGAGCTGGTCGTGGGAGGAGCAAAATTGCACCTGTTCAGTGAGAACCCTGAGGATACACAGTCATTCCTCAAGCCTTACGTGAGCAAACATCTCACATCATTTCTCCCCAATGATGTACTGATGCCGTCTCCCTTCTCTTTCAGAGCAATCCTCCGAGCAGCCCGGACCATCCTCATGCCGCTGGGATACCACTGACCCGAGCTTCTCCCAGGGGGACATCAGCGTCGAAGAGTCGTCACATCAGTCACCGCACCCCCCACCAGCGCAGATACTCACACCTCAGCAGGATATTTACTAGTAGGCTGGCTTCTGGGGCTCTCAGTGGTGAGCACCTCACAGTTGAAGATCCACAGCAGGTGGCGGCAGGGACGTCCCAGGGAACCTTTTTTGCTTTGATTTATTATTGTCACGTGTATTAGTATACAGTGAAAAGTATTGTTTCTTGCATGCTGTACAAACAATGCATACCGTACATAGGGAAGGAAGGAGAGACGGCAGAATATAATGTTACAGTTATAGCAAGGTGTAGAGAAAAGATCAACTTAATACGAGGTAGGTCCATTCAAAAGTCTGATGGCAGTAGGGAAGAAGCTGTTCTTGAGTCGGTTGGTATGTGACCTCAAAATTTGGTATCTTTTTCCTGACGGAAGAAGGTGGAAGAGACTATGTCCGGGGTGCGTGGGGTCCTTATTTATGCTAGCTGCCTTTCTGAGGCAGCGGGAATTATAGATAGAGTCAATGGATGGGAGGCTGGTTTGCGTGATGGACTGGGCTACATTCATGACTTTTTGTCCTGCGGTCTTGGGCAGAGCAGGCTCCATACCAAGCTGTGATACAACCAGAAAGAATGCTTTCTATGGTGCATCTGTAGAAGTTGGTGAGGGTCATAGCAGACATGCCAAATTCGGCACTCAGAGGGAGTCTGGAGTTTCGGACTCTGCTCAGCTCCTGGCCGATGATGGGCCCCTGCGTCGTCCCAGAGCTGCTGGAACTGTAAAGGCAGAGTGGTGAGCATCAGGATGTGTTGACAGCATCTCTCCTCAGACTGCGAGGCCGACTGGAGGAGTCCCATTGCCTTCTGTCCGGGGGGATAGTGCTGTCACTCCAACGCAATGAGGTCAAAGATTCGATGCTGCCATCCGCAGTGGAGATCTTGGTGCAGGAGGCGCACTTCAGGGTGGAGCATGTCCACTTCATGGCTCAGTTCATGACTCCCATGGCGGTGGGCATGAGTTCCATGATGCAGAGCTTCAACCGTATGGTCAGGCAGTGGTGGGAATCCATGAGAACCTGTGCCAGAGGACGATGGGGCTTCTGGGTTCCATTCCAGCTGCCCCTCTATCCCATGATGGAGCCCAGGGCAAACCCACCCCACACACCCCTCCCCCCCCCCCCCCCCCCCCCCCCCCCCCCCCCCCCCCCCCCCCCCCCCCCCCCCCCCCCCCCCCCCCCCCCCCCCCCCCCCCCCCCCCCGCCGGCACCCAAAGCAAAGAGGATCAGCAGGAGCGCAGCCCTGGGCCCTAAACCCAGGATACCCTGGGAGTGTCCTGCCCATCAGACATCCCCCTCCAGCGACACACCTCTAGCCCAGCACACCTTGAGGGCCCAGGCTGCCCGAAAGTAGGCCTGGGCCCTCAAGGTCCAGCACCCCAAGGGACGCCCACCAATCGCATCTCAGGCAACAGGGACCTGGGTTTGATTCCCAGCTGGTTCACTGTCCGTGCGGAGCCTGCACGTTCTCCCCATGTTTGCGTGGGTTTCCTCCGGGTGCCCCTTTTTTCTCCCACAATTACCAAAAGACGTGCTGTTAGGTGAATTGGACAATCTGAATTCTCCCTCTGTGTACCCGAACAGGCGCCGGAATGTGGCGACTAGGGGCTTTTCACAGTAACTTCATTGCAGTGTTAATGTAAGCCTACTTGTGACAATAATAAAGAGAAAAGATTAATAAAGATT
The DNA here is from genome assembly GCF_902713615.1 of Scyliorhinus canicula. Classification (NCBI taxonomy): domain Eukaryota; kingdom Metazoa; phylum Chordata; class Chondrichthyes; order Carcharhiniformes; family Scyliorhinidae; genus Scyliorhinus; species Scyliorhinus canicula. The sequence goes on from NC_052146.1 coordinate 18,871,115, forward strand.
ATTATTATTATAGGAGCATCGCTCTGTCCTCAATGCAAGACACCATCATTCTCCTGGAAGGTTGGCCAGTGGCTTTAGTGCCGTGCCCGTGAACTTGGGCACCATCACGAGAACTTACTGCTGGCACCACAGTAATGATGAGATGTCACCCCCCCCCACAATGGTCGGCAAGCTCCTCACTCCCTCGTCCTGCTTGTCCCAAAACCGTGAGACGATGACGGCATTCCCAGTTCTTCAGCCCATGTGACCCTGGACATGGTCGGAGGTCTTTCCTCCTCCTCCTCCGTGGTTAGTGCCTCGCCAACCTCCTCGACCTCCTAAGCCAAGGAGATGTGGCGCTGCCTCATCTCCTCCTCTTCTGGCCGGTCTCTGGGGGCTGAATTGGAGGGTATTCTCCGAATCGCACCTTGAGCAGTCTAATCGCCTGCTCAACCAGCACCCACGTTGAAGCATGAGACGCATTGCCGTGAGTCTCCGAAGGTGTTTGAGGCCACCGCACTGGTGTCACTGGCCACCTCCTGAGTGGGTACCCCTTGTCCCTGAGAAGCCATTGCTCCAGCTGCTGGTCTCCCCCAAAAATGTCAGGGATCGGCGAGCAGCCCAAGATGTCGTGGACATGGAAACTCCTCGGGAAACGGGCACACACCTGGATTATGCACATTGTGCGGTAAGAAATGAGTTGGACATTGAGGGCGTGGAATCCCTTGCGGTTCATGAATGGCGCCACATGATGCCATAGAGACTGCAGGGCCATGTGGGTGCAGTCTATCACACCCTGCACCTGGGCCATGCCAACTAAGCTGGCAGACTCCATGGCCCTGGTCCATGTTTATATAGATGTAAGCCCTCTTATAAAAGGCATCTGTAACCTTCCTAACGGTTTTGTGTGCGATTGACTGGGAGATGCCCTGAAATGAGCCTCTCGCATAGAAGTTCAGAGCGGAGGTAACTTTAAGGGCCACAGGCAGTGGATGCAGTCCCATTCCATGTGGTCCCAGCTCTTGCAGGTTATGGCAAAGGTGGTCCACGGTCCCTGGGACAGATGCCATCTGCTCCGGCACTGAAGCTCCAACATCAGTGGTAGGATGTCTGACAGCGGAAACCCTCTGCCGGCAGAGTCTCCAGCGACCTGCACATGGCGCTGCTCCCAGAACAGCTGTGGGCCCAGCCTCCCCCCTCCTCTGCAGGCTACTGCTCCTGGCCACGTGCGGAGTCACATTAATATCCCTGCTACTGCTCGGTCGCTATGGATACAAAAGCCAAACGCGAGTGGCTCCATAATTCTCCAGAATCAAGCACTGGAAAGCAGAGAATACCAAAGAGAGAACTGAGGATTTCTGACAGACCCCTGACCCTCAGCATCCCACACCTCTGACCCTCAGCACCCCACACCTCTGACCCCTGACCCTCAGCATCCCACACCTCAGACCCCTGACCCTCAGCATCCCACAACTCAGACCCGACCCTCAGCATTCCACACCTCAGACCCCTGACCCTCAGCATTCCACACCTCAGACCCCTGACCCTCAGCATTCCACACCTCAGACCCTTGACCCTCAGCATCCCACACCTCTGACCCTCAGCACCCCACACCTCTGACCCCTGACCCTCAGCATCCCACACCTCAGACCCCTGACCCTCAGCATCCCACAACTCAGACCCCTGACCCTCAGCATCCCACACCTCAGACCCCTGACCTTCAGCATCCCACAACTCAGACCCCTGACCCTCAGCATCCCACACCTCAGACCCCTGACCCTCAGCATCCCACAACTCAGACCCCTGACCCTCAGCATCGCACACCTCAGACCCCTGACCCTCAGCATCCCACACCTCAGACCCCTGACCCTCAGCATCCCACACCTCAGACCCCTGACCTTCAGCATCCCACAACTCAGACCCCTGACCCTCAGCATCCCACACCTCAGACCCCTGACCCTCAGCATCCCACAACTCAGACCCCTGACCCTCAGCATCGCACACCTCAGACCCCTGACCCTCAGCATCCCACACCTCAGACCCCTGACCCTCAGCATCGCACACCTCTGGGACTTCCACCATGCGCTTGCCCCTCAGTGAGTCTCTCTCCACTCAGCCTCACACCCTCCCCTCACACACTGTCACCCCCCACAGGTGTCCCTCACACACTGTCACCCCCACAGCTGTCCCTCACACACTGTCACCCCCACACTGTGCGTGTCTGAGTGTCTGTGTCTATGTGTGGGTGTGTGTCTGAGTGTGTGCCTGTGTGCATGTGTGCCTATGTGTGTATGTGTGTGTGTGCATATGTGGCTGTGTGTGCGTGTGTCTGTGTCTGTGTGTTTGTGTGTGCATGTGTGTGCATGTGTATCTGTGTGCATGTGTGTGCGTGTGTCTGTGTGGGCATGTGTATCTGTGTGCATGTGTGTCCGTGTGGGCATGTGTGTCTGTGTGCGTGTGTCTGCATCTGTGTGTGCGTTTGTGTGTGCATGTGTGTGTACATGTGTCTCTGTGTGTTCGTGTCTGTGTCTGCGTGTTTGTGTGTGTGTGTCTGTATTTGTGTGTGTGTCTGTCTACGTATGTGTCTATGTGTGTGTATATGTCTATGTGTGGGTGGGTGTCTGGGTGTCTGTGTGCATGTGTGCATGTGTCTGTGTGCATGTGTGTATGTGTGTGTGTCTGTGCATTTGTCCATGTGTGTGTGCGTATGTATGTGTGTGTATGTGTATTTTCCTATTAACCTTAGCTGAAGTCCACAGATGTACATTTTCCAGGTGTATCACTCGATTATGTTCAGCAAAATCAAACTAATTGTTTTCCCCTCTCCCCAGCCTATGGGTTGCTGCCACAAGTTGTTGGGTCCTCCTTTCCCCTGACAGCCCAGGGGTCGAGTATTCCTGAGCTTTCAGAATGATGCGAGTATTAATGGTATTAAAGGTGGGGTTACAGTTAATCCTACAATGAATTTATCATGAGAAGTGATGTATACACAGGTGTCCATGTTCAATAGATTATTGATAGGACACACATTGTACTGTTGTACCGTACAGATGTCACTTGTATTAAGATAATACTTAATGCTGGTTTAGCTCACTGGGCTAAATCGCTGGCCAGCAGCATGGTTCGATTCCCGTACCAGCCTCCCCAGATAGGCGCCGGAATGTGGCGACTAGGGGCTTTTCACAATAACTTAATTGAAGCCTACTCGTGACAATAAGCGATTTTCATTAATTTCATTTAATTTCATAATTGGATATTCACCAGCAAAGCGCAACAGAAGAAGCAACACATTGGGCGGAATCCTACTATATTTTTCAAATGTGTCAGGCTCAGACTGAAAACGGGCGTGTAGCTCTCTAGTTGCACAGAGCAGTTTACTCTGCAGATCTTGAGCATCACTGAGTAATAAAAATGAGTGTGCGGGGTTTACACTATCACTCTTGCAGGGCGGGGCCTGAGAGATCTGGCGCTCGACTCCACAGGGATCCAGCCCCCATCTTTAAAGGGCACCCCAATCAGAAGTAAACATCAACTCCTCCCCCACCCACCAACCAAGAGATATCGGGGGCACACCCCCCCTCCCCACCCCCTCACCCCTTTACCCCGACAATCACTGGGGGGGGGGGGCCTCCCGCCACCCTCCGACAATCATCGGGACTCCCCCCCCACCCCACTCCACCACGGATGCATTGTCGACATTCCCCCCCTCTCACTTCCCGCTCCCCTCTGTGGCTGCAAGTTACCCCCTCATTCCCCCCCTCCCGCTCTCCCTCCCCTCAACCACGCATAAATGGAACCCCCCCCCAAACTATGGGGCTTCCCACAAAGGTCTCTTGGCACTGCCCCCGGCAGAGGTTGGCACTGCCAGGTTGTTGTAACTCTTGCGTCACGTCGTCAAAGTTTGAAGATTCGGTGAGAGTGGGGGGGGGGGGGGGGGGGGGGGGAGATCATGTGGTGGGAGGGCTGGTTAATGATACTAACATTTAGTCAACTCCATGAACCTCACGACGTCACTGCCGGGGATGGGGTAAATCGGGAAACGTGATTCTCTGCGGGTTTTCCGACCATGTCGCCGTTCTCTCTGAGGGTGGCAGCGGCTGAAAATCCCCCCCCCGCCCCCCCATTAACCCCGCACCTATTGGAAGTATCTGAAGTGAAAATGCAAATAGGAATCTGCCCAGGACTTCATTGGCAATAAAGAAAGACAGCACTTCCCTTACTGCACACTGGAATATCAACCTTGCGTTGCGTGTTCAAATCCCGGAGTTGCATTTGAACCCGGAATTTTATGACTCACAAACAAGTGTGCCACCGACTGACTGACCATTGGCACATGAGCTGTATGTTTTGAAAGGTGCAATTTTAATCTTCTTCACTATAATAAGCAGGCAACACCCCGGCCCGCCATTCCGTCTCACTAGGTTAGATTCAAATATAGCCTCCACAGGTTAACGGTCAGAGCTCTAATCCACTGGGGAAGGACTGAGCACTGGTATCTGGGCTAGCCTTGAACTCGAGGGCCAGAGGTCAAAGGTTCAAAAGCTTACCACAGTCTTCGAACAGGATTGCGGACTTCCTGTTGGTTGGAAATTGAAATTGACAGTCCTCGTGGTCTGATCGACCAAAAAAGCCGGGTGATAATTTCACAAGCCCCCCCCCCCCCCCCCCCCCCCCCCCCCCCCCCCCCCCGCACAGGACTCCAATATTTGCTCAGGAGTTTAGTTCTCTGACTAAAATTGTCACTTTGCCAAGCTACTTGTACAAATTGGAGTCACTGGGAGACATTTTTAACTTAGGGGTGAAGGTGGGTGATGTCCAACTGACCACCCATTTTATAGATTTTCTCTTTCAGTGACTTTAATGGAAAGCAGAATCGGGTGTGGTGGGAAAATAATTCCGAAGTGCCCGTATCATGTCATGAGCTGATGTCAATTCTCTTTAATTGTTCTTTTTGGAGGGTCGGTGCAGACGCGATGGGCTGAATGGCCTCCATTTGCCATGTAAGGATTCTATGATTGACAATAAATAGTGACTGGGTTAATAGCAGAATTCACTGTTATTCGGCCAGAATTCCCATGTAAACCATTTGAAATGTAAGGAGCAGGCTAGGCTGTTTTGTGGAAAATTGGTTAAGCTAAGTGAAGTAGAACATGAGCCAATTGCCGACCTCAGCCTTAAGAACATAAGAACTAGGAGCAGGAGTAGGCCACCTGGCCCCTCGTGCCTGCTCAAGACTAAAACAACAGTGATGAAAGAAAAGCAGAAAGATATCTTGATGTCCTTCAGAAATGACACAGTGCATCACAAGTACGGTACAGTAGCACAGTGGTTAGCACTGCTGCTTCACAGCTCCAGGGCCCCAGGTTCGATTCCCGGCCTGGATCACTGTCTGCGTGGAGTCTGCATGTTCTCCGCGTGTCTGCGTGGGTTTCCTCCGGGTGCTCCGGTTTCCTCCCACAAGTCCCGAAAGTAAGCTGTTAGGTGAATTGGACATTCTGAATTCTCCCTCAGTGTACCTGAACAGGGGCTGGAGTGTGGTGGTGAGGGGATTTTCACAGTAACTTTACTGAAGCCTACTTGTGTCAATAATGATTGTAATTATTAAGAGGTTCCTACCTGTTGACATCAAAAACTTCAAATCCATAGATATCCAATAGACCAATCACTGTTTTTCTGCTTGGATCCTACACACACAAAAAAACAAACCAGAATCAAGAATCACCCACTGATCACTGACCAGAAACTGACCAGGAGTTAAAATCAGGGCCGAGGAATTGACATTTAGTTGGATATCTCAATTAGAGACATCGAGCGCGATGTACCAGCCATGTTGCACCCGCAAGGTGGCGAGGCGCGGCCGGTAGTTGTCGCGAGATCCATCGTCCAGGATTGACCTGGCTCACCATTCCGTAAGGGATCTACCATGATCTCGCGAGACATCGCGATTTGAATCTTACGGGCGAGCGCCATTCACTGCTGGTCCCCACAAATGGGGACTAGAGAGAACGGCATTTGGTGGGGCGGGGTGGATCGGAGGCCGCCAGCTGCATGCCCTTTGGGAAGGGTGGTACCCTGGCACTGCCACCTAGGTGCCGGCTGGCATTCTTCCAGTGCATATAACTTAAAGTAGATAAAGGTTGAGATTCAAGACACCTGAATTACTCTCCATCATATTAGAAGCTGCAATAGTCTTCATCTGATTTGAGGATGCATTGCTCTGTATCAGATTGGAAGGTGTATACCTCTGTACCAGACTAGAGGCTGCATTACTCAGCACCTCCCACACGTGCGGGGTCCTCAATCCCGACAGTCCACTCATAGTAGAGAAGTGTTCCTTGCCTCAACTCTGACACACGACTCATTGAACGAGGCAATAAATTAATTAAAAGATGTACTTTGTTCACAAAATGAGATGTCTCCTTACCTGATTGGCTAGTGACTCGTTGATCTTGTTAACGAGCCAAGTAAAAGTCCGTCCATAAATAGCTTTTGCTAATGCATCACGAGCGCAAAATGCTTGTTCAACACTCAGAGGACTCAAAACCTTTTGAAAAACAACAGAAATTAATTTAAGCAGTTCAGCATTTTTTGCCTTTATGATTTTATTCTTTATTGTCCTCATCTCTTCTCTCCCTCAGCAAATTTGACAAGCGTTTGAATTTAAAACAACTATAAACTTCTCGAGTCAGTTGCCATCAAATAAGCTCGGGTTGCAATGATGGCTCTTTGGCCATGCAGCGTATCCATGGCTTCAAGGAACTCAGTCATGGGAAAGGTTGGGAAATCCTGAGCCTAGCCAATGGTCCACGCAGCTTAAGGTGGACAGGAGTGGGCACACATTACCAACCAGAAGTGAATCACACTTCATATTTCCTCATGACCGAAGCAGGCGTCGCGCAAATAAGCACCTAAGATTGTTTTTCCCGCATTTAGGGCCTGAAGAAGGTAAGAAACATGCCTGACCGTGGAGCCTGGAGGAGCGGGATGTGGGCAGCATTTATTGCCCATGAAAATATGGGTTTTTACAACAATCAGTTGTGTCCAAATTTTTATTGAATACAAATTTCACCATCTGCTGTAGTGGGATTTGAACCTGAGTCCTGTGAAAATTACCCTGGGTCTCTGGAGTACTAGCCCAGGGAGAATACCACTGCACCACCGCCTCCCCACATGGTGGCAGGTATTGAAGTCAGAAACCTTGAAATCCTTTGGAAAGCGGTTGGATGTTGAGATGGGTGGAGGAGAAGAATGTCGGGTTGTTCAAATGACGGCCTAAATTTAATGGAATGGTTTTCTTGTCCATATGCGTCCTGCGATTTGCTCCTATACAAATAGCATTTGGTACCTAGTGTGGGTTTGGGTAATGGGGAGGGAAATTCATAATTAGAGTTCACCGTGGTGAATTTGTTTGAATAGCAGTGTCCTTTTCATGAATATACCTCATTTCTGAGTGAGGCCCATTCTTTTCCCTCCTCTTTCCTCCCTACCCCTCTCAGAGGTGCTAACTGATGTCGAGTCTGATTGCTCAGTTGCTCTCTGATGCATGTTCTTGGTCTGAACGTGGCAATGAAGGCTGGCGAGTGAGGAGAGTATCTCAACTGAGCACTTTGCAGAAGGGGCTCCCTGGACAGTGATCAGGAGCAGGGCTGGTGGATCATTTTACACCTCCCCAGCTCTTACTGTCACTGTCCCCGAGAGTTGGAGCCTTCCTGCACTCAGTTACCTACAAAGTCATCATAGGCAGCCTGGGCTACATTTTCATCTCCTTTCAGCATTTAATATTCCGTCAGGGGGACTTAAGGTTGCAGTTTCCCTGGTGGATGTGTTCCCCTCTCACTGTTACCCTCGTAGCAAGAGTTTCTGAGGCTTTCCCTTCGTACCTCCTCTGATTTGGCTTCAATCCTCTTGTGCGTTAAACCTTCCTGCAGGACTAAGACATGCACACCCAGCAGCTGCAAAAACAAAGACACGATGAAGAGGCTAATCGATCAGCTTTTATAAAAATTCTCTTTGTTCTATTCCTGTGGTAACAGTCCTAAGGGAGTGAGGCGCTCAGGCAATCGAGCAGTGGCTCTTAGGGTGGTGTAACTGAGGGCAGAGCAGCCCGCTTGATTGCTCCTCCTTCCACAAACATTCACTCCCTCCACCACCGAAAAACAGTGGCAGCCGTGTGTACTACACTGCAAGAACTCACCAAGGTTCCTTAGACAGCACCTTCCAAACCCATGACCACTACCATCTAGAAGGAGCAGCAGATACCTGGGAATATCACCACCTGGAGGTTCCCCTCCAAGTCACTCATCATCCTGACTTGGAAATATATCGCCATTCCTGTCACTGTCCTTCCCTAACAGCACTGTAGTTGCACCTACACCTCAGTGACTGCAGCAGTTCAAGAAGACAGTTCACCACCATCTCAAGGGCAACTAGGGATGGGCAATAAATGCTGGTCTAGCCAGAAACCGTAAAATAATATTTTAAAGATCATAGAAACATCACATAGCCCCTTTACATAGGAACATAAGGAGCGGGATTCTCCCGTACCCGGCGGGGCGGGGGGTCCGGGCAGGACGGAGTGGCATGAACCACTCCGGCGTCGGCCCGCCCCAAAGGTGCGGAATCCTCCGCACCTTCAGGTGCAGGCCGGCGCCGGAGTGATTTGCGCCCCGCTGGCCGGCGTGGAAGGCCGAAGGACTCCGCCGGCCGGCGAGAGTCCGCGCATGCGCGGGTGCGTCAGCAGCTACTGACGTCATCCCCGCGCATGCGCAGGGCAGGGGACACCTACGTGTCGGCCATCACAGAGGCTGACACAGCTGACACGTAGGAAAAGAGTGCCCCCCAAGGCACAGGCCCGCCGCGGATTGGTGGGCCCCGGTCGCGTGCCAGGCCACCGTGGGGGCACCCCCTGGGGCCAGATCGCCCCGCGCCTCCCCAGGACCCCAGAGCCTGCCCACGCCGCCAGGTCCCGCCGGTAAGGGACCTACTCTGATCCACGCCGGCGGGACCGGCAAAAAACCAGCGGGACTTCGGCCCATCGCAGGCCGGAGACTTCGGGCAGCCCTGGGGCCCATTGAGTCTCCCCGGTCCCCGCCATTCTCCGGGGCGGGTGGTGCGACTCACACCTCGCCGACTTTTGGACGGCCAGAGAATTTGGCAGCCGGCAGGGTGGGATTCCTGCCGACCCCCGGCGATTCTCCGACCTGGCGGAGGTTCGGGAATCCGGCCAAGAACAGGAATTCAACTCTTTGACCATGTTCTAGCATTCAGCTAGATACCACTAGTCTATATCTTAACTCCATCTACCCTTCATGAAACTGTAATCCTTAATTCCCTTGCCTAAGACAAATCTCAAAATCTCAGGTTCTATTGAAATGTTCTATTGACCATGCCTTAACAGTTTCTTGGGCAGATATTTCCACTTCTTCTTGAGTTCTGTGGCCAAAGGTAAGTCCAACACACACCAGGCACAACCTCCACCACGGGGTGGGCAAGGAGGCAGGTCCTGAATCCATCCCAGCATGAACTGAGAGTTTGAGTTACTGTGGTAACATGCACGCTTAGATGCAGATTGCAACCTGGAGCTGTGGATAGTGATGAGAGAGGCTCCAATTTATTCCATCACTTGTTCCACCAGGAATGTCTCCCGCTCTTACGACCTGCCATTGGCATGTGTTGGATGGGTTTACAAGTTGATCCTCAAGCTGTTTGGCTGCATTATGAAAGCACCTTCCTTGGTCACAAAGTTTGAGAGTGGAACTTCACCCCAGAGCTTCTGGGTTCAAGACCTTGAGGTGCTTACTATACTTTATGTCAGAATTTCTTGACTGTTTGGCATCATTCCTGATTGGCCTCGTTTTAATTTTAAGGTCATGTTTGGGACTCCTTCATCAGAGGAAATAGTTTCTCTCCTATCATTGTTACCTTGGAGATCCATCTGATTTCCTTGTCAATCGTGATGTTGGCGTGTCCTTGGCCATCCGCACTGAACTGAATGTTTCCCAGGTGCAGAACACTCGCTATAACGCCTAACAGGTCCTGGTATACAAAGGCAAGTTAGCAATATGCACATAAATAAATCATGAATTGAGTCAGAGAATTAGTCATCAAAACTGACATTGACTTGGCATTGTCAAGACATGGAAACGGATTGCTCAATGAGTTATCAGATAACTCTGGCACAGATATTAGTCATTAGGATTTATTAGTGCTATTTCTAGGTTTTAGACAGTCTCCCAGGATGTTCAAAGACATCATACAATGACTTACTTTGAAGCCCAGTCCCGTTGGTACGTAAATGAATGCAGCAATCTTTATTGCACACCACCAAATTCCCCAATGAAATGAAATGAAAAAATGAAAATCGCTTATTGTCACGAGTAGGCTTCAAATGAAGTTACTGTGAAAAGCCCCTAGTCGCCACATTCTGGCGCCTGTCCGGGGAGGCTGGTACGGGAATCAAACCGTGCTGCTGGCCTGCTTGGTCTGCTTTAAAAGCCAGCGATTTAGCTAAGTGAGCTAAACCAGCCCCTGGTGAATGAATAGTTTACTAGTTTATTTATTCTTGATGGTAAGGCTTGAGGGATAGAACACCAAAAAAACTCCAAACTATGTCTAACTATGATCACCACATCAAAAGAATTTAAGTGCTTTCTGCTGAGAAAAAGAGGAAATGTAAGCACTTGTCTCCGAGATGTTTATAAACATTGTGGTTTACTTCACTGCAGGGTGCCTGAAATGCATATAGGGAAGCAGGGTAGCACAATGGTTAGCACTGTTGCTTCACAGTTCCAGGGTCGCAGGTTCAATTCCTGGCTTGGGTCACTGTCTGTGCGGAGTCTGCACGTTCTCAACGTGTCTGCGTGGGTTTCCTCCGGGTGCTGCAGTTTCCTCCCACAGATCCTGAAAAACATGCTGTTAGGTGAATTGGACATTCTGAATTCTCCCTCTGTACCCAAACAGGTGCCGGAATGTGGTGACTAGAGGCTTTTCACAGTAACTTCTTTGCAGTGTTAATGTAAGCCTACTTGTGACAATAAAGATTATTATTATTATTATTCAAGTGTGAAGGGAAATGAAGATAAATAATCCAGACTCCTGGCTGTCTGGAAGCTTTATCCTGTCAGCTACAGCCTACTAAAAGCTATTTCTCTTTGAAAGTGAATAGAAGTCTCGCAGATCAATGGATCTGAAGGGGTTTAAAGCCTTGTGTTATGTTTTGGCTTTCTATGAAGTTACAGCTGCTGCTTTCAACACTTCTGTCTGAAGCAGTGGATGTAAGGGTCCGGTTTCTGTCTGGACTGCTAGTTAGCTTCCAAACAGGAGTGACCAACGGGGGTCACTGATGTGGGTGTCTCTGATATGGGGTGTCTCTGATATGGAGGATGTCTGAAACGTTGTGTCACTGATATGAAATGGAATGAATGAAATGAAAATCGCTTATTGTCACAAGTACTGTGTAAAGCCCCTAGTCGCCACATTCCGGTGCCTGTTCGGGGAGGCTGGTACGGGAATTGAACCCATGCTGCTGAACTGCCCTGGTCTGCTTTCAAAGGCAGCGATTTAGCCGTGTGCTAAACCAGCCCCTAAAACAAAAATTGCTTATTGTCACAAGTAGGCTTCAAATGAAGTTACTGTGAAAAGCCCCTAGTCACCACATTCTGGCGCATGTTCAGGGAGGCTGGTATGGGAATTGAACCGTGCTGCCGGCCTGCCTCGGTCTGCTTTCAAAGCCAGCAATTTAGCTCTGTGCTAAACAGAATGAGGCTATATGGGGGGGGTTTCTGATGGGGGTCTCTGATGGGGGGGTCACTGATATGGGGGATCTCTGAAACATTGGGTCACTGATATGGGGCGGTCTCTGATGGGGTGGGTCTCTGATGGGGGTGGTCTCTGATGGGGGGTCACTGATATGGGGGTTTTCTGATGGGGTCTCTGATATGGGGGTGGCTGATGGAGAGTTGGTGAGGCAAGGTTGGATCACCCTCATGCATGTGTGCTGTGAGGGGGGAGACACTAATTCCCATGGTGGTGATGGAAGGGGGAGGATGCCCCTCCTTGTTAGTTGGGGGGGGTGGCAGGATTTGCATGGGGGGGGGGGGGCTGACCACCGAACCTCGGTATCAGGCCGCCCGCTCAAAATGGCAGCCCGATAACGGGATTCCAACTGAATCCCGCAAGTTCCCCGCCATGCATAAATTTGCCTGGCAAAGGGGTGGAAATGAAATGAAATGAAATTAAAATGAAAATCGCTTATTGTCACGAGTAGTCTTCAATGAAGTTACTGTGAAAAGCCCCTAGTCGCCACATTCCGGCGCCTGTCCGGGGAGGCTGGTACGGGATTGCTGCTGGGCAGCACTCCTCGTGCCAGCACAGACCAGGAGTGATTCTCCTCCGGGAGAAGAAGTTAAGTCTCCCAAGCAGAGTATTCAGACCAAGGTCCTAGCAGATGAGCAACAGCACATCAAACCTTTCCTCTTGTAAAACCTTGGCAGCTGTTGCACGGCAACCCGCCGTCACCTCCAATATCTCCTCCAATCACACAACACCTCGACTTGAGCATATATCAGCACCACCATACCTTCACCATAGCTGAATGAAAGTCCTGGAACCCCTATGTAAGATGGCTGTGGGAGTACCATTCCCACAGTGACTGCAGCAGTTCAATAAGGTGGCTCACCAGCACCTTCTCAAAGACAATCTGAGCACGCAGCCGTACCAATTGTCCCAGGCACACCCCGAGAATGGATTTGTAAAGTAACTCACGTCAATGTCGTTGTCAGTGAAGTCAATCACAGACAGTGCTTTTCGAACAATCTTCCAGCCGCTTTTGTCATTGATGGAGCTCACTTTGGCACACTCACCCTATTGAGAGGCAGCAGAAAATAACCCTTTGTGGCAAAGACGCAGAACAGAAAATGCAACTAAATCAGGACAATAAATAGTGGAAAGCACGGATGAACCTGAGGGGTTAGTAATGGATCTGTCGGGCCCAATGGCCTTTTCCTCTCCTGTAAATACTGTGTAATCTGAACACTCTCTAAGGACTACCGACATTTAAACACCTTTCCCCAATGCAGATTTTAACATTTGAAACTTTGAAAGGTTCAGTGGCAAACGGAGTCATTTGGAGCAGGATTCATTCTTTACACTGCGCTGATTGCATAGAATACATGGCACAGAAAGAGGCCACTGCTTTAAGTTCTACTCTAGCCTCCTCCTGCCTTCCCTGGTCTAACTGCCAGCGTAGTCCTCCATTCCCTGCTGTGTAAATTCCCTCACACGTTTCTCGAGTTAAATACATCTATTCTACTCACTTCAACCACTAGGAGGAGATGGTGGCACAGTGGCAATGTCACTGGACTATTAAACTAGCAGCTTAGATTAATGTGTAATGGGGACAGGGGTTCAAACCCCACCACGTGCAGGCAGTAGAATTTGAGTTCAATTAATAAAAAAAAATCTCAAATTGAAAGTCACTCAATTGATAGCTGCACGGTCATCAAACAGTAAGTGTTCTCCGGCTCGAGTTGACAGCATTACTGTCTCCTGGCTCAGGCACGAGCCACTTTGGGCAGTACGTATCGGGGGAGGTCCATGTGTCTAGTCTCTAGCTGAGGTGGGTGCTTTACCTGATGATGCTGCTGCCTCTCCCCAGTCCTTACCTGGATCAGGTAGTGGTACTGGAGTGGATTGCGTTCTAGGCCCAGCCAGCGAAGTAATTCGGCCTCGCCTCCCTCCAACAACTGGTAGAAAATATGAAAGTTCCGCTCTCCGTGGTTCTGATGGGCCACCCTGGACTTCTCCAGGAGGTAGCTGAGGATGTGGCCCCCAACCGGAGCTCCCTGGAAAAGGAACAAAGTGGGAAGTGGGCGATGGGATGTTTTATGGACAGAGAATGGACAGGTACAGACGAGGCAATGTTCTCAAGACGTTATAATAGCTGTATGAACACTAGAGTCTGGTATAAAGTATTACTGAACGTAGTAATGGGATCAAAAGAGGAACAAACAAGAACCTGCATTTATATAGCACCTTAAATTTTCCTCTCTATTCTCTCCATTCTGTAAATCCTCTCTTTTGGGTTCCAGGGTTAAGCTGACAGTTCAGAAGTTCACACAGGTCAATGTGCAGGATTTCTGTCACTCAAAACCAAATGAGCTAAACTGATGCATGGTCAACATAGCCTCATTTATCTGTTATCTGTTATCTGGCAGCCCTGCAACATCACCACCATGTGTGTGTTATATATTGTCAGATTTTCAGTGATCGAGCTCCATTGAACCGTGCTAAAGGCAGTGCAGGGGATTGAACTACAACGCTGAGCCTTCAAGTGTGGTTTAAATGTTGAGGATACCGCCTTGTAGCAACACCTTATTGCTACAGTTCTCCATTGTGGTGCGTATTTTTCAGAATAGAACATTATTAGTGACAAGTAGAACCTTCCTTATTACGCTTCCATTTTCTTTCCGCTCCCAATTTTTACCGTAGCTTTTTATTTTCCTGGTCTTTCTGGCTGAGTAATAATCCTTTTCTGAGAGTGTGTGGGGGGGGGGGGGGGGGGGGGGGGAGTGTAGGGGACTGGCATGCTGCAGAACAAAACAAGAAAAGATCAAGGTCAGACTGGGGTGGGGAGCCTCTTTCTTGACTGAGTATTAGGGCAGTGCTGAGGGAACTTCACTTTGCATCTGAAGTAGAACTTTATCTGCCAACTGCCCTGTCATTTCCCGATTGAAGCACCTTGGGATGTTTCTCCACATTAAAAGCACGAGACAGTTTCGGATATTTATAAAGAACTCATGGAGTCGGAGGAAGCGCAGACAGAGGAGCTAAAGCACAAATGGGAAGATGAGCTCGGGGGAGAGATAGAGACGGGTCTATGGGCAGATGCACTATGCAGGGTCAACACATCCTCATCATGTGCCAGGCTCAGCCTGATTCAGTTTAAGGTCGTTCACCGGGCACACATGACAGTGGCCCGGATGAGCAAGTTTTTTGGGATAGAGGACAGATGTGCGAGATGTGCGGGAGGGCCAGCAAACAATGGCCATATGTTTTGGGCATATCCGAAGCTTAGGGGATTTTGGCAGGGTTTACAGATGTCATGTCCACGGTATTAAAAACAAGGGTGGTGCCGAGTCCAGAGATGGCGATTTTCAGAGTGTCGGAAGATCCGGGAGCCGGGGGGGGGGGGGGGGGGGGGGGGAGGCCGACGTCTCCGGCCTTTGCCTCCTTGGTAGGCCGGAGACGGATATTGTTAGCGTGTTGGGACTCGAAGCCCCGAATTCAGAGATCGGGCTTGATGACATGGCTTGGTTTTTTTAGACTTGAGAAAATAAAGTTCGTCCTAAGAGGGTCAATGCTAGGGTTCGTCCGGAAGTGGCATCCTTTTGTGGACTTCTTCGAAGAAAACTAACTGTCAGCAGAGGTGGGGGGGGTGGGAGAGTTAGATTATTGTTTAGAGGAGGTGGGACTTGTGACGGACTATGTTTATATTTGTATTTGTACTGTTTACTGTTATAATTATAAAATTATAAATGCCCAAATAAAATGTTTTTTTTTAAAAAAGCACTGGACAGATGCAATTGTTGCTACGCTAACCCATGGTTTGAAAATTTTGTTCATAGATGTGAGCATCATCACCTCTGATTGTGCCTCACTAACTTCATCACATTGCCATTCAGGAAGCTGATTGCTTATTTTGTCCCAATTTCCGATTTTGATCTCTCCAAATCAACCGGCAGCTAAACACGGGGGGGGGGGGGGGATTGGTACCTGTTGGCTTTGAACAGAAGCTGCAGTTCATTCTTAAATAACCCTCAGCCTCAGATATAAATAGTTCCAGAAATGTCATGCAATTCATTTCAGACTGGATATTTCATTCTGATTTGTAACAAAACGCAGTCTGACATGTCTAAATCCACAACACAATGGAATAATCGGAGCGTAGTGAATAGGGTGTAAATACTAGAAGAGTAAGCATAGGACTTTCATGTCAATAAGCCAGATACACATCAGTGTGTGAGGAATAAAAACACATTTTGCTCGTGGAACATGTAATTTCAATGACGTTGACAAACTATCCTGCCTGCCTGCACAATGACTAGCGGTAGGTGCATGCAGCAATATATAGTTGTAAAACGTGTATGATTTGAAATTAAGGACATAAGGAGCAAGTATAGACCATTCGGCCCCTCAGACCCGCTTCATCGTTCAATACGATCATGCATGAGTGGCTGCCTCAACTCCGTTTCCACCCTATCCCAACTTCCTGGGCTATCGAAAAATCTGTCTGTCTCAGCTTTAAATATATTCATTAATGGACAATGCACAACGCTCTGGCGTGAAGAATTCCAAAGATTCACAACCCGCTGAGTGAAGAAATTTCTCCTGGCCTCAGCCCTAAATGATTGGCCACAGATCCCGAGACTGTGCTCCTGGGTTCTAGATTTCCCCGGCCAGATGAATCACCTCTCAGGTGTCTGCCTATCAAGTCCTTTTGGAATCTGCATGTTTCAATAAGATCACCTCTCATTCTTCTAAATTCCAGAGAATATAGGCCCGATTTACTCAGTCTCGCAGCCCAGGGCCATCTTTGCTGTTCAGCCTCCATTGCAGATATTCTTTGGATAGGGATATTTAAACAGTAAACAGTGCTCTCGGTGTGGTCTCCACAAAGCCTGATATAATTGCTGTAAGACTTCTTCAGTCTTGTACTCTAATCCCTTGTAATAAAGACCAACGTGTTACCTGCCTTCCTAAATGCTTGCTGTACCTGATTGCTATCCTTCTGTATTCCTTGTATGAAGTGCCCAAGTCTCTGTGAACAGCGACAGAAGTTTCAAACCTATTCAAAAATATTCTGTTCTTACTATCAAAATGAAAAACCTCATCCTTTCCCCACATTATACTCCATCTGCCACCTTGTAGCCCGCTCCCCTAATGGATGGAATTGAAACCTCCTCCCCCCTGTACTCCTGGGGGTGGGGGTGGGGTCCTCGCTCTCCAGGCACTCAGTGTCTGATGGACAGACCTGGATTCGAGAAAGGGGCGCCTCCTGAGGGTCACCACCTGCCTTTTTTTCCAAACCCCCCCCCCCCCGCCCAGACGGCAACCTCCTCCTTGTGACCATCCCTCCCTCAGCCACTGTAACCTGGGTCCTTCATCAATCTTAGGCCTCTGGTGGCTGCATTGTTTCCAGCTGCCATCGGCCCTGATGACTGAAGTGGAGAACTGCCAGGCTTTTGATTGGTCGGCAGCTCTCTGGGCGGGATTTCCGCCTGTGGGGTCCTTGAGCACAGGCAAGGCCAGCAGCTGCCCGTTAGAGTCTGATTGGCACTCCCTTGACCTTCTCCAAGGGAGGTGACATGGGGCATTGTTGGCTCTCCAGCTAGCAGGTGAGACTCCCATCATTTTCATAGAATTTACAGTGCAGAAGGAGACCATTCAGCCCATCGAGTCCGCACCAGCTCCTGGAAAGAGCACCCTACCCAAGGTTAACATCTCCACCCTATCCCCATAACCCAGTAACCCCACCCAACACTAAGGGCGATTTATCATGGCCAATCCACCTAACCTGCACATCTTTGGACTGTGGGAGGAAACCCACACAGACACGGGAGGATGTGCAGACTCCGCACAGACAGTGACCCAAGCCAGAATCGAACCTGGGACCCTGGAGCTGTGAAGCGATTGTGCTATCCACAATGCTACCGTGCTCATCTGGATTAAATTCCATCCAAGCTGTCTATAGCGCTTTGTAATCCCACTGTATCATCTTCACAGTTTACTTTCCCACTTAGGATTCTCCATTGTATTCATGAAATGGCAATAAATTTCTGCGTGTGATATTAAACGCAATCTTCTCAACAACACTCAAGAAGCTTGACACCATCCAGGAAAAAGCAGCCCACTTTATCTCCTCTTCTAGCATTTGGATTTTTCAACCAAAAATTGATGTTAACTAATTGCTATTTCCTCACTCTTTCCTCCACATCCCCCTGCCCTCCCCCCCCCCCCCCCCCCCACACCCCTCCCCCACCCACTTATCTTCTCATGCCCACTTGATGTTGTACGCATTGTGCACTGTGAGACTTAACCCTTAATCTTGGCTTCTATGTTCATACCAATATAGGGTTCATACCGTATAGCTGAACTGGATATCCATGTATTTCCCAAACCGGCTGGAATTATCATTCCTTAGGGTCTTGGCATTCCCAAACGCCTGAAATAAAATACAATACACGCCATTTGAAACACTTATTTGGAAACCACATTTGCAGGGGTCAAGGATAGATGGCGGGGTTAGAAGCGGGGGTGGGGCGGTGGACGATGCCAACTTTTGTTTGTCTTTCCTCAACCAGGGGCTAGGTTTTCAAGTGTCAGTAGGAGACAGGTCAGGTGTGGGTGCGCTTTGCAAACAACACCCTGGGTTGGCATGTGAGTCCCCAGAACGAGCTTCAGTTCCCCAAATGCCTCCAAAGGGACTTTTCACAGTAACTTCATTTGAAGCCTACTTGTGACAATGAGCGATTTTCATTTCATTCATTTTCAATTCATCGCCCGTGAAGCTTGTTGGGATCCCGCACGAGAACCCAACTATTTGCAATTTATAAAATTGTGAGGAAATGTTTGTTCAAAAAACTACCGACAAGAAAAAATAAATACCCTTTCAATCTGCAGCCTGTTACCCATGAGGGCAGTGAGTGTTGCACCTCAGTGCATTCCCCAACAATATCTGGACAACAGTCAGAGATGTGGCACGTAACATTCAACCCAAGACAAGTGTCAGCCAATAGAAATCACCAGCAAGAGAAAATCTAAGTATTTCCCCTTGTGGTTCAATGGCATTAGCATTACTGAATCTTCCATCATCAACGTCCCAGAGGTTACTATTGATGAGCAACTTTAGCTGGGTCAGCCACATTCTCATGTCCGCAATGCCGAGGGGGGAATCCTGTGCAAGCTGTTGGCTGCGTTGACTTTGATTTCAAAGCCTGTATTTGTTAACTGGGCCCTAACTGAAAAAGAAACCAGAATTCTACGTTTCTGGAAAAAGGAAGTTGTAACACTGGATTCCTTGCTGTGACATCAGACTTCTGGTGAAGTCAGACTGTGACCTCAGGTTGATATGGAAACGGAAGCTGACTGGAACTGGAAAATCCCTCAGAGATCGCAGGAAAATGCAGCCAGACTGAGGAGCTGTTTATGTTTGTGTGTATGACATCTAAAAAAGGAATGAAAAATGAATATTGGGTTTAGAAGTAGGGTTAGTGAAATAAAGTTACTGTCGCTGCTTTGGTTTGTACCAGAGCTGGCCATACTGTGTACCGGGGAGTCATTGAGAGGTTAGATAAAGGTGACTGTGGGGAATCCACACCATAAGGACTGTGATGAAATGGGCCATGGAGGCTATGCAGATGTGCACCTCTTTTTGGGGATAACTTCTGGTGGAACTCAAAATAAATAAAGCAGTTGTTGGAGGTGACTTGTTGATTAAATCCTGCAAGAGAAAATGGAGTTGAACTCTACCTGAGGAAGATGGAGTTCTGAAAGACTTTGGCATTGCAGATGGTGCTCTATGCACTAAGGCAGCGATGGACAACCAAGGCTAGTGGTCCTTCTTCATTTCAGTGGGCCAGATTATTGAAATCTGGCTTGTTCACGAATCATGGTCGCGATCTTCCCAAAAGGGAACAAAGTTCCCTAGTGACCGCGATTAGCCGTACATTTCCCGGCACTCACAGTGCTTGAGAAACACTGATTATTCAACGCTACTCATGTTAAATAAGAGGCCTAAACGGGGAATGCGCTGCCAAGGCCACACAGAGCCTTGTTTTTTACAACGGGGTGCTCTGCTCGCTGGAACTACCCATTGTAGCGAGAGATCAGGACGTAATTTTTAAATCACCGATCTCCAAGGCCCGAACGCAACATGCAAGGGTCCCTGCACCCTCTAACACCCATGGTGGACAACCACGGCCCATTCGTGCGTGCGCATGAGATGCCAACCAGACACCCTGGCAGTGCCCCTGCCAGCTGGAAGTGCCACCTGGATAACATCCTGGAACTGCCAAGGTGCCAGGCTGGCACTGCCAAGGTACTGAGGTGGCACCAGATGTGCCCAGGCATCACCCTGCCCAAAGGCCCTTCTGCTGGGGGCCTTCGATCCCCTTGGAGACCCCCATGAGTGCCGTTCTATCTGGTCCCTGTTGGTGGTGACCAGTACCAAACGGCGCTCGTCCGAGCTCACTAAGGCGAAGGGATTGAATCCCAAATCCTCAGGTCACCAGGAACCTAGAATAAGGCTCACTGCCTCGCTCTAATACGCAGATTTGCCAAAAGGTGACCCATTGTGGGCGGGATTCTCCTGGCAGCGTCTCGCGAGGTTGCATTGAATCTTGCGAAATGTTGCGAGCTGGGTAGACCCTGGGAGCGGGTTCTCCCAGATTTCACCGGCCACGAGCTGCTTTTCCAGCGCAGCGTGGCCGGAAGATCGCGCCCCATGAATAAGATTAAAAACATTTAATGCACACCAAAAATTTCAGAATGAATTATTGGGAACATGCTTAACCACTCATATATTAATAGAACTGTTAACATTCAAATGGTGAATACAGAATGATTTACGCTTTGATTGGAAACAGAGGGAGCTCATGGCTCTCACAGTCAATGTTGTGAGCGATCAGCACACACCTCACATCACTTGCTCTCGCTTTATGTGTGAATCATTTCAGTCATACTGGTAGGAAAAAAATCTGTGAACAAAAACCAGTGGAATTTGGCAACCCTGCATGTTGCCAATGGTCAACAAAATGCCTCGTAGGCTGTAATTGGTACCCTGATAGGCCGTATGTGAGTCACAGGCCACACGGTGCCTACCCACAGGTGTTGTACAGGAATGTGTTACACTCAGTGGAGCCGGGAGTGCAGGAGGCGAAAGAGGCCGGTATTCTGGCCTTTGCGTCCCTGGTAGCCCGGCGAAGGATTCTGCTTCAGTGGAAGGACGCGAGGCCCCCGGGCGTGGAATCCTGGGTCAACGATATGGCTGGGTTCACCAAATTGGAGAGGGTCAAATTTGCCTTGAGGGGGTCGGTGGAAGGGTTCTTCAGGCGGTGGCAACCGTTTCTAGACGTCCTGGCAGAGTGTTAGGTGATGGTCAGCAACAGCAGCAACTTGGGGGTAGGGGGGGGGGGGGGGGGGGGGGGTGTTTGGGGTGGGTGGGGGGCTGGTGAGGGTTTGTTTGGTTTTCTTGACTCGGCGTGTATATTTGCCTTCATGTTAATTATTTCTTTTAATTTATTATTTGTGTATACGGGGGGGGGGGGGGGGGGGGTTGTTTGTTCTCATTTCCTTGTGTTTTTGTTTGGTGAAAATTTTTGAAACCTTGAATAAAAATTATTTTAACAAAAAGGAATGTGTTACACTGATACGGTACAGGCCCTGTTTTGAGATTGTATCTTAAGGCATATTACCAGAGGACAGTAGAGAGAGCTTTATTCTGAATCTCATCAGCACTATACACAACCTTAATGCTGATGGTCAAAAATGGAAATGTTCCGAACTGAACTGAAAGATATCCGGCAGCATTCTCACTCCTGAGACTGTGGGCGGTGTTCTCTGTAGCTGGATGCCGAAATCGGGATCGACAATCGGACAGAGTATGGCTTCCGGCGCAGGATTCGG
Source organism: Scyliorhinus canicula (assembly GCF_902713615.1). NCBI lineage: Eukaryota > Metazoa > Chordata > Chondrichthyes > Carcharhiniformes > Scyliorhinidae > Scyliorhinus > Scyliorhinus canicula. The sequence goes on from NC_052146.1 coordinate 18,892,775, forward strand.
GGAAGGTGCCGGTTCGCCACATTCCACCTCCTCCAAATCGGCGTCATTGGGGCGCAGCCGTGTGCAGTCGCACAGGCCGTTAACGCGTCACCAGCCGGCCCACCCGCAATGCTCCGCCCCCTGATGGGCCGAGTTGCCGATGGCGCGGGCCATGTGTGGTTCCAGCAGTCAGGAGCCTGACATGCCGGCTGCGGAAAGTGTCCAGCAGCCCACGCCCGTCCGGGATCTGTGCCGCTGGCTGGGGGGGGGGGGGGGGGGGGGGGGCTGCTGCTAGGGAGGGGAAGTGATGAGGTGTGACCTGGGGGTGGGTTGTGCGGTCGGGGTGGGTGGGTTTAGGTTCGAGCATGGCCGGTGTCACATATTCCGGCGCAGCTCGTCAGCCCTGCGCATGCGCGGCCCGGGACCCGGCAATTCTCCGGGTGTTTTCCGCACGATCCGCGAGTGTTCCACACGGCGCCGGTGCTAGCCCCTCACCAGTACCGGAATTGGCGAGGGGTTTGCGCCGTTGTGAATCACCCGTGGTTTTCCGTTTTCACCGGCACTTAGCCTCAAAAACGGAGAATGCCATGCGATATTCCTCACCTTCATGAACGTAAAAGTTTATGAAAAGAGCAAGCATATTCTTAATTGTCCCTTTTAAAACCGTATGGGAGTACAAAACTTGAATATTGCTGGAAAATGGCCTGTTTATGAAGCTTTTCATCTGACACTCATTGTGACAAATGCAAGAATGCTAAATTTTAAACTATCACAACAATTTATACTGCAGGACAAAGTGGTGCTGAATTTCAGGACCAACGTGATGCCAGGTACATAGGTCGCAGCAATTGGCTGATCAAATCAAACAGCTTGTTCCTTCCGCTGCTTGTAATAGGTGGTGCACAGACCACACTCAACCAGCCTGAGCATCAACACCCAAAATTAAATGTCTATTGGGTACGATGCTGCGATTGGGCAGCACTTGCTGAACAACTCTGTGTGTGTTAAACTAACAACCAATTTAGGATAAACAAAGTACTGTGGATACTGGAATCTGAAACAAGAACAGAAAATACTGCAAAACCCAACAGGTCTGGCAGCATCTGTCGGGAACGAAAACAGAGTTAATGTTTTGAGCCTGTTTGGCTCTTCATCAGATCTAAAGAGAGGGAGAATGTGTTGGACATTAAACTGTAGGTGGGGACAAGATGGAGCAACACGACGAACAAGATGGCCTTGTGCGGGTGGTGAAATGAAAAATGAAATGAAAATCGCTTATTGTCACGAGTAGGCTTCAAATGAAGTTACTGTGAAAAGCCCCTAGTCGCCACATTCCGGCGCCTGTTCGGGGAATCGAACCATGCTGCTGGCCTGCTTTGTCTGCTTTCAAAGCCAGCGATTTAGCCCTGTGCTAAACAGTCCCTAAATGAAAATCACTTATTGTCACGAGTAGGCTTCAATGAAGTTACTGTGAAAAGCCCCTAGTCGCCACATTCCGGCGCCTGTTACCGGAATCGAACCGTGCTGCTGGCCTGCCTTGGTCTGCTTTCAAAGCCAGCGATTTAGCCCAGTGTGCAAAACAGCCCAACCAAATGAAAATCGCTTATTGTCACAAGTAGGCTTCAAATGAAGTTACTGTGAAAAGCCCCTAGTCACCACATACCGGTGCCTGTTCGGGGAGGCTGGTACGGGAATTGAACCGTGGTGCTGGCCTGCCTTCAAAGCCAGCGATTTAGCCGTGTGCTAAACCAGGTGGGGGAGGGGGGTGAGGGAGGGTTATTGCATGTTGCATTGAGACAATAAATGTATGGGATTTTTTTATATAGGATGTATAGGATACAGAGGGACATAGATAAGCTGCAAAGCTGGGCTGAGAGGTGGCAGATGGAGTTTAATGCGGAAAAGTGTGAGGTGGTTCACTTTGGAAGGAGTAACAGGAATGCAGAGTACTGGGCTAATGGCAAGATTCTTGGTAGTGTAGATGAACAGAGAGATCTCGGCATCCAGGTACATAAATCCCTTAAAGTTGCCACCCAGGTTAATAGGGCTGTTAAGAAGGCATATGGTGTGCTAGCCTTTATGAGCAGGGGGATTGAATTTCGGAACCACAAGGTCATGCTGCAGCTGTACATAACTCTGGTGCGGCCGCACCTGGAGTACTGCGTGCAGTTCTGGTCACCACATTATAGGAAGGATGTGGAAGCTTTGGAAAGGGTTCAGAGGAGATTTACTAGGATGTTGCCTGGTATGGAGGGAAGGTCTTACGAGGAAAGGCTCAGGGAATTGAGGTTGTTTTCGTTAGAGAGGAGAAGGCTGAGAGGTGACTTAATAGAGACATATAAGATAGTCAGAGGGTTAGATAGGGTGGACAGTGAGAGTCTTTTTCCTCGGATGGTGATGACCAACACGAGGGGACATAGCTTTAAATTGAGGGGTGATAGATATAGGACAGATATCAGAGGCAGTTTCTTTACTCAGAGAGTAGTCGGGGTGTGGAACGCCCTGCCTGCAATAGTAGTAGACCCGCCAACTTTAAGGGCATTTAAATGGTCACTGGATAGACATATGGATGAAAATGGAATAGTGTAGGTCAGATAGGCTTCAGATGGTTTCACAGGTCGGCGCAACATCGAGTGCCGAAGGGCCCGTACTGCGCTGTAGTGTTCTATATGACATAGGGCACAGAGGAATCATGGGTGTAGGTGGGAAGTGACTGGACAAGGGGAAGAGAGCATAGAGTCAAGATATGAAGAGACGAGTTCCATGGTGTAGGAACAGGTTGATATGATGGGTCTACCAGGGCAGCCCTGGTTGTGGATTTTGTGAAGCAGGTAGGAAAAGGCTGTGTGGGATTGGGGGGCTATGAGTTTGGAAACTGTGGGGAGAAGATCTCCAGGAACGATGAGGTCAGTGGCCATCCTGGAAACAATGTTTGGTGGTGGGCTCATGGTCCAGGGGGAGGTAGGAGGAAGTGTCTGAGAGTTACCGCTCAGCTTCTGTGAGGTAGAGGTCAGTACGCCAGACAACAACAGCCATATCACCCTTGCCGGTAGGTTTGATCACAAGGTCAGGGTTGGACCTGAGAGAATGGAGTGCAGCAGATTCAGAGGGAGGCAGGTTGGAGTGAGTGAGAAGAGCAGGCAAATTGAGATGGCTGATGTCGCGCTGCCAGTTCTCAATGAAAAGGCCAAGAAGAGGTAGGAGGCCAGAGGGTGGAGTCCAGGTAGAGGGAGAATACTGGAGTTGGGTGAAAGGATGCATTAACTGGGGGAGGACTCCTGTCTAAAGAAGTGAACATGGAGATAAAGGAGATGGAAGAAGAATTCAGCATTGTGCCGAGCCTGAAATGCATTGAGGTGAGGGCATAAGGGGATGAGTACATTTGCTGAGTACAGAACGTTCAAGATCAGAGAGAGACAGGGCAGAGGGCATGATGGTAATACAGCAAGGGTTTGGTAGAAGGAATGGATTCAGAAGGATGGGAAGGTGTGGAGAGTCCCAGATAGGCAGTGGTATCTGCTGGAGCTTAAGTTCCTCAACACCTAAAAGGAAGAGAAAAAGCTTCTTTGTTATGGTGCTGGGTGAGGCGAAGAATAAAATGGAACTGGAAACAAGGAGAGCTTTGAGAGAGGGTGAGTTGGTGCTGCTGGAGAGCATGGTCGAGTGTGTATAGAGGGTGGCCCATGGTCCTGAGTGTGGAACTCCGAATGTGGCGAGATCAGCAATCCGAGGAACGTTGTATGTCCCGGAGATACCTGTAATCCTGGGTGGATTCAAAACATGAGGAATGGAACTTAGTTGGAATCCAATTTAAAACAATCAGTCAAGGCCATAATGTGGCTCATTTACACTTGCTAGAAATGATATATACATTCCCAGGGACCATTTCTCTGAAATTAAGAGGAATATGTTCCAGCCCCGCACCTTTAAATTATTCGGCAGCTTGGGGAACCTATAGTTCATTGTTCCTTTCTCCATTGTGATGCCTCGACCAATCAGCGTTAACTTGCCAGCCAATTAGCACCCTTTTCTCCTGTAGTATACTTTGTTATGATTGTTCGAAATTTGCCGTTCTTATGTTTGTTCTGCTGAGTGCAAGAGGAAAAGCTTCGGCAACGTGGCTCTCTTTTTAAAATGGTGTCCCACTGGTTTTGTAAAGGGTGAGGAGAGGCATTTTCCTCACAGAGAGGGGGGTAATTTTGAGCCCGTGTTAACTGTCAGGGTAAACGGGCCCAAGATCTCGCGAGAGCCTGGAAATGGGATTCTCGCTGGCGAGATCTCGTTTCCCGATTATCCACGCCTCTCGTCCGTGATGTAACGAGGTTACCGACCAGAAAGGTTGGCATTGCCAGGAGTGACGTGCCAGATTGGCAGTGCCAGGGGATGGCCCTCTGGGGAGCTCCATGGGTGGAGTTCCCCTTATGTGTGGTTGAGGGGGAGGCACCCCAATGCTTACGGAGGGGAAAGCCCCCCCCCCCCCCCCCCCCCCCCCCCCCCCCCCCGGAATACCCTGCTAATTTAATCTGAAAATTATTTTTCAGTCTACCAGTGGATGGTGGAAACTCCCTCTGCATCTAAAAAGTGGTACACCTCCAGCTGGAGTTGAAGACAAACATGGCTGGTCGAGCCAAAAAAAGCTTCGCTCAGTTTCTCCTGACAGGCACAGCTGTGTGAAGGAAGTGTGTGTGATTCTGCCACTAAATTTCATTTGAAACAAAGACTTGCGGCGCGATCTGCCCGAATGGGGATAGAGTCCAGAAACACACGAGATTAGCCCTGCAATCTAACGCCCACCCGGGTAGGTGAGGGGCTTCAGCAGGGAACTCCCCGACCAGGCCGCACTTCGCCTTGTCTTCTGCACTGAGCAGCTTCACTCACTAACTCCTCAGTGCAGCGGGAGATCGGGACGCCGTTTTTAAATCGTGTACCGACCTTTTGAGCCTCCGACACAACCCCACCCCTAACCCCAACTCACTATAAAGGGGTCCCTGGGGCTCCCCTGCATCCCCCTAGGCTGGCGCAGGGCACAGCCCAGCCCCATCACCGCCGTGCAAAAAATGCCAGCTTGCCACCCTGGCAGTGCCCCTGCCAACTGGTAGTGTCACCCGGACACCTTGGCCATGCCAGGCTGGCACCCAGGTGGCCCTGCCAGGGTGCCAGGATGGCAGTGCTATTGTTCCCACGTGGTATGACCAGTGCCCGGGCACCACCGTGCCCTTTTCAGCCAATGAAGTACTTTCTGAAGTGTGGCCATTGTTGTAATGGAAGAAATATGGCAGCCGATTAGCGGAGAACAAGCTCCCACAAACAGCAATGTGGCCAGAAAATCTGTCTTTGCCATGTTGGCTGAGGGATAAAGATTGGCCAGGACACCAGAGATAACTCCTTACCACTGCTTTGAAATAGCATCGTGTGATATTATCAGTCTGAGAGGCTGACAGGAATTTGGTTTCTTTTCTCATCTGAAAGAACCCCCACTTTGTGGCCTTGGCTGGGATTCTCCCCTACCCGGCCGGGGGGTCCCGGCATGATGGAGTGGCGCGAACCACTCCGGCGTCGGGCCACCCCAAAGGTGCGGACGTGTCGGCGCCTTTAGGGCCCAAGCCCTAATATTGAGGGGCTCGGCCCGTCGGGGGGGTCAGAGAATCCCGCCCCTTGTTCTCTATTCAGTACACTTTACACATACAGGGGTCGATTCCCCGCTGATAGGCCACTCCCGCCGGCGTGGATCAAACCACTTACCTTACCAGCGGGACGAGGCGGCGCAGGCGGGCTCCAGTTCCTGGGGGGGGGGCGCGGTGCGATCTGACACCAGGGGATTCCCCCACAGCGGGGCCCACCGATCGGCGGGCGTGCCTGTGCAATAGGGGCACTCTTTTCCTTCCGCCTTCGCCATGGTCTTCACCATGGCGGAGGCGGAACTGACCCCCTCCCCTGCGCATGTGCGGCGATGACGTCAGCAGCCGCTGACGCTCCGGCGCATGTGCGGACTTTCGCCGGCCGGCGAAGTCCTTTCGGCCCCGGCTGGAATGGAGCCAAAGGCCGTTCCTGCCAGCCGGCGGGGCGCCAACCATTCCAGCACGGGCCTAGCCCTCAAGGTTAGGGCTTGGCCCCTAAAGGTGCGGAAGTGGGGAGGCCTGACGCCGGACTGGTTCATGCCACTCCATCACACCGGGACCCACCGCCCCGCCGGGTAGGGGACAACCCCGCCCCTGGTCTCCACCACAGGAGACCAGAAGCGATGACCACGTCAGGGGACTGTGAGGACGTGGAGCTCCTGGGTTGTCGGGGACATGGCAAGGAAGCACCATGGCCTGAGAGGGACAGGGCATGAAAGGGTCGGGACGCTAGAGGAGGTGCGGCCTGAAAGGAAGAGAGTAAGTGGGGGGGGAACACGTGGGGGGAATGAAGGCGCGGCATCAAGGAGGGGGCATTTGGCATCCCCGTCGTGGGGTGTCACTCATCTGGGGGGGGTTTGGGGAGGAGGAACTAGACCACCCATGGGGGGGAGAGGGACGCTGACGAGAAGTGGGGGGTGGCGTCTGAAGGGAGACCCATCAAGAGGGCTCCGAAGCCCCGATGCAGGGATCCTTGGGGGAGGCGGGGGAGGGAAGGGAGAGTTTGCCCAAAATGTAGTAATGTTTTGGAGAGTTCCGCCCACAAACGGTGATTTACTTACCGAGGTTAAAGCTGTGGAAGGAACGACCAATCATTATTCCACAATCTCTGCCTTGGGTACTCACCTCGAGTACAGGGTTGGACAGCAGGAGGCGGTCTCTCACCACCTGCAGCTGCTCGGTGGTCTGACAGGTCTTGGCATAGAACTCCAGGATTTTCTTTGAGGCTTCTGTCTTCCCTGCTCCGCTCTCTCCGGAAATCAGGATGAAATGGTTGTTGTACTCCGTGCACATCACCCGGTACGCGTTGTCAGCAATGGCGTAGCTGCAGGGGAAAGAAGCAGTTTGATCCTGCAGTACAGCTCAATCTTCTCAATGAATCGCTCTTTTCATTCCTTCCACATCTCCCCACCCCCGCCAAGCCCACAGCCACCACTTAGAAGGACAGCAGGCGCCTGGGAGAACCAGCACCTCCCAGCTACCTTTCAACTCGCACATCTGATTTGGATAAAGAGCACCCATTCCTTCATCATCTCTGGGTCAAAATGCTGGAAGTTCTGACCTAACTACTCTCAGCCGGGGCAGCTCCAGTGTTTTTAACCAGTGCACAGACTGCAGGGAGAAGGCCCACCACCCCCTTCCCAACTAGACATGGGCAATCATTCCCAATTCCTGAGAATGAGGTTTTCAACAACTTCCCTCTGTTGCTCTCCCCTAGAAGAACTGATGCCTACTGGGATCCCATTCCATGTAACTTGTCCCAACTGTGACCCTCAGTGTTGCATATTTAATATCTCAGAGCCACGCAAAGATGACACTAATCTGTAACAGTGTTTATTTACAGCACTTTAAGATGTCTACTCCAAGCGTCTGGAAAACACTGACCAAAGGTGTGCAGGTTAGGTGGTTTGGCCATGATAAATTGCCCTTAGTGTCCAAAATTGCCCTTAGTGTTGGGTGGGGTTGCTGGGTTATGGGGATAGGGTGGAGGTGTTAACCTTGGGTAGGGTACTCTTTCCGGGAGCCGGTGCAGACTCGATGGGCCGAATGGCCTCCTTCTGCACTGTAAATTCTATCTATGTAAATTGTTTACTGGACTAATATCAGGAATGGGCGGGTTGCCTTCTGTTGAAAGATTGGACAGGTTAGGCTTGTATCTATTGGAGTTTGGAAGAGAAAGAGGTAATTTGATTGAAATCTCTAAGGTCCTGAGGGGCCGTGACAAGGTGGATGAGGAGAGGATTTTCCTCTTGAGGATTTTCCTCTGGTCATCACTGTTTAAAAATAAGGGGTCATTCATTTAAGACGGAGATGAGGAGAAATCTTTTCTCAGAGGGTCTTGACTCTTTGGAACTCTTTTCCTCAAAAGGCAGTGGAAGCAAAGTCTTTGATTATTTTTAAGGCAGAGCTAGATAGATTCTTGATTAACAAGTGGGTGAAAGGTTATCGGGGTCGGCAGGAATGTGGAGTTGAGGTTACAATCAGATCAGCCATGATCTTATTGAATGGTGGCGCAGACTCGAAGGACCAAGTGGCCAACCCCTGCTCCTAATTCGTATGTTCACATAGAACACTACCTCACATCATAACCGTCAGTAGGCCGTATCTATGGAGGGAAAGGAAACCAAAATTGAACCCAATTGTGGCTTCATCTAAAGCCCAAATGTTTCCAGCACTGATTACGAGATTGTGATTTGGAATTCCAGCTAACATTTCCCTTTCCTGAATGCCAAAGGAACAGGGAATCCAGTAGGAGAGACCTCCACTGCCCCCATGACTGAGGTCAGCTCACTCTGCAGCAGAATAAGCAGAAAATCGAAATGCGGCCTTCTGTGAGGAAAATACACACCAGCGATGTCATAAACTGCGCATGGGTTATATCTGATTGCGTGTTCAAGCGACGCCGGCACAGTGTACTAGAAAGAGCAAACATGCAAAATCTTCCTAATGTGTCTGCAATGTTGCTGAGACTTCGAAGGCAGAGGACATCTTACCTGCCCACTCAGTATCGTAGCAGACAGTGCACCCTCAGTATCATAGCAGACCATGCTCCCGCTTTCAGAATGTTTATTGTGTGGGGAAAGGAGAAATTTCCTATGAGGTTTCTCTAATTAAGCAAGTCATGGGACCATGTAGGCTAAGACACTGGCTCTAGGCGTTTGGCTCTACCTTTGTTAACTAAAGTTATCAAGGGACAAAGGCGGGTCTATGAAGTTAGGCCAAAGATTAGCCATGATCTAATTGAATGGCAGAACAGGCCCGAGGGGTAAGTGGGCAAGTCTTCTATAGACCGTGTGGTGAATTATAAATACTAATAATCCACACTGTATTGTACAACATGTGTTGAGCCTGTATATTGTATTGGACCACGTGTAGTTGCGCAGCTCTACCCATAGGGGGAGATGAGGAGCTTGTACTGAGCTCCACCCTTGGCCCCGCCCATGGCTCCACCCATGGCTCCTCCCCTTAACTGGAAGTATAAAGGTTGAGGCTGAGAGCCTGCCTGCCAGTTCATCTGGAGTTCATCGTGTCACAGGCAGGCTCTGTTGTAAGACGATTAAAACCACTGTTCACTTCTAACCACGTGTCGTGTGAATTGATGGTCTCATCAGACTGGCACTGTCTGGAGAGTGAAAGGGGGTGGATCGCTCTCTTTCCTCTTGACCAGGGATGGCAATTGTGGTGGGAAAGATTACGGAGAGGAAGGAGGAAAAAAATCATTCACAATCTTACGACTCACATATGAGGGGGGAGTTCAAAGAAATTCACTCCCTGGTATAGCTCCTTCTTTTTGTGTGTGTATATATCCAGCTCCTTATAAGGGTTCACAGATACCAGCAGGGTCCCAATATACGTCTGAAGAATAAAAAAAAGATTTCAATTAGGGAAAGGTTAAAGTGTGATGCTGTTGAACAAACATTTACTGACATGCCACTATGTTGGTGTGTTCCAAAGTTTTGTATCAGGTTGAATCTCAAACCTTCCTATGAGGTGCCTTGATGTGCAGGTTAGCTGGATTGGCCATACTAAATTGCCCCTTAGTGCCCAAAGTTGTGCAGGTGTGGCGGGGTTACGGGGATAGGCCGGGGGAGTGGGACGAGGTAGGGTGCTCTTTCAGAGGGTTGGTGCAGACTCGATGGGTTGAATGGCCCCTCTTCTAAACCCTAGGAATTCTATGATGCTAATTCTATGATTGCGATGTCTCAGTGTTTGCAGGTGCTGTATAAATGCTAGTTGTTTCAGTTGTTGGTGAATAGCCATAGGCAGTCTCGATTTTTAAGCTTTGGAATCTCTTCCCCAAATTAATGTTGCCTCTCCCCTCTTCCACCAATATTTTGGTCACCTGTCTTAAGGGCCACTTCTTTAGTTAAATGTCCACGTGTGCCTGTTTATGCTTCAATTAAGAATTTTGAAATGTTTTATTACATTAAAGGTATCACATAAATCCAAATTGTTTTATTGAAGAGGAGGTCACTAAAAGAGGACGAGGGCAGTGATGGCATTGGTAACCATGGAGACCACACATGCTTGGGCCCCATGTGATTTTGGATTGTCTTTCTGTGACCTAGAATGGGGGTTTCAGAAAATGTATGGTGATAAATAAGCATTTGCGTTGAGGATAAGTCAGATTTACTTAAAATTGTGCTTCTCGCTTTGGCAAATGTTGAAGTTTTTTGTGTGTGTGGAACCAGACAGTATAAAGTCAGAGTTACATAGATCAGGTTCTCCCGAAAGCGCTTGCGAAGGTTGTCCAGAAAGGCAATCTCGCTGGTGTAAGAATCGAGGAGGACAAAATCTTGCACTCCCACTCTATCACGTGCTGTCAGCGCTCCTTCCATGTTGATGTGGAATCTACTCCCGGTCTCCTTCTTCTGAAAGGGAAGAGAGAGAGAGAGAAAGAAAAGATCACACAACTCTCAGCGTTAACTCTCTCCACAGACGCTGCCAGACCTGCTGAACCTATCCAGCGTTTTCTGTCTTTATTTCAGATTTCCAGCATCCGCCGTATTTCGCTTTCATTTTATTAACGGGCGGCACGGTAACACAGGAGTTAGCACTGTTGCTTCACAGCGCGAGGGACCCGGGTTCGATACGCGGCTTTGGTCATTGTCTGTGTGGAGTTTGCACGTTCTCCCTGCGTCTGCGTGGGTTTCCTCCGGGTGCTCCGGTTTCTCCCCACAAGTCCCGAAAGACTTGCTTGTGTGAATTGGACATTCTGAATTCTCTCTCTGTGTAGCCAAACGAGCGCCGGAGTGCGGCGAACTAAGGGATTTTTACAGTAACTTCATTGCAGGGTTGATGTAAGCCTACTTGCGATACTAATAAAGATTGTTCTTATTGTTTGAAGGAATAGGAATTTGGCTTCCACTGAGGCAGGAAGAATCACTTCCTGTCAACAACCTCTTAGGTGGATTGACCATGCTAATTTGCCCCTTAGTGTCCAAAGATGTGCAGGTTATGTGGGGTTACGGGGATAGGGCGGGGGAGTGGGCCTGGGCAGGTTGCTCTTTCAGAGGGTCAGTGCCGACTTGATGGACTGAATGGCCTCCTGCTGCACTGTCGGGATTCTATGGGTTCAAAAAAAATACACACTCAAATATGTCATTAGAGTGCATGTCAAGAGCTAAAAAACAATTAGCACTGGTTAAAGAATATTAAATAAGAACTAGGAGCAGGAGTAGGCCATCTGGCCCCTCGAGTCTGCTCCGCCATTCAATGAGATCATGGCTGATCTTTTGTGGACTCAGCTCCACTTTCCGGCCTGAACACCATAACCCTTAATCCCTTTATTTTTCATATTAAATAGTTACCAATAAATCAATATTGAATTTGGGAGAAAATGTTTTAGCCAAAGATTGGTGAGAATGTGGAGATTGCCCCAAGAGAGGAATATCTGAGATGGATAGGCAAGATACATCAAAGATACAAAGATACAAGGGGGAAGTGGATCATTGTGTGAGAGAGAAAGAGAGAGGTCGTCACACTCCGGCGCCTGTTCGTGTACACTGAGGGAGAATTCGGAATGTCCAATTCACCTAACAAGCACATCTTTCGGGACTTGTGGGAGGAAGTTGAAGCCCCCAGCGGAAACCCACGCAGACACGGGGAGAAAGTGCAGACTCCACAGTCAGCAGTTAGGAAGGCAAATGTAATGTTAACATTCACGTCAAGAGGGCTAGAATACAAGATGAGGATTGTACTTCTGAGGCTGTGTAAGGCTCTGGTCAGACCCCATTTGGAGTATAGTGAGCAGTTTTGGCTCCTGTATCTAAGGAAGGGTATGCTGGCCTTGGAAAGGTGTAAGTTTTAGCAAACTCATCAAAGGACCAAAATTAACTGGACATGTTGGAACAGGACAGCACGGTAGCCTTGTGGATAGCACAATTGCTTCACAGCTCCAGGGTCCCAGGTTCGATTCCAGCTTGGGTCACTCTGTGTGGAGTCTGCACATCCTCCCCGTGTGTGCGTGGGTTTCCTCCGGGTGCTCCGGTTTCCCCCCACAGTCCAAAGATGTGCAGGTTAAGTGGATTGGCCATTATAAATTGCCGTTAGTGTCCAAAATTGCCCTTGGTGTTGGGTGGGGTTACTGGGTTATGGGGATAAGGTGGAGGTGTTGACCTTGGGTAGGGTGCTCTTTCCAAGAGCCGGTGCAGACTCGATGGGCCGAATGGCCTCCTTCTGCACTGCAAATTCTATGAGGACATTCCATTCTAAAAGGACAGATTGCTGTACAAACCATGTCTGCAGGCAGACAATTGAATCAAGACAAACAGGCCATGAGTCATGAAACGGCCCAATCTCATTCAAAGAGGGGCAGTTGAAATGCAAATCACTTGCAGCCCTGGCCAGATGGAAGCACAATACAGTATCTTAATGCGATAACAATTAAAGCTGTCTCCAGCGACCATTGTCAAGGGACCAGCAGAAACCAGAGACATTGCAAGCTTTTGTAAGGGCACTGATTAAAATCAAATTACATTATGACACCTTTTGATTGGGGAACTTAATCACTTCCATCCTGTCAACAATCAGAAAGGCTTCCTTTGTCCTGGAACTCACCTGTGGGAGGGTCAGTGTTTAACCCATTCAGGGTTTTGCCCTTAAAATGACAAGTCTGAGGAACTGTTGCTGAACTCTACTCTCCTGCCCGACACACGCTTCACCTGGCTGAAAACAGACCACGAGAACCGGAGGAACAACAGCCGCAAGGAGCGGCCAGCTTGGAAGAGGATCTAAAGGAATCTGTGCCAACGTTTTTTTTAACTATCCTGTCACTGGAGCGGTGAGTATATTCCTCCAGCTCACAGAAAACTCCCAATTAATATAGTTTGTTGAGGTTTGGTGTGGGTGAGTGAATATATCTGTGTTTGCGGGCGCTAAAGTAAATCTGTGTAAGCTGTAAGAATTTTCGATGTGCCGTTTAGTCTTTAGTTTTTCACACAGTATTTCATAATTGGTGTTTTTGTGTGTGGGTTAATCTGAGTTGCAGAAGAATTAATTTCTCTTGAATAAATCAATTATTTAAAACTACCATTATTGTGGTCTCACTGTCTTTTCACTGTCCGCTCTGGTCAAGTCACAATAATTGCCAAGACATAATCCCGTAGTCAAAGACCAGAAAAGGGAATCTGAGTGCTTCAAACAGGCTCACTCAAGAGAGGCAACTGGTCAGGAATAAACATTCATCTTCATTTTCATTTTTCAACAGTGATCCCTCTTTCACTCTCTCTTGTGAAGTTGCACTAATGGGGCACTTCCGGGTGACATTTCACCATCACAGGCGTAGGTGGCGGTCAAGACAACTGGTGTGGCATAAGGACAACCTTACTGGTTAGGTATAAACAGTGAGACTTGCCCGCTCTCTATTCCGAAGCTGTCCCAGTGCGACACTTCCGGGTCGTGGTTTCAACACCTGCAGGAGGGAGACACCCACAATTATCTGTGACACCGAATACCAGCCTGTTGTGGAGTAAAGGAAACCCTTTTTGTTACAAAGGGTCCAGAGGAGGTTCACAGGAATGATCCCTGGAATGAACAGCTTGTCGTACGAGGAACGGTTGAAAACTATGGGTCTGTACTTGTTGGAGTTTAGAAGGATGCGGAGGGATCTTATTGAAACTTACAGGATACTGTGAGGCCTGAATAGAGTGGACGTGGAGAGGATCTTTCCACTTGTAGGAAAAACTAGAAGCAGTGAACACAATCTCAGACTAAAGAGATGTTCCTTTAAAACAGAGATGCGGAGGAATTTCTTCAGCTAGAGGGTGGTGAATCTGTGGAATTCTTTGCTGCAGAAGGCTGTGGAGGCCAAATCACTGAGTACCTTTAAGACAGAGATAGATAGGTTCTTGATTAGTGTTATGGGCCAGGGTTTAGAGAACCCCAAAGTGTGCCATGGAGTTCACCTGACCCACAACTTTTACTAGATTGTGGTATGGGGAACACACGGCCCACTCTACAGGTGTGGTACAGCAGAAATGGAAAAGTATTTCTTAAAGCAAAAGAATGTTTATTCTATGAACTCAAGTTAACCTTTTTAAAACATACAGTCTTAGCAACCATTAATTCAAATACAATCCCCAAAGAATACAACACTCAATAATCCAAACATCCAGAAGACTTAAAACACCTTTTACCAGAAGAACATTAGGTTTACATTCACTACTGAGAACATTTATAATTCTGAAGTCACCAATTGATTAAGAGATAGTTTTTTCATGGCAGAGAGATCAACAGTACAGCTGCTCTGTCTGGCTTCAGCTCCAACACTGAAAACGAAACTAAACCACACCCTGCAGCAAACAGCCTAAAACGAAAGTAAAAAGCTGACAGACAGCCCAGCCCCACCCACACTCTGACATCACTGATAACCACTCATTTCTTAAAGGTGCATTTCTGAAGCACCCATTTCTTAAAGGTACTCTCACATGACACCTCCCCCCAAGAAAAAAAATAAACCATCAACTTCAAGATGGTTTCATTTTTCACCTTTTCTCTATCCTTTAAGAAATGCACACAGTAAATATATTTTTCGTTTCAAAAAACAACACATGCAAACAGGTATAATAATATAATCCATTTTTTTCCCGTTCTTCTTCCTCCAATTGAAATCCTTCTCGATTGACAGTCTCTCTGAACAAGAAGGTCTCTGCACAATCCGTCCTTTTCCCTACGCCTCAGGATTTCTCTTTAAAGTCAGATACTTTAGTTTAATCTGATCACAGAGCCCCTTGTAATTCTCCAACACAGGAGCATTGGTTATCACAGCCTTCAGGCAGTCAAATGCCTGTTGAAATTCCGCTGTTCACTGAAATGTTTGACGTTTCTTCAGCCAGTCTATCAGTGGAGCAATCACGCTACAAAAATGCTTCACAAATGTTCGATCAAATCGATTCATGACAAGAAATCGCATTATTTCCCTTCATCTTGAGGGTATCGGAAACTCCTCAATAACTGTTGGTTTCACATCCCGTGTGACCATTCGACCCTGTCCGATTGTATGGCCAAGGAAAGTGACTTGGGCTTTACCAAATTCACTTTTGGCTAGGTTTATCACCAAACCCGCCTCCTGAAGTTTATCGAGTAACTGTAATCAAATGTTTTAAATGTTCTTTCCATGTCTGGCTGAAAATTACCAGATCGTCGATGTATACCGCACAATTGGGTAATCCTGAAACAACTTTGTTAGTTAACCGTTGAAATGTGGCTGGGCCCCAGTAAGGGGGCAAGTGATAGGGTGCTCTCGGGGGTCTGGGTCGGAGGGGGGAAGATATCAGACATCTACAAGATAATGCAGGAGGCGGAAGAAGCATCAGGGGAGGAGCTGAAAGCCAAGTGGGAAGGGGAGCTGGGAGAGCAGATAGAAGACGGGACGTGGGCGGATGCACTGGAGAAGGTCAATTCTTCCTCCTCGTGTGCGAGGCTGAGCCTCATTCAATTTAAGGTGCTGCACAGAGCTCACATGACGGGGACAAGGATGAGCCGGTTCTTTGGGGGTGAGGACAGGTGTGTCAGATGTCTGGGAAGCCCAGCGAACCATGTGCATATGTTCTGGGCATGCCCGGTGCTGGAAGGGTTCTGGAAGGGGGTGGCAAGGACGGTGTCGAAGGTGGTGGGGTCCAGGGTCAAACCAGGATGGGGGCTTGCGATCTTTGGGGTCGGGGTAGAACCGGGGGTACAGGAGGCTAGGGAGGCCGGAATACTGGCCTTTGCGTCCCTAGTGGCTCGACGAAGGATATTAATTCAATGGAAGGACGCGAGGTCTCCAAGCGTTGAAACTTGGATTAACGATATGGCTAGCTATATTCAGCTAGAAAGGATCAAATTTGCCCTGAGAGGGTCGGTACAGGGATTCTCCAGGCGGTGGCAACCTTTCCTTGACTTTTTGGATCAGAGATAGACGTTCGGGGTCGTGGCAGCAGCAACCCGGGGGGGGGGGGAGGGGAGGGAGGGAGGGGGGGTTGGGCAGCAAGGGTCGTGGGGGGACATGCACGACTGTAACGCGGGCAAGTCTGCTCGCTGCTCATGTCTGAAACTGTAGGCTGCCTTGTTTGTTAAGTTGTTGCTTGGGGGGGGGGGAGGACTGGTGCGCACGAGAGGGCGGGCGAGGGAGGGATATTTGCATAGAGGGATTGTGTTGTAAATAATTAAAAAAATTAGTAGGGGTAAATGTTTGTATGGAAAAACTCTTTCAATAAAAATTATTTAAAAAAAAAAAAAGAAATGTGGCTGGGGCGTTTTTCATGCCAAATGGCATAACTTTGAATTGGTATATACCATCTGGAGTCACAAAAGCTGAAATCTCCTTTGTCCTTTCAGATAAAGGTACCTGCCAGTTACCTTTAAGTAAATTCAGTTTGGAAATAAAAGCTGATTGTCCCACTTTCTCAATGCAATCCTCCAAATGTGGGATAGGATAAGAGTCCGTTCTTGTAACTGCATTAACCTGTCTATAGTCCACACACAACCGTTCGGTGCCGTCTGGTTTTGGTACCATCACTATAGGTGAGCTCCATTGGCTGCAACCCACTCCAATTATGCCATTTTTAAGCAAACTCTCAACCTCTTTATTAACCTGTGCCAATTTTAAAGGGTTAAGTCTGTATGGATGTTGTTTGATTGGAACAGCATTTCCCACATCTACATCATGTATAGCCATTTTAGTACTTCCCAATTTATCTCCACAAACTTGCCCATGTGATATCAATAACTCTTTCAGGTCAGTTTGTTTCTCCTCTGGAAGGTATCTCAACAATTTATCCCAATTTTAAGAACATCCTCGTTTTCCAATTTAATTTGAGGTATGCCAAATTCACAGTCATCTGGATTTGTTTTGTCACTTTAACTTTGAATCATTAAAACCTCCTCCTTTTTCTCTCCTTCCCTTTCAAAGTACCTTTTAAGCATATTCACATGACACACTCGGTGAGTCTTCCTTCTATCTGGCGTTTTTACCACATAATTAACCTCACTTAATTTCTTTTCAATCTGATAAGGTCCACAAATCCTTGCTTTTAAAGGCTCACCTACCACTGGTAACAACACTATAAAACTTTATCACCACTGACAAAACTACCAACTTTGATTTCTTGTCCGCTACCCGTTTCATCACATTTTATGCAACTTTTAAATGTTGTCTAGCCAATTCACCTGGTCTGTTTAATCATTCCCTAAAATTTGACACATAATCCAATAATGTAATTTCCGATTTCTCACTCACCAATTTTTCCTTAATCAATTTAAGTGGTCCTCTTACCTCATGAACAAAAATTAGTTCAAAAAGACTGAATTTGGTTGGCTCATTAGGTGCATCCCTAATTGCAGACAGTACGGATGCAATTCCTTTATCCCAATCCTCTTGACAATAAGCCCTCAACATTGTCTTTAATGTTTGATTCCACCTTTCTAATGCTCTATGTGATTCTGGATGGTGCGCAGTTGATTTAAATTGTTTTATTCCTAAACTATCCATAACTTCTTTGAATAACCTCGAGGTAAAATTTGATCCTTGATCCGATTGTATTTCTGTGGGTAGTCCATATCTAGTAAAGAATTTAAGTAACTCCTCCACAATCTTTTTAGCTGTAACATTACGTACTGGAATGGCCTCTGGAAACCTAGTAGACACATCCATTATCGTCAAAAGATATTGATTCCCACTTTTCATTTTAGGAAGTGGTCCTACGCAATCAATGAGGACCCTTGTAAAAGGTCCCTCAAATGCTGGAATGGGTATTAAGGGCACTGGTTTTATCACTGCTTGAGATTTCCCTATCATTTGACATGTGTGACATGATTGACAAAATGTAATTACATCTTTATGTAGTCCAGGCCAATAAAAATGTTTTTGTATTTTAGCTTGAATTTTCCTTATTCCCAAATGACCTCCCACTGGTGCCTCATGTGCAACTCGCAACACCTCCTTTCTGTACCCTACCGGAAATACTGCTTGATGAACTTTTGCCCACTTTACATCTGCCTGAATATGCAAAGTCTGGATTTTTTCATCAAGACATCACTTTTACGGTAATAACACTCTGGTGTACACTCAGATTCCTCTTCCATGTATGCTTTCTGATACATCCGTTTTATTTCTCCATCTTTTTGTTGTAACTCTGCCAATTTTCCTGAACTAAAAATATCCGCCTCATCCTCCACCTGTGCTTGTTCTTTTTCAACCATCTGATCAAAAATCGTTTCAGATAGTTACACTTCAACTTCATCTTCACTCTTTGATTTCTCCTCTTGTCTTAACCTGTGACTTTGCGACCTTGTTACTACACAATCTAGAAAAATCCCAGGATTTTCGTCCTTCAACACTTTAGTTGTCTGATTTGCCACTGCTTATCAACTACAGTAGGCATCACTCCCACTTGTGATCCAGCTATATCATTACCCAAGATAAACTGTATTCCTGGACAAGATGGTTTCTCTGTTACTCCTACTACCACTACATCACTCTTCACTGGACTTTCCCACCTTACCTTATATAATGGAACACTACTCCTCTCACCCTGAATTCCACATATTACCACCTTTACTAGCAACATTCTTCCCAAACTACATAACTCCTCATCTCTTACCATTAAAGATTTACTAGCTCCCGTATCTCTTAAAATTGTGACTTCTTTACCTGCTCCTACTGATACACATGAGTAAACTTTACCCATACAAGTAAATTCTTTAAAGAGATATGGAACCTTCTTATCAATCACCTCTTGATCAGGCTGTACAATCTTTTGCACCTCCTTCACTTCAATTGGACTTTCCTTTACCACTTTAACAAACCTGTTTTACCACATCTTATCCTGTTTTACCACATCAGCCTTCCCAGTGCTTTTCTTCAACCACCAATACTGTGACGTTACATGGCCTAGTTTATTACAGTGAAAACATTTGAACCTTTTCATGTCTCTTCCACCCTCCTGGATTTCTTTTTTAATCTGAGGCACACTCTCCTTATTATCTCCCATCAGATCACCTTTACCTTTACCACTTGAGTATCTCTCATGTCCCCAGTTTCTATTCCTCACAGGCTGAAACTGATGTCGGAAACCAAACTTTGATTTATGAACTAATTCATAATCATCTGCCATTTCTGCTGCTAATCTCGCAGTTTTAACCCTCTGCTCTTCCACATGAGTTCTCACTACATCAGGAATTAAATTTTTAAACTCCTCCAAAAGTATAATTTCTCTGAGAGTTTCATATGTTTAGTCTATTTTCAAATACCTTATACACCTGTAAAAATTACTCTGTTTGATCCTTTCAAACTCCATGTATGTTTGACCAGGTTCTTTCCTTATATTTCTAAACCTTTGTCTGTAAGCTTCAAGCACTAGTTCATATCCACCTGAGATGGATTTTTTCACCTCCTCATACGACTCAGATACCTCCTCTGATAGTGATGCAACACTTCATTCGCCCTACCCACTAGCGTTGTTTGAATCGGTAATGCCCACATGTCCTGTGGCCATTTCATTTGTTTAGCTACCTTCTCAAATGAAATGAAAAAGGCTCCCACTTCCTTCTCGTCAAACCTTGGCAATGCTTGGACATATGTAAATAGATCCCACTACGCCTTCGACTATGGCGCTCTTTCTCACTATCCTCATCACTATCATCCAACTGTACGTTTCCCTTTATGCCTGCCAATTTTAACTGACTGTATTGTTTCATGGCTATTTTCTGAAGTTCAAACTCTATCTCTTTATCTTTTTCCCTGATCTGGATCTCCCTTTCTCTTTCTTTTTCCTCTCTATCTCTTTCGCATTCAAGCTGCTTTAATTCTTTCTCATGTTCCATTTGTTTAATTTGCAACTGAATTTTTGCCATTTGCAATGAGTCAAACTGTATCTCAGGGAACTTTAAATGCTTAGCCACCGCCATAATTACCTCATCTTTTCGCATTTTGTCCAGTAATGTTAACTGCAATGTTTTTGCCAAATCTAACAGTCTGCTTTTAGTCGCTGTTTGTAAGGTACGGTGTGCGACCATCTCCATCGCCAAAAACTTCAGAGCCTCTGAAAGAGCCATTGTCCACAACACACTCACTCCCTACTTAAACTAGAATACAACACCTGAAAAGCAACCACAATATGCTCACCCCTCACTGTCTTTAAGTTCACTAAGCCAATCCAATAGATAGACTTTTATCTTGGGCGAGCTCCCAGTTTGTTATGGGCCAGGGTTTAGAGAACCCCAAAGTGTATCATGGAGTTCACCTGACCCACACCTTTTAATAGATTGTGGTATGGGGAGCACACGGCCCACTCTACAGGTGTGGTACAGCAGAAATGGAAAAGTATTTTTAAAGCAAAACAATGTTTAGTCTATGAACTCAAGTTAACCTTTTTAAAACATACAGTGAACATCTGAGCAACCATTAATTCAAATACAATCCCCAAAGAATACAACACTAAGTAATCCGTAAGCTGTCCTTTTAACATCCAGAAGACTTAAAACACCTTTTATCAGAAGCACATTAGGTTTACATTCACGACTGAGAACATTTATAATTCTGAATTCACCAAATGTTCAAGAGATAGTCTTTTCATGGCAGAGAGGTCAACAGTAAACCTGCTCTGTCTGGCTTCAGCTCCAACACTGAAAACAAAACTAAAACACACCCTGCAGCAAACAGCCTAAAACGAAAGTAAAAAGCTGACAGACAGCCCAGCTCCATCCACACTATGACATCACTGATATACACTCATTTCTTAAAGGTGCATTTCTGAAGTACCCATTTCTTAAAGGTACTCTCACATGACAATTAGTAAGGGGATCAGGGGTTATGGGGAGAAGACAGGAGAACGGGGATGAGACAACTATCAGCCATGATTGAATGGCGGAGCAGACTCAATGGGTTGAGTGGCCTAATTCTGCTCTTTTGTCTTGTGGTATTATGGTTAATTTGATAGGGTGAGTTGAGGAAAGGGGAGAGAATCCCATATGTTGGCCTTCAATCCAGAATTGATCAGACAATGATCTGTTTCTGGATTTAACTTGAATGTAATATGCTTTGGGCACCATGAAGTAGGCTTCATAGAGTATGTTCACAGCAAGTCTTTTATAACAACTCGTAATTGTCCACCAATTTAAAGTGGAGGATTCAGGTATGGAGCTGACTCCAGTCTAAGATCTTTACCCAACCCTGACCAACTCTAAACTGACCCTGGCTCTGGGCCTTGGGCCTTCTTACATCACTGCATGGGTGGTACTGATCTCAGTCCCACCTTAACCCTGCATGTAGCAGGCCCTACTGCAGCAGACATAGCAGAGCCATACACACCTGAAGGCCTCAGATTCAAATGCTGGCCTGGGTTAAATTATCTTCAGTATAGGAGTAAGGCAGCGGAACACTAAAATTAGAGTCATCTGCCTCTGAATTAGAAAGGGGGCAATGGGCCCACTTCATATGTATCCGCTTGTTGGTGTGTTAACTGTGATACGTCCTGCATTGAAACTAATCCTGTCTTTGAGGAATGTTGGAAGGAGAGGATGCAAATCAAACCTGGAACTAGTTATTTGGAGAATACTCTTTTTAGTTGCTTGGTTCCTATTGTTTCCTGTTAAGTAGGATCTCAAATGAGGATGTTAAAAATAATTCAAGGTCTCGAACGTTGGCACAGATGCACATCCAGCTGACAAAATGTGAACATGAATGAATCTTGCCTCTTGGCACTAGATATTCAAGGTTTATTTTCAAAAATGTGTTCACGCAATTAGATAATTATCAAAGGCTAATTATGGAAATTCCACAAGAGAGGAAATTGTCTGTCTTATTAAATTGGTGTATTATCAATTCTTTTAAAATATGCATATTTCTTCATAGTTTGTCCAGCACATTCTAACACACTCAGTCTCGCCCTCCTTATATCTCAGCACTGACACGATTCAGAGCCGAATGCTTCACCGACCCCATGAAGAAAATCACTTGAATTTGGATAGCGCCTTTCATGATCCCAGGATGTGTCAAAGCGTTCTAGAACAATGAGTTACTACTGAAGTCCAGTCACTATTGACTGTGTAGAAAAGAGTGGGGAGGGGGGAAATTTGTGCGCAGCAAGCTCCCACAGACAGCAGTAAGAGAATGAAGAATGAACCTGTTTTAATTATGTTTGTTGAAGACTAAATGGTGAGGGCAATCTGGAAGGCTAAAGTTCAAATTTGGGAGGGGCGCCAAACTACTGGTAGCAGATTAATCACCCATTAACCCCCTCTTGCAGCCCCAATCTTTACTGATCCACCCACCGTGTGCCTCGGTTGCCTCGGCCTCAAACTCAAACTCAGTCCCAGGTTCGATTCCCTGCTGGGTCACTGTCTGTGCGGAGTCAGCACGTTTTCCTCGTGTCTGCGTGGGTTTCCTCCGGGTGCTCCGGTTTCCTCCCACAGTCCAAAGACGTGCAGATTAGGTGGATTGGCCATGATAAATTGCCCTTAGTGACCAAAAAGGTTAGGAGGTGTTATTGGGTTACGGGATAGGGTGGAAGTAAGGGCTTAAGTGGGTCAGTGCAGACTCGATGGCCGAATGGCCACCTTCTGCACTGGATGTTCTATGTTCTCTGTTCCTTCCCTTGACCTCTCCATCTCTCCACCAGTCTCACTCCTCCAGAGACACCCCTTAAAACTTACCTTTGTGACTCAGCTTTGGTCACGTGTCCTAACATTGCCCACATGTGACTCAGTGTCAAATTATGTTTTGATAGAACTCCCTTGGAATGTCCTGTTGTGTTTCCACTGCAAAGCTGCCACGTTATTAGCAAGTTGTTGGAATATACACGGGTTCTGCAGGCCACTCAGAAGCGATGACTGGTTTCATTCTCCTAACTATACACTCTTCCTATTCCCCGAAGGGTCTCCAGGTCCTCGCCCACATCCGGGCTGGAGTATTTAAATCCCAGCAGTCCGAGGAAAAGAGGGGGTAGCTCTGACCCCTCATGTCGATATTTTGGTGAGGCCACAGGGACTCCGATGTTGCAGATCCCTGGGCCTCCTGTCAGATTATAACACTGCCCATGGGAGACAAAGGGAATACAAAGAACAATGCAGCGCGGGAACAGGCCCTTTGGCCCTCTAAGCCTTTACCGGTCATGATACCAATCTTTGCCAAAAACCCACTGTACTTCCTTATGCCGTATCCCTCGATACCCATCCTATCCATGTGTATGTCAAGATGCCTTTTGAACGCCGTTAATGTATCTGCTTCCACATCCTCCCCTGGCAATTCGTTCCAGGCACTCACCACCCTGTGTAAAAAACCTGCCTCGCACATCTCCTCTAAACTTTGCCCAACGGACCTTAAACCTATGCCCCCTGGTGACTGACCCCTCCACCCTGGGAAAGAGTGCCTGCCCATCTACTCTGTCCATGCCCCTCATAATCTTGTAGACCTCTATCAGGTCACCTCTCAACCTCCGCCGTTCTAATGAAAACAGTCTGAGTCTATTCAGCCTCTCCACTTAGCTAACACCCTCCAGACCAGTAAACACCCTGGTAAACGTCCTCTGCACCCTCTCCAAAGCCTCGACATCCCTCTGGTAGTGTGGCGAACGGAATTGTGCGCAATATTCCAAGTGCGGCCTTACCAAGGTTCGATACAACTGGTCAAACTGGGAGTGTTTCTGGCATGCGATCTGCAACTGCCCACTTTGCGACTCTCGCTGAAGCTGAATTATACCAGAGTGTGAGAGGACGAGACTGAGGAGAGAGGTTGGGTTGTGGAGGGAAGGGTCGAAGGGCGGAGGTAAGGGAAGCTCTGGCCAAAGCTCGAATTGGCAGAAAGGCAACGGCATATGAGCTGCCAAAAAGAGCTGCCCAAACTGTGGGAAAGGGCCTCCTGTCACCACAGGAAGTTCAATCTCCGAGATCTCGGTCTGTCTCAGCTCGGATTAGCAAAAGGCTTTGTTGCCCAGGATTCTAAAAATACAAACTATTTTTCTCTTCATTGATTTCCTGAGACGATGGCTACTTATCAAGCTGCAGCCGTGCTTATCTTCACATGAGGAAATGAAACGTATGAGGCGCTCGCTTTTCATCAACTGAGGAAATTACTTTCCATTCGCCAGGATGACAAGTTAAGATTCTTTGAAAAGGAATGTGGAATCGGACACAGGGATCACAATCGGAAACAGTTTATACTGGTGCGCTGGACAACAAAGATTGGGATAGTCACCAGCTCCAAATATCGAGCTTTCCGCTATTGCTGTGTGCCCCAGCCGCCTGCTGTTGGCAGTCTCTCTGACCAAGTTCAAAGGAGAAGACAACAGGGGAACAAAAACGGGGCAAATTTACAACGATCACATTTTGCCCTACTGGCGTCGACCAATTTGACACGCTGATACTTGCATAGCACCCCATCACATAGTCATGGCAGGATGGCACGGATGGGTGGTACAGTGTTTAGCACTGCTGCCCACAGTGCCAGGAACCCGGGTTCGATTCCCGGCTTGGGTCACTGTGTGGAGTTTGCACTTTCTCCCCTTGTCTGCGTGGGTTTTCTCCGGGTGCTCCGGTTTCCTCCCATCAATCCAGTTGAAGGGCTATGGAGAACGGACAGGACAGTGGAGTTGAGGCCATGATGAGATCAACCATGATCGTATTGAACGATTGAGCAGGCTCGAGAGGCTAAATTGCCTACTCCTTAGTTCATGTGTTCTAAGAAAGAACTACCCTGGCTGATTTCACCGTCCAGCTCTTGGTCTGTAACACAGTAGGTAACAGCACCCCAGGCACAAATATGGTGTTCCTGATTAACAAGGGGACTTCTTGATTAAGTTGAAGATCAGGGGTTACGGGGAGAAGGCAGGAGAATGGGGATGAGGAACATATCAGCCATGATCGAATGGTGGAGCAGACTCGATGGGCCAAATGGCCTAATTCTGCTCCTATATTTTATGAGCTTATGAACAAGAAAGCGGACACTCTCTGTCTAATGTCAGTGGTGTTTCAGCAGATTCCTTTTACCTTCAAATCTCTTCTCGCACTCAGAAGATTTAAAAAAGGTTTGGGAGCCTTCAGAGATCACAGCCTGCTGCTCTGAAATTCTCACACACACCCCCCCCCCCCCCCCCATTCCCCTTGCCTTGCCTCCGCCATGTGAAGCATACTGGGAGATCTCACTGTGTGAAAATTACTGTATGTGTATAATTACTTGGTATTCAAAGTACAGAAGCAGGCCATTCGGCCCAACAGGTGCCTGCTGGTATTTATGTTCCACATGAGACCCTTCCTGCCTTCTGCATCTCACCCTATCAACATGTCTTTCTTTTCCCTTCTTCCTGGTGTACTTATCCAGCTTCTCCTTGAACCCACCTCTGCAGTTTACTTCAGCGACTCCCTGTGGCGGCAAGTTCCACATTCTAAACTGGTGCTGAACATGAGGAACACTGTAATGTGCAGACAATGTGAATTCTGCTTTAAGTACATCCACCCTGTAAAGTCTGGCGAGGTTTCTCACTGCGTCTTTAGAACTGCCCTGTAATAATTCCGATCACAGCGAAACGCGGCGTTTAATCACAGATAGGTCACCACAATGCTTGCTCAAGCATTCCGTGCTGCGAAATCTGACGTGGGCTCTTCTGATCGCCCCTCGTCCTGGTTGCCCGGATTTAAATTCATAATTCTTTCTTCAAAGGAGACGGCAATCCTGTTGCCATTTCTCACCATGCCTGCCCGCTGGAACATGAAAATGAGTCCTTTCTGTTGCCCGCTACCAAACCCCTACACCCGCTTGCGCCAATTGTTAAAAGCAAATAGCTTGAAACCCAATCTAACTCTCAGTGCCACAGGTCTGCAAAAAGCCACAAAAGTGTCACAGACAGCAGGTTTTAAAAAATCACACTGGGGCAGCACGGTGGCACAGTGGGTTAGCACTGCGGCCTCACGGCGCTGAGGTCCCAGGTTCGATCCCGGCTCTGGGTCACTGTCCGTGTGGAGTTTGCACATTTTCCCCGTGTTTGCGTGGGTTTCGCCCCCACAACCCAAAGATGTGCAGAGTAGGTGAATTGGCCACACTAAATTGCCCCTTAATTGGAAAAAATTAATTGGGTACTCTGAAAATTTTAAAAAGAAAAAAAAAATCACACTGGGGGTTAACTTAGTATTGACCTGCCAGTGTGAATCCGCTGCTCCTCAGTACGGATTCCCAATAAATTGATACGTTAATTTTATAATTTATTGTTTCATACCAATGTGTTACTGAACATATCACTGGCCAAAATCTTTTCTCGCTTCACAATCAGTAGTGGCACATTTACTATAAAACCGCACAGAAACATCAGCTGTAAAAAGAAACAGGGGTTAAAACGAAACCTTGCTACCATAGCTGGCAGTTCCTTCAATGGATCTCCATCAGAAACTTTAACCTGGATTTCTCGTCTCATAACGCTGATGGACCCCCCCATGCCATTCCGATATTTTCCATTGCCTTTTCCCAATTTCCAACATTTGCGTTTTCTCTTTAACATAATAAAAACCCTTAACTCTTACCTCTCAAACTTCTCTTGCAGTTTCGAACCAGATTTCGTTCCTCTGTCCTGCTCCGGATTGGATTTTTTAGCGTCTGATATATACATTTATATAGGGCGTACATATGGATGCAGACTGCGTGAGATGTGAGTCCATGAGCAGGAAAATATTTGGGGATCGCGATTAAGGCCCAACCAATAGGAAGCCAATATTATTATTAATTGCAACGTGAAGGCTGGTTGTTGGTGGGGAGGTTTAGTGTTTGAAATGTGCACAATCCACTCTGATAACTGGAGGGCTTTGTAGAAGAAAACAAGGCATAGGTCCTGACCTCTGGACAGGAAGTCAGGAGGAGAGACCAATGTTGCTGTCAGTTTGAATTACAGTGGATAAAGCTAAGGGTGGAGGCAATGTTCAAGGACAACCGAAATGTGCAAAAGGCCAAATAAAGTGTTGCGGCTGGTGATCCAGAAGGACCTCAATTTTTTTTTCCCTTCCCCTGTTTCCTGTGAACATCATTTAAAACAACTAAAGGCGATTATCGCAAGATGCAGAGAGAATAGAACATAGAACATAGAACAGTACAGCACAGAACAGGCCCTTCGGCCCTCGATGTTGTGCCGAGCAATGATCACCCCACTTAAACCCACGTAACCTGTATACCCGTAACCCAACAATCCCCCCATTAACCTTACACTACGGGCAATTTAGCATGGCCAATCCACCTAACCCGCACATCTTTGGACTGTGGGAGGAAACCGGAGCACCCGGAGGAAACCCACGCAC
This sequence comes from Scyliorhinus canicula, assembly GCF_902713615.1. Classification (NCBI taxonomy): domain Eukaryota; kingdom Metazoa; phylum Chordata; class Chondrichthyes; order Carcharhiniformes; family Scyliorhinidae; genus Scyliorhinus; species Scyliorhinus canicula. Next base: position 18,920,125 of record NC_052146.1, read on the forward strand.
ACACAGGGAGGACGTGCAGACTCCACACAGACAGTGACCCAGCCGGGAATCGAACCTGGGACCCTGGAGCTGTGAAGCACTGATGCTAACCACCATGCTACCGTGAGGCCCTAAATGTGATGGTCATTTGGCTAAAGACGTCAATCGTTTTGGCTACAGAGGAGGAAAGGCTGTCCACATTTGCAGGCAAACTCGGAGACGTCGGTAAATAGTTTGAGGAGTGCACAGGGACGGGATATAATAATCTTTCATAACAAGAATCTTTATTGTCACAAGCAGGCTTACATTAACACTGCAATGAAGTTACTGTGAAAAGCCCCTCGTCGCCACATTCCGGAGCCTTTTCGGGTTACACTGAGGGAGAATTCAGAATGTCCAAATTACCTAGCAAGCACGTCTTTCGGGACTTGCAGGAGGAAACCGGAGCACCCGGAGGAAACCCACGCAGACACGGGGAGAACGTGCAGACTCCGCACAGACAGTGACCCAAGCAGGGAATCGACCCTGGGACCCTGACGCTGTGAAGCAACAGTGCTAACCACTGTGCCACCGTGCCGGATATTTTAAAGATGGTGAAACAAATGGCAGATGGAATTCCCCGTTAAAGATAAAGTAATCTTTCATTGAAGGGGAACATTGAGATACGTGGAAAAGCAGATTGATTCAGCCTCACAGGAAGCCAGCATTTTGAGTGAATCTGAGCGAACAAAACATTGAGCTTTCTGTCAAAGAGTACACAATACAAATCAAACTTGACAGTGAAGCTGCGTAAGACAAGAATAAGAACTCGAGAGCCTTTGGGCTCTTCAGCAGGGAAGGCAACAGAGTGGGTGTAGCGTAGATAAACTCAGCAAGTCTGGCAGCATCTGTGGACAGAGAAACAGAGTTAACGTTTCAGATCAAAATGTGGTCCTTCTGCAGACCTGCAGGAGGATCAGTTAGATCCGAAACATTGATGCCACAGAGGCTGCCAGACCTGCTGAGTTCATCCAGCGTTTTCTGTTTTTACTCCAGGAATTAGGGGTGTTTGCAGAGAGGAGGTTAAGGGGCAAATGTTGGTGTATGAAATTTTGAAGGGATGGGACTGAGTAAATTGAAATACTGTTTCCAATGCTTGCGAGGTTCAGGACAGGGAGAGGGAGAAACCATTTTGCGCGGAGGGCCGTGAGGGTAAAGATGGGCGTCGGGTGGGACTTTCCCTCCGGTGGGATCTTTCAGTCCTGTCGATGGTGACTCTCCATGGTGGGTTGCCCAGCGACGGAGGGCGCGAACAAGGGGAAACCGCGTTGACAGCAGGAGAACCAGGAATCCCACCACCAGCCAATGGCGGACCTCCTCCACCGCACCGAACGTGCCGCACCGCACGGCGGGGCAGAGAATCCCGCCCACAGCACCAACAACACTAAAACAGGCCATTTGGCCCGACTGTTTTCATTGGGGCGCACAGGGGCACAGTGGTTAGCACTGCTGCCTCACAGCTCCTGGGACCCGGGTTCATAGACTCATATATGTTTACAGCATGGAAACAGGCCTTTCGGCCCAGCTTGTCCATGCTGCCCAGTTTCTATCACTAAGCTACTCCCACTTGTCCGCATTTCGCCCATATCTCTCTATCCCCACCCTGCCCAATTCTGGCCTTGGGTGACTGCGACATCTGAACTTTCTCCCTTGTGTCTGCGTGGGTTTCCTCTGGGTGCTCCAATTTCCTCCCACAGTTCCAAGATCATTGATCATAGAATTTACAGTGCAGAAGGAGGCCATTCGGCCCATCGAGTTTACACTGGCCCTTGAAAGAGCACCCTACCAAAGCTCACACCTCTATCCCTGCAAACCCACCTAACCTTTGGACACTAAGAGGCAATTTAGCGTGGCCAATCCACCTAACCTGCACATCTTTGGACTGTGGGAGGAAACCGGAGCACCCGGAGGAAACCCACGTAGACACAAGGAGAAAGTGGAAACTCCACACAGACAGTCACCCTACTGCTGGAATTGAACCCAGGTCCCTGGAGCTGTGAGGCAGCAGTGCTAGCCACTGTGCCACAGTGCCGCCCAAAGATGTGTCGGTTAGGTGGATTGGCCATGATCAATGCACGGCGGGGTTACGGGGATAGGACAGGGGTGTGGACCTGGTTAGGATGCTCTTTCAGAATGCTGGTGCCAACGCGATGGGCCGAATGGCCTCCTTCTGCACACATTCTGCAGGAATTCTATGGAGGTTTATACCCGTTTTCCTATTCTAACTATCTCAGCTTTTCAGTATCCCTTTCTTTTCTCTCATGTACTCATTGCCTTTTCCCTTAAAGGTATCTAAGCTACTTGTGACAACCACTGAAGGAAAGGGGAAGAAAGGGACATCGGGACAGTGTGGAAGCATGGACTATCCCTCATGCGGATGGTAAGTACCAACAATGACTGACTGAGCATAACAACTTGCTTTCATAAAATAATTTCTATGTAACTCTATGAATCCGATAAAGGAAAGACTTGCAGTTATGTAGCGCCTTTCATATGATTATACAAATTTGGAGCAGGAGGAGGCCCACTGAGTCCATTGAGCTTGCTCTGCCAATCAGTAAGCTCATGGCTGATCTAATTGTAACCTCAAATCCATATTCCTGCCGTTAATCTTTCCACCCCCTTGCTTATGAAGAATTTATCTATTTCTGGGTTGAATATATTTAAAGACTTGGCCTCAAACACCTATTGAAGAAGAGAATTCCAAAGGCTCACAATCCTCTGAGAGGATTTTTTCCCCCTTCATCTCTTGTCTTAACTTGGCAAAACTTTCCTTTTAGACAGTGATGACAGGACATCCCAAGGTGCTTTGCAGCAAAGTGTACTCAGGGTTCCAATGTAGGAAACGAGGAAACTAATTCACGCACGGCAACTTTCCAAAACAAACAAAGCTCCTAAAGGGAAGAAAGTCGTCCACTTGACACTGCCGAGCATTTATTCCAGAACACAGCAGTGCCCCACGCTTGTCAAGAGATGGCAGTCACACGCAACAGTCTTTCAATCTTTCAATGCGTAGCTGACATCTGCTATTCCAAGTACTCTTCAGGAACTGCTCTCCAACCCGATTATAAAATAAGAGAAATTTTGCTCCTCTGTGGCCCACTACCAGATTGCTGTCCTGGAGTTTGAAGGGGCAGCCTTGTCTCATTTAACAGTCTTCAGAAAGACTCAGAGTCATAGAATTGTTACAGTGCAGAAGGAGGCCATTCAGCCCATTGTGTCTGCACCGGCTCACCAAACAAGCATCCTGCCTTAGTGTCATTCCCCTGCCTTTTGCCCCGTACCCCTTGCGTATTGTTTCTATTCAAATAATCATCTAATGCCCTCTTGAATGCCTCGATTGAACCTGCCTCCACCACACTCTCAGACAGTGTATTCCAGACCCGAACCCCTGAAAAGTTTTTCACACCACATTTGTTTCTTTTGCAAATCACTTTAAATCTGTGCCCCCCTCGCTCTCGATCCTTTTACCAGCGGTTTCTCCCTCTCTACTCTGTCCAGCCCCCTCATGTTTTTGAGCACCTCGATCAAATTTCCCCTCAATCTTCTTCTCTCCAAGGAGAACAGTCCCAACCTCTCCAATCTATCCTCATTACAGAAGTTTCCCATCCCGGAAACCGTTCTTGTAAACCTCTTCTGCACTCTCTCCAATGCGTTCACACCCTTCCTATAGTGTGGCACCCGGAACTGTGCACAATATTCCAGCTGAGGTCTAACTAGTGTCTTGTATATGTTCAGCATAACCTCACTGCTCTTGTACTTAATGCCCCTATTAATAAAGCCCAGGATACAATTTGATTTATTAACTGTTCTCCCCACCTGTCCTGTCACCTTCAATGATCTATGCACAATTACACGCAGGCCCCTCTGCTCCTACACCCCTTTAAGAATTGAACCACTTATTTTATGTGATCTCTCCATGTTTTTTCCAACTAAAATGCACCACCTCACCCTTCTCCGCGTTGAACCTCATCTGCCGGCTATCTACCCACTCCAATAACCTGTTTGTGCCCTTTTGAACTTCTGCACTGTCGTCCTCACAGTTTACAACACTCCCAAGTTTTGTTTCATCTGCAAACTTTGAAATTGTCCCCTGCACACCAGATATAGATCATTAATAAATGTCAGGAAAAGCGAGGGTCAAAATACCACCCCCGGGGGAACACCACGACAAACTTTCCTCCAGCCCCAAAAATATCCATTGACTGTTCCTCCCGGTTTCCTATTGCTCAGCCAGTTTTGTATCCATGTTGCTACTGTCGTTCCAAAAATATCCTGCTCACTGCTCTGCCACCACATCTACCTTCAGTGACTGTTCCTGCTGGAACAGACGCCACACCTAACAACGCTGAAGTTTTCAAAGGGGCAGCACGGTAGCATAGTGGTTAGCATAATTGCTTTACAACTCCACAGTCCCAGGTTCGATTCCCGGCTTGGGTCACTGCCAGTGCAGAGTCTGCACGTTCTCCCCGTATGTGCTCCGGTTTCCTCCGGGTGCTCCGGTTTCCTCCCACAGCCCAAAGTTGTGCAGGTTAGGTGGATTGGCCGCACTAAATTGCCCTTAGTGTTCAAAATTGCCCTTAGTGTTGGACGGGGTTACTGGGTTATTGGGTTAGGGTGGAGGTGTGGGCTTGGGCAGGGTGCTCTTTCCAAGAGCCGGTGCAGACTCGATGGGCCGAATGGCCTCCTTCTGCACTGCAGATTCTATGATTCCACAGGGCGAGTTGTATCTGAGCGAAACCTTCATTTCTGGTGAGTTCAGGAAAACCGCCATTACCCCCGAAGCTGACCAATTTTGTTCATTTTTCTTGGCCGACAAACTGTTGCTGAATGTAACGCTAACACTGGGGCCGAGAAATCTCCTCAGATACCAGAAAGAGTTTAATTACTGTAGTCTATACAAAAACACGATTTTACTAAAGTACATCTTCCTATTCTTTGCCCTCCTGTTCCTTTTGTTTTTTTTCCTTACCTTTGTTGATTTTAATTTGAATCTTATTTTTCTTCATTAAAATCCCTTTTTATTCTCGTTCTTTTCTCCTCCCACCTCAGAAGGCAGGATTAAGTCTTCCAGCCAATCAAAAGCTCAGATTCTCCAGATTGACGCAACTGCATTATAGGGGCAACTGGGCTAAACCATTCACATGCAACCTGTATAAAGTGATGCCACTAATGAGTGGCCCTTCCCATGGTTAGACTCCGGGCCGTGGGCTGCCAACCACTTTGTAAATATACTCAACCCTGGTACTGAAGAGGTTAACACTGTGGTGTCATCTGTGATTCAACAATCCATCACTGGCCACACCATTGTGAACCCTTTGTTTCCCGTGGCCAGCGAAATATCCTGTAGGGCACCTTCTCACGGCACTGCTTGTGTCGATGCTCCACTGGGTTCCTTGCTGAATACAACAACTTGCATTGATATAGCACCTTTAACATCGGAAAGCTTCGCAGCGGAGTGATGAGACAAACATTGACACAGGTCCAAAGGAAGGCATATGGCAGGTGACTGAAACATTGGTTAACGAGGTACTTTTTAAGGAGTGTCGTGAAGAGAGGTGGAAAGATGTTTAGGGAGGAAATTTCAGAGTTTGGAGCCTCAACACCAGACGGTTTGGCCATTAGTCATCGGGTGGAGAAAGTGGGGAGTGTATAAGAAGAGGTAGGAAGGCAAAGCTCTCAGGAGGTTTGAGGGATGGAGACATTTGCAGAGTTAGGGGTGGGCAAGTCTGAGGAGAAACTTGAACGGCGGGATGAGAATTTGAACATCTAGACTCTGGTGGACTGGACAGCTATTTATCGGTCAGTAAGTATTGGGCTACTGGCTGAAATAATATCCAGACAGCAGAGTTTTGGATGACATTGGGTTTCTGAAGGGCAGGAAATAGGCCAGGACGGCACTGGAATTCTGAGACCCAGTTATCAGAAAGGCCTGAAGGGCTCACTGGACAAAGGTACTGCCCCCGCCGCCCCCCCCCCCCCCCCCCCCCCCCCCCCCCCCCCCCCGGTCCTGTCGTAGGAATGGACCAACGCAGGAACCTGCCCGCTGGCTGATTAGACTCATTGGGCGGGATTCTCCCAACGGGAGTCTAAGTGTTTTACTCTGGCGTCGGTGCCCGTTCCCAGACCCCCATTCTGGGGTCTCCGTGGGGCTGGCAGGGGCGTGGCGCGATTTGCGGGGGTGGGGCCACGGCACGGTGTCGGAGACCCGGCGCGCGTAAAAGACGCGGTGCCTTGGGTCCCGCGCATGCGCAGTTGGGCAGGCGCCAACTAGTGCCTGCGCAGTGGCCGTCCTCCCCCAGGCCGCCACGCACAACAATGGCCCAGGGCTATAACATTGCCGGCGGAGGAAAGGTGGCCTGCCGACAGAGAGGCCGGCCTGCCGATCGGTGGGCCCCGATCGCGGGCCAGACCCCATCGGAGCCCCCCCCGGTGAGGGAGCCCTCCCCTCCCCACTGGCCACCCCCCAAGCGTTCCTGCAGAGGTCCCTCCGGCAGCGACCAGGGGTGAACGGCGCCGGTGGCACTCTGTCGTGTCGGAGTGGCCACTCGGCCCATTTGGGTCAGAGAATCGGCAGCCCCTCCGATTCCAGCGGCCCGCGGCCATGCCGCGCCAAATGTGCCATCGCAAATGATGCCGATTCTCTGCACCTCGGAGAATCGCGTGCTGGCATGGGGGTGTCATGGCGTCGTGGCGTGGTTGCTCCGATTCTCCGGCCCGGCGTGGGGCTCGGAGAATCGCCCCCATTATTGAGCCACTTAAAGACCATTATTATAAAGCCCACCAAAATTTGCAGGTGGATCAGTGATTCGGCCCAACTCGCCTGGGTCTTCCGTGCTGCCTGAAGGCTGCCATACAAACCCTACCAGCAGCCACCAAGGGAGAATGGCTCTTTAAAAGGCACTTAGTGCCCAGCTCAGAGCCCACCCTGACCCTTGCATCCCATCTCTCTCCCTCCCTCATCACCGGGTCCCCTCCCCACAACCCACAAACCTGCCCACATTCTCCTTCTCCAGGGACCCAGAAATGATCTCTGGCAATGAGCCTCAGGGTGGGTAGATTCAGCAGCAGTCACCACCCACGCTGACCCTGCCTGCAATGCCGAGCTGCTGGCCTCCGATTGTTCATTAGCCGTTGGGGGCAGCTTATCCACCTTGCTGGGGACTTTGCTCTGTGTGAGGTCTGAGGCTGCCCACTTAAGTGCCCGATTACGCTTAAATAGCATCAGGCACCCCTTGGCGAGGTGACACAGATTTCCCACTAGTTCTCCCAGCGATGGGCCAAATTCACGTCACTCACACTATGTCCCGTCCTGTGATGGGTTCGCTGATGTCAAGTTGCAGGATCGTGGGCCGAAGGGCCTGTTCTGTGCTGTATTGTTCTATGTTCTATGAAATGATCAACCTTAGTACACAGCCTTGGTACAAACTTCTGATTGCTTTTCATTGACCTGCTGCGGAAATTGTGAATGAAGTCAAGAAGTAGGTCAACGGTAAGGCACCCTGTAGTCGAATAGCTACTGACACTAATTTCTCGGCCCAAATAAGAAGGGCAGTGACCTGCCCAAGAAATGAGCACCTTTCGCACATCTTATCGCACTGAGGAGGCGGCGGGGACGTAAAAAGGACAGAATTCCGGCCACGGGGTATTTTGAGAATCAACCCCCACGTGGTGGCTTCTGGCCAAGCAGCTAATGGGAGTTTCCTGGATTCAGTTTCCCCTTACTGATAAACCAGGGCCAAACTAAACAAAGAGCCGCTGAGACACGATAAGCAAAACCCAGCTTCCATCCCAAAGAGCAGGAAGGCTGGAGGCAGAGACCCGTAGGCAAAATGACTGGAATTGCGGCTTTATTCCGGGCGAGACGCTGCTCCTTCCAGAGGAGCTTCGAAAGGGGCGTCAGAAAAATAGGCCTCGGACTGATTTGAATGTCACTCATACCTGGCCCCCTTTGGCTCAGCCCCAAGGAAAGATACTGCCACCCCAGTCACTGGCGAATATCATTGAGTGAGGGCTGGTCAGAGTGGAACGCATTGAACAGTCAGTGCCCTGAGTGAAGAGAGCCATTGTGCCACCATATTGATGGACAGATGGGTGATCGGAAGCAGGGGAGGTCAGGCATGTTGAGGAGTCTTTATTCTCATGAAGGATTGGTTGAGCCAAATGACCTATTTACATTCTGTAACTTCCATGTATGTATAAACAGCTTTTAGTATCTTGCCTCCCTGTTGTCCAGCCTCCTCCATGCCCCCCGACTTTCCTCTCAGGCTCCATGGGACCGAGGTGGAGTGGACAGAGCTCGTGGTGGCAGTCAGAGTTGTCAACCCGATGTTGGACAAGGAGTTCAGGTGGTGATGCTCAAATTCGGGCCCAAGCCGCAGATTCAGGGAGACTGGGTCGGGTGAAGCTGCACAACAGCTGCACACACACACACACACACCTCGGGTCCTTCTCCTCCTCCCAGTCTGGCCAACCTGGTAGACAAGGCTGCCTTGGATGAGCAGAGGGACCAAGACCATGGGCCTCAGGGTGGCACAGTGGTTAGCACTACTGCCTCTCAGCGCCAGGGACCGGTTTCGATTTCGGGCTTGGGTGACTGTGTGAAGATTATACGTTTTCCTCTTGTCTGTGTGGGCTTTCCTCCGGGTGCTCCGGTTTCCTCCCACAAAGGTAGGTGAATTGGCCATTCTCAATTGCCCCTTAGTGTCCAGGGATGTGAAGGTTAGGTTATGGGGTTAAGGGGTTGGGGGGGGGGGGGGGGGGGGGGGGGATGGGCCTGGGTAAAGTGCTCATTTGAAAGGTGGGTGCAGGCTCGATGGGTCGAATGGTAGGGATTCTATGATCAACTTCGAGAAGCTGCAGCTGCTCACCGAGGACGAACATCCCTCTCTCCTCCTGGAGAAGGCAAGTCTGACTTGAGCTGGAGAGTGCGGGGGAGCCTGGGCCTTTGCGAAACAGCAAAAGCTGGAAAAATGAGAGTGCACTGAAGATACCGAAGAGGAGAAAATAGCCCGCGACAACCTCCAAAGCTCTTAATACATCTTGAATTAAGAATCATCCGCAATCGGCCAAGAAAGCCTGAAGGAGAAAGGAATGGGCGGAGTGCCAACCTTACGTCAGCCTAAAGCGGCTATTTCTCTGCAAGATCTGAACTGCCAGCTCCTGGGTGATGGTTATCAGCTAGATGAGGTAGCAGCCAATAAAGCCTTGACCTCGTTCCTCATAAGCCTGTTACCTTGACAGTTTCTGCTTGTTGTCTTGAAGAACGTCCTTGTGCCATCCAGTAACCACCGACACCTCCACTGCCATGTCACAGGGTCATTGCCAAAGTCTTCCACAACGCTGACACGAGCTTTTACATTCAGGTTTTTTGATGAAATTTTATTTCAAGAGTAGACAATAACATTTGAATTGAATGATTGCTTCAGGAAAGATTCGATGACACAGGCATAATTTTCCTCAGCAATGGTGATGTATTTCCAAGTCAGGGTGGTGCGTGGCCTGGACGGGAACTGGCAGTGGTTCCATGGATCTGCTGTCCTTGTCCTGCCAGGTGATACAGGTCACTGGTTCAGAATGTGCTGTCGAGGGAACCCTCGGTGAGTCGCTGCAATGGAAATGGTCCACTCGGCTGCCACTGTGCATCGGTGGTGGAGGGAGTGGATGTTGAAGGTGGTGGATGGGGTGTCCGTCAAGCGGGGTTGCTTTCTCTTGAATGGTGGCAAGGTTCTTGGGTGTTGTTGGAGCTGCACCCGTCCAGGCAGTGGGAGGGTATTCCATCACACTCCTGACTCGTGCCTTGTAGATGGCGGACAGACTCTGGGGAGTCAGGAGGTGAGATACTCGCTGGAAAATGTGCCTGTCCCTAGTGTAGCTGACCCTACTGCTATCTGAGTCACAGGTCAGTTGACTCAATGCAGGCTTGTAATCGAAACTTGTAGGGTGGCTCGGTGGCACAGTGGTTAGCACTGCTGCCTCACAGCGCCAGGGACATGGGTTGGATTCCGGCCTCGGGTCACTGTCTGTGCGGAGTCTGCACATTCCCCCCGTGTCTGTGTGAGTTTTCTCCGGTTTCCTCCTCCAGTCCAAAGATGCATAGGTCAAGTGGATTGGTCATGCTAAATTGTCGCTAGGTGGGGTTACGGGGGTAGGATGGGGGATTGGGCCTAGTAGGGTGCTCTTTCAGAGGGTCGTTGCAGACTCAAAGGGCTGAATGGTCTCCTTCTGCACTGTAGGGATTCTATGAAACTGGGACATTCCATGTCCGTTAGTTCAGAATCCCACCTCCTGTGCAGTTTACCCACTATCAGTTCAGGGTTAACTAATAACCACCAACAGAGAGAAGAAGCCAAGAGATTGTTTCCTTCACCATCTGCGTTGTGTCATTGATGCATTGCCCTGTTCCCTCCTCCATTTGGAGATTTACAACTTCCTTGAGCTCCACCCAATAGCAAAGTGAGGCAATAAAGTGACAAGTGAATGGTACAAGAATAGTTTTAGGAAAACATTCTGAGATTTGGTATTGGGCCAAAACGCAGTGAGCCTTGGTACCACTGGTCGAACTTGCACACAGGATCCACACTCACTGAGTTCGTTATCTCAGACAGGTTTTTGAGCAAGTGGATATCGGGGTGAGAATCTCTCTGGATTTATCTCGAGAGCACTGGTGCGAGAGACCTGAGAGAAAATTCACAGCAGCATTAAAAAAGTGGCATGATCCATCGCCATGAATATTCAGTTATTAGAAAGTCTTTAAGATAGGGATGAAAGGCTGTTTGGCTGATTGTCAAGGTTCCAATTATATGCGGTTCGCATTTTAATTGGGGTGGTGGGGTTGGGGGTGGGGCAACAAGGCATGATAAGAACATAAGAACATAAGAACTAGGAGCAGGAGTAGGCCATCTGGCCCCTCGAGCCTGCTCCGCCATTCAATGTGATCATGGCTGATCTTTTGTGGACTCAGCTCCACTTTCCGGCCCGAACACCATAACCCTTAATCCCTTTATTCTTCAAAAAACTATCTATCTTTATCTTAAAAACATTTAATGAAGGAGCCTCAACTGCTTCACTGGGCAAGGAATTCCATAGATTCACAACTATGCTACCCTGCTGCTCACGCTATTCTACCATGCTGCCCTGTCCTGTAAATTACATATAAAGAATGCCGACTTAATCTTATTGATCAACTGTCTTCTTTGGCATAAGATTTTCACAATCTCAGCATCGTATTCACAACAACCATCTGATTTCACATATCTTTCAATCATTTATAACTACATATCTTTACATAAAATTACCCACACACACAATTTATTAACACAACCGACACTCGACCCAACTGGTCCAAAATCCACACCTCCTCGACTGGTTAGCTTCCTGCATGTGGTAAACACCACTAGTAACACATTGCATGTATTACGGTAATGCCCATGTATTACAGGTACCATGGTAAATCCCTGCCTGCTGGCTCCTCCCAGCAGGTGCTGTATAAAAGTGTGTGCTCTCCTGCGCAGCTCCCATTCTGGTTCCAGCTACAGGAGGCACAACATCTTGTGTAATAAAGCCTCGATTGTTCCATCATTCTCGTCTCATGGTAATTGACGGTACATCAATTTACTGCACATTTTAAAAGGTGGACTTCCTAATCAAGCCTTATCGCCTGCAGCTGAGCCCTCACGTAACCAACGCCATGTCCACCTTCGAGCACTGGCTAGCCTGCTTTGAAGGCTGCCTCAGAGCAGCCGCTGAAGAACTCTCGGACCCACAGAAGCTCCAAGTCCTCTACTCACGGGTGAGCCCTGAAATTTTTCCCCTCATCTGGGATGCACCCACCTACACAGAAGCGATGATGCTACTAAAGGGACATTACATTAAGCCAATGAATCAAGTGAACACCAGGCACCTCCTGGCCACGGGACAACATCTCCCGGGGGAGACGCTGGACGATTTCTCGCGGGCCGCACAGATTCTCGGTAGGCACTGCGCAGCAGCCAGCCAACTCCGGAGGGCCCAAATGTTATTTTTGCAGCAGGGCTGCCCGGAGCAGAGCGTGACCTGCAACGGGTGCGGGAAGAAGGGCCTTTGTTTCCTCCATCACCCTGGATCAGTCTCGGCCCCACAACCTCGCGACCGCTACGAGAACGGTAAAGATCAACGGGCAGGAGACGACCTGCCTCTTTGACTCCGGGAGCACAGAGAGTTTCATCCACCCTGCTACGGTAAGGCGCTGCTCCCTCCCGGTAATCCCCGTCACCCAGAAAATCTCCCTGCCTTCCGGATCTCATTCCGTGGAAATCCGGGTGTACTGTGTCGTGACCCTCACCGTCCAAGGCGCAGATTTCAGCAACTTCAGGCTCTAAGTCCTCCCCATCTCTGCGCTGCCCTGTTACTCGGTCTTGATTTTCAATGCCACCTCCAAAGCTTTGAAATTCGGCGGACCCCTGCCCCCCCCCTCACCGTCCGCGGCCTCACAACCCTTAAGGTCGATCCACCTTCACTTTTTGCAAACCTCACCCCGGACTGCAAGCCCGTCGCCACTAGGGGCAGACAGTACAGTGCGCAGGACAGGACCTTTATCAAGTCAGAGATCCAAGGCGTCTGTGGGAGGGGATCGTTGAGGCCAGCAACAACCTCTGGAGAGCTCAAGTAGTGGTGGTGAAGACTGGGGAGAAGTACAGGATGGTCATTGACTACAGTCAGACCATCAACCGGTTCACGCAGCACGATGCGTACCCCCTCCCACGCATATCTGACATGGTCAATCAGATTGCGCAGTATCGAGTCTTTTCCACAGTAGACTTGAAGTCCGCCTAGCACCAGCTCCACATCCGCCCGGAGGACCGCCAATGCACTGCTTTAGAAGCAGCTGGCCACCTCTATCATTTCCTTAGAATTCCCTTCGGTGTCACCAATGGGGTCTCGGTCTTCCAGCAAGAGATGGACCGAATAGTTGACCAGTACGGGCTGCGGGCCACCTTCCCGTACTTGGATAATGTCACCATCTGTGGCCACGATCAGCAGGACCACGACGCGAACCTCCAAAAATTCCTCCTTAACACCAACCTCCTTAACCTCTCCTACAATAGAAATGCGGGTTCCGCACCAACCACTTAGCCATCCTTGGCTACGCAGTGGAAAATGGAGTCCTAGGGCCCAATCCCGACCGCATGTGCCCCCTCCTGGAACTCCCTTGCCCCCACTGCCCCAAGGCCCTGAAACGATGCCTGGGGTTTTTCTCGTATCACGCCCAGTGGGTCCCTAATTATGTGGACAAGGCCCGCCCACTCATCACGTCCACAGTTTTTCCCCTGACGGCTGAGGCTCGCCAGGCCTTCAACCACATCAAGGCGGACATCGCCAAGGCCATGATGCACGCAGTCGACGAGACCCTCCCCTTTCAGGTGGAGAGCGATGCATCAGACGTAGCTCTGGCCGCCACCCTCAACCAGGCAGGCAGACCCGTGGCTTTCTTTTCCCGCACCCTCTATACCTCCGAAATTCGGCACTCCTCTGTCGAAAAGGAGGCCTAAGGCATTGTGGAAGCTGTGCGACATTGGAGGCATTACCTGGCTGGCAGGAGATTCACTCTCCTCACTGACCAATGGTCGGTTGCCTTCATGTTTAACAATGCGCAGCGGGGCAAGATCAAAAATGACAAGATCTTGAGGTAGAGGATCGAGCTCTCCACCTATAACTATGAGATCTTGTATCGCCCGGGGAAGCTCAATGAGCCCCCCGATGCCCTATCCCGCAGTACATGTGCCACGCACAAGTGGACCGACTCCGGGCTCTCCACTATGACCTCTGCCACCCGGGGGTCACCCGGTTCTTCCATTTTGCCCTCAACCTACTCCATTGAGGAGGTCAGGGCCGTAACCAGAGACTGCCAAGTCTGCGCAGAGTGCAAGCCGCATTTCTACCGGCCAGATAGAGCGCACCTGGTGAAGGCCTCCCGCCCCTTTGAGCACCTCAGCATGGACTTCAAAGGGCCCCTCTCTTCCACCGACCACAACGTGTACTTCCTGAACGTGATTGACAAGTACTCCCGGTTCCCTTTCGCCATCCCATGCCCCGACATGACTTCTGCCATGGTTATCAAAGCCCTGCACAGCATCTTCAGGAGCGATCGAGGATCCTCCTTCATGAGTGATGAGCTGCGTCAGTTCCTGCTCAGCAAGGGCATCGCCTTGAGGAGGACAACCAGCTACAACCCCCGGGGAAACGGACAGGTGGAGAGAGAGAACAGGACGGTCTGGAATGCGTCCTGCTGACCCTTCGGTCCAGAAACGCCCGGTCTCCCGCTGGCAGGAGGTCCTCCCCGACGCACTCCACTTCATCCGGTCGCTCCTGTGTACCGTGAATAACGAGACCCCTCATGATTGTGCGTTTGCCTTCCCCAGGAAGTCCACCTCTGGGGTCTCGCTCCCAACATGGCTGACAGTTCCTAGTCCCGTCCTCCTCCGGAAGCATGTCCAGAGCCATAAATCGGATCCCTTGTTTGAGAAAGTCCACCTCCTCCATGAAAACCCGCAGTACGCCTACGTGGCACACCCCGACGGGCGACAGGACACAGTCTCCCTCCGGGACCTGGCACCCGCTGGGTCCTCACCCACAACCCCCGACCTGATACCGTACCCCCTCCCGGTTGCTTCATTCACCCTGCGCCACCCACCCTCCCACCAGCTAACCTCACCGCAGCCCCCACCCCAGCAGGATCCGTCCCCTCACTAGATACACTAAGGGGTAACGAAGTCGATGACAACACGCTCCCGGAGTCCACGTCGGCACCCACATCACCACCAGGACTGAGGCGATCGCAGCGGAGGGTCAAAGCCCCCGACAGACTCAATCTGTAATATTTTCTTCACCCCCCACTGGACTCTTTTTGTAAACAGGGGGTGAATGTGGTAAACACCATTAGTAACACATTGCATGTATTACGGTAATGCCCATGTATTACAGGTACCATGGTAAATCCCTGCCTGCTGGCTCCTCCCAGCAGGTGCTGTATAAAAGTGTGGGCTCTCCTGCGCTGCTCCCATTCTGGTTCCAGCTACAGGAGGCACAACATCTTGTGTAATAAAGCCTCGATTGTTCACCATTCTCGTCTCATGGTAATTGACGGTACATCACTGCACTTGAGGCAGATACAGTGTGTACTTATATCTGTTTTCACAGTTAACTTTCCCAGGAGCAGGGTGCCAGGCTGTTGTCAGAGGCAATAGCTTGAGGACTGCGCCTGGCTGACCAGTTGCCTCTCCCCCTTTTACCGCCTGCCCCTGTTCGTGTATCGGAAAGATTTACAAAGTTGATAATCAACCAGTTTGGCCGAGGTACGAACACACTGTCCTTGGACATCAAGTCCTGGCATGGGACTTCAACCCGGAGACCCCCCCACCCCCCCTACATACACACACACACTCACACCTCGTTCCCCAGATACTTAAGCAGATTTTCTAAAAAATGGAAACTATTCTACATTTAAAAAAATTATTAGCGGTTTCAGCCTGAAATCAATTCCGCACGTCCCTGGAATCCTACTCATTCTAAATTCTGTTTGAATTAAAATTTTAGTGTCAGCCATAGTTGAGGTGGTATCACTCGCACCTCTGAATCACAAGGTTTGGGGTTCAAGACCCATGTAGGGGTTTGAGTGCAAAGTTCAAGGCTGACACTCATAGAACATAGAACATAGAACAGTACAGCACAGAACAGGCCCTTCGGCCCTCGATGTTGTGCCGAGCAATGATCACCCTACTCAAACCCACGTATCCACCCTATACCCGTAACCCAACAACCCCCGCTTAACCTTACTTTTTCGGACACTACGGGCAATTTAGCATGGCCAATCCATCTAACCCGCACATCTTTGGACTGTGGGAGGAAACCGGAGCACCCGGAGGAAACCCACGCACACACGGGGAGGACGTGCAGACTCCACACAGACAGTGACCCAGCCGGGAATCGAACCTGGGACCCTGGAGCTGTGAAGCATTTATGCTAACCACCATGCTACCGTGCTGCCCCTATACTGCACTCCAGTGCAGTATAGAGGGAGTTCTGCAGTGTCAGAAGTGCCATGTTTCTATGAGTTGGAAAAACAAGACCCCGTCTGCCTGCTCAGCAGTAAAAGATCCCACGGCATTATTTAAGAGCAGGGCAATTGTCCCTGGTCAATGTTGGGCGGCACAGTAGCACAGTAGCGCACTCAGGATTGTTCACTGTTGCTTCACAGCTCCAGGGACCCAGGTTCGATTCCCGGCTTGGGTCACAGTCTGTGCGGAGTCTGCACGTTCTCCCCGTGTCTGCGTGGGGTTCCTCCGGGTGCTCCGGTTTCCTCCCACATGTCCCGAAAAACATGCTGTTAGGTGAATTGGACATTCTGAATTCTCCCTCTGTGTACCCAAACAGGCGCTGGAATGTGGCGACGAGGGGATTTTCACAGTAACTTCATTGCAGTGTTAATGTGAGCCTACTTGTGACAATAAAGATTATTATACTATATTTATCCTCCAGTCAACATCGCAAGAGCAGATTGTCTGATCATTTAACACATTGCTATTTCTGGGAGTTTGGTGTGTGCAAATTAGCTGCTGTATTTCCTGCGACCGTGCTTCATTGGCTTCAAAACACATTAAGATGTCTAGTGGGTGTAAAAATGCTATATAAATGCAAGTCTTGCTTTTTACTCTTTATTGAAATATAACAATTCTGTGATCAAAAGATCCAAAACGCCTTCTTCTACTGCTTCCCCAGCAGTGCAAAGACTTCTCTCAATTCATTTTCTTAGGCTACAAACAGGACCAACTGCGGGTGACTTGCTTTATAATTGAAAGCACCATTTTTATTATCACAACTCGGCTTCCTTCTCGCTGTTGTTCTCTGAACCCCCTCCACCCGTACGAACAATTTTTGAGGGGATGAAATTCTGCCCTTTCCAATGATTTACACCAGGCGACATTTCACAGTCTAACACGTCCGCAGTGCTTCCCTCTGAATGGCTAACTGTGCTTAGAAAAACTGCACGTTGACTAAGTGATTGTGGTTAATAGCCTTGAAAGGATTCCAGTTTTCCTCTGTTGTTTGGCTAAACAGCTAGTAAACCACCCATTGCCCACTGCATTGTGTCGTAGAGTAAACAGGTCATTAAGACAGCAAGACTAGTCAACAGTAAACTTGTCTACACAATGGATGCACACAAAGATCAGTGACAGCCTTGGCTCAGTCGCAACAGTCTCACATCTGAGTTAGGAGGCTGGGAATTCAGGCTCCACTCCAGGGGCCCAAGACCATAATCTAGACTGGCACCTGAGTGAAGGCCTATCGGATGAGAGATTAAACCGAGACCTTTTCTGCCCCCTCGGGTGCAAGTGAAATATCCCACGGTGCCCCTTTAAGGAGCAGGGAAGCTCTTCCTGCTGTCCTGGGCGGTGTTCACCTGATCTCTGCCTGCATGCTAATGCCAGGAATTTTCTGTTTTTGCCTCAAAAGTACCCTATAATAATAATCCTTATTGGCACAAGTAGGCTTACATTAACACTGCAATAAAGTTGCTGTGAAAAGCCCCTAGTCACCACACTCTGGCACCTGTTCGGGTACGCAGAGGGAGAATTCAGAGTGCCCAGTTCACCTAACAGCACGTCTTTGGGACTTGTGGGATGAAACCGGAGCACCCGGAGGAAACCCACGCAGACTTCTGTCCTCTCCATTTTTGTACTTCATGTTCTCAATCCATGGGCCTACCCTCCTTCCTTGTATCTTGTACATTCAACCAGTTTTTATATTTTCTGGTGGCCTTACCTGCTCTACCAACGATAGTTGCATCCTTCCACTGACTCCCCTTCTGGCAAGTATGTCACTTTAGTGCCAACCTTTGGCCGTTGTCCTTTGAGACAAATAGCCCTATCCGGTTCATCAGAATGACTATGTCTCTCTTTAGATACCCTGTCAACCTCCGCGATCTGGTCCTCATAATTCTGTAACATATGTTTAAGAGAGGTACCTGGTTCCTCAGCATGTTCAGTAACTCCTTTTAACTGTCTGTACCAATAATCTGTCATTAAATCCATGCCTATTATAGTGTGCAGGTCTCCCTGTTTGAAAATAGGTTCCGATGGCCGTACGTTGTGCCTCAAAGCTCTCCGAATCCTTACTGAGATTTCTGTTCGATGGGATGCTCTTCTCCCTGTGTGCAGTCCATTCACATGCTCAGAAGCGGGAGAGCTAATCATCGTCCCATGATTGAAGGAATGTTGGGATTTATCCCACAACTGATATGGTCCATTTCTCCATTATCTGTTCCACAATTATTTTCTTTTCTTGACCATGTATAATCATTGACTGACTAAACCTCGTTGCTAAGTCTACTAAGTGTAAAATAGAAATGTTATTTTCTTTATCCCATAACTTGAAATCCATTGCCGCAATTTTATTCCAGGGTGCAATCTACCAGCCACATTGCATCCGAACGGGGATGCAAATTGGCTGGTAGATGCCAGTAGGCGCTATCCCGGGGCTTCCTAATGGCCAATACGCTACACGGGATCTAACCAGATCTCGCTAGACATTGGGATCTGTGGGCGGGATCCAGTCTCACAGAGGGCGGCCGGTTTAGAAGCTGACTTACCTCTGCCTTCCCCCGGATTGAGTTGCCACCCAGCATCTACCGGCCTCGCCGTGGAGACTCCAGCTGGGTGCCGTTCAGTACTGGTCCCCACAAATGGGTGTGGTATCTGGGAGGTGGGGGTCTCCCAGGCAATCGGAGGCCCCTGGCTGGTCAACCACTGGGTAGGGTGCCCATGTGGAACTGACAGGCTGGCGGGCACTGCTGGGTTGCCAGGTTGGCAGTGCTAAGGTGCCATGCTGTCATTGTGCCCGTGCTGGGGATTACCCCCATGGGGTGCCCTGCCCGTATGTGTTGGGGTGCGGAGGGCACAAGGATCCCCAATAGGTGAGTTGGTGTTGGGGGGGGGGGGGGGGGTTCTGAGAGTTGCATCATGGGTTTGTGAGAAATCCCGTCCTGCATTGAGGAGCTCCGGCTAAGTGCGGTCTCGGTGGGGCATTCCCTCTAGGGCATGGAACAAGACAGAGTGCCATTAGATAGCGGGGTCGTTCCTGACACTTCCCGCTAATCTTGCCGAGAATGGCACTGTTTTATTTTGGTTAGATCTGTTCCTAAGGGCATACGCACTACGGGTCACAATGGTGTTCTTTAATATGTTTTACACACATCAAATCTATCGCTTATCTGTTCTATAAGTTTGGTGTATCGTTCATCTCTTATACTCACATCCCTGAGAGAAAAATGTAATCTTTGGGAAGATGGATGGGCGAATTGCCAAGGCATCTTTAACACAATCACTTTGTTTTCCAGAATCCTGTTCTCTGATGCTAGCACTACTTCCTTAATTTCTTTACAAAAAATATTTGGATTCATTAACAGGATACAAGCCCACAGTTTTTCCAAACACAATGGCCTTGTCATTTTCCATGTCAAGTTTCATTTGTGCTTTCTTAATCGATGGTCTGCTCAATAATAAAGGGTTTCGCTGGATACGACATCCGTGCTAATAAAATGATTCCTTCCGGCGATTTGAAAGAAATCGCTACTCTAACTCTTTCCAGTGATTTTCACGGTATTATCAGCCCAGAATCTGAAACTCGTGGAACTTCCAAATATTTGCCCAGGAACATTTTTAGAGCCTATGACATTTGTTCGAACAGGATGTGTCTTTCTGCAAATTTAACTCCCGTCAATACTCGAAGCCTGTCCATATTTGTAACTTTAACACAGTCCAATAATTTAAACACGAGCGCTGATTGCGGAACTCGCGTCGGAACTTTTGTAGCCTTGTTCATAGTTTGCTAAACTCCATTGTATACTCTTCTATGGAAGTTTCCTCTGTTATAACCCCCACGAGATCCCACAGGAATGACCCAATTAATCTCACCGTGAGCCTCGCGGAGTACGGCTGCCCCGTAGAGGGGCGGAGGCCCATCAGCGAGCTACTTAATTCACAACCTTAAAAGCCAGCCCGGGAGTCAAGCTGCAGAGTAGTCCCAACTGGGACTGGGACAGGGACAGGGACAGGGACTGGGACAGGGACAG
Source organism: Scyliorhinus canicula (assembly GCF_902713615.1). Classification (NCBI taxonomy): domain Eukaryota; kingdom Metazoa; phylum Chordata; class Chondrichthyes; order Carcharhiniformes; family Scyliorhinidae; genus Scyliorhinus; species Scyliorhinus canicula. The sequence goes on from NC_052146.1 coordinate 18,940,250, forward strand.
GGACTGGGACTGGGACTGGGACTGGGACTGGGACTTGGAATGGGAATGGGAATGGGACAGTGACTGGGACTGGGACTGGGACTGGGACTGTGATTGGGACTGGGACTGTGAATGTGAATGGGAATGGGACTGGGATTAGGAATGGGAATGGGACTCGGAATGAGACTGGGAATGTGACTAGGACTGGTACTGGCACTGGCACTGGGAATGGGACTGTGAATGGGATTAGAATGGGAATGGGAATGGGACTGGGACTGTGACTGGGAATGAGACTGGGAATGGGAATAGGAATGGGATTGGGAATGGGACTGGGAATGGGAATGGGACTGTGAATGGGAATGGGACTGTGAATGGGACTGTGAATGGGACTGGGAATAGGACTGGGAGCTCCCTGGGTGGGCTCCGGCGTCCTGGGGGGGGGGGGGGGGGGGGGGGGGGGGGGGGCGATCTGGCCCCAGGAGGTGCCCCCACGGTGGCCTGGCCTGCGATCGGGGCCCACCGATCGGCTGGTGGGCCTGTGCCATGAGAGCACTCTTTTTTCCTTCCGCGTTGGCCATAGTCTTCACGATGGCGGATGCAGAAGTGACCCCTTCACCTGCGCATGCGTGGGGATGGCGTCAGCAGCCGCTGACTCTCCGGCGCATGCACGGACTTCTGCCGGCCGGCGTAGTCCCTTCAGCCCCGGCTGGCGTGGTACCAAAGGCCTTTCCCGCCGGCCAGCGGGGCGTCAACCACTCCGGCGCGGGCCTAGCCCCTCAAGGTTAGGGCTTGGCCCCTAAAGGTGTGGAGAAATCCGCACCTTTGAGGTGGCCCGACGCCGGAATGGTTCATGCCACTCCATCCCGCCGGGACCCGCCGCCCCGCCGGGTATGGGAGAATCCCGGCCCTGGTTTTTCGAGACGGGCGTCCCCCTCTTGGGGGAAAAGTGGGTTTTTTTGCACCGAGGAGATTACTTGCTTGGGGCACCGCGCAGATCGGAACAAACTATACACGGTTGAGGAGAAATGTGGGCAATAAAGTAAGTCCCAACTCTGGAAAACGTGGCAGAGTTAAGATTGTGCTTTGGTTTTGTAAACTATTGGGGAAATTTATTCCTGGCCGAGTGACTATCCGCTCCCCACTACACGCAGCGCTGAAGAAGCACCAAGGATGGGCATGGAGAGCACCACATGAGGAGCCCTTTGCCAGGGTGAAGCAGTAGCTTACATCGTCGGGGTTATTAACACATTACCACCCCTCCAAACCCCTTTTGTTTTTTTTAATAAACATTTTATTGAGGTATTTTTTGGCATTGTAACAGCAGCAATATAAACAATGTACATGAAAATATAAACATAGTGCAAATACCACCTCCCTCCCCAACAGGTCCCACCATTAATTAATCCCCTAATCTACGCTAACCTAACCCCCCCCCCCCGCCCCCCCCCCCCCCCCCTCTGCTGACAATTAATTCTCCGCTAAGAAGTCGATGAATGGTTGCCACCTCCGGGCGAACCCTAACAGTGACCCGCTCAAGGGCGAACTTAATATTCTCCAGACAGAGAAAGCTAGCCATGTCCGATAGCCAGGTCTCTGACTTCGGGGGCCTTGAGTCCCTCAATGCTAGTAATATGCGCCTTCGGGCTACCAGGGAAGCCAAGGCCAGAATGTCTCCCTCTTTCTCCTCCTGGATTCCTGGATCCTACAACACCCCGAAAATCTGGACTCAATGCAACTCTTGTTTTTAATACCTTGGACATTGATGCACTATCAATTACACAAAGACGAGAGTAGGATGTAATCGAGGTTTTATTACACTGAGATGTGTGGCCTCCAACAGCAGCTGACGAAATGGCTGCTGTACGGGAAGCACACATATTTATACTCCGCCTACTGGGCGGAGCCAGCAGGCAGGGATCTACCCCGTACCTGTAGTACAGGGGCCTTACCATAAAGCACCTACATGTACATCCTATATATACAATATCTACATCAGTGGTGACTACCACATTCACCCCTTGTTAAAAAATGAGTCCGGCGGGGTGATGGAGAACTATATACAGAAAGTTGTGTTCAAAAGTTTACAGTTAATATTACAAATTCAGGTGGTCCGATGCCTTGATCTGCCGTCGAGAGTGCCGGCGGCGGCTTGGTCTTCAGTGACTCCGGGAGCGTGTCAAAATCCTCTTCATCCCCGGTTGGGAGCAAGGGGGAGGACGGAGTGTCCCAGAGCGGGGGCTGCGGTGGGGTGCGCCAGGGGAAGGGAGGGTGGCGCCGGGGCAGAGGGGGGTGGTGTGTGTGGAACCAGCTGGCACCAGGTCCCTGAGGGAGACTGTGTCTTGCCGGCCGTCGGGGTGCGCTACGTAAGCGTACTGCGGGTTGCCGTGAAGTAGCTGTACCCTCTCAACCAACGGGTCCACCTTGTGGAGTCGAACGTGTCTACAGAGGAGAACAGGTCCTGCCAGCCATGTCGGGAGCGAAACCCCGGGGGTGGACTGCCTAGGGAAGGCAAAGAGACGTTCAAGGGGGGTTTCATTAGACGGGGTAACAGGAATGACTGAATGGAGTGGAGGGCGTCGGGGAGGACCTCCTGCCAGCGGGAGGCTGGGGGATGTCTGGACCATTGGGCCAGCTGGACGGCCCTCCAGACCGTCCCATTCTCCCGTTCCACCTGCCCGTTTCCCCTGGGGTTGTAGCTGGTCATCCTGCTCGAGGCAATGCCCCAGCAGGTACTGGCACAGCTCATCGCTCATGAATGAGGATCTCTGGTCGCTGTGGACGTAGGCAGGGAAGCCGAACAGAGCGCAAATGGTGTTGAGGACTTTGATGACGGTGGCAGATGTCATATTGGGGCATGGGACGGCAAAGGGGAATCGGGAGTATTCATCGAGCACACTGAGAAAGTACGTGTTGCGGTCGGTGGAGGGGAGGGGCCCTTTGAAGTCCACACTGAGACATTCAAAGGGGCGGGAGGCCTTCACCAGGCGCGCACGGTCTGGCCAGTAGAAGTGCGGTTTACACTCCGTGCAGACCTGGCAGTCTCTGGTGATCGCCCTGACCTCCTCGATGGAGTAGGGCAGGTTGCGGGCCTTGATGAAATGGTAAAAACGGGTGACCCCTGGGTGACAGAGATTGTCGTACAGGGTCCAGAGTCGGTCCACTTGTGCACTGGCACATGTACCTTGGGATGGGGCATCGGGGGGCTTGTTGAGCTTACCAGGGCGATACAGAATCTCGTAATTGTAGGTGGAGAGCTCGATCCTCCACCTTAAGATTTTATCATTTTTGATCTTGCCCCGCTGTGTGTTGTTAAACATGAAGGCAACTGACCGTAGGTCAGTGAGGAGAGTGAATCTCCTGCCGGCCAGGTAATGCCTCCAATGGTGCACAGCTTCAACGATGGCTTGGGCCTCTTTTTCGACGGAGGAGTGCCGAATTTCGGATGCATGGAGGGTGCGGGAAAAGAATGCCACGGGTCTGCCTGCCTGGTTGAGGGTGGCAGCCAGAGCGACGTCTGATGCCTCGCTCTCGACTTGGAATGGTAACGTCTCATCGACCACGTGCATCGCGGCCTTGGCGATGTCGGCCTTGATACGGTTGAAGGCCTGGAGCCTCGTCCGTCAGAGGAAAAACAGTGGATTGAATAGTGGGCGGCCCTTGACCGCATAGTTTGGGACCCACTGGGTGTAATACGAAAAGAACCCCAGGCATCGTTTGAGGGCCTTGAAGCAATGGGGGAGGGGGAGTTCCATGAGGGGGCGCATGCGATCGGGGTCGGGCCCCAGAACTCTATTCTGGACCACATAGCCGAGGTTGAGGAGAGTGGCGGTGTGGAGAAATTTGGCAAGGTTGGCGTCATGGTCCTGCTGATCGTGGCCGCAGATGGCGACATTGTGGCCCACGGGAAAGTGGCCCACAGTCTGTACCGGTCAACCATTCGGTCCATCTCCCGTTGGAAGACCGAGACCCCATTGGTGACACCGAAGGGGACCCTAAGAAAGTGGTAAAGGCGGACGTCCGCTTCATACACAGTGTATGGACGGTCCGCCTTACGGATGGGGAGCTGGTGGTAGGCAGATTTCAGGTTCACTGTCGAGAAGACCCGGTACTGTGCAATCTGATTGACCACATCAGATATGCGAGGGAGGGCGTACGCGTTGAGCTGCGTGTACCGATTGATGGTCTGACTGTAGTCAACGACCATCCTATTTTTCTCCCCCGTTTTGACCACTACCACTTGGGCTCTCCAGGGGCTGTTGCTGGCTTCGATGATGCCTTCCCGAAGCAGCCATTGGACTTCAGACCTGATGAAGGTCCTGTCTTGGGCACTGTACCATCTGCTCCTGGTGGCGACGGGTTTGCAATCCGGGGTTAGATTTGCAAAAAGGGAAGGCGGGTCGACCTTAAGGGTCGCGAGGCCACACACTGTAAGGGGTGGTAGGGGCCCGCCGAATTTCAGGCTTAGGCTCTGGAGGTTGCACTGGAAGTCCAGGCCGAGTGGCAAGGCAGCGCAGAGGTTGGGGAGGACGTAGAGCCGGAAGCCACTGAACTCCACGCCCTGGATGGTGAGGGTGGCGATGCAGTACCCCTGCATCGCCACGGAGTGGGATCCGGAAGCCAGGGAGATTCTCTGGTTAGCGGGGTGTACCGCGAGGGAGCGGCGCCTTACCTTATCGGGGTGAATGAAGCTCTCAGTGCTCCCGGAGTCCAGCAGGCAGGAGATCTCCTGCCCATTGACCTTCACTTTAGTTGAAGCGGTCGCGAGGTTGTGTGGTCGAGACTGGTCAATTGTGACCGAGGCAAGACTCGGCTGGTCGGCGGCGGCTGCAGGTGATGAGCGGCCTGATGAGGTGCCCAACGGGCAGGGGTCCTGAGGCGGGTAAGATGGCGGCGCCCACGGGCCGCACGTGTCGTGAGGATGGCAAGATGCCAGCGCCCCTTGGTCCTGGGAGGAAAAAGATAGTGGCGCCCACTGGCCGCACGGGGGGGTGCCGGGACAATAGCGGCGATTGAGCGGGCCTGGCACACTGTAGCGAAATGTCCCTTCTTGCCACAGGCCTTGCAGAGGGCGCTCCGCGCCGGACAGCGCTGTCGGGGTGTTTTGACTGCCCACAGAAGTAGCATTTAGGTCCCCCGGGGTTGGTTGGCTGCCGCGCGGCACAGGAGTGGGGTTGGCTGAGGGCGGTCGCTGATGGGGTCCATGATGGGGCGTCCGTCTGCGGAGTCCATGATGCACGGGGGGGGGGGGGGGGGGGCGCGCGGTCAGGGGCATAGGCCTGAATGTTGCGTGATGCGACCGTCATTGAGAGCGCTAGTTTTTTGGTCGCTGCGAGGTCGAGCGTGGCCCCTTCTAAGAGGCGCTGACGGATGTAGTCAGACCCAATGCCCGTAACAAATGCGTCTCTCATTAGCAATTCGAGTGTTCCATGGCCGAAACAGCCTGACAGTCACAGTCTCTAACTAGGGCGAGCAGGGCATGCCAGAAATCATCCACCAACTCACCGGGAAGTTGGCGTCGCTTGGACAGGAGGTGCCTGGTGTAGATTTTGTTAGTCCGCAGAGCGTAGTTTTCCTTCATTGGCGCCATGGCCTCTACGTAGGTTGGTGCTTCCTGGACGAGTGGAAAGACGTTGGAGCTCAGCCGTGTGTAAAGGATCTGGAGCATCTGTGCTTCTGGAATTGTGTGTGGCGCAGACCCGATGTACGCTTCAAAACAGGCGAGCCAATGTTTGAAGTCCTTTTTGGCGCGGCCTGCTTGAGGATGGTGCTGCAGGCGATCCGGCTTGATGCGGAGGTCCATCTCTGAAAAATCTCAATGTAATAAATTGATGCACTATCAATTACGCAAAGACGAGAGTGGGATGTAATTACACTGAGATGTGGGAACTCCTACAGCAGCTGACGAAATGGCTGCTGTATGGGAAGCACACATATTTATACTCTGCCTACTGGGTGGAGCCAGCAGGCAGGGATCTACCCCTGTACCTGTAGTACAGGGGCCTAACCATAGAGCACCTACATGTACATCCTATATATACAATAGATACATCAGTGGTGACTACCACAGACATGACGTCAGCAAACCCCTGCCAAAATCCCCTAAGCTTCAGACATGCCCAGAACATGTGGACATGGTTCGCTGGTCCTCCTGCACATTTTGCACACCTATCTTCCACCCCAAAGAATCTGTTCATCCGGGCCACTGTCATGTGAGCCCGGTGAACGACCTTGAATTGAATCAGGCTGAATCTGGCACAAGTTGCGGTCGCGTTGACTCTACTCAACGCGGCCGCCCAAAGGCCCTCCTCTATCTCTCCCCCCAGCTCCTCCTCCCACTTTTGCTTCAGCTCTTCGGTCTGCGTCTCCTCTGATCCCATAAGTTCTTTATAAATGTCAGAAATGCTACACTCACCTATCCATCCTCAGGAAACTACCCTGTCCTGAATCCCCCTTAGCGGCAGGAGTGGGAAGGTTGGTACCTGACTACACAGAAAGTCCTGCACCTGCAGATATCGAAATTCATTTCCCCTCGCCAATGCAAACTTCTCCTCCAGCGCCCTCATATTCGGAAAGCTCCCCTAAAGCCGCCGCTTTTGTTACCATGCAATGCCTCGCCTTACGGAATCGGAGCTGTGTTGTCCCATCGGAATGACAGGGAAAGGCCGATACCATTCGCGTCAAGAACTTTGGCCGCTGCAGTGCGAAATAATGCCCACATCGAAAAATAAGGTTTGGCCGTCGTATTCGCTCCGCTTCATTCCTTGGCCCCCATGTCTTTGCCAAGCAGAGGGCAGAAACTCTAGCAAATGAGCACAGACACAAGACAGCAAGAGCTCCTTTTGAAATGGGGAGGGGGGGGGGGGTGCGGAGGCAGTGGCTTCAAGTGACTTTACTTTTTTAAATTCATTTTCTCGTGTTTCAGATGGCGGGCGAGCTCCTCGAGTTGGTACCGGACAACGGAGAAATTGGAAACGTGGTGTGGATGGTACCTAATTGAAGGGGTTGGTGGGGGGGGGGTATAACTGGATCAAAATCCAGCCAGACACACAACACCATGGAGAAATGGCAAATAACGTTTGACACACAGAAAGTGAGAGGAAGCCTCTTGTTTCTTGGAAGGTAGAAATGAAACATGGAGAAGGGTAGAGAATATCTCACACTCATCATTAAATGTAACTTTACAAGCCGATAAGACAATAAAGAGGGCTAATATTATATCTCGGTTCATTACTGGAGAAATAGAACAGAGAAGCAGGGAGACAAATGATAGACCATTACTAAAAGGATACTAAAGCACTGGAGAAAGAACAGGTTTCATAGAATTAATCATGGAATGCCTAGAGTGCAGAAGGAGGCCATTCGGCCCATCGAGTCTGCACCGACCCTCTGAAAGAGCAGCCTACCTAGGGTCAGGCCCCCACCCTGTCCCTGTAACCCAACCTAACCTTTTGGACACTAAGAGGTAATTTATCATGGCCAATCCACCTAACCTGCCCATCTTTGGACTGTGGGAGGAAACCGGAGCACCCGGAGGAAACCCACGCACACATGGGGAGAATGTACAGACACCGCACAGTCACCCGAGGCTGGAATTGAACCCGGGTCCCTGGTGCTGTGAGGCAGCCGTGCAAACCACTGTTCTACTGTGGTGGGGGAATTGAGGGAACACAAGTCTGAGCAGGCTAGGAAAGAATCAGAAAAGTGAAAAGAGAAGGAATTGAGCGCAGTGCAGTAGGAGGAGCCGTGTATGGAGCACAAACACCAACATTGACCCATCGGAGTGAAAGGGCTGTTTCCATTCTGTCACATTCTACGTAACCATGGCAGGATTCTCCCGCAATCGGCAGGACGGCCCGCGCCGGTGCCAAGAACGGCGCCAACCACTCCGGCGTCGGGCCACCCGAAAGTTGTGGAATCCTCCACACTTCCGGGGGCTAGGCCGGTGCCGGAGGGATTGGCGCCGCGTCAACTGGTGACGAAGGGCCGCCGTGGTCCCGCGCATGCGTAGAACCGTTGGCATGTTCTGCCGCATGCGCAGGACCGCCGGCATGTTCTTACGCATGTGCAGGGGGTTTCTTCTCCGTGCTGGCCATGGCGAAGCCTGGCAGAAGCCCACGTGGATGGAAAGAGTGCCCCCAGGGCACATGCCTACCCGTAAATCGGTGGGCCCCGATCACGGGCCAGGCCACCGTGCCCCCCCCCCCCCCGGGGCCGGATCCTCCCAGGACCCCCCGAGGGCTCCAGTAGACGGCCCACCAGCCACGTCCCGCTGTGTGGGACCATGTCCATTTCACGCCGGTGGGACTGGCTGAAAATGGGTGGCCACTCGGCCCATTGGGGCCCGGAGAATTGCCGGGGGGGGCCTCTGCCAACGGCCCCCGACCGGCGCGGCGTGATCCCCGCCCCCACCCGAAAACCGGAGCCGGAGAATGCGGCAGCCAGCTACGGAGCGGCGGGGCGAGATTCACGCCGCCCCCCGGGGATTCTCCGACCCGGCCCGGGGGGGGGGAGGGGTGTCGGAGAATTCCTCCCCATATCTCTGCAATCCTTTTCTTCCATTAACGATAAATTTTGAATTAAAGTGAAAAAGAGCATTTTCTTTTCAATCATGCACTTGCTTAGGGATAACAATTCGAGCAACTGTTTCCCTCTCCTTCACTGAATCTCTACTCTTTGACGTCAGCAGTGAAGGGGTTAATTTAAAGCTCAGCGAATCTGAGGAAATTTAAGCCGAACTATCAGTTTTGCCCTTAAAAGCTTTGAATATAAAAGCAGAATAATGATTATAAATCCCTTTGGGCTTTGTGAGAAAACTTTCAGCCTATCAATGGGGCTTTTTCACAGGCCTCCCTTTAGAGTAATGCTGTTTTTGTCAACAGATGCTCAGATTCTCTATTTTAAATTTAACGCCTTGTGTTCAAAATCCTTTGAACCCAACTGCCTCAAAAGGCCTTCAGCTGTCAAAGTAAAACTTGTGTGGATAATTGAGAAAAGCTCAGCATTTTTCGCATAACTGAAAGTTCCACAGTTTAACAATCCACTACAAATATATTTTGAAATTTGCTTTGAATATATATTCATTAGAAAGCATTTAATGTCAGACCACATTTCACACTGGCTAGTTTCAACACCGCCCCTCACAAAAGACGGACTCTTTTCCTTTTTCTAAGCCACTGAAGAACCCACTTCTAATCTGAGAGACTAAGAACGAGGCGGGGTCTGCGCCAGACAACAGGCAGACTGGACGTGCAGTTAACGGTCGGAGCCCCCCTACCCACTTAGCCCCTCATTTAAAAGCCGAGAGGAACAATGGGGACTTGTTCTCGGGGCCTGCCTACCTCATCGTGAGGTTGACGTTGCTCAGGCCAGTCGGCGCAGCGGGGGGGGGGGGGGGGGGGGGGGGAAGGAAGACTGCTCTCTCCACCTGCTAGGCATGTAACCACAGGGCACTCTCCCCCCCCCCCCCCTCCCCCTCGCCTCCCCCCACACCGTCTCCCTGCCACCCCTCCCCTTCCCCCACCCTACCCTGTCTCAAGTCAGTCTGCCCTCACTTTAACCAAATGGGACAGGTGAACAATATCATTAAAGCAGCACCATTACAAATGTCAGGTCTAATATCACAATTGTCTATCACAGCCTGACAATGAGGGAGGCTGAGCTCGCAGAGCATGACAAGGAGCCTCTGTTCCAGGACTGGGATTTCCTGCACCTCAAGGAACCCTTAAGAAATAACTGAAGTTATTAGGGGATGGGAGAAGGGGGGGGGGAGGGGATCGTCCAGACAATCCTCACACACACACACACACACCCTTCTCCTTTCCCCCCACACTCTTGCAAAACAGCAATTATGAAAACTAAATTGATTGAAGGTGTTGCAAATGGCTCCGTCAATCTTTATCACAAATTACGCAGTGGGTTTCGTTTGCAGTTTTTTAATTTACTTGGTACACACCGCTGAGTCCAGTACAGTTGTAAACATTAATTAATGGATCCTCTATTGAATTCGAAAACACAGAAAAATCCATCGCAGACTCTTCAACATTCGGAGTTAGCGCTAACAATGCTACCGATGCTACAGCAAGAATTCAAATGGTCCGATTTATCCGACTATCCCTATTACGAAAGCTGGAAAATATTGTCTGTGCGGAGTCTGCACGTTCTCCCCGTGCCTGCGTGGGTTTCCTACGGGTGCTCCGTTCCTCCCACAGTCCAAAGATGTGCAGGTTAGGTGGATTGACCATGCTAAATTGCCCTTCGTGTCCAAAAAAGGTTAATTGGGTTCGGGGGATGGGGTGGAGGAGGCGTGTGCTTGAGTGGGGTGCTCTTTCCAAGGACCGGTGCAGACTCGATAGGCCGAATGGCCTCCTTCTACACTGTCAATTCTATGATATTCATTTAAGAACATTTTAGTTCACATTAATAAATTCCAATATTCAGGGAATCGTTTCCATTCAGTCCTTGTTTGCTCCTTGAGTCCATCGCTCCTCCTTCATGACCGCAACCCTTCTCCTTTAGGATTCAAGCCAGGACCAAACTCTCTAAGGTCCAAAACGGGCACCACAATGTCAAATTCAGCAGCGCAACGTTCTGCGGAAGAAGTGCGGGCAATGCCATATTGGCATTTGATAGACAGTTGCCTGCTCCAAAAGCAGGTATCATTTCAATAATAGGGGTGCCACACTCTCGAATCATGGGGATTGTGGTAAGTTGGTGGCAGAAATGTCACTTAGCCGGCAGAGGAAAAATGATGATGGGAACAATGAACCAGTACCTTTAACAAGTGACATTAAGTGATAAAGGACAATGGCAGAATCTGAATTCCATGCACAGGATTACACAACACTATCACACAATGCCTTGAGGGACATACCGAAATTAACTGCTTTCCCAAAGAGGAGAACTGGAATCACAGGGTGGATTCATTCATAGACTTCCTTTCTTCCAAACTTAAAGCAGTTGGGGGGAGGCAGTGGCGTAGTGGTATTGTCACTGGACTAGTAATCCAGAGGCCCAGGGTAATGCTCTGGGGACCCAGGTTCAAATCCACGGCAGATGGTGAAATTTGAAATTTAAAAGTCTAATGATGACCATGTGTTGTTGATTGTTGTAAAACCCATCTGGTTCCTAATGTCCTTTAGGGAAGGAAATCATAGAATCCCATTGAGTCTGCACTGATTCTCCAAAAAGAGTACCCTACCCAGGCACATTCCCATAACCCCACAAAAGCAGTTTAGCATGACCAATCCAGCTCACATCTTTGGACCGTGGGAGGAAACCACAGCACCTGAGGAAACCCATGCAGACACGGGGAGAACATCCAAACTACATGCAGACAGTCACCCAACACTGAGCAAATCTAATTAACTATATTAGAAATGGCAGTACAGGCGATGTGTTGCTCTTGCTTGATGAGGGAGCTGCTGGATCCCACTGTGAGCCACAGTGACCACATTGTAGTGATATCATGGTTGTGTTGTAATTCATTGACTGACCACTGAGGAGTCTATTAGTATATAAATGAATTTTGGAGTCAGGTGACCTCAGATTGCCTGGAGAGCTGGAAGAGAGAGGTTGCTTGTACATGATCATACTTTTATTCATAGTTAATGTTAATAAATTGTTTAGAGCTTTAGCTACAAGTGTTCTTGTAATACAAATCAGGCCATCCGACAAGAACATTACACAGACTGTGGCACCTCTGAGAGGGGGAGAGTTGAATTGACGCTGTGTTCCAGGCAGTCATATCCCAGTTTAAATAATTCAAATTGGCCACTGGTGTGACAACAAGTGAGGCAGGTCGAGGGATCCTGAATGTAGCATTGGAGGAGCCTTAGTTCTTGACCTTGTCTAAGAGGTATGAGGTACTCGCTCCCTGTATGGATGAGGTAAGAGTCTGCTGAGAAGACAGTCAAATTGACCACTGCACCATTGTCTAGGAAGCCATTCAAGCGGGGAGAGCACAAAAGTGATCGTGGGAGGGGCTTCTATAATTATGGGGACAGATAGCCTCCTTTGTGAGCAGAATCGAGAGTCCCACATGGTGTGTTGCCCACCTAGTGCCAAGATAAGGGACATCTCGTCGGCTTGAAAGGATGCTGGAGGGTGAGGGGGAGGATCCAGTTGTTGTGGCCCATGTTGGCACCAACAACATTGGCAAGAGTAAGCCAATTTGGGGAATATCAGGAATTAGGATCAAAATTCAAAAATAGGACCTCAAAAGTTGTAATCTCTGGATTATTACCTGCGTCACATACAAATTGGCATAGAGATAGGAAGATTAGGGAAGTAAACATGCGGCTATAGGAGTGCTGCGGGAAAGAGGGGTTCCATTCCGTGGGGCACTGGCATCAGTATTGCGGCAGGAGTGTAGCCATCTAAGATGGACACTGGGCTACAAAATGGAGAACTGCTAAGGCTGCAGGGAAAAACAGTCTTAGCAAGGACAAGCAGTTTGCAGAAGACTAATTAGCATTCTGCACTCACAGAAACCAGTTTTTGGCCAGGTGCAGAGTTTCAGCCAAAGGTATAAATGGCAACAGATCTACATAGTAATGAGGTGATCCAGATCCAGACCCCGCACAATAGAAACATTTAAGTATCAATGGATACTTTTGAGTAGACGCCCAGACAGAATGGCACCACAGTAACCAACACAAAGAACCGTAGGGACCGCCCCACCCATCGAGGAACGACCCTCAGATTGGGGGGTTTAGAAGATATCGATTGGGAAAGGCCCAATCGATACATGGCAGGTAAAAGGACCGCCCCAAGGAGGCACGGACTTCTAGGACCTATAAGAATTGACCCCGCACATGGTTCGGTCTGCTTTTGCTCCGGCTCCGCTTTGCTGCTACATCGCATCCTGACTCCAGTTCCATCACCAGCCGTTGAGCCATCAGCCATCGAACTGTAAGTGCCAATACAACGATCGCTACGTGATCCAGACCTTGCTAGATCCTGACAACTTTAAGTACCTGAGAGTTGCAGACCAAGAACGGGACAAAGGCCTTGTCCCCTGACCTTGCCTGTTCCTGTCTAGATAAGTATTTTAGTTGTTTAGTATTAGAAGTAAGTTAGTCTCTTTAGCGTATGCATGTGTATTTATTATATTTGTTATAATAAATATCAATCGTTTGGACTTACTAATCGGTGTACAGATTTATTACTTTGAACCTGACCTTGATATACTTGTGACGGTGTCTAAATACGGCACCTGGCGACTCCTGAGCATAATTACATACACAGAGCCATAGTAGTGTTAAGCACACGGCCTTTAAACGGAGGCGTGTTAATACACTCCAGTAAAACGAGCAACAGGAGGTAACTGTACCGTTGGGACGGGCTCCACCTGGATCGATCTGGGCCCAGGACCCTAGCAGAAACGCTAAATAGGCTAGTCACAAGGACTTTAAACTATTTAAAGTGGGGGGAGGGGGGGGGGCGGCTCTGGAGAGGTTAGTACATTTTCCAGGACAAGTAGTTGAACAGAGATTATGGAAAGCGGCAGATAAGAGGACAGCTATGAGAAGGGGGCGGTCAATACAGGACTGAGGGTGTTGTACCTAAATGCGCACGATATACGAAACCAGGTAAATGAGCTTGTAGCATAATTGAAATTGGCGGGTACAATGCTGTTGGCATCACAGAGACGTGGCTGCAAGGGAATCAGGGCTGGGATCTAAATATACAAGGATATGTGGCCTATTGAAAGGACAGACAGATGGGCAAAGGGGTTGCATTGTGCGCAAGAAATTAAATTAAATCGATAGCAAGATGCGATATAGGGTCGGAAGGCATAGAAGCTCTGTGGGTAGATTTGAGGAATCGCAAAGGTAAAAAGACCCTGATGGGAGTTATGTACAGGCCCCCTAGCAGTAGTCAGGATGTGGGGCAGAAAATAAATCAGCAGAGAGAAAAAGGATATAAAAAAGGCAATATTACAATAATCATGGGGAACTTCGAAATGCAGGTGGACTGGGAAAATCAGGTTGGTAGCAGATCCCAAGAAAAGATTTTCATGGAATTTCTAAGAGATGGGTTTTTGGAGCATCTTGTGACAGAGCCCACTGGGGAACAGGCAATTCTGGATTTGGTGATGTGTAATGAGGCAGACTTGATTAGGGAACTTCAGGTGAAGAAACGCTTAGGGAGCAGTGACCACAATATGATAGAATTTACTCTGCAGTTTGAGAGGGAGAAGCTGCAATCAGATGTAACGGTTTTGCAATTAAATAAGGGTAACTACAAAGACATGAAGGAGGAGCTGGCCAGATTTGCTTGGAAAAGGAACCCAGCAGGGGAGACAGTGGAACAGCAACGGCAGGCGTTTTTGGGGGTTATTCGGGAGGCACAACAGAAATTCATCCCAAGGAGGAGAAAACATGCTAAGGGGAGCACGAGGCATCCATGGCTGTCAAGGGAAGTCAAGGATATCATAACGGCGAAAGAAAAAGCATGCAAAGTGGCGAGGATTAGTGGGTAGCCAGAGGACTGGGAAGCCTTTAAAAGCGAGCAGAGGATAACTAAAACAATAAGATTGGGGAGAAGGTGAAATATGAGTGTAAGCTAGCTAGTAATATAAAATAAGATTGCAAGAGTTTTTTTAAATATATATAAAAGGTAAGTGAGAGGCATGAGTGGTCATTGGACCACTGGAAAATTAGGCTGGATAATAATCTTTATTAGTGTATAAGTAAGCTAACATTAACACTGCAATGAAGTTACTGTGAAGATCCCCCAGTCGCCACATTCCGGCGCGTGTCCGGGTACACTGAGGGAAAATTCAGAATGTCCAAATTACTTAACAGCACGTCTTTTGGGACTTGTAGGAGGAAACTGGAGCACCCGGAGGAAACCCACGCGGGCACGTGGAGATCATGCAGACTCCACACACACAGTGACCCAAGCCGGGAATCGAACTTGAGTCCCTGGCGCTGTGAAGCAACAGTGCTAACCATTGTGGGGAACAAAGAAATGGCAGAGGAACTGAAGAGGTACTTTCATAGAATTTACAGTGCAGAAGGAGGTCATTCAGCCCATCGAGTCTGCACCAGCCCTTGGAAAGAGCACCCCACTTAGGCCCCACGCCTCCACCCCAGACCCTTTATCCCCATAACCCCACCTAAACTTTTTGGACACGAAGGGCAATTTAGAATGGCCAATCCACCTAACCTCTTTGGACTGTGGGAGGAAACCGGAGCACCCGGAGGAAACTCACGCACACACGGGGAGAACGTGTAGACTCCACACAAACAGTGACCCAAGCCGGGAATCGAACCTGGGACCCTGGAGCTATGAAGCAACTGTGCTAACCACTGTGCCACAGTGCTGCCCTACTTTGCATCAGTCTTCACGATGGAAGACACCAGTTGCATACCAGAACTTCAAGAGAGAAAGGGGGCACAGGTGGTATAGTGGCCATCACTAAGGAGAAGGTTCCAGGGAAACTGAAAGGTTTGAAGGTGGATAAATCACTCGGACTGGATGGACTACAACCCAGGGTTCTGAAGTCGATGGCTGAGGAGATTGTAGAGGCATTGGTGATGATCTTTCAGGAATCACTGGAGGCAGGAAGGGTCTCAGGGGACTGGAAAATGGCTAATGGAACACCCCTATTTAAGAAGGGAGGGCGACAGAAGACAGGAAATTATAGGTCTGTTAGCCTTTTTAGATTTTAGAGTCCATTATTAAGGATGAGATTGCGGAGTACTTGGAAGTGTAGGGTAAATAGAACTGAGTCAGCACGGCTTCGTCAAGAGGAGGTCATGTCTGACAAATCTGTTAGAATTCTATGAGGTGGTAATGAGGAAGTTAGACAAAGGAGAGCCAGTGGAAGTGATCTATTTGGATCTCCAGAAGGTCTGTGACAAGGTGCCATACAGGAGGCTGCTAAATAAATTAAGAGCCAATGGTGTTAAGGGGAAGATCCTGGCATGGATAGAGAATTGGCTGACTGGCAGAAGGCAGAGAGTGGGGTTAAAGGGGTCTTTTTCAGGATGGCAGCTGGTGACGAGTGGTGTTCTGTAGGGGTCAGTGTTGGTTCCATAACTATTCAGAATATACAGTAACGATCTCAAAGAAGGAACTGAGGGCATTGTTGCTAAGTTTGCAGATGATACAAAGATCTGCAGAGGGACAGGTCAGGTTGAGGAAGCGGGGAGGCTCGGAGAGTGGGCAAAGAAGTAACACATGGAATACTATGCGGAAAAGTGTGAGGTTATGCACTTTAGTAAGAAAACTAGAGGCATAGACTTTTTTAAATGGGAAAAGGCTTCGGAAATCTGAAGTACAAAGGGACTTACGAGTCTTAGTTCAGGATTTTCTTCAGGTTAACTTGCAGGTTCAGTTGGCAGTTAGGAAGGCAAATGCAATGTTCGCATTCATGTCGAGAGGGATAGAAAACAAGAGCAGGGATGTACTTCCGAGGCTGTATACACCATGTCAGACACCATGTGAGCAGTTTTGGGCCCCATATCTTTGGTCCAGAGGAGGTTCACGAGAATGATCCCGGGAATGAAGGGCTTGTCATATGAGGAGCAGTTGAGGACTCTGTGTCTGTAATCGTTGGAGTTAAGAAGGATGAGAAGGAATCTCATTGAAACTTACAGAATACTCAGAGGCCTGGATAGAGTGAACACGGAGAAGATGTTTCCAATAGTAGGAGAGAACACAACCCGAGGGCACAGCCTCAGACTAAAGAGACGCTCCTTTAAAACAGAGATGAGGAGGAATCATTTCAACCAGAGGGTGGTGAATCTGTGAAACGCATTGCTGCAGAAGGCTGTGGAAGCTAAGTCACTGAGTGTCTTCAAGACAGAGATAGATAGGTTCTTGTTAAAAGAGGATCAGGGGTTATGGGGAGAAGGCAGGAGAATGGGGATGAGAAACATATTAGCCACGATAGAATGGCGGAGCAGACTCGATGGGGCAAATGGCAATTCAGCTCCTATATCCTATGGTCTTATGGAATCGAACCTCGGCCCCTGGCAATGTGAGGCAGCAGTGCTAACCACTGTGCTACCATGCCACCTTAAATTCTGTCTTCCTTACCTGGTCTGGCCTACAAGTGACTCCAGACCCACAGCAATGCGATTGACTCTTAAGAACCCGCTGAAAAAGCCCAGCAAGCCACTCAGTTCAAGCGCAATTAGGGATGGTCAACAAACGTTAGCCCACCTAGCGACGCGCATATCCCCTGAATGAATAAAAGCAAAAGAAGACAAGAGAGAAGGCAGTGTGACAGTGGGCAAGATTATGGTCGAATAGCTGACAGTGTGCACAACCTGTGAGATGTGGGCCCGGATTCCCCGTTGCGGGTCCGCCCTGCTACCGCTACCAACGAGATCGGAGAATCCTGCCGGCGTGAATGAATGGGGAATCCCACCCGTGATGTACGGTTCGCAGTAGTGCTAACAGTGCGCGCGTGCTGTGAGGCGTATGAATGTTCGGTATGAGTATTGATTGATGGAGATTGTTGGCAGGTGCGTTTGTTGACCTTGATCAGTCGTGTGAGGTCATTGAATGTCATGTAGCGTTACATCCAGGTCCTCAAGTCTCCATGCCTACCATCTCCCAGTGCCTTCTGACTGAACATGTGTCCGGAGGGTCTCCTGGTCCACTGTGGATACAGGACATGTGTGAGACCAGACTTCCAGCGCTGTGCCCATGGCCTCGGAACCCGCTCTCTCCATTGTTGTGCCATTCCTCACTTTTCATCCAGGTCAGAATCACACCAACCACGATTCCCAACACCTTCTCCAGCCACAAAAGAGGCTTTGAGGTGCAGGCTGCTGACCTCATGCTGCTGTACCCAGCCAACAAAGAGTGATGTTCGTGACTGGACGCAGGGATCACTCAAAGATTAGTGTGCTGTCTATGCAAGAATCAACAGGCGTGGGTTAATCGCACATTAATCAAGGGTTGTCAAGCTGTCTAGAGAAGGTCTAACTTAGCATATTCAAAATGACCACACTTTGAAACCTCCCGAGACCGGTTGTTTACCAGTGTAGGCAACATTCTGGACCATCAAGATGATGATCATACATTCGTTACAGAGCTGAGCATAAACCTTTCACTGCTGCACAAAGTAGATTAAAATGCCAAACCCACGCTCTAATATTGGAAATCTCCCCTACCGTGAGAAATCAGGCCCTGTCTTTACTGTTAGCCATTTATCGAAAAGCCCCCTAAAGGTTTGGCAGAACAGACAGACAAACGTCGCTGTGTTTAAAGCTAAACTTTAAAGGAAGACAAGGAATGAAACTGGTTCTCAAAAGAAGACCCTAATCCAAACTGAACTGAACTCGATCAAGTCCAGAGTCATGGGGAATAAATGTGCAGGGAAAGCTCTTGCCAGCCAAATGCACGTCTCTTCGTCACCAAGCTTTTCAGGATTAAAGAAAGGTAGCAGCTGAATCTGCTCTTCAGCTTCCAAAGTTACAGAGAACATCTTATGTTTGATACATCCAGCTATCGACAAGATCGTCTCGCGTTCCAACAATTTTTTTTGTGAGGGTAGCAGAGGGGGAAGTAGTAATATTTGCGATTTGAAGGCGCTTACCCCCTCGAGAATGTTTAAACGTCTGCCGGCTCTCGGTATTCCACCACTCCAGGATTATTTCTTCTCTGGCACACTGTAGATTCTTCCAGTGTGAGAGGAATTAAGTACCTTGTCTAATTAGGGCTAGTGGACTGCACGAGACCTACACAGAGATCCCGTTTAAACATTCATGTGGTCAGGTACATTCTATATCTCTTCGTTTTAGCTGGCACTAGGAAAACGTACAAATTGGTGCCTTACACTTATCAAATCCAACAACTAACTACATCTGATAACAAAGAATACGGTTGACTGCCTTTACTTTGATTCCTTTGGCTATCACCTTCAATAAAATTCAACTGTACCCCCCACCACCACCAACCCCCCACCACCAAAGTCAGTGACTTAAACACCGACATGTCTAACTTCAAATAATCCTCTTAACCCAAATTTACATTGTAATGTAACACCCCTCTTAAAATGATAGATGCTGCTTCTCTATCTTTGCTCATATTTTCAACCATGTTCCAACAGAGTGAAAAACCCGTGTTGCGCTTTCAATTAATTTGTCTCAACAATTTATCATAATCTTTCAAAATGAATTGAAATACCTGCATTGTGAATATAAGGTCTGCTGTTCAATTATTCGCATGTAAATGAGTAAAAGATCCTCGTTCCTCAATCTTGCATTGCATTCCACTGCTAAACGAGACACACCAGCAAGTTACCTGGTACAACAGGGAGTGATTAAAAATTCAGGAGCTGAAGTAATGTGTGTGTCCCATAGTTACCTACACGACAGAAAGTCATTCATGCTCTCTCCTTATCTCAATGTAATGTAGCCATCGGAAATGATCACGCTGTGTGTTCCGCTCCCAGTAATGTTTGCCCTGCTTTTCTTTGTCTTCATTTTCTTCACTTACTTTGCCCTCTAGTATTCTCTCTTCTCTGAAGTCGGGGACCACTAGCTTTTGATCCACACGTCATCCCAATGTCCACCCAATCCCCTGTCACCATTCAAGATCCAAACGTACTGATCATCCGGTTGTAGAACCATCGAATTGCTACAGTGCAGAAAGAGGCCATTCGGCCCAGCAAGTCTGCACCGGCCCTCTGAAAGAACACCCCACTGTCCTGTCCTATCCCCAAAACCTAACCTGGACATCCCTGACTTTCTAAGGGGCAATTTAACGTGGCTAACCCACCTATCCTGCACATCTTTGGACTGTTTTGGGGTTGTGGGTTTGCTGGCTAGTAATTAGGGGCACATTTTCCCATTTTAATCTCAGGGCGCTGGCACTAATCATTGTTCCCCTTCCGATGCCTGGGCCAGGATCAGTGGGAAAATGGATTTTCCTGCAGAATTCACTGCAGTTGGGCGCAATGTGAAAACTAATCAAAGTATTGGTGCAGGTTCAGGATGCACACTAGCAACGGTGTGTACCATCTACAAGATGCACTGCAGTAACTCACCAAGGCTCCTTAGGCAGCTCCTTTCAAACCCATGACAACTACCATTTAGGACAAGGGCAGCAGATACCTGGGAACACCATCACCTGGAAGTTCCCCTTCAGGTCACTCACCATCCTGACTTAGAAATATAGTTGCCGTTCCTTCACTGATGCCGGGGCAAAGTCCTGAAACTCCCTCCCTAACAGCACTGTGGGTGTACCTACAATACATGGACTACAGCGGTTCAAGAAGGCAGATCACCACCATCCTCTCAAGGACAATTAGGGATGGGCGACAAATGCTGGTCTAGCCAGCGAAGTAAAAAATATTTTAAAATTGTTTTTAAAATGAGACAATTCAATTTGTCTATTATTGTGAGTTTAGGATATTTACACCTTGACCTTTCAATGAATTTTGAAAAGAAAAATTAGTCCAATGTTTTGATGTGAAAAGAATTCACTGCCACAGAGTAAGAAGATGTTTAATGGGACTGACACTGAGTGTGGAATGACTCAGATCTCCACCATTCCATCCAGCTTTAGGCATTTTTCCATAGAATCCATAAGTTCCACAGAATTTATAAAACAAAAAGAATCGCTACAGTGCGGAAAGAAGCCATTCGGCCTATCAAATCTTCACCCACCCTACCGCGCCGCCCTTATCAACTCTGTCATTCCCTCCCTCCCGGCGATCGATGAGTTGGAGCTCGGATGAAAATGAAAATGAAAATCGCTTATTGTCACAAGTAGGCTTCAATGAAGTTACTGTGAAAAGCCCCTAGTCGCCACATTCTGGCGCCTGTCCGGGGAGGCTGGTACAGGAATTGAACCGTGCTGCTGGCCTGCTTGGTCTGCTTTAAAAGCCAGCGATTTAGCCCAGTGAGCTAAACCAGCTCACTGAGAAAGGATGAGAAGGGAAGAATTTACCACGAGGATTCCTCGTGGCCATTGCATACGTCACATTTAAATGTTTCCTGCAAATTAGATCACTGTAACAAGGCTTTAGAGACAAGAAAGGTAAATTATGGTGCTCAAGAGAATTCCAGTCATGATGCAGACTCCGTTCCTTCTGGCTAAACAACACTTGCTGGCAAACAGAGCAGGCTGCAGCCCTTTATATGATTCTAATTGTTAATATTATATTAGTTACAGTTTATAGTTGTAGAAAAGTAGGTGAAATAATACCGTCCAACTCTCACCTTACACTGGCTGTAAATTAATGATGACTGGATTGGAAATATTCAACCTTCCATGAATCTTAGATGGTGGTTAAGGCTTTAGAGGAAATTACAGACACAATTAGCCTCTGTATATTTTTTAAAAAACTTTTATACACGATACAGCTTAAATTTAGGGCGGGATCCTCCGTTTTGGAGACCCAAAACATAAGGCATCTTTCTGTCTCCTCTCAGAAGGAGCAGGATTCCCTGTTTCAGAAAGTGTCGGCGCCAACGCAGAATCTGTGGACTGTCACGACAGCAAAACTGGCGCCGAACCTGGACCGATTCGATTACTATTGAGGGGCTAACACCAGTGTCACGTGGAACACAATCGATTCCAATGAAAAACAGTGCAGGATTCGTCAGGCCCGTGATTGACACTCGGGAGGCTAAGACACCGCAGCCACACATACACATTACACTCCCCACACATACTCATCCCAGCCAACAAGATGGCACTGTTTATGCTGGAGTGTGCCCATACAGCTGATGGGTCAGCTGGGGTCAGAGGGCACCCTGGCGGGTGCACTGGGGGGGGGGGGGGGGGGGACACCTATACGACCTGTGGCACCAGATTCAAAGTGGGCTGTTAGCGGCGTGCGCAGCTGCATGGCTGCCTTGCCGGCTGCGGCAACGGTGTTCCGTGTCTGTCCACCCTGACCCCACAGCCCACCTCCTGGTCACCCCCCATTACTCTCCCCGGTCCTGGCAGAAGACCCCCCCCCGGCCAGCGGCACAACTATCAGCAAACTATGGCGATGTTGGACACCTTCCGTACCCCCTCTCTCTCCCTCAGCAGCCGCCAATCCGGTTTCACGATTTTTAAAAACACAATTGAAGTACGCTGTCAGGAACGCAACCCATTGGAGGAGGAGCATCGCGGAGGCCCCGGAGAATACCGGGTCGGGCCCGCTAATGATATACAAACGATGTCTGCTGTGCGTGCGCTCCGGAATGCATTGACGCCGCTGTCGAGGTGCTGGAGTGTCAAATCGCCGCCTGCCGCCATTTTGGCGTCAGAACTGATTCTGCGCCCAATCGCCTTTCCTGATTTCGGCCTCGGCTAGCGGAGAATCCCGGCCCTAATACCTCCAGAGATTATTCTGCTTTTTTTAATGTCTCATTTAGCCAACCCTTCTTCTCAGGGAAGTGAAGCAGTGAAGGTTAGAGTAAATCTATCCTGTCCTGTACACACTGCCCAGAGAAAGCTGACTGTGAATATGCAATATCATTCAGCTTAACTAGTGCCCACACATAAAAAATAACAACTTTGGGAGGAAAGCAAGAGAACTGAATCTCACGGCAGAGACACGCAGTACCCACCTTGCCGTTCCCTCATGGGGTCAAATTTTTAAGTGTTTAAAGTGCGCCCGGACAGCCATTCACTGCCTGCAGGCTCGGAATCCAGATTATTATTATTATTATTATTCTGCCGATGCCAGGATGTCACCGAAACACAAACAACTTTCAGCCCGATGGTTCAGCAAAGCCTCCCTGGAGACTCTCCTCCAGGCTGTCCAGGAAAGGCAGGGGTTCCTGTTTCCCCGAGGTGACAGCAGGAAGGCCTACCGCTTGACGACGGTGGCCTGGGTGGAGGTCGCAATGAAGGTTTGTGCCCGTGCTGTCCAGCGTAGAGACCTCCGGCAGTGCAAGAAGGGGATGAATGATCTGCCGAGCTCTGCCAGGAGAAGTTCACTATCTGTTCTCACTGCAAACTGACACTCAGAGGGGCATCATGCAGTCTAAGTTTGTGGGTGCGCAGCTTTGTCATACAGGGGTTTGGGTGGTAACACTCACCGGTAATGGGACATTTGGACTGAACGTGTGCCAGCTACTTCATGCTCTCAATCTCATACCAATTTCAGGACGTTCTGCCTTGAAGCCATATCCCAGGGCAGGGTAAGCTCAGCAGCTGGATAGGCATGCCCGCTCCCGAAATGCTCATGCAACCATTGGGATGATGTTAATTAATCCTGTCTCCCTGCAGGACAAGAACGTCCACGACAAGTGCGAGCGCTCCCAGGCCAGGGTCGGAATAGCAGACATTAGAGTCCTCAACCCACACCATGAGCTGACTGCAGAGAGAGTCAGGGAGGAGCAGGACCGTGTCTGTGCTGAGCGTGAGATAGGACTCCCTCAAATGCCACTGAGTATGTCTCCCGTTATGAGGTGGCCCACGGAGTGAGAGGTTTATTTCACTGAGGAGCCTGCTTAGTCAATCACTGAATCTTTTTTTCTCCATTCCAGGTACCAGGAAGAAATGGAGAAAGCCAGCAACCCAGACCAGCAACAGCCCCAGCCCCAAGCCCACCCTCTGAGGAGGACGGACTGCCACACCATTCACCCTCCACCAGCGGAGATACATTCACCTCAGTGGCTGCATGTTAGAATAATAGAATTTCTGCGGTGCAGAAGGAGGCCATTCAGCCCATTGAGTTTGCATCAACCCTCTGAAAGAGCACTCTTCCCAGATGCACATCTCCTCGCTCCATCCCCGTAATCTAACCTGCCATTCTTGGACACTAAGGGGCAATATAGCATGGCCAATCCAGCTAGCCTGCACATCTTTGGACTGTGGGAGGAAACCGGAGCACCCGGAGGAAACCCACGCAGACACTTGGGCCCCCATCAAAGTCCGATCATGAATTCCCATAGAATCAGTCCTCACACAGTAGCAACATAGTGATTACTCAATAAACCCACATATGCATGATTAAATATTGGCCAGTGTTTGTGAGTGGCCACCCATCATGCAATCCATTGCCACAGTGTGTCTGTGATGTAGTGCTCATCACATTCGCCGAACACTGGTTTGAAATCAAGCAGAAACATCTGCAATCTATTACTTGCAGCTGACCATGTTGTGTCTCCGGCTGCTGTTGCCTAATGTGAAATGTAGATGGATGTCACAAGTACTCGAGGCTATGTGAGTGGCAAGGCATTCTGTAGATGCAGTTTCAGGACTGAGAGAGTGAAACTTTACACTGCCTTCTTACCCGTAGAGAGTCAGAGACTGTCCGATATGTCTGAAGGAAGTTGTGTTGGGCACATCCAATTATTGCTAGTCATCCTTGGTAATGGGCGGCAAGCTTTACATTAACACTGCGATGAAGTTACTGTGAAAATCTCCTCATCGCCACACTCCAGCGCCTGCTCAGGTACACAGAGGGAGAGTTCAGAATGTCCAATTCACCTAACAGCACGGGCGGAATTCTCCACTCCCGCGATGAATCGGGAAGGCTGTCGTGAACTTGGCCGAGTTTCACGACGGCCTCGGAGGCCGCTCCTCGCACCTTATTCACCCCCACCCGGGGGGCTAGGAGCGGCGCTCCGTTATTCTCGGCCGCCGGGCCTTGACACTTGCATCAAGGCGGCGCGCCGAGAATGACGCGACGGCGGCGCCTAAGTTACGTCAGCCGCACATGCGCTGGTTGGCCGGCTCCAACCCGCGAATGCGCGGCCGATGTCACGACGGCTCCAACCCACGCATGCGCGGTTGCCGTCTTCCCCTCCGCTGCCCTGCAAGACATGGCGGCTTGATCGTGTGGGTGGCGGAGGGGAAAGAGTGCGTCCCTTTGAGACGCCGGCCCGACGATCGGTGGGCACCGATCGCGGACCAGTCCCCTCCCGAGCATGGCCGTGGCACTCACTCCCCTCTCCGCCCCCCCACAAGCCACAAATGAGCATCTGGCGCCCATGTTCACGACGGCATCGACCAGGCGTGGTTTGCGTCATCGTGAATCGGTCGGGAATGGCAGGCCGCTCGGCCCATCCGGGCCGGAGAATCGCCGGTCGGCGTGAAAAACGGCGAGCGGCGATTCGCCGAGCGTGGGGGTGGGAGAATCGCGGGGGGGGGGGGGCAGGGCGTGTTGTGAGTCGCCTAGCCCTCCTGCGATTTTCCCACCCGGCACAGGGAGCGGAGAATCGCGCCCCACATCTTTCATGACGTGTGGGAGGAAACCCATGCAGACAGGGGGAGAACGACTTCCGGTGGCGTTTGCGAGCGGGTCAGCCGCATTGAGAGGAGATCCCGCCGATGGCCACTGTCGACAGCACTTTCGGGAGTTTCCCCGTTTTTTCCGCTCTCCCCACCCCCACCTCAATTTTCAGCGCCCTTGGGGCCGTCCCGGGCGTCAAACCGGGTCGGTTGAGAACCAGCGAGGAACCCCGAGCGAGTGTCGGACGGAGGGAGCTGAGGTGGGCCCGGGGCGCATGGCATTTGGAGCAGTGGGGGCGGAGCTGAACTGAACACGAGCCGGCAGGCCCGAAGCCAGGGCGCGATGTCGTGAAGATGTTCCACATCGGGTGGCTCCCGCCTAGAATGTCCAGTTCCATGGGAACCTTTGAGGAATTAAAGAAACATTAAAGTTTTTTTTGAAGGAAGAATTTTTTTTTTAAAAGATTGAATGAAAAAAAAGAAAAATAATAAGTCATTAAAGGATGCGAAAAGCAGCGGTGAAGAAGGGAGGAAACGTGGGTTCGCCACTGAATGAGAGGCCGAGCAAAAACGCAGACAAAATGGCGTAATCCGGACCGCATGGTGGGGACGCACTGCTTACGGTGGAAAAGATGACCGAGGTGATGGCTGTGGAGCTGGAGAAGCAGTTTGCGAGGCACATGGATGTGCTGAGGAAAGAGACGGCGGTCGCACTGAAGTCATTGGTGGAAGAGGCAATCGCCCCGGTGAGGGTAGCTGTGGCAAAGGCATCGGCCGAGGTGAGAGACCAGGGCGAGAAGATGAGGCCATTTCGCAGCACAGCGAACAGCTCACCTCGATGGGGGACAAGCTGCGGATGGTGGTGGAGGTCAACAGAGGACTCCGAGCAAAGCTCGAGGACTTGGAGAACCGCTCGAGGCGGCACAATCTGAGAATTGTGGGCTTGCCTGAAGGGGCAGAGGGCTCAAGGCCAACGGAATACTTTGCTAAGAGTTGGTGGAGTTAATGGGGGAGGGTGGGAACTCCTCCCAGTGTGAGCTGGACCAAGTTCATTGATCATTAAGGCCGAAGCCTAAAGTAAATGAACCGCCAAAAGCAGTAATTATCTGCCTCCAGAAATACCACATGAAGGAGAAGGTGTTAAGCTGGGCGAGGCAGAAGTGGGAGGGGTAGTGGGCTGTGTGGTGATATAAGTGGGAGCACTGCCATTGGTGCAGAGCATTGGTTTCCCATTGGCACTGGCTGGTCATGTGCTTCTCGTCTGATTGGCTGGGACTAGTCATGTGACTTCTCACCAATTAGTCGAGAGGCAAGGAGACCCCGCCTCCGAGGTGGGGTATAAGTACCCAGGTTTCCCGGCGGTCAGCCTTTCTCTGTAGTCGACCACCGGGCTAACCACTAGCTGATTAAAGCCACAGTTCGGATCTTCATCGTGTCTCGCGTCTAATTGATGGTACATCAATTTAATCAGCTAGAATTTTGGAATGGAGCTACGCATCAAGCCTGACTGCCTCCGCACCAGCCCGCATGCCTCAAATGCGTCTGCAATCTTTAAACATTGGCAGGTGTGTTTCAACAGTTACCTGACAACTGCAGCCAGCAAACCCACCAAGGAGCAGAAACTCCACATCCTCCACCCGTGCGTGGGCACATCGATCTACTGAATGATTGAGGACGAAAGTGATTATGATGCGGCCATGGATATCCTGAAAGGACAATTTCCCCGGCGGTCAACGGAGTATACGCACGGCATCTCCTGACGACTAGACAGCAGTTCCCTGGTGAGTCACTCGACGAATTCTACCAGGCCCTCACAGCTCTAGGGAGAATGTCTGCCTGTCCCCAAGTTTCGGCGACTGAGCACATGGAACTTTTAATTAGAGACGCTTATGTTGCCGGCATGCAATCCTCCTCTATCCACCAACGATTGCTGGAGAACGCCCTCAGCCTAGCTGAGGCACGGACCCTTGCAACCTCCCTCGAGGTCGCCGACCTGAACGCCCGCGGATACGCCCCCGGCTGTGCAGCAGCCCCTGGACCTCGCGGCACGTGCCACCCCCGTCCTCCGCTGACCCCGACCCCCCCCCCCCAGGCCTGCACTGCGGGACGCTCCGACAAGCTATCGGGGCCCCGCTGCTATTTTTGTGGCCTATCTAAACACCCCCGCCTAAAGTAAATGAACCGCCAAAAGCAGTAATTATCTGCTTCCATAAATACCACATGAAGGAGAAGGTGTTAAGCTGGGCGAGGCAGACGTGGGAGGGGTAGTGGGCTGGTGCGAGAGTTCAGATTTACCAGGACTTGACGGTGGAGTTGGCAAAGAGACGAGTGGCGTTCGGGCGAGTGAAGGCGGCACTGTACCACAAGCGGGTGCGATTTGGTATGGTATACCCAGCGAAGCTGAGGGTGACATATGGTGCCAAAGATTTTTATTTCGAAACAGTGGAGGCGGCTGAGGCGTTCGGGAATGCAGAAGGCTTGGGACAGACGTGAGGAGCAGAGCTGGAAGAGAGTCTGTGGACTGTGATTGGGGAGCTGGAAAATGTATGAATGCTATAACTTTCTTTTCACTGACGTGCATTGTAATTTACTTCACTTCACATTGTTACAGAGTTCAAGTTATTGGTTGGGTTGATTGGCATTCTGTGTTTATTCTGTGTCTATTTTTCAATGCCTGCCGATCTTCCTGCCAAAGGCATTTTTTTAGAGAGATTGAAGGGATGATGACCTCGTTCATATGGAAGGTGGCCAGAATTAAAAAGGTGCTACTACAGAGAGGAAGGCAGGTGGGGGGGGGTTTGGGTCTTCCGAACCTGATGTATGATTACTGGGGAATGTGGAGAAGGTGCGGAGCTGGATCAGAGGGGTTGATTCCCAGTGGGTCAGAATGGAGGAGAGTTTGTGCAGGGGGTCGGGATTGAAAGCACTAGCAACAGCGCTGCTCCCGATAGCCTCGGGGAAATACTCATGGAGTCCGGTAATAATACCTTCATTGAGAATTTGGAGGCAGTTTCGCCAGCACTTTGGGTTGGGGGCAGGGTCAAGGGAAATGCCGATTCGGGAGAACCACTGATTTGAGCCAGGGAAGTGGGACGGAAATGGGAGGAGAAGGGGATTAAGACACTAAAAGGTTTGTTTCTTGGTGGTCGGTTTGCAGGATTGAAGCTGGAAGTGAAGTATGGGTTGGAGCAGGGGGAAATAGAGCATAGAATTTACAGTGCAGAAGGAGGCCATTCAGCCCATCAAGTCTGCACCGGCTCTTGGAAAGAGCACCCTACCCAAGGTCCACACCTCCACCCTATCCACGTAACCCAGCAACCCCACCCAACACTAAGGGCAATTTTGGACACTAAGGGCAATTTACCATGGCCAATCCACCTAACCTGCACATCTTTGGACTGTCGGAGGAAACCGGAGCACCCGGAGGAAACCCACGCACACACGGGGAGGATGTGCAGACTCCTCACAGACAGTGACCCAAGCTGGAATCGAACCTGGGATCCTGGAACTGTGAAGCAATTGTGCTATCCACAATGCTACCGTGCTGCCCGATACATGCAGGTTCGAAACTTTGCCAGAAAGGAGATACAGAGCTTCCCGGTGGAGCTGGCCTCCACATTGCTAGAGGAGGTGCTGATGACAGCGAGACTGGAGAAGGGGGTAGTGTCGGCGGTTTACGGAGCTATTTTGGAAGAGGAAAAGGCACCACTAGAAGGGATCAAAGCAAAGTGGGAGGAAGAGTTGGGAGAGGATATGGAGGAAGGGTTCTGGTGTGAGATGCTCCAGAGAGTGAACGCCTCCACCTCGTGCGCAAGGTTGGGGCTGATACAGCTGAAGGTGGTGTCTAGAGCACACCTCACGAGGGCGAGGATGAGCCGGCTCTTTGAAGGGGCAGAAGATGTGTATGAACGTTGCGGAGGGGGGTCCGGCAAATCACGTTCATATGTTTTGGTCCTGTGCAAAGCTGGAGGATTACTGGAAGGAGGTTTTTAGGGTAATTTCTAAAGTGGTGCATGTGAAACTGGACCCGGGCCCCCGGGAGGCCAACACCCCGGGTGTCGGGCTAGCCGGGGTTGGAAACGGGTGTGGAGCCAGATGTTGGAGCTTTCACCTCGTTAATCCTGATGGGATGGAGAGCAACCTCTCCACCCTGTGCCCTGACGTGGCGGGGGGATCTGTTGGAATTCTTGACTCTTGAGAAGGTGAAGTTTGAACTGAGAGGAAGGATGGAGGGGTTCTCCAATTCATGGGCGTTATTCATTATGCACTTTCAAGAACTGGATAACATTGAACATTAGTTGGGGTTGGGAGAGTTGGGGGGGAGGGGGGAGGAGTGTGTTAATGGTGACTTTGGGCGATTCCTGATTACTTTTTGTCATTTGTTTATGTTAACATGCTGGCTAAAGTTTGGGGGTTTGGTGAGAGGATGGGATCGCTGTTATTGATATGGGGATTGACATTACATTCATTACTGATTATTGTTTATTGATGGGTGTAAATTTGGGAGAAAATGTGAAAAAGGAGAATAAAACTATTTTTAAATGTTTTTAAAAAAGACACAGGGAGAACGTGCAGACTCGACACCCCAAATATGGCCTCCCGAGGGCCCGGGTTCAGTTTCACATGCACCACTTTAGAAATTACAGTGATCCAAGCGGGAATCGAACCTGAGTCCCTGGTACTGTGAAGAAACAGTGCTAACCATTGTGCTATCTTGCCACCCCACGGGGGGGCTTGTTACTCAACAACCCATCGTGCAGGTGAGGTACTCTCATTGAGTAACCTCAAAATTAATCAACATGGTGCGTTTACTGTGGGCATGTGGCGATTGGGGAGCAGGAACACGATCTTCCTTGATGAATCTGCATGGAGGAGTGATGCGACCATCAATTCACACGAGACGAAGAGTTGAAGTGAACAGTGTTTTTAATCAGCTAGATCTGTGCCTGCCTGAGACTGCTCTGTACTGAGTGCTGCCTACATGCTGCAGATCTATATACCTCCCCCGAGAGGGCGGGGCCATAGGCGGAGCCAACAAGGGCATTAACATATTACAACACTGTACAGTGGTGAAATAGTAATAGCATACGTTCACCACAAGGAGCCTTCTCAACCTTGCTCCTCGCCTGAGGTATGGTGATCCTCAGGTTAAATCACCACTAGCTCAACAGATCATTAAGTACATGAAAATAAAATATAAGAAAGTACATAATAGGGCAACACAAGGTACACAATGTAACTACATAACACCGGCATCGGGTGAAGCATACAGGGGTGTAGTGTTAATTAGGTCAGTCCATAAGAAGGCATAAGAGTGCATACACACACATCCACCCACACACTCACTCTCATACACTCAATCTCACGTACAAACGCATACTCACACTCACTGACTCGTGCAAACTGACACACAAACTCATTCACACTCACTGACGCACTCACACACCCGCTGAAGCACTCAGACTCACTCATGCACACATTCACTGACACATCCACACTCACTCATGCATGCACACTCACTGACACTCATTCACTCGCACACACTCGCACACACTCACACCCACGCACGCTGAAGCACTCACACACACTCACATACTCACGCACACTTACTGACTCACGCACACTCATCCATGTACACTCACTGACACACACACACACACACACACTGAAGCACTCATACTCACTCACACACACTCACACACACTCACTGACACACACACACTCACTGACACACAAACACTGACACACACACATTCACACACTGAAGCACTCATACTCACTCACACACACTCACACACTCACCGACTCACACACACTCACTGACACACACACACACTCACCTAACCCACACAATCTCACTGACACACACACACTCACTGACACACACACTCACTCACGGACACACACACACACACTGAATGCACTCATACTCACTCACACACACTCACACACACTCACCGACTCACACACACTCACTGCACACACACACACACTCACGGACACCACACACAAACACCTCACTGAACCACACACACTCACTGACACACACACTACTCACTGACACACACACGGACTCACTGACCCCACACACCACACACCTCACTGACACACACACCACTCACTGACACACACACACACTCACTGAACACACACTCACTGACACACACACTCACTGACACACACACACACACTCACTGACACACACACACTCACTGACACACACACTCATGACACACACACACTCACTGACACACACACTCACTGACACACACACTCGCTGACCACAACACACTCACTGACACACACAAACTCACTGACACAACACACTCACTGACCACACCACTCACTGACAAGCACACACACATGACCACACACACACACTCACTGACACATACACACTCACTGACACACACTCACACACACTCACCGACTCACACACACTCACTGACACACACTCACTGACACACACACTCACTCACACACACACACTGACACACACACACTCACACACACACTCACACACACTCACTGACACACACACTCAATGACACACACACTCACTCACTGACACACACACACTCACTGACACACACACACTCACTGACACACACACACACACTCACACCACACACACTCACTGACACACACACACTCACTGACACACACACTCACTGACACCACACACTCACTGACACACACACACACTCACTGACACACACACTCACTGACACACACACACACTCACTGACACACACTCACTGACACACACACTCACTGACACACACTCTGATACACACTGTGACACACACACACGCTGACACACACACACATACTGACACACACACACTCACTGACACACACACAGACTCACTGACACACGCACACTCACTGACACACACACACTCACTGACAAGCACACACACACTGACACACACACACACACACTCACTGACACATACACACTCACTGACACACTCACTGACACACACACACTCACTGACAAGCACACACACTGACACACACACACACTCACTGACACACACACAAACTCACTGACACACACACACTCACTGACACACACACACTCACTGACACATACACACTCACTGACACACACACACTCACTGACAAACACACACTCACTGACACACACACACACTCACTGACACACACACACTCACTGACACACACACACTCACTGACACACACACTCACTGACACACACACTCACTGACATATACACACTCACTGACACACACACCTCACTGACACACACACTCACTGACACACACACTCACTGACACACACACACTCACTGACACACACACACTCACTGACACACACACACTCACACACACTCACTGACACACACACACTCACTGACACACACACACTCACTGACACACACACACTGACACACACACTCACTGACACACACACTCACTGACACACACACACTCACTGACATATACACACTCACTGACACACACACACACTCACTGACACACACACTCACTGACACACACACACACACTCACTGACACACACACTCACTGACACACACACACTCACTGACACACACTCACTGACACACACACTCACTGACACATACACACTCACTGACACACACTCACTGACACACACACACTCACTGACACACACACTCACTCACACACACACACTCACTGACACACACACACTGACTCAAACACTGACACACACACTCACACACACTCACTGACACACACACACTCACTGACACCACACACTCACTGACACACACCACACTGACACACACACATCCACTGACACACACACTCACTGACACCACACACTCACTGACATATACACTCACTGACACACACACTCACTGACACACACACTCACTGACACACACACACTCACTGACACACACACCTCACTGACACTCATTCACTCGCACACACTCGCACACACTCACACCCACGCACGCTGAAGCACTCACACACACTCACATACTCACGCACACGTACTGACTCACGTACACTCATCCATGTACACTCACTGACACACACACACACACACACTGAAACACTCATACTCACTCACAACACTCACACACACTCACTGACACACACACTCACTGACACACACACACACACACACTGAAGCACTCATACTCACTCACACACACTCACACACACTCACCGACTCACACACACTCACTGACACACACACACTCACTGACACACACACTCACTCACTGACACACACACACTCACTCACTGACACACGCACACTCACTGACACTGAAGCACTCATACTCACTCACACACACTCACCGACTCACACACACTCACTGACACACACACACTCACTGACACACACACTCACTCACTGACACACACACACTCACTGACACACACACACACTCACTGACACACACACACACTCACTGACACACACACTCACTGACACACACACACACCCGCTGAAGCACTCAGACTCACTCATGCACACATTCACTGACACATCCACACTCACTCATGCATGCACACTCACTGACACTCATTCACTCGCACACACTCGCACGCACTCACACCCACGCACACTGAAGCACTCACACACACTCACATACTCACGCACACTTACTGACTCACGCACACTCATGCATGTACACTCACTGACACACACACACACTCACTGACACACACACTCACTGACACACACACACACCCGCTGAAGCACTCAGACTCACTCATGCACACATTCACTGACACATCCACACTCACTCATGCATGCACACTCACTGACACTCATTCACTCGCACACACTCGCACGCACTCACACCCACGCACACTGAAGCACTCACACACACTCACTGACACACACACACACACACACACACACTCACTGACACACACACACACTCACTGACACACACACACTCACTGACACACACACACTCACTGACACACACACACTCACTGACACACACACACACACACACACACTGAAGCACTCATACTCACTCACACACACTCACACACACTCACCGACTCACACGCACTCACTGACACACACACACACTCACTGACACACACACACACTCACTGACACACACACACTCACTGACACACACACACACTCACTGACACACACACTCACTCACTGACACACACACACTCACCGACTCACACACACTCACTGACACACACACACACTCACTGACACACACACACACTCACTGACACACACACACTCACTGACACACACACACTCACCGACTCACACACACTCACTGACACACACACACACTCACTGACACACACACTCACTCACTGACACACACACACACTCACTGACACACACACACACTCACTGACACACACACACACACACTGAAGCACTCATACTCACTCACACACACTCACCGACTCACACACACTCACCGACTCACACACACTCACTGACACACACAAACTCACTGACACACACACACTCACTGACACACACACACACTCACTGACACACACACACACACACACACACACTGAAGCACTCATACTCACTCACACACACTCACACACACTCACCGACTCACACACACTCACTGACACACACACACTCACTGACACACACACTCACTCACTGACACACACACACTCACTCACTGACACACGCACACTCACTGACACTGAAGCACTCATACTCACTCACACACACTCACCGACTCACACACACTCACTGACACACACACACTCACTGACACACACACTCACTCACTGACACACACACACTCACTGACACACACACACACTCACTGACACACACACACACTCACTGACACACACACTCACTGACACACACACACACCCGCTGAAGCACTCAGACTCACTCATGCACACATTCACTGACACATCCACACTCACTCATGCATGCACACTCACTGACACTCATTCACTCGCACACACTCGCACGCACTCACACCCACGCACACTGAAGCACTCACACACACTCACATACTCACGCACACTTACTGACTCACGCACACTCATGCATGTACACTCACTGACACACACACACACTCACTGACACACACACTCACTGACACACACACACACCCGCTGAAGCACTCAGACTCACTCATGCACACATTCACTGACACATCCACACTCACTCATGCATGCACACTCACTGACACTCATTCACTCGCACACACTCGCACGCACTCACACCCACGCACACTGAAGCACTCACACACACTCACATACTCACGCACACTTACTGACTCACGCACACTCATGCATGTACACTCACTGACACACACACACACACACTCACTGACACACACTCACTGACACACACACAAACTCACTGACACACACACAGACTCACTGACACACACACACTCACTGACACACACACACACACTGACACACACACACACTCACTGACACACACACACACTCACTGACACACACACACACACTGAAGCACTCATACTCACTCACACACACTCACACACACTCACCGACTCACACACACTCACTGACACACACAAACTCACTGACACACACACTCACTGACACACACACTCACTCACTGACACACACACACTCACCGACTCACACACACTCACTGACACACACACACACTCACTGACACACACACACTCACTGACACACACACACTCACCGACTCACACACACTCACTGACACACACACACACTCACTGACACACACACTCACTCACTGACACACACACACACTCACTGACACACACACACACTCACTGACACACACACACACTCACTGACACACACACAGACTCACTGACACACACACATTCACTGACACACACACACACTGACACACACACACTCACTGACACACACAGACTCACTGACACACACACACTCACTGACACACACTGACACACACACACACACTGACACACACACACACTCACTGACACATACACACTCACTGACACATACACACTCACTGACACACACACACTCACTGACAAGCACACACACACTGACACACACACACTCACTGACACACACACACACTCACTGACACTCACACACACTCACTGACACATACACACTCACTGACACACACACACTCACTGACACACACACACACACTGACACACACACACTCACTGACACACACACACTCACTGACACACACACTCACTGACCCACACACACACACGCACTGACACATACACACTCACTGACACACACACTCACTGACACACACACACTCACTGACACACACACACACTCACTGACACACACACACTCACTGACACACACACACTCACTGACACACACACACTCACACACACTCACTGACACACACACACTCACTGACACACACACACACTCACTGACACACACACACACTGACACACACTCACTGACACACACACACTCACTGACACACACACACACTCACTGACACACACACACACACTCACTGACATATACACACTCACTGACACACACACTCACTGACACACACACTCACTGACACACACACACACTCACACACACACTCACTGACACATACACACTCACTGACACACACACACTCACTGACACACACACACTCACTGACACACACACACACTCACTGACACACACACACTCACTGACACACACACACACACTGAAGCACTCATACTCACTCACACACACTCACCGACACACACACTCACTGACACACACACTCACTGACACACACACTCACTGACACACACACACACTCACTGACACACACACACACTCACTGACACACACACACTCCCTGACGCACACATTCACTGACACACACAAAATAGTCACTCACACACTTTTCTCAGAATTGTCCATTTTTTTACAGAGTTTTCTCTAATGCAGCCTGATTTCCTCTTTAAACAGGCTCCTTCTCCACGTCCACCCTCAGCCTGAAATAAGCATGGCTATTTTAGTCTTAACGGAGGGAGAGGTATGTCACCAGAGTGACCCAGATACAGAGCAAAGCTTGGCGCTGTTTAGAATTTCAAAGGCATTTGTTCTGGTTACAGCATCAGAGAGAAATATTGTTAACCCACTTAATCCAAACGAATAGGCTGTCATGTTTAACAGAGCATTGTGAGAGATGCTGGAATGTATTGATGGTAAATAAAAGGCACCACACACCTAGAATCTTCAATCTAATTGATAACAAGTTTTATAAAATTCAATAGAACCCACTTTTTCAAAAATGAACATTCTTTGGAAGAATTGTAATGTATATTAATATATAATTATATAATACATAATGTACATCACAGTCAGACATAACTTCAGCCATTTTAAAAAGGGTCTTTAACCAGTAATTTAGAAATTAGCTATGAAGGTACCGATGTGGGGCTGGTTTAGCACACTGGGCTAAATCGCTGGCTTTTAAAGCAGACCGAGGCAGGCCAGCAGCACGGTTCGATTCCCATACCAGCCTCCCCGGACAGGCGCAGGAATGTGGCGACGAGGGGCTTTTCACAGTAACTTCATTGAAGCCTACTCGTGACAATAAGCTATTAGGGGCTGTTTAGCACAGGGCTAAATCGCTGGCTTTGAAAGCAGACCAAGCAGGACAGCAGCACGGTTCGATTCCTGTACCAGCCTCCCCGAACAGGCGCAGGAATGTGGCGACTAGGGGCTTTTCACAGTAACTTCATTGAAGCCTACTCATGACAATAAGCAATTTTCTTTTTTTTTCATTTCATTTCATTTCATATACATATTTGTAGAAATATGGAGGAAGAGGTCCTAGCCCCCTGACAATTCTGAAAAAGGTTTAACATTAAAACATTTTGTTTGAAAAAGGTACTAATTTATTATTTAACAGAGGTCATCCAAGGCTATGGGCTGGAAAATGCGATTAGATGGTAGGTGGTTGTTTTTGACCGGTGCTGATAGGCCTTTTCTGTGCTGTATGACTATATACACAGCAGGTGGGAATCTGTAAGGGTGCTGCAGCGTTGCGTCCAGCATGGATCGGGGCACATTGGCTGAATAGCGGTAAAGGCCAAAATCGAGATTCG
The DNA here is from genome assembly GCF_902713615.1 of Scyliorhinus canicula. Classification (NCBI taxonomy): domain Eukaryota; kingdom Metazoa; phylum Chordata; class Chondrichthyes; order Carcharhiniformes; family Scyliorhinidae; genus Scyliorhinus; species Scyliorhinus canicula. The sequence continues at coordinate 18,978,435 of NC_052146.1, forward strand.
CATCGGGCGTAAACCGTGTTACGATTCACCCGCACGCTCCCGATGTCAGTTCTGGATCACACACAACAATAGCGAAAATCTCATTTTTAAAAATTGTTTTTAGTCAGGCCATTTTCCATTTTGCAGCATACACAACATTCATTCCCGCCTAAACAATTATCATAATCAACAACTGACTCACATCCCCCCTGGTGCGGGCCCTTTCTATTATAATAAACACCCCTCCCCCTGACGATTATCAATTCTTGAAGAAGGAGACAAACAGCCCCCAACTCAAATACAATCCCTCCTCCGACCCCCTGATGGCAAACTGGGTGGGAGACACATCTCCCACCCATGCGGGCCCCCTTGAACACCACACACATCTGTCCTCTACCTCTGGGAAGAACCCACTCATTCATGTTTTGGTCACATGCGCTCTGTACACTTGCTATGGGTGCGGCGTTTTCAGAACCCCAAAATGTATCATGGAGTTCAACCAACCTCTTCCTTTAATGTATTGTTGCTTTTGAAGCACACGGCTTGGTCTCCAGGTGTGGTATTACAATTATGGACACGTGGGTTTTTAAACACAAAACAATGTTTATTCCATGAATTCAACTTAAACCTTTTTAAATAAACATTGGATCCCTTAACACCCCTTACTTCAAAGATAACCCCGAAAATAATACAACACTAAATAATCCCTCAAAATGTTCCTTCAAAACCTCCAAAAGACTTAACACCTTTAAACAGAAACACATCAGGTTAAAGATATTACTATTATGAGTTTAAATCACCCAAATAATTCAGAGATAGTCTCTCCTGGCAGAGATCACAGCAGATCCAGCTCACTGCAAACGCAGACACACCCAAGCTCTTTTCCTCAAAACTGGCTTTCTCCTTTGAAACAGCTCACAGCAAACCAGCCAGGCACTTTTCAGCTCCTCTTTCTCAAACTGAAACTAAAAGCAGAAGTGAGCTCAACTCCCCCACCCTCTGACATCACTTCAGTAATATGAGCTGCTCCATTTCTTAAAGGTACATTGCTTAAACATCCATTTCTTAATGGTACTCTCACATGACACACTGTTTTAAACTGGATCAGGCTCAGTCTTGCATGCGAGGAGGGTGAGTTTCTCCTTCCTAATGCTTCATTCCACAACCACCTTTCAAATGTCCTACCCAACTCCTCCTCCCACTTCTTCTTTATCCACTACAGCGAGGCCCTCTCTCTCTCTCCATTCACTGCCCCATAGATATCCAGGATCTTACCCTCCCTTATCTCATCCTCCGAGACAAGCTTGTCCATCACTGAAGGGGGTGGTAACTGCAGAAACATGGCCAAATCCTTTCATACAAAGTTCCTAACCTGTAGAATCCGAAACCCATTTCTCCTTAGAAGCTGAAAAGTTTCCACCAGTTCTTCCAGTCCTACAAATCTACCCTCCATAAACAGATTACTAAACGTCTCTACCCTCCTCCTGTTCCCAAAGCTTATATGTTGAATCCAACCCCGCGGGGATAAATCTATGGTTCCCACCCATCGGTGCCCACAGCGACATTCCCTCTAGCTTAAAATGTTGCTTAAACTGATTCCAAACTCTTAATGAGGTTACAACTACCAGACTCGTAGAATACCTGGACAGTGAGAATAGAAGGGGTGGCATCACCAATGCCCTAAAACTTGTAGCCACCTGGGTTGGCAACTTCCCGATTCCAAAATGGAGG